>NC_140500.1:59752941-60352941 GCF_964271855.1 Acomys minous | reverse complement strand
ATATATATATATACTCAATGCCCACAAAAGCCTGATGTGCTTGAAGCAGGGCTGAAAGGACCAAGTCCAGAAAGGTAAAAGCAAATACAAAGAAAGACATGACATAAATCTGCAAGATTCATCCCTTGGAAAATCTTTCCTTTCCACCGAAGGCCAGAAAAACCTCAGAAGGATTGACAGATTCTCAGTCACAGGCAGCGGGAACCTGGTGAGGTGCAGGACTGACAGCTACTGAAAACCTCAGGTCACAGCAGCTGCTGCACGGTCCAATATCCAGCTCTGTGGCACCCCCAGAGGCAGGGGCCTTCAAAGCTCCACCTGCAGTAGGTAGGTAGCACTGCCCGGGAGCTGTGGAACTTGGGAGTGGACCAAAGGCCTTCATGGTACCCCTGCTCCGTTCGTTGTTTCCTGGCTCCATGAGGTGAGCCCTTTGCTCTGCCACTTGTTGCCCACCATGATGTCCTGCCTCAGACGCAGTGATGAAGCCAAGCGGCCAGTGATTGAATCCTCTGAGACCATTAAACAACTTACAAAAAGATTTTTTTCTACTGCCCCTCCCCCACCCCCAGCAATGGAAAGCTGACACATGGGAGGATTTTAGTAAAGACACCACCTTAACCAAATGGTCGACATTAGTTACCAAATAACTGACAAGAAGCAATTTAAGGGAATGGATGTTTGTTTTGGCTCCCGGTCTGAGAGAGTACAACCTCTCACTACTGCAGGTTCTGTTTGGTAGCAGGAACTCACACAGCTGTGGCAGTAAGGCTGTGACGACTCTTGCTCACAGCACAGAGCAGACACACGCAGAAGGAAAGGCTGATGCTTAGCTGGCTTTTTCTTTTTATTCGGTATAGAATCACAATCCGTGCACTGGTGCCCCCACATTCAGAGTGGACCTTTATCCCTTCAGGTAATCCTCTCTAGAAAAGCCCTGGGAGACCCACCCTAAGATGTGCCTTAATGTCCAAGGTATTTCTCAATCCAATCAAAGCTACCCATTACACTTATTACAATATGGCAACACCAACACAGGACTCACAACTCAGAGAACTTCTGCCAAAATGTAGGATCTGAATCTATTCGTGAGGAAATTACCAGGTAAACAAAACTGCAGCATTCTACATAATATGCCAAGTGTCCTCCCAAAGCCTATAATCAAGGGAGAACCTCTTCCAATTTACCTAAACAAAGCACGTGCTTATAGGTCAGATCTCAAATGAGGGAGAACAGCAGCTGCCCTACTGATGCAATCTGAGTAGCAACACCAGCAGGATTACACTTTGTCCATCCTAATCTACACTTGCATCATTATAGAAGCAGGTAAGAAAACGCTTCTGGGGATGCAGCTCAGTGGTAGGTCACATGCCTAGCATGTGAGAGGCTCTAGGTTCAAGCCTCAGCTTTGCCCCTCCAAAAGGTAATAATTAAAACTACAGAATCTTTTTTTTTTAAATAGTGAATGCCCTTGTTAGTATGACAAACACATCTAAGTATTTAGCAGTAAAGGGACACGGTGTATTTCTAATTTAATCGCAGGTAGTAATAAAACATTTATATGCATATATAAAAATATACATACAGAGAAAATGCTAAAGCAGATGAGAATGTAAATATTCTGGTTCCAGGTATGATCTTATAACATGGGAAAAGTTTTAAATTCTGTCAGGCTGGGAGTTGGTGGTGCACGCCTTTAATCCCAGCACTTGGGAGGCAGAGGCAGGTGGATCTCTGAGTTCAAGGCCAGCCTGGTCTACAAAGAGTCCAGGACAGCAAGGGCTCTGTTATACAGAGAAATTCTGTCTTTAAAAAAAAAAAAAAACCTGTCAAAATAGAACACTAAAAAATAAACCAGATGTTTGGGTAGCACACAAAATATTTTACGGTGGCTACGATAACACCAGCTCCCAGAATGTCAGTTAGGCACAGCCATCATAGGCTCCAGAGGGGTGGCGGCCACTAGGAATCAGGTCTGTTGCAACGACACCTCAGCCTGCAGATCCCACCTCCTCATCACTGTCCCTGTTCAGGCGACAAAGGGCCCACGTGCTTCTCCAATGTCTCAGCTCTGAGCATGTGGCCCTCGCTTTCTGGCCTGTGGTTTATTGGTCACTGTGGTTTATTCTTAGAGCATCACTTCTATTCAGACCCAGTTTGAAGAGTTAGCTGTGCCTCCATCTCCAAGGCTCTGCGTCCTGTGGCTTCGCAGATGGTTATCACGCATCGCCACTCTGACAAGCCTAAGCAGCTGCTTCCCGCAGTGGTAGCGGTTAATGCAAGGCAATGTTTGAAACCCAAGGACTCCCATGCCGACCCACAGCTGGTACAGCAGAAACACTCCCAGGACAAGGAATCTCCTGTCCCCCACTGGCCACGCAGTATCTGCTGGAAAACTTTTAGACATCTAGGAATGTATCTTATACCTGGCCCACTGCTCACTTTAGAAGCTTACACAAGTGTGGCTTACACAAGTGTGGCTTACACAAGTATGGCTTACACAAGTGTGGCTTACACAAGTGTGGCTTACACAAGTGTGGCTTACACAAGTGTGGCTTACACAAGTGTGGCTTATAGACCTGCAGCAACACAACTTTAAGTGTTTGTGTGTAAAGGGACAGGCAGAGGTAACATCCGAGAGTAGCAAGATTCACGAAAACAATGTCAGGAAGACTAACGCTGCAGGAGCTGAGGCTTCCCCAAAATGGTCAAGGCAACGAAAAGGGATTTTAAAAGCTATTTTTGGTGTGTGAATAAGAAAGAACTAAGGCTGGCAGTGTGCCACTCAGTTCCCTGAGAAGGAAAAATGCTTTTCAGACCAAAAAGAGAATAAAGGGAAAGGTAGACACAGGCATGGAGGGGAAGACAGGAAAGCCAGCACACGTGGGCGAGATAAGAAAACCCTGAATTCCTGTTTCCTGGCTAAGGAACTCCATTGATATATTTTCTCAGTACCTGCCAGTGAGCCTGGAGCAAACTCGTCAGCAGAAGTTGCCCATGAGCACCGAAGGCAGGCATGGTCCCCGACATGCAGTCTTGGGTTTGAAGGCTGGTGCACTCTTGAATGGGTAGAGGGCCCATAAGGAGTCAGGTTCCGCAGGAGACTGTCAACCAACTATCTTAATGTTTTGTGTCATGTGACTAATGAAGCAGGGGATGCCATGATGCACAGGTCAGAGCCACAACTGCCACAGGTCTGCCTAGCTGGCCTGACCAACAGTTAGTGGTTGTTGTTTGTTTCACAACCAAAGTATACACAAAGCCTCGATTTCCTTGAAGGGTCTACAAGTCTACCTGGCAAATCTGCCTGCAGCGGAGAGGAGCTACCACGTACACAGAATAGATCTGTCTCCTCAGCACCAGCACAGACTGCTGAAACCAAGGCCAGGGGTCAGGGACTGAGCACCCGTTCACATCTGGATCAGCTGTCACTTCGTTTACCTGGGCTACCTGTGAAGCCCCCTTGTAGGCTTTTGATCTACAGCTCCATCAGAAGACGTTCAAGTTTCATGTCTGCCACAACTCTGATGAGGCCAGCTACAGAGAGTGCTGGCTTGTAAGTGCCTGTCACCACAGCCCAGCCATATTCAACTATGGTGAGTCAACTAATGGGGTGGGATCCGGAGGTCCCTCACAGTGAGAAAGTCAAGCAAGGAGTGTAGTGTAGCTCAGCAATCTGGAACTCCACTCGGTTTGGGCTATGTACACTCACTCCCCTCTTTTTACAACGTACTTAACAGCCCGACACGCTGCTCTTATTTGCACGTACTATGCACGCACACCTCTCCAAACTTAGGAATGCAACAACAACAAAGGACCCCTGTATGCACTGAGCTGCCTACACACCCCTCTCTGAATAGACTAAGTTTCTAATTGCCTTAATGGCTGTCAACCTTAGATCCTATTCAGTCATACTTGAGTTGGGTCTGGCCTGAACTGGTTTGGAGCTCAGGCAGTAATAAGGCAAGCTGTCTTCAGAATGAACTTTTAGGGAGAATTTCCTAACTTGCCATTTCATGCCTAACTGGACATGTATAGGATTAAAATCAGATGTGTTATGGGAAAGGACATACAAGCTAGAGAAGTGGTTATGTAACTTGAAAGTTGTCAGTCAAAACACAACTGCTCAAAATATGCCCCGAGTGCCCAAAACCCCTCCCTTGTCTGTCTGTCTGTCTGTACATCTGATTGTGTGTGTGTGTGTGTCTGTCTGTTTCTCTCTCTTAAAATATATTCTTTATTATATATACAGTGTTCTGCCTGAATGTAGGCCTACACCCCAGAAGAGGGCACTAGATCTCATTAAAGACAGCTGTGAGCCACCATGTGGTTGCTGAGAATTAAACTCAGGACCTCTGAAGAGCAGCCATCTCTTTAGCGCCCCCCCCATCACCCCCCTTTTCTCTCGAAGGGAAGTCGCAATAGTAATCGGGACCCCTCACCATCTTCACTCACACGCGTCACTCTTGCCAGTGCATCCGGCCTGTTCTGTCATTTTCCTTTGAATAAAGCTCCCTTGCTCCTTCTGCAGTCTGACTGTGCCTTTGCTTCAACTCCTTTAATAAGAGACCAGGAACCCGGACACACCTGGGGCAGACCCTGACCACGAGCAACAGCAGGGCTGCTCTCAGAGAAGACACAGATGTTGAATACAGGAGGGGGAAACTATTCATAGATTGAGCAGCTGTGCCACCTGCCAGAAGGGCAAACAGACTGGACCAGATGCCAAAAGGTCAAGAGGCTAGAGAGAGAAAAATCAAACAGTAAATACAGCCCTGCACTTACACCATGTCTATGCGAACTATACACAGGAGACAGCAGTGCGCACCCAAGTGAAAGGATGACAGGCATAAAGCAGGGCAGCAGCTTCGGAGGGCCCTGCAGCCCGTGCCTTCCTCAGACTTCCTGACCGGAATCAACAGTCAGACAGACTCATGTCACGTATAAGGCCCAACGGCACACCGGATCCAAGATGGAAAGCAGCAGGTATGGGGGCAGCAGCGAGGACAAAGCAGAGAGTAGACTTACTTCCAGGAGGGAAATTTCAGGAGTCACTGCAAGTCCTAAGGGCTGTGACCCAAAGGCCAGGCAGATGCTACCATCACTCTCCAGACCTGTGGCATGAGGCCTGAACCAGCACATGTATGCAACATGTCACAGGAGTAAAACATTAAGAGACAAGGAAGGAAACACTTCTGCTGGGTGAAGTCTCCCTTGACCGGTCCGTGCCAGAGCTGAGTATGACAGATGCGTAGCCTCATTCTGTTGGGACGCATAGCCAACTGGGCCCTGAGCTGCTAAGGGATGAGGCTCCTGGCACACTTCTGGAACCTGTGCCTCTGCCTCCTGCGGTGCTGACTGGCTGGTTGCCATCCGTCTTATCCTACCCAAGCTTTGGGCCACCCTCTGAGGCTCCATGCATAGTTAATGATCTCTCCACTACAATGGGAGTGTCAAAGCCCCCCCTCCTTGCTTCCCTTTCTGAGTACAAACCCCCCCCCAACTCTCCTGGGGCCCTCCTATTCCTGTTGGGTCTCTTCTTTGACCCACAACGCCAACAACTCTCCAGTTCCCCTTTTAGGTCTTGCCCAGGTTAGGGTGTTTCCCCTTTGTCGGGAGCAGCAGTAACCTTCAGTGAGGCATAGACGTGCCCTAAGCTTTGTCTCCATCTGAGGAGCTGTGTGCGCCAGAAGCTTGGAGCTCACCTTCGCCCCACTCTCATCTCCCTCCAGGGACACAGGGGCCTCTGCTGGGATGCCATTCACATCCTGCCTCTTTTACTTATGTTCTTCTTGCTGCCTCATCCTCATCCTATCTGGGGCTCCCTAGTCTCCACCACTGTCCCCCAGACAGCTTCAGGGGTTCGACAGCAGCCGCCTGCCCTCCCTACCTGAGGGAGTCCAGAAGCCCTGGTGTTGGGCAAGGCGGGGCAAGGCTGGATTCTCTACTCTCCAGAGAAGTCAGTCAATGCCAAGGGGGGGCTTCAGACCCAGTCCTAGCTTCCTAAGTTTCTCCAGATTCTCAGTAAGCACATACCAGCTCTGCGGCACTCCACTGACAAGAAAGCAAAGGGAAGGGCTTAGGGAAGAGCAGGGCTGGGAGAGAGGAGTGCTGTCCATCCCTGTCAGCCTTGGCAGGAGGCGGAGTTAGAAGAGGACCAAGACGCGGGGCTGGACTGCTGCTTGTCAGCTACACACCACGTTAGCAGAAACCCGTCCAAAGTGCTGGCAGCCAGGAAGAGCAAGCGCCCGTCTCTCCATGGGTGAATTCTCCCAGAATTTGAGGCAATAGAGGCTGCCTCCCCACCCAGATCTTTCCACCCCAGCCAAGCCCAAGCCTGCTGTTGGAGGGTTTGCAGCCCTACCCTCTCCCCCTCAGCTTAGTTCAGGCATCTCCAGGAGGCAAGAATCCTCCCCTCCTTCCCAAGTGAAAAGAGTGCAGGGATCCTGCTTATGGCAGTCTATCTAGAGCTGAATCAATTATTCATCTCTTCAGAGGGTCCTCCCCCTCCTGAGCTTTGCTGACAAAGCTGATGTGTAATGGAGAGACTTTTAGGGGGCCCTGGCAGAGGACACATACAGCTGCCCACTTTGGCAGGAGAGTATGTGTGCTCATGTGTGCACACAGGCTAGTAAGCCCCAGGGATGTACCCCCTATGTAGACTGTAACCCTGAGAAGGCATGTCTAACTTTTGACCCATCACAGGACGGCAGAGCTACTTCTTGTTAGGGAGGGGTTAGAAGTGAGTCTCACGGTTCCTATTCATGTTATCAATGCAGCATTTAAAAACCTCCTGATTTTTGTAATTCAGAATTGACCGATGCACAGGTCTTTTAGTGACCGAGCGAAGCTCAAGAAAATGCTGAAACTTGCCTCGTCTGGGACAGGTAACCTCTGCTCCATTTGGCAAGAGTACCGGACTATGAGAGTTCATGCCCTCTGACCTAACAGCAACTCATGTGGCAGCAAAGAGGCTGAAGGTGAAAACAAACCTGTAGAACTAACTGCTAGGACACCCTCAGGGCAGGCAGGGCATGGCGCTCAGCACCCCACGCTTATTCCTCCCATAGTCCATAGGCATTGGACATAAAGACACTGAGCACAGACAAGTGCCACTTCCTGATCACACAGTGCAGCCATTTTTATTCACCAAGTGCTGATTCTCACTTTAATAAATGTTTAAAAAAAAAACAAAAACAATAAGGGAATAGAAGAAATTAAAATGCTACAAATGCCAAGATTGTTTCCCCTGAAGCATTATAACAGAAAAAAACTAGAAACAGCCTGACTGTTCCAAAAACACAGGAGTGGTTTACAAAGTGCTCTATATGTCTTTATGAGGGTGGGGTGGGGTGGAGGGTAGGAAAAGTACCCCACTAAACACACACACACACACATACCGGGGACGGGGAGGTAGAGAGAGACAGAGCACAGCAGCTGGAGAGATGACTCAGAGGTTAAGAGCCAGGCTGCTCTTGTACATGGCCCAGGTTCTAGGCCCAGCACACTCGTGGCAGCTTAAAACTGTCTAACTCCAGTTCCAAGGGGTCTGTTATCCTCTTCTGGCCACCTCAGGCACCAGGCATGCATGTGGTACATGCAAGGGAAAACCAAACACATAGTTAAAAATTAGAATAAAACATAGTAAAAGCAGAGTGATGCCAGGTGTGGTGGCGCATGCCTGTAATCCCAGCACTCAGGAGGCTGGGGCAGGAAGGTCTGAAGTTTGAGGCCAGCCTGGGCTACACAGCAAGACTGTCTCAAACAAAATAAAATAACACAGTGAGACTTCTGTCGTTGCCACTTACTAGATGCCACATTTTATGCAATCTCTGTTCTTCTGTTTCCTCAATTTGTAAAATGAGGAGGGTAATAGTACCTGAGCATTAAAGACACACACGACCTGTGTCCACAGAGCACACGCATGCATACAGCAAGGGCCACAAAATGATGTGGGACTTTTTTTGTTGTTGTTTTGTTTTCTGAGACAGGGTTTCTATGTAGTCCTGGCTGTCTTGGAACTTGCTATGTAGACCAGGCTGGCCTTGAACTATCTGATCTGCCTGCCTGGGTGTTGGGATTAAAGGTGCCACCATGGCCCGGCTAGGTGTGTGTTACTTTAACACTGAGCACCTGTGGGGTTCAGCAGCAGCTCTTCCTGAAAAGGCACTAACAAAAAAGCTAAGAGGACAATCATTCTGGAAACATTTGTGGACTATGATTAATGTCAAACACACACGTCCTGTGGCCCTGTAGTTCCAGTTCCAGAGAAACCACATATACACGCAAGAGGTGGCACACCCATGATTCACCGCAGTGTTAGCCAGCAGCAGCAGCAGCAGCATGTGCAGACACCCCAAGAGCCCACCAATCACAGATCAGATAAGTGCTAAGCAGCAGTGGGAATAATGGACCATAGGATGGGAAAGGCTCTCACAAACTATAATGAGTTAGAAAAGTGGGGAGGGAGGAGATGGTGCAGTGAATAAAGGCACTTGCCTCCAAGCCCGACAACCCAAGCTCCACGCCTGGAACACACACTGTAGGAGAGATCAGATTCAGGCGAGCTATTCTCCCGCATCCTCACGCCCGTGTGCCCACACAAAGAAACTGAATATGCATGAATTTAAAAGAGCTGGCCTGGCCTGGAGAGATGGCTCAGAGGTTAAGAGCAATGACTGCTCTTCCAGGCCTAAATTCAATTCCAGAGGTCCTGAGTTCAAGTCCCAGCAACCACCTATAATGAGATCTGGTCCCTCTTCTGGTCTGCAGCTGTACATGGAGGTAGAGCACTGTATACATAATAAATAAACTTTTTTTTTTTAAACTGGCTTTATGCAGAGATGGTGGTGCTCACTTTTAATCCCAGCACTCTGGAGGCAGAGGCAGGTGGATCTCTCTCTGTGAGTCCAAGGCCAGCCTGATTTACATAACAAAACACAAAGACTGACCTTCAAAGGAGCACATATATGTGTATGTATATATTCCTTCTAAAGACTTAAGATATTTGTACTAAACAAGCAAAATTAAATGTAAGGGAGCACAACGTATAATGAAAACTCCAATGAAGGAAAGATAAGCAGTGAATACCAAGCAATGGTTGGGTCCCTGAGACAGAGACAGGGATGGATTAGAAGAAAGCACGCATGTGAACAGCACTTATTTGTCAGGCTTTATCTGTGATACATCATGATGTGCACATAACAACATCAGAAAAATTACAAGATGGCAGTTCATTTGCTGGTATGTTTAAAGTGATAATAGGAAAATATAAAATACAAAAACACAGAAAATATGTTCAGTGGGTAAAAAAAAAAAAAAAGACACTTCAGAATGCCCCTGAAAAGGGCAGGGTCTCGGGTAGACCAAACTGGCCTCAGACTTTCTGTGGAGGGAGGCTGGCCTTGAACTTCTGATCCTCCTGTCTCCACACTGTGACTGCTTCAATTATGAGCATGTGCTACCACATCCAGTTTTATGCTGGAGATGGAGCCCAAGCATCCTTCCTGGGCAAGCACTCTACCATCTGAGCTGCACACCCCATCCTCAGGGGAATGTTTTCCTGATGAGGAAGTGCTGGGGGGCAGGGCGTGATTCAAACACTGCCTGACTTAACAATTCCATCCCTTTAACAATCCACAGCAAACCAGCTCTGCCGCTGCAGGGACACACACATGGACAGCGCTCGGCTCCTGGCGGCAGACACTGTGCAGTACTATGCTTTCTCTTCACAATTATTCATCACCGTGTATGTATGATGTCTGTACATGCGTGTCAGAGCAAGCATGCAAGAAATGTTCTGTTCACGGGTTATCATACTTGATTTTTTTTTCCCGAGACAGGGTCTCTCGATGTAGCCTTGGATTTTTTTTTTTTTAAGTGGAGAAAGGCTTAAAAATAGATTCCCAGGGGCTGGAGAGATGGCTCAGAGGTTAAGAGCACTGACTGTTCTTCCAGAGGTCCTGAGTTCAAATCCCAGCAACCACATGGTGGCTCACAACTATCTATAATGTGATCTAATGACTTCTTCTGGCCTGCAGGTGTACATGCAGGCAGAACACTATATACTTAATAAATAAATCAATAAATCTTTTTAAAAATTATATTTAAAAAATAAGATTTCCAACAGCATAGAAACAAGCACAGGCCTACAAACAGAGACCCCCAGGCCCAGTACTTGTGGGCCCTTTTTGTGCACTTTCTGTTGTTAGCTACAAACTGGTCTCTCATGCACAAGTCCAGTTTAAAAAAAAAAAAAAAAAGCATGTCTGGGAGCTGAAGAGTGCCCTGGGAGGTATCTAAAATCCTCACCCATGGCATACCATGGCTGCCAACTTCAAACAGCAATTTGCAGGCCCTGGCAGAGCAGCTGCTCAGCGCAGAGTCCTGGACTGTGGGGTCCCACCAGCCCCTGGACCACAGCCTCCAGCTAGTATGGAGGCAACTGAGCTGACCACATCAAAGGACTCGCAGAAGGCAAAGTCTCCGGCACACCAAAACCAGGTCAAGCCACCAGGGTGGCTCCCAGGCATAGCAGACTCGTGGGCAGCCCTGCTGGGCAAAAATACAGCCTGCACTCCTGCCACAGGGCCATCGATCGTGCCAGCCCCACAGTGAACATCCTTAGACTCGGATGCCCATGGCTCAGTCAGGCCCCGCCTAGCACTGCTCACAGTCAGTCTCTCTGCCACCTCCTGCCTCAAAAAGCCTTCTTAAAAGGCTCAGGAAACCAGCAAGTAAGCATTGCTACCATCACAGTCCCCCGACAGAGCTAGCCTTGGTGAATGGCCCCATGACTACTTCCTGAAGGAATCCCAAACCCCTCAAAATCCAGAGTATTCGGGTGTGTCAGAGGACCAGGACTGAGGAGGAAAAGCAAGTAGCTAACAGTTTTTGAGTGGAAGTACAAACTACATGACGTAGCAGTTCTGGCTTAAATGTAACCAACTTCCAATGCTTCCGACTCCACATCCATTTTGGCAGCAAGCCAAGAGAGGCACAAACCAACCAAGCACAAAATTGGCGAGTGGTATAAAGTCAAATCCAACACCTACGGCAGCACTGTGGATGCCTGCAGCCTCCCTGCTACCCAGCTATAATTCTTCGGGAGAAAACTCCCACAGTTACAGAAGGGTCTCAACATTACTAACAGATCCCATCTTCTCCCTCAAACAGCTTGCTTCCCTGTGTACTCCTTTCTCAAAGAGTAAGGTGGAGCCATAATCTGCTCATGGGGGTAGTGAAGGGCTGGAGACACACAGATCAGTTGGTCCAGTGCTTACATGGCACCTCAGATTCCCCAGAACCCACATAAAAGGCTGGGCTTGGGGTACTAGGAAGTGAAGATGGGGGTTCCCTAGCCAGCCATCCTACGCTACACAGCCATCGCTCCAAGTCAGTGGGAATCCTATCCCAAAACACACACACACACACACACACACACACACACACGTACGCACACGCAACAGGCTCCTCTGCCAGGGTGCCTCTCACTACTGGAATCTTTACTTTTGTTTCAAATAGTAAAAGACTGATGACCAGATATGTAACTAAATGAGTAACTGGCGTAAGAAGGACCCTTCCCCACAGTAATGCTGAGCCCAGGAACTTAGTTTTAAAGATTTGCAATTTTTCCTTTTTTGAGGGGCAAGGTGGTAATATCAAGACAGGGGTTTCCTGTGTAGCCCTGGCTGTCCTGGAACTCACTCTATAGATCAGCCTGGCCTCGAACTCAGAGATCTCCCTGCCTCTGCCTCCCCAGTGCTGAGATTAAAGGTGTGTGCCACCTGGGAAGGTCTACATCTCAAAAAAAAAAAACAAAAACTTTTCTATGGATTAGTAAAAAGTGGTTCCTTATAAACCAAACATTAGGGTAAATTATGAGGCAATTCAACAGGACATTAGATTCTCATGGAAACCTTAAATATAGAGGGAAAAGATGGATCAAATGGGGAAGTCAAACTAGCAGAGCACCTGCCTTATGAGAGCCACGACATCATCTAGGTGTGCACTCTATACATGGTAAAAACAAAACAGCCAGAGCAGCGCCACAAAACAGTGAACTCCACCTATGAGGGTGATCAGCATGTGTATATATATATATCACTTTTCCTCTCGTACAGAATCACAAGCCACCAGTCCAAACATACAGTCAGCAGTGCTGTTCAGCACTGAGGACACTGCAATAGAGTCCCTGCTCGTGGCCTGGCACTGCTTAGATGTGTGGCTTTGTCCACATTCACAGGCCATCAGCGTCACTGGGCCTCGCGGGAGTGCAGGAGCCTCCGCCCACACACGCGGGCTTTGACTCTGGATTTGTCTTTGAGTAAAGCTGCCTGGTATGTGTCAGCTGGTAGAATATCCAGGGCATGCACTAGAGTCATTACAGAGGCAGGGAGGCCCTGGTGCACGACTCTGGGGAATAAAGCGAAGTCATAAGGGAAAGATGAGGAGAAAGAACCGGTTAGCAAAGTTTTGGGGAGTTGTGGAGTGAGAGGGTTCTGCTGGCTGTCAGAAGTGACAGAAGAGGTGCAACGCAAAGCCTGGTTTGCAGCGGGTGCCTTTCTTTGATTTAGTTCGGAGTTTATCATAGTTTAATGCAGCATACATTTAACTTAAAGAACTGAAACCACTGATGTTTTTAACTGATTTTTTCTTTTAACATTAAGCTTCCCCTTAGCATGTCATAAACCTTTGTATACATTTCTAGCTTTTTAAGAATTTCATCTCTGGGGCTGGAGAGATGAATCAGTGGTTAAGAACACTTACTGTTCTTCCAAAGGTCCTGAGTTCAATTCTCAGTAACCACACATGGAGGCTCACAACTTTCTGATGCCATCTTCTGATGTACATGCAGACAAAGTACCCATATATGTAAAATAAATAAATATATATATTTAAAAAAAAACAGTTTTCGCCTCTGATAGATACTGCCCCATTCTCCCTGGGCCATCCATTGCAGGTGCAGAACCCATGGTTCAATCTCTAGACATCTCCTGGTCTGCCACACTCCCCAGGCACTGCCTGTCCAACACCTGTTCGGCCTTCTAATTCCCCCACTGGCTGCAGACACTGTAGGAGGTGATGGATAAAAGGTGGAGTCCCACACAGCAGGGCGGGCTCACTATTTGAACAACAGTTTAGAAGCTGTACCATCCCTGGCTCACTGTTTGGACGACAGTTTACCATCCGTGTACTTGGAGAAAGCTACCCTTCAAGACTGAAGGGGGCGCGGGGGATGACAACACCAGGATCTGTGGTTCTTGTCTCAGTTGACACTAATGAGGCCTGCAAGGCACTGCTTGAGAAACACAGGCCTGAGAATGTCCAGCAAAGGGTACGCAGACTGAGCACGGGCAGCCCACGGCCAAGTCTTCTGAGCGGCTCAGACCCTCCATCTCTCCATGGCGGAATGAAGACGGAAGCCAGGAGTATTTACTCTAGAACCTGCATCAGAGTTTGACACTGCCGTGCAATATGAGGACACGCTTGTTTTTCTAGTAGTTTGCTTTTACTTTACAAAATGACCTATGATGGATTAGGAAAAAAACCTGAAGACCACTGGAGAGTTTGGCTAATAGGCCCAGGAGGGCAGGTGGAGAAGAGACACAACTTCTAATGTTTTATACTGCAGTACAGTAACTATGGCTAACAATCAACTGTATACTTTAAAATAGGTAGCGGTCAAGAGCACTCACTGCTCTCCCAGAGGACCCAAGTTCAATTCTCGGCACCTACATAGTGGCACAAAACTGACTGTAACTCCAGTTCCTTGGAATCCAACACCCTCTTCAGGCCTCTCTGAGCACTGCATATAGTAGACAGGCATGCAGGCAAAACACCCATGGAAAATTAAAAAGTTAAAAGGAATCCTGAATGTTCCCAACACAAAGAAATGATGTTTGATACAGATAGGCTAACTACCCAAATCTGATCACTAAGCATCATACACATGTACTAAAATATCACACCATATCTTAAAAATGTATAAATATGCAATTAATTTATGTTTTCAAGACAGGGTTTCTCTGGGTAGCCCTGGCTGTCCTGGAACTAACCTCTGAAGACCAGGCTGGCCTTGAACTTACAGAGATTCACCTGCCTCTGCCTCCCTGAGTGCTGGGATTAAAGACCCGCCGCCGCCGCCGCCGCCGCCGCCGCCGCCGCCGCCGCCCGGCTACAATTAATTTTTTAAGTTACTGATTGATTTTTATCATGTAAGAGCTAATCACAAATAATTCACATAAAGAGCTAATGAGATTTATAATGATCAATCTAGCCAAAATACCTCACAAGGCTGCAAAGGGGGCAGTGACATAACTAGTCAGGCAGCAGCGCTTGCTACCAAGCCTGACCACCTGAGCTCAGTCCTTGGGACCCACATGGAGGAAAGAGAAAAACCAACTCCTACAAGTTGGCCTCTGGCCTCCACATAGGCCCTATGTACCCACACACCCACAAACAGATGCATTAAATGTCTTAAAAGATACCTTTTTTATAAAAAGCTGCAAAGCACACCAAGAGGGAAAGAGTCCTCCTCTCAAGATGCGTGGCAGAGCAGCCAATACCACGTGTGACAGTAGTGGAACACGTGGCTCACAGCCGGTTCTAAAGCCCACGCACAATGAACCAACCGCACACTGTGTATAAGAACGGACACTATACAACGCTTACACGACAGCTAAGGGCCATCAGCCCAGATAAGCAGATGGACTCTTGGGTGCAACACTGGGACAATGAGTAACAAAGAACAAAGAGAAATCAGACTTCACCGGTTCAAACGCTTCTCCGGGCAGGAGGCAGCGAGATGGCTCAGCAGGTGGAGGCACACGCTGACATAAGCCTGAAGTTTGGTCCCAGGGAGCCCACAGGGTGGAAAGATAGAACTAACACCCATGAGCTGTCCTCTGAGAAATGTCTCCGCTTCAGAAAAATCCACTAGCTACATATGTGTATGTGGGGGTAGAGAGATGGGGCAAGCCGGAAGGCACTTGAAAGTCATACATCTGACAAGTGGCTGCTATTTGCATAAAACCTCACACAACTTAGTTATAAAAAGGCAACATCAATTACGAATAAGCACGCTAGCCAGGCATGGTGGCCCACATCTGTATCCAGGCACTTTCAAAGTTGAGGCAAGAGTGGGTTCATCATCAGCCTGGCTTATACAATGTCACCTTGTCTCCAAAAAAAAAAAAAAAAAAAAAAAAAAAAAAAAAAAAAAAAAGAAAAAAAGAAAGAAAAAGAAAAAGAAAAAAAACCCATAGGACAAAAACGACATTTACAGAAAAACTTGTATGATTATTCATACCAATGGTATTCCTAACAGTCAAAAAGTAGAAAGAAACAGCCCAAATGTGCACCCATTGCTGAATGGGCAAACAAAATGTGGCCTGGTTGTCCTATGGGATATTCTGAATTATGAACTTTCACACACAGGCACACCTTGAGAACGGGAAGAATAAAAAGAAAGGACACAAAAGGTCACAGGCTGTGTGACTGTGACTCCGTTTACGTGAAGATGTCCAGATTAGGCAAATCCACAGGCAGAGCATCCATTAGTGGTGGCCAAGGGCCAGGGGCAGGGGTGGGGGGATGGGGGTGGGTGGTGGTTAGTCCTAGGGCTGATGGGGCCTGGGGGGCGGGGGCGGCGGAGTCCAGGGAGCTGAGTACTGTTTTCCATGGGGCTTTTCTGGGATAAGACAAGTTATGAAACAAAGCAGTGTGAAGTATGTACTCTATACATACATACCAAAGCCAAACTGTGTAGCTTAAAAAGGGTCACTTCATATTATGTGATTTTGCAGGGGGGGGCAGGGGTTTGAGACAGGATTTCTCTGTGTAGCCTCTGGCTGTCCTGGACTTTCAGGATCCGCCTGCCTCTGCCTCCCGAGTGCTAGGATTACAAGTGTGCGCCACCTCGCCTGGCTATATTATGTGGATTATATCTCAATAAAAGCGAGACGGAAGAAGAAAGAAGCAACGGTGGCATCTGGCATCGGCAGGGCAGGTTGGAGCCCAGGGAAAGCAGTTTCAACTCCTTGACCTTTCCCATTAGGTCACAGGACAGGAGGGCCCCACTGGGGGGCCGAGAGGGAAGTTCCTTTCCTACAGAAGATAAGCCACCTCACACCTCACCACAGGGCTTTGAAGAGAGAGGAAGCTCTCTCAGCAGGGGTGTGGGCAAGAAAGTGAAGGCTAATCATTTGCTGGGGAAAACAAAACAAAAAACAAACCCAAAGCTACAAATTACATTTTTTTTAAAATCACCCACCACCCAGGGGGGAGCTCCAACAAGATAACCTGAGGGTCAACAGCCTGTGAAGTATCCCTTTTGTCATGTAAATGACCCGCTCCAGATGCCCCGCACCTGCACCAGGAGGGAGATGCGGAGCAGGTGAGCCTGACACCTGGTTACCTAAGCCCAGACTCAGAACAGTGTTCAGACACATTTCTCAGGCTTGAGAGTACCAGGCCCCAAATTGTGGGGGTGGGAAGGAGGGGGCTCAAAATCCAGTCCCAGGGTGTTCCTCCAGGGAAGGGGGGCAGCTGTGATGGCTGGGGGCAGAGATCTTGTTCCCTGGCACCATTCTCAGGACAGGCAGTGGCTGGAGTTTTAAAGTCTTCCCCTCCCAAGCTTCAGCCTTGATCCTAAGCCAACCCCAAACCATCCAGGGAAGGGGTGGGGCACAGCCCTGGCACTGCAAACCCGGAAGGGCAGAAGGCAAGACCAAGGCAGGCA
Source organism: Acomys minous (assembly GCF_964271855.1). Classification (NCBI taxonomy): domain Eukaryota; kingdom Metazoa; phylum Chordata; class Mammalia; order Rodentia; family Muridae; genus Acomys; species Acomys minous. The sequence goes on along the minus strand of NC_140500.1, from coordinate 60,336,203 downwards.
GTTCCTGGGCGCTGGCTGGCCCCACCCCTCTGTCTGTGGACTTCAGCTAGCAACCGAGACTCCAGGCCTCAGGACAGATAGCAGCTCCTGCCCTAGCACCCCTACACTTGACTGAGTTAGGTCCCTAATCTTTATCAACATAAAGAACGCCTCCCACCCAGGTACCAACCAAGACCAGATCTTGTGGTGTGAGCCAAGGATCAAGTGGTGCGGATTTAAGCTATAAAGAATTTTAAAGCTGGGCGGTGGTGAGGCACGCCTTTAACCCCTGGGAGGCAGAGAGATGAGGAGAAGGGAGACGAAGTAGTGTAAGATTCTTCCTCTTTTTGGAAACTACGAAGTTATGCCAAAACAGCATATTCTTTAAAAAAAAAAAAGGAAAGTTAATAGGTGACCCCTAAGGGTCTTCCAGCTTGAGATGAGGTTGCATTTTCTGCAAACAAAAAAGCCAGGAAGAAACCAGTGGTCAAAGTCAAAGGCTATCAGTGACAGAAGAGCTCTGAATCTAGGGTTCTTTAACAGCCGCACCCCACCCCTACCCCATCCCCCTCAACCCTCCACCAAGCCCCAGGTCGTCACACCAAGAACTGGTATGTGAGCTAGAGAGTCAGGAACTGAGAAATAAAAAGGGTAGGGGCCACCACCAGTGTACTGAGCAGCGCCAGCATTGTGCAGAAACAGGACTGCCAGGGGGCAGTACCTATCTTGCTGTGAGACCAGCCCCCTCCACACAGGGTACCAACCCCTCCTCCTCTGGCACTCCACAGGCAAAGAGGCTCTCACCACAACACCCAGGCCCACGTGGAGCAGGCTCCCGGCTTAGTATGCTAAGCGGCAGGCCAGGGAGCAGGAGCGCAGTGCTCAAATCCCTAACCCAAGAAACATCTGGGAAGCTTTGTTAGCAAGCGGCCTCAATAGCTCTCAGGTCAGAGGGGAGAAATTAAAACCACAACTGCAGATTCAAAGATAAGTTAGTAGCAGTGAGAACCATATCTAGTAACAGAAAAAACCCTGGTCTCATAGGCACTTTCACAAAATAAAGAGAAAAATTAGTTTCAATCCAAGAAGGTATGAAGGAAAGTAAACGGAAGTAGGAAAAAAATCCGAATGACTGGGGATAAAGACTGAAGTGGCTGGTTAGAAAACAAAACAAAAGCAGTGGCTTTCATGCATGACATGACTGGTTATGTTAAAAAAAAAGGAGATGCTAAGAGGTGCCAACATTTAAAAATATAAATTAATGATTTTCTAGGGAAATTTTAGAAATATTGAAAGATTTATCAGAAAACATCTACCAAAGAATTATATCCATTTAGTTAACCCATTTTCCTCTTATTAAACTTCCCTAGACATTTGAGATCAGCACTTACTTGCCTTCTTCACATGTGTAGACAGAGGAATGTAGGAGCTCAGACAGGCCTAGCTATTAGCCAAGTCACCTAGCCAGACATGAGACTCGGTCCCACAGCCCGATATCCCTGGGCAAACAGCTCAGAAGACGCTCGTGAGGCTGCTTTGACCATTGGTCAGATGTGGGCATTTCTAGTCCCCCTGCTACCTATGCAAACTGCGGTCCAAACGCCAGCATCAGTGCCTCCCCTGGAAGCACAACCCAAGGCTCAAGCCCAGGCCTGCTAAGAAATGCACCAGAAGCCCCACATTACCTGGACGGACACTGAACTACCAGAAGCCTGTCTAACCCCTACTGGCCCAACTGCCCTGTAGTTCCTATCGGCTTCCTAAAGCGCACACACCCATTCTCGGTCCAGCCTATCACAACCAAAGGCTAAGGGTGGGGACAACTGATAAAGCTTGATTTGATGTCACAACCATAATTCAAAAGCTTAGCCGAGCAGGGGCTGACAAGACGGCTCAGCACATACAGCCTGCTTACTGCTAAACCAGAGGGACTGTTTGATCCCTGGGGCCAACATGATGGAAGGCGAGGACTTCTAAAAGTTGTCCTCTGACACAGGTGCCCTACCCGCGCCCCCACAAAGATACTTAAAATTTTGTTTTAAAAGGATTGGCAGAATAAGCAAAAGCCAAACTCTTAATTAAAAGGTGTTTCTACTTTTTTCCTGAGGTAAAGAGTTGGTACCAGCAATATACGAAGGTCTCTTGTTAGTAAAAATTCCTCACAAAATAAAAAAGAAATAACACACAGAGGGGAAAAAAAGCGCATCCCAACTAAATGTAGTTTTAAAAAATTAGACTTTTCATATCATTTTAACTGAACTAAAAAACAGTATATAGGCCAGGCGGTGGTAGCGCATGCCTTTAATCCCGGCACTTGGGAGGCACAGGCAGAAGCAGGTGGATCTCTAGGAGTTCGAGGCCATCCTGGTCTATGGAGTGAGTTCCAGGACAGCTAAAGCTGTTACACAGAGAAACCTGTCTCGAAAATCCAAAAAACAAAACAAAACAAACCACTATGTACATATAGTAAGCATGTATATTTTGATAATGGGATAAAAATTCAATAAAGACATTAAAATAAAAAGATTGTTCTAGAAAAACTAAATTAATGAGTTATAAATGAAAAAAAATTAGAACATCATTCTGTTTACTAGACTTTCCTTATCTGCAATGAATTTACCCAACCACCCTCACCAGACAGGGTTTCTCTGTGTAGCCCTGCCTGTCCTGAACTTGCTTTGTAGCAAAGGCTGGCCTTGAACTAAGAGATCCACCTGCCTCTGCCTCTTCAGTGCTGGTACTAAAGGCGTGCACCACCACAGCCCCAGCAATAAATTTACATTGTTTGTAACAAACAGCTCCAGAGTCTGGCCAAACCTGAAGTCTAACAGCTTTCACACTTACCATCCCCTGCAGATGCACAAGGGTGTTAAAAGCAAACACGGGTAAAGACTTTCACTCCAAGCAAGCAGAGCCCCTCTGTTAGCCCAGTCCCCAGACCACCTGTTTCTCAAACTCCCAAGAGTACGTACGTGTGTGTGTGTGTGTGTGTGTGTGTGTGTGTGTGTGTGTGTGTGTAAAACCACCTTCCTACAGGCTACAAACAGGATCCAGGGGTGTGGCTCGGAGGGAACTACCTTCTGAGAAGCCCCCTTCTATAGCCCAAAGAAGGTCAACAGAGATGAGGGGAAGGCCCCAGCTGGCTAGGGAGCTGGGTAAATTCAACATGACTCTCACAGGCTGGCACAGGACAGCAGTTCACAGCCCATGTACATAGCCGGCTTTACCAGCCAGAGATCCCGGCCTCTGTCTTTTTTTTTTTTTTTAACTTCGTATTGATTCTTTGTGAATTTCACATCATGCACCCCCCCTCCATATCAGCTCTTTAAAAGAGGCAGTGTTGTCTCCAGAGTGCTTCCTCCTCAAGGCAAGCCTCACCCTGGGCAGCCCTGCACCACAGCTCCTCTCTGACGGAGCGCTCTCTGCTCTGTGAGGAAGCGTTTGGATCCACTCCACAGGTTCGCGGAGGTCCATCTGTTTGTTTCTGCTCTGCACCTTGAGGAGGCAGCAGCTCCTCCAGGGCTGGCAGGGATACAGCAGTGGCTGCCAGGAGTGGCCCCCCTGTCAGGCCTAAGGCCACCTGGCACACGGCATCTCGCCCACTCGGCTAGGCTTGGGGCTCAGAACAGTACCCCCATCTCCTCCTCCAAACCCCAACATCCCTGGGTGTGCTGTTGCTTCAGCTGTTCCCAAGGGCAGGGCAGGGCAGCAAAGGCACTAGCAAAGCCTTTCTCATGCTGCTGCCCTGCTGGAGAGATGGGTGACAACGCTGACTGTGCCATACCTAGACAAGGGAAGCACAGCCCCAGTGGACACACAGAGGGCCGGCTCACATCTCTACCCTCACCTTCTCCTTACGCACATCAAGAGGCAGACATCCTGACTCCCTGCTTAACAACCATGGAAGCCCCCCCACTTATCTAAGCCTGTGGGCTCTAGGTAGCCCCTAGAAATGAGGGGTCCCTTGTTCACGTGCCACACAGGAGGCCTAGCAATGCTAGGTGAGGAGACGTCTCCATCATCACCTTGGCTCTTAGGCCAGTTGAGACCAGGACTTCAGGATTTCATCTCGACAGACTAGCAAGGACACAGGACAGACAGCACGCCAGGACAGCCACATCCGGAAGTTGTGCCTTTCCAGTCTGGCACACTTGGTCGGGTAAGAGCACTTGCTGCCAAGCCTGACGACCTGACTTCAAGCCTCAGGACCAAGTCATAGAGGGAAAGAACCAACCTGTCAAGCTGACCTCTGACCTTCACACACTAGCCCCCATGCACACACAGCAAATTACAAAGAAACAAACAAAACAAAAACAACAACAAAAACCCCAAATGCCTTTCATTCCCCAATTCCCAATGGAAGCTTAAAATACACTGGTCACAGGAACAACTAGCATGCTGACAGGCAGAAACCATCTGGGGGAACCAAACAGTAGGGAGCAAGACGCTGCCCTGAGTGAAGACGATTTTCCTGGGCACACAGCTGTGGCGCACACCTCGCTGCCGGCAGCCTCCCAAGCTCCCGCTTCCTACTTCCTGCCGATGAATCCTGTCCTCTGACAAGAGTGGAAGTTTCATTTGTTCTGGGAACAGAGAGCACAGGTCTCCTCAGATTAGTTCTAACCAGGGTGAGTGACAAGAGAGTCACTGGTCATTATGGGTAATTATGAATAAGGCGTAGGCTACTCCCTAAAAGTCTCTGTGGGAAAGTAGCCCAGGACCCTCTTTTCCCTGCAGAGACAGGGAGGGTGCTCCCCCCATCTGTTACCCAGATCCCAGCCTCCAGGCTTGGGGCCAGAGCTGCCTCAGGCTGCACTCCTGGCTGAGGCCCAGGCAGCATACTTTGAAGATGTGAAGGTTACTGTCTCTCCCACCAGTTTGATTCCACAAGCACTTATTAAAAGCATTTACTGCATGCTAGGCGTCGCGCCAGGTGCCGGGGAAGTGCAGCTGATGTGTACACCACCACAAGGAACCTAGACCCAAGGACTACGGTATTGCTACAGATGGCCAGAGAGACAGGGACGCACCATGGACAGCTGATAAAAAAATAAAAAAATAAAAATAAAATAAAAACAGGTATTTCCAATGTGCCTTCAGGAAAAGCATCTGCCATGTGAGCATGAGGGGCTGCATTTAGCTCCCCAGCACCCACACAGAAAAGCTAGGTGTGCAGAGACAGGAAGACTGCTGGGGCTTGCTGGCTACCACCCTACTCTGCGTCAGGGGAGTATAAGAGCAATAGAGCAGGACAGCTGATAGCCTCTTCTGGCCTTTACAGGCAAACACATGTGAGTAACGTGCTATCACACACACACACACACACACACACACACACTCACACTTCCTGCCTGGAACAAGTGAGGTCCCAACTCCAATCACCAGCACTACAGCACAGCAGGAAGCCACAGGGGGAGGGGAAGGCCGGGGAGAGACCACAACAGCAATGGTGGCGAGTATGTGTAACAGACACAAGGACACTTTCAAGCTTTGGTAGGAACCCAGAAGGGCTAGGGAAGAAAGAGGTACTTCCCCGGGCACAGTGGCACACAGCATTCTGGGAGGCAGAGGCAGGTAGATCTCTATGAGTTCGAGGCCAGCCTGGTCTACAAAATGAGTCCAGAACAGCCAAGGACAGGTTACACAGAGAAACCCTGTCTCAAAAATAAAATTAAATTAAAAATTTTAAATCACTTTATTGCTATAGCCATTAAAAATTGGAATTGTGATCATCCAATGGGAAACAAGTTAAATTATATAAATCTATGTCATTAACAACTCAGTAACCATTGTTGCTGCTGCTTTTGAGAGGCCCTTACTGTACAGCCCAGCCCAGCCTTGAGCTCTTTCTCCCTGCCTCGACCTCCTAAGTGCTGGAATTACAGGTATGGGTCACCACGTCTACTTCCTGCAGAAAAGGCTAAGACAGACAACACTGACTTAGCAAAGCATCCTTAGTATATTTAGTAAAGAGCTGGGAATGGCCTAGGGGAGAAGCAGTAAATTGTTCAGTTGTTACACAGGATGGAGAAATAAGACCTGAGTTTCCAGCCATACAGTTTTATATATTTGATGTCTTTAAATAGCTATGTACTATTTTAAAAGTTCAGAAATAGCCAGGTCTACTGGCATACACCTTTAATCCCAGGACCTGGAAAAGCAGATCTCTGGAGTTCAAGGCCAGCCTGGTCTGCATTCGGAGTTTTAAAACACTCAGTACTACAGAAAGAAACCTTGGCCTCTCCTCTCCCCCCTGCTGATGACAGTAATAATTAAAAAGTTCAAAAATAGGGTTGGAGAGATTGTTCAGTAGTTACAGAGCACTACAGAAGCACAGAACGTGGTTCCCAGCACCCACACGGTGCCTCACAACCATCCAGAAGTAGAGACCAGAAGACCCAGTGCCCTCCTCTGACCAGGCACACATGTGGTGCATGTCCACACATTCAGGCACGAAATTCACGAACATAAAACAACTAACAAATGAGAAATACAGAGCATGGAAAAAAATCATAATGCACAGGAAATGAAATGCAGCCAACTGCAGATACATTATGTGAATAATCTGAGGCTGGGCCACTGACAGAAAATACATGGTAAACGGTTTACACCAGCAAGCAAAGGACAAAGAAAGGCCAGACTGGTATCTCTAGAAAAGATAGCAGACCATGTGGTCTCATGACACCTTTTCAAATTCTAAAAGACTAGAATTATTTCAGCTATATTACTTAAAATTGTACCAATGCCTCAGAAACCTTCTCAATCCCCTATATGAAGTTACTGCCACTCTTCCACCATCTAACAATGAAAACTTAATCTCCCAACATAAGCAAATGAGATAGTGTTAACACTAAATCATCTTATTATTAAAAAAAAAAAAAGGTAGCCAGACATGGTGGCACATGGGAGGCATTTGGGAGGCAGAGACAGGCGGATCTCTGCAAGTTCAAGGCCAGCCTGGTCTACAAAGCAAGTTCAGGACAGCCAGGGCTATTACACAGAGAAACCCTATCTCAAAAAAACAAAAGAAAGAAAAAAAAAAAGGTAAGGGGAAAATACTATGTGATCTTCAAACCACACCCAAATAGAAAGACAAAAAATTAACAACTTCCAATGGGCAAGAAATTAACAAAGTGAAATGAGATGGTTTCTTTCACGTGACATAGTAAGAAATCACAGAACCCTAAGGCCTCAGTAATCCACAACACCTTGCTTAAAGGCAAACCACTAGCCTAGTCACTCACATTGCAGTGAGAAGGGAACAGTACCAGTAAAGAGAAAGATGCTCAAGCCAGTAAGAACCTGACAAAGGACACATGTGCCCAGCTCCAGCTCCATCCATCGCGAAAACACCAGGCCCTGGGTCAGGCTCCTGGCCTGATTTAACCTGGCTCCCTGACCCGCTCCAGCCTTGCCACTAGGACTAACGGACAGAACTGTGAACTGTTTGTCCATGTGCTCACGCTGCACGTGTAGTGCACTCATCAGTGACCCGGTGGCTAGTTGTCATCCAGGGTGACCAGCTAACCAGCCACACCGCACTGGGACTCAGGTCAGAGGAGCAGATCTGAACAAGGAAAGCTAGGCAGCTGCACTGTGATGTTGCCCGCAAATTCCCTCCCCTGCCGTCTTCCATTTTTACCCCAAAGAATAGTTGTTACTGGTTTAATTTTAAGAAATAGAATAAAGGGCCCAAAAAGGGACATAGGCTTTTATTTTTTAAACTCAAGATTGGAGCCTGCCATCACCTTAAACACCCAGGTGGAAAAGGAACTAAAGGGGCTCACAAGATGCCCTGCCCTGTGACCTTCACCTACCAACGCCAGAGAAAGCGCACGGGTGGGTCTGCGAAGGCGTTTAAAGGTATTCCTGGCAGAGGCCACGTTAAAAAACCTCCAGGCTCAAAGCCAGCTCAGATTGCTACACCACGCATGGCACACCCTGACTTTGCCCAAAGTGCCACAGAGACACTTGAGTGTTTCAAACAGGGCGGAAAGTCATCTCCAGAGCCGGATGTTGATTACACGGGCGTGTCTGTGAGACTTTAACACGCTGTAACAGAACATGCTTTTCTTCTGCGCATACACTAGACTTCAGTTAAAACGAGGTGCCTGCCTGTAACCCTTGCGCTCTGGAGGCAGAAACAGGGAACCCAGGGTACAGGCTGGCTGCCGAGGAGCCAAGCTAAGAAGCTCTGGGTTCCAGTGAGGGGCTGTGACTCAATATGCAGAAACAGGCTGAAGAAGACAGTCAAAGCAAGCCTTGGGGCTTCCACATCCATGCACACACACATGCACATGCACTTGCAGAAATGAGAACACACATACATAAGAAATAAAAGGTTTGGGGCTGGAGAGATGGCTCAGCGGTTAAGAACACTGACTGCTCTTCCAAAGGACCCGGGTTCAATTCCCAGCACCCACATGGCAGCTCATAACTGTCTGTAACTCCAAGATCTGACACCCTCACACATATACACATGCAGGCAAAACAACAATGCATACACAATAAAAATAAATAAATTATAAAAAAAAAAGAAATAAAAGGTTTAAAGATTAAAGGCTGGGATGAGAAAATTCTATGTCCTGCTTGCCCTAGAGCCTCATTCCGAACCTCACACTCTAATTGCCGAGCTCACAGATTGGTCAGGACGTTCAATCCTGTACAAAGTGTCTGGCAATCTGATCGTAACTTTCCCAGGCTTTCATTGCTTGGGTGCAACCCACAGGCACGGGAGACAGAGAGCCAAACTGACAAGGCAACTGCTCTTAACCCCTCCTGCACATTCTAACCATCGGGAGCGCCTCGGAAAGCACGGGGCCCCGCTCCACTCCACACCGAGAACAGAGTCCCTGGAGGCCAGACACTGGCATACCCTTTTTGAAAGGCTGCTTAGAAAATTCTACCATGCAGCAGGGGCTGAGAGCTGCTAAACTAGTTAAACCAGAGAGACTGGCTGCTGTAGACTCAGGACAAGCTGAAGCAATGCCCTGCCTGTGGTGGGGGAAGCTGGGGTGGGAGTGTCTAGGGGTGGCGTGTCCTGGCACCCACCCAGCTCCTGCTCCATATCCAACACTTCCCCAGACCTCAGTCAGAGACTTAATGGGGAGCAAAGGTATCATTCTGAAAGAGAGGGGGAGGGGCATGTTTGCATGCACTCCTGGGCACACAAATGTGGAACGCAGAAGAGGCTTTCTAAATAACTCTAGGGCCCACGAAGTTGGACACAAAACCATGGGTTCTGGCCCCTAGCCAAGGAGTTCAGACTGGACTCCTTGCCAGGAAGCCCCAAGACACACGCCAATGCAACCACACAACCCCAGAGCTAAGCCCTAACTACTACCCAGGGGCCAAATGATGCCTCTGGGAGCCCACAGCTGGAAAACGGGAAACCAGTGGAAAATAGAAGGAAAGGGCCATAGGACAGAGGTAAACAGAGACAGGGAATGAGGCAGTGAGGAGGGAGCCCCCACACGGATGCCTACAGAGACCTTCCAGCACTGTCATCGGGGGCCTCATGCCACCCTGGTCCTCCGTCTACCCCAGTCTAGAACAGGAGCCCGTATCTATGAGTTTGAGTCAACACACGGTTATCTTGGCCAGGCGGCTCCATGGCACTCTCCCTCCATGACTCTGACTCAAGGAGTCCTGGTCCGCATGTCATGAAGCATGCTCAGACTAGGAAGAGGAGCTATGCCTAAAGTGTGTAGTGGGAACAAGGGCAGACAGCCAGAGACCCTAAACAACGTCCTAGTATAGAGAAAATAAGAGTTGGATAGAAAGATGCTGAGGAAAACAGGGAGACAGTTCTCAGACATGTTGACTAGAGAAACCACAGCTACCGTGAACAGTCTAGCAAGCAGACTGACTGATAAGAACACTTCAGAGATCACTGAGTTGGAAACGTTGCAGGCCCAGAGCTAATTTATCTTGAACTCTCCTAGTCCCTAAACAGCCATTTGTTTGCCCACCTCTGCGACTGACATCCTGTGACTTTCACCAACAACCAAAGCCAGAAGTGTCCCCAGATAGCATCTGAGACCAATAGCAAGCAGTTTTCCCACTTCACTGCAGCCTGGCTGTTCCTATCCATGCATTTATACAAAGTGTTTTGACTTATGGCTTTGTTCAGTTTCTTGAAAACAAACAAACAAAAACTTTATAAAACAGTTACCAAATTGAACCACAGAATTTGGCGTAACCTGAATCTGTGTTTCTGGGCCATGATAATTCATATTGGCTCCAGAATACATTATGGCCCTGGTCCTTTAAAATGAGCAGTATGTTTTGTTTTGTTTTTAATGTTGACAGGAACATCTTCAGCTCCATCAAAAACCATTCTCCTAGGCTTGGTGGACAGCGCCAATAACGGCTCACATGCTTCTCCTTCTCCAGAACCAGGAGGATCAGAAGGGACCCTCTGCACCCCAACTGAACCTGGTCAAGCAGGCAGAGACAGGATTTGGTCTGAGGGGTACTCCTGAGGGAAAAACATAGCTGAGGACTCGATATGCCAATGCAGACCAGGTTCTCTGCCCACAGCCCTTCTCTGGGCCTCTGCTTGCCTCTGAAAGGTGTTTGTGGCCTCCTGCTCGGGCCCATCCACAGAGCAGCCAACAGAATCCGAGACAGAACCTCCCTGAGGGATAGGAAGGTAGACCCCAGCCACAGACCATTTGAAAGAAGACAGTGGATGCTGCAGAGGCAGGAAGCAGAAACCAGCCAACAGGGCTGAGCTGGAGAGCTCTCTGATAGGGACAAGCTACTAGCCCTCTCAATGCCTTTGTTTCCATGCATAGCCCATGAGATCAGGATTACTCATGAGGATGCGTGGGGGCGGGGCTCAGAAATCCAATTACTTAAGCACCAAGGGCACAAGAGTTCCTAGCCAGACACACAACCAGGATTTGCTTAGACCCTAATCCTCTCACACTTGGCAATGTTGGCCCCTTAAGTAATATTTCTGCAGCAAGTCAGTTTAGGCCCTTTTCTCTAGGCAGCTAAGACAAAAAGAAACTCACATTTTTACTATAATGTTTAACAATGCAAACAAGCCCTGAGTGGTGGTGCAAGCCTTTAGTCCCAGCACTAGGGAGGCAGAGGAGGGCAAGATCACTGTGAGTTCGAGGCCAGCCTGGTCTACAAAGTGAATTCAGGACAGCCATGGCTACACAGAGAAACCCTGTCTCAAAAAACAAACAAACAAACAAAAAAAAAAACAATGCAAACAAAAAAGCTGAAGAGCCTCAGCTGGAGTAAGTAGGGCCAAAATGCTTCAACTAAAGCCGCCAAGGTGACAGAGATGTCCATCCTTAGAGGAATCACAGTATGCGATTAAGCCCCTCGGAGGACAGGGCTACCTACACTTATGCATTAATACGGGTCACCGTCTGAAGGCCTGAAGAGAGATAAAGGTAAATGAAGTTAGAAACGGTGGCGCAGGGCTACAGAACGCATTCAGAAGCCTGGGAGGGAAGGGGGTTGGGATAAGGATGTTACCGTAGTAGACCGTTTCCCTGGCATGTGTGAGCTCTGTCTCCAAGCACAAACACACCTTTCAGGGGCTCATGGGGCTCAGACTTTAGACCATCAGATTCCTGAACACACAGGAGGGATCCTTATCTACAGACACTGAGGTACAAATAAGCCTTTTTGGCTGCTCTTAAGAGGCTCCCTGTAACAAACGCAGGGTGAGGAAGAATTGGGGAGGCAGTGTCCAGAAAGGGTGTGGAAGCATGCAAACTAAGAGCCCTATGCACCGCCAGAAGCAAGTTCAAAGGCAGTGCTGTCCACGGTCTGACCCTGTCCAGCATCACATACACGCAGAGGAGCCTTCAGTTACTGCTCATGGGATGCTTTGACTGGCACTGAACACTGGAGGAAAACTTTACTGTTAGCTGTTAGCTAACGGTACAAAATGGGACTTCGTCTTGGAAATTTAAAAAAGAGAAAACCTAAAAAGCCAATCTGGTCCGTTTCTAGATTTAGTCTGAGAAAAACTAACTTTGGAAGGCAAGCCCTCTGCTGCGGAGAGGAAGCCATGGCCATGGATGCTAAGTAACTCTCCAGAATTAACGGCAGAGCCCATGAATAGAGTAAGAAAATCAAATTATTGCTCCCTCTCAGCCAGTGAGGCAGTAAGTCTATCAGACCTAAACTTTTTTTTTTTTTTTTTAAAGATAAGGTCTGATATAACCCTGGCTAGCTACACAATCAAGGATAACCTTGAACTCCTGGTCTACTTCCCAAGTGTGAGATTACAGGCACACACCACTATATCCAGGTAAATATTTACAAGGTGACTTTTCCTTTTGGCAGTGTTGGAGATGGAGTCCACAGCAAATGCTCTTCAGTGAAGTCACAGCCCCAGCCCCAGAACTCAAGCTTTCTGGAATTTACGATGCAGATTAGGCTGGCCTCCACTCAAGAGATCTACCTGTGTGCGCTTTCCGAATGCTGAGATTAAAGGTGTGCACCAGCACAGCCAGGAGACGCTCACTGCTGATGAGCTGAAGGCAGTTACAAGCCCAAATGACCAGCCTAGGCACGGTATTTTATCCCGCCCTCTCAGGATCTAAAACCAACGCTTTCTTTCCACCTTATTCATTTCTGAACACATGGCCTTAACCCATCACACCTGATCCTGGAAGCACTGACCTTGAAAACAAGGCTGGCACATTGATTCTTCAAACTCTCCTGAGGTTCAAAAAGCCAAAAAGTAAGCTCGGCACAAATGAGTGCACGTGGGGTGAGAGGTGCAGTCTGTGGTGTGTACAAGTTCATGTGCCCCAAATAGTGGAGATCAAGGGTCTTAGCTGCATGAAAACATACCGGCAATGCTGGTTTTTCCCACCTATAACTGAAGTAATTTAGTCCGCATCTCTTAGTTATCTAATGGTTCTGTGAGGTTCAAATAGTAACTTCTATCTTGTACTTAGTACTGGGACCTGTGAATGCTTCTCCAATGTTGAGAGACAAGAGACAAAGAATGGGGGAGGGTAGGTGGGGCTGGGGGCAGTCCTGGTTTAGCACTCCAAGCCACTGGTTTACTCATACAAGCCACCCCTGCTGCTCCATGTGTCCAGACTTCCTAAATTGGCCCAAGAGAAAGCCTACTCCCCCTCAGAGGCCACTCAGGCTGGGAACAGGGGTCTCGCTGACTGCCAGATGTCTGGGTGTGGGAGGAAATGAGGCCAAAAGCCCAAGAGGTCAGGGATGGAAAAGAGGACTTAAGTGGATGGGGAGACCCAAAAGCTGAGCCAAAACAAAGCCTCTGCCATACTCCCAGCCCGGACCCCCCAGCCAGCCCAGCTACTGCCACAGCCTCAGGGTATGGGAGGGAACTTGGCAAAACCACAAAGCCCATTTCTAGTAGAACCCTCCATCCATCTGCAGCTAGAAGCAGATGAGCACCCAAGCCCTGCCCCCCCCCTCCATGGTGCACACATGCAGGCACGCACACAACCCCAGCGAGAGGGCCACAGAAGCATCATGGTGGTCCCAGAACGCAGCTCCAGGTCCCTGCACTGTGATGGACAGAAGCCTTCCATTCCAGCTTACAAAACCTTATTTTTGCCACAATTCCTCCTCTTCTGATATTCATTCAAAAATGGCTGGGGTCACTGTGTGATTAACTCTGGCTCCTACCAAGCATGGAGAAGCCCTCTCTTCGTTCCCCAAATTGAATCTGACAATTCTCTTGGCTGGTTCCTTTCCTGCTCCAGCCTGACAGGCCCACCTGTTTTCACACTTTACTGCTACTCATAAGTTACCTCAGAGAGAAGGATCCTTGCAAGAGCTGAAGGGCAGGCAGAAGAGGACAGACAGGAGTACCAAGGGTGTGCGGAGTCGCAAGGACCAGATTCTCAACAGGGCATTTTTAGGGTGGTCTTAAGGAAAGACAGAAGGCAGAGATCGTGGGCCAGAACCAAAATAGTTTCCAGACATCCTTTAGCCTGTGGAGTGAATGTTCCCATGAGGCAGAGCGTGGGATCCCAAAAGCAGGGCAGCCTGGAGCTCTCGGCACTGGGCGCTCTGTTCTGTGCAGGCAGCTGAGGGGAAGGAGGCAGCAACAGCGCACTGTGCTATGGCATATTCCCCAGGATATAGCATGAGTACACAGCACGGAGCCTAACGTACAGTAAACCAACGACCTGCATTCATCAAGCCCAGCTTTATGGCTGTGCCAAGACTGTGTACACCCACACACATCAGGATATTCCTGGCAGCACACAAGGAGACATGCATTATTTCTTCTGGCTGCTGGACATCATTCACCCTTGGGGCTTACCCCTCCCATCCCCATCCTGTGGGAACTTGTACACACACACACACACACACACACACACACAAACATACTCCCTTTATCCTGACCACAGGAGAACCTTTTTTTTTTTTTAAAAAAAACCATGACCTAATAATAAATTGGGAAAAACTCTCACCCCAGCAGGCCACCTGAGAAAAATCCAAGGCTCAGAGAAGACAAAGCCAGAAAACGGGGGCTCAGACCAGAGTACTGCTTGTATCAAGGCTGAGGGGGAGCTACGGTTCTCAGACAGGCAACTCAACATAAACAAGCACATACCCAGTGAGAACCAGGTAGGGGAAGGTCCATACAGAGGGCCTCCTCTCGATTTTCATAACATCGGGGCTGGGCTTCTGGGTTGGACCCCAGGGTAGCAGAACAGGTGAGAGAAGGAAAGTAAAAGGAAGCAAGTCTGGAGCCACCGCCACAGCAAGCAGGCAGGCAGTGTGCTGCAGGCAAGCAGGTAGGCAGGCAAGCAGGCAGGCAGGGTGCTTGAGTGAATACACAGATAAGCACATAGGTACAGAAACAGAGCTTCCTCAGCTCCCTGAGCCCATCTGTCCCCCCCTTTTGTCCGACTGGGGGACGGAAGAGTCGGCTTCATAATCTTAGCATCTCCAGTGCCCACGGCCCTGGGACAGTATACTCAATGACTACAACTCCCCCAGACAGCAGTGGGAGGCCAAAGGAAGCGGAGGTGGGAAACTGTGGGATCTGGCTCCCAAGAAAAGACAGCAAGATGGTAAGTGAGCCAATGTGAGCTCACAGTTCCCTCAGCAGCGTGCACACAAACAGTATCACTAATGCTCTGCTTGCCTGCGGTCTCCCAGGCCCTTTGCAGGTGACTATCAAGAACTCCCAGCCTCACCAAGGCATGCCAGCTCCCTCGGAGAGTTGTCACTGGGCTATTCCTCCCTAGGAAGCCATTTGAGAAGTAAAATCCACACCCTTCTGCAAACACTCACTTGGGAACTGGCCAAAGTATAACCCTGGCTTTCAAATCTACCTTGTAAGCTAGCCCAGGAAGCCCCAAACACACACAGGAGGAAGCAAAGCGCCACCCTGTCAGTGTCACCACCCAGTGAGGAGGCAGAGTGCCATTTCCAGCACCTCCTCAGAGCTTCCCACAGCTTTCCCAGGAAGCAGGAGGTAGATTTACAGGAAAGACTGAGAGCATGCAGGGACACTCACAGCTCGCCCACCTGCTACCTAAGCAACCAGGCTTGGGGCTTCCTCTGTGCTAGAGAGAGCCCCACTGGGCCTGTCCTGTCCACCTGTCCCCACACTCACCTCCTGGGCCAGAAGACACTGCTGAGTAATTCCAACTTAGTTGGACCCCCCAGCCCTGTAAAGTGGGGCAAACTACAAGGAAATCTATTGATCTGGTGCTGGCCAACCTATGGCAAATTAGTCATAGCTTCTTAGTGATCAGGTGCTCCCCAGACTCTCCACTCTCCCCTCTCAAATGTCCCTGCCCCCCCCCCCCGAAAACCCACCTGAATGGCTCAAAGGCCCTCTCTGCTTCCCTCACACCTGGGAACACGGCCTTCCCAGTCTCCCAGACACCAAGTGGCACAGAATAACAGCAGACACCGGCTGGCTTCCCAGCCATAATGTTGCATCAGCCCCCACCCTACCCAAAATATCCTCACCCCCACCACCTCCTCTCCTCTCTCCAGCCATCTCCATGGTGACAGCAGCATGACTAATGACACCCTATCAGCTTCAGACTCAGGAGTGCAATTCTCCCTCCCCCTTACTGTCTTTCACCCCCCCCCTCACCGCGACGTCGCACCCCGGGGATTTCTCCAGATTGGATGCAACCCAACAGTGCCAGGGCCATTCTCCAGAGATTTCCAGAGGCAGGGGTGGGGAGTGGGTTACATGTCTTTAAAACAACACACACACACACACACACACACACACACACACACACACACACACACACACACACACACACACACCAAACCCCCACTGCACCCAAACCATCCAGCTGAGAAAGCAAAAAGAACCTAAACAAAACCCACACAGGCCTGAGAATTCATTGGCCGCCCACACTCCCGCCGCCCCTCCCCCTCAGCTGCTGCTACACACACAGTGGGAGATTAAGGGATCACCAGAGGAGACCCTTTATTTTTATCCAATCCAGTCAAACACTTCACCCCCACCGCGCGCGCCCACGTACGTACACACACACACACACACACACACACACACACACACACACACACACACACGAGCGCGCGCAGGCAGGGTACCTTGACAGTCGCCCCTTGTGCCCAGGGCCCCGTTCCTTCACCAGCCTTTATTTCCACCTGCAAAAGAAGCCAAAGACACTGGTGAGGCAGGCTGGCAGCAGGCAGGGAGCAAAGCGGTCCTGCACAGGCCCCAGCGCGCTGGAGGGGAAAGGGCCGGGGGAAGAAAGGCTGGACCTGGCCATCTTCCTGCTCCAGCTGCCACCAGAACGCGGATGGGCCCCTGCGCCTTCCAGTGTTTTGTTTTCCTGTCTCGGTTCTCTGGCCTCAGGAGATCCCGGGGACCCGCTCCCGGCCTGAAGGAGGCCTACCCTCCCTTCCAGGCCCTGCGCTCTACCTCGGCCGGCCTCCTCTACTGCATCGGCCGCCGCCGGGCCTCCCATTATCCCCGCCGAGGGAGCGCACCGAGGGAGGCACTG
This sequence comes from Acomys minous, assembly GCF_964271855.1. Lineage (NCBI taxonomy): Eukaryota > Metazoa > Chordata > Mammalia > Rodentia > Muridae > Acomys > Acomys minous. Next base: position 60,319,245 of record NC_140500.1, on the reverse strand, counting down.
CAGAGGCGGCGGCCAGCTGCCGGCTGCTCCCGCCCCGCCAGGCTGGTGTGCGAAGGGGCGGCGCGCACGCCAGCCAATCCCGCACCCGGCCCTCCTCGCCAAGGACCTGCCCAGCAGCCAGGCGGGGGCCTTGGTCAAGGGAGCCATAGCCACCAGGGCTGCTTCCCAGGCAGGCCGGGGATCCCGGGGCACTCTCCCCTCCCCACATATATAAGGAATCCCCTGCACCTCCGGCGGCTGCGCCTGGAGTACGTCCGAGCTGGGGTTGGGGGAGGTGGGTACCCCACAGCAGCCACTCTCCAGCTGGTGGAGAGTGCCCCAAGGAGAATCCAGAACGGCAGAAGCCTCTAATCCCTCCCACCCCACCCCCAAGCCCCGCTCCCCGCCCCCGCTTTGCAGAGTGCAGATGAGCGGAGTAACTTACCGAAGGTGACACCGCTACAACACAGCGGAGCTCAAACTCCAAGCCAGGTCTATCCTCTGACCGTACCCTTCACCATTCTGTAGCTCTTACCCCCTACGCTGTGGCACCCCACTCGGAAAACCGGCTGTAGCGGGACCCACCAGGTGCCCCTTCCAACACCCGTCACCCCCCCCCCCACTTCTCCCAGACCTCAAGAGTTCCCTTCTAATTCCCTAACTCCAAAGCATACCAAGGGTGCCCTGGCCGGGAGACTAAAGGGGTGAGGGGACAGCAAGGTGCTAGCAATTCGCGTTCGTACGCAAGCCCCAGGCATTCCCAGGCACCTCCTTCATCTATCCCCTCCCATCTGACGGGGAACATCCAGGCTTCCACCTCGCGCGCCGCGGCGCATGAACTTTAGTAACCACACTATCTTGGTCCAAGCAGGTGGTAAACTTACCTCTCTCAGCCTCTCTTTTCTCATCTGTAGAATGGAACCAGCAGCCATTTCATAGAGCTGTGAGGCCCTGAGAAGGCACAGAGCCAGCTGCCTGACACAAGGTAGGTGCTGCCGCCTTCCAGCGCTCTACATTTCTGCCAGAGCTCAGGGTGCTTTCTCATTCTCACAGATGAATAAGCCGAGGTCTGAGAGAAGTGAGTCACAGAAGAGCGCCCCTGCTCCAGTGACTCGCTCTATTACCCACTCCACCACAAAGGCATAATCATGCCCCACCCCAGGGCCCCCAGGGGGTGTTCAGAATCAGATAAGCTCCTTAAGAGACGGGCAAGCCTGCCTCTGGCAGAGAGGCTTCAGGGCCCACACCTGTCTCCCCCTTGTCCTAAAGGGGAGGCCTACTGGGTCCTAAAGCAGGGAGGGAGGCAGATGACAAGATAAGGTGAAGGGAGGGTGTCTTCAATCAAGACTTTAGGTGACAAAAAACCGAGTGTGTGTGTCTTTTAACTCACTGCCCACCAGCCTGAGTGAGTCCTCCCACGTCTCTCCATTCCCTGAAGCCCTGTGCTAAACCCACGCACCCCACACAGACTGTGGGAGAGACCAAAGCAGCTTGGACAGCATCAATACCGTTGCCACCATGGGGCTGCCACGGTGTATCAGCCGAGGAGCCTGCCACATAACAAGCCCTGTGCCAACCGCGTTGTAGCTTCACCTCATTTTACCTGCTCTACACACACACTTGTTTTCGGGAGAAGGAAGAGTATTACGGGATGCTGAACAATTTGCCCTTGAAAGTTGGTGGGTAGGAATTCAAGCCTAGACCCTTCCCAGTCCTGAAACCCCTTTCTGCTAAGCCCCGGGAGACATAAAGACAATTGGGTCACTTCAAGTGATTACTTCCTGTCAAACAGATCTGAGACTACTACTTATTCTCACTCTTCCCAACGCTGCTTCCCTCCCCCCTCCCCCCCGCATGCTCCTGTACTGCAGGACGGAATCCAAACAGCACCTCCCCTCTGCTAGGTCCTCAGTCACCAAGCCTTCCCTAAGCTCCTCCCTGGCCTCAGTAACAGCATACTGCCTCTTCTGGCGCACCAGTCACATCCAAGCAGTTATTTATTTACAGTCGCTCCCCACGTGGGTGGGGCCCTGTCCTCCCCGAGTTCCTAGGCTCTACACAGAACTGGAATGTGCTGAGCCCAGTTCTGCCTCGGGAGTGTGGAGTGGCGGGGAGCTGGGCACCGAGATGGTCAGGCTCCTAAATGAGGTCCCTAAAGCCTGGGGTTGGGGGCCAGCATCCGCTCTCCTAGATAAAGACCTGCCACTGTGAACTATGGACCAACCCGCCTCTTCCTTACAGCTTATAGCAGCTCTGGAACCAAGTCCTCCCCATCTCTTTGGGCTAACTGTGTGCTCCCCCAGGTCCCTACACTGCCCTCCATCAGCCCTTGGCTAAACCAAGGGAGCATGTGGCACCCAAGACAACCTACTTGTTCCCATCCTCGTCCCTCTGTGGCCACCTTCCCTCTTGAGAGGCACCTGATGCACACCAGGCTGGGCTACTAAGCCAAGACAGTTCATTTCCCACCTGACTTTCCTCATCTTTATATGCCCCCCCCCTTTTTTTTTTTTTACTGTGGGCCTCACAGTGACCAGCTTAGATTCCTTTGCATAAGGACAAAGATCCTTCCCCCAATCTTCCATCCTGACCTCCCAGACTCTACTGTGCTGGCTGAAGTAGGGGCCACAGAGAAGGTAAATGGGGGCCCCTTGCTTGCTGGATCACCGAGAAATCTCACCAGACTCCACACAAACAGGAACTCAGATATGTGTGCGTGCACACACGCACGCACGCACACACACGGAAGGGGAAGACTGCTAGTGAACCAAGCACCAAGCCTCAAGGGGCCCCACAAATGGAGACACGAAGTTCTTAAAAACCTCAAAATAAACCAACATGCTAGGAATTTTCCATGCCCATGCTATAGATGGAGAAACGATGAAAGAGTTCTAAGCACCTTGCCCAAGGTCACACAGCTAGAAAATCACCCAGCATGCCTCTTCCTATGCTCTGCTTGCAGTGGCCACTATGATAATCCTACAACATCATCCATCTACCTCTTCCAGAGGCGGGGGGGGGGGGGGGGGGGGGGGCAGAGATGGGTCTCTTCCCTTCGCCTCATCATGAACAAAGAACCTCTTCACAGGGCTTTTCCTTCCATGCTCAGTGGAAGCCCACTTCCTCCAGGAAGCCCTCTCTGGTTACCTCAACTTGTTGCCGGTCCACAGCACCTCTTACATTTCTCTTTTAACACCTATGAAGTTTGTGTCTATGTGTATGTGTGTCCTGCCTCCCCAACCAGAATGGCTGAAGCCCTGCCTCTCCAAACCTCTCAACACTGAAGGCCCTGGGAACTGACTGTGGAGAAGCCTGTGACCTGCTTGCCTCTCTATCACACGAAGGCTCCTGCCAAAGAAACCGACCGCCCCCTCCACCTTTGGAGCCGATGTTTCCTGGTGTCCACACACCCATTTCCACCCAAGTAATTGCAGCCCATCACACATACATCATCCCCTATATTTGAAACTCTTTGAGGTTGTCATGGGAACTGCCTTCGCCTTCATTCACTGATCAGACCTCACAATTAGCTTTGGCAGCGGAAGTCTTTGTCAATGGCAGTCACCAGGAGGAGGAAGCAGAGGAGAGGAGCAAGAATGGGGGGAGGGGGGAAGATTCTTCTCCTTGGAGGGACAGCAGACCCACCCTCTCACGGCCACCCTGGCAGGTAGTACCACTCTGCCTGAACTCTGAGCATCCTCCTGTTAGCTGTTCTCAACCTTCCTAATGCCGTGACCCTTTAGCACAGCTCCCCATGTTGTAGTGACCCCCCCTCAACCATAAAATTATTCTCATTCCTACTTCATAACTGTAACTGTGCCACCGTTATGAGTCCATAATATGTAAATATATGATATGCAGGTTCTGATACGTGACCCCACGGGTTGAGAACCATGGTCCTAGACGGTGGGGAGGTGGTCTTGTACTGAGTCTCATTAGGGTCAAATTCAAGAGTCTTTAGGACCACAACCTGTTCCAGGACCCAAATCAAACAACAGGAGACTTTATGACCCTACAGACACAGGGTGCAGAGTACCTTAGAAACTCGAGGCGACCTGGAAGAAGACTTCCAAACGGAATTAACGGAGATTTAACCTACTTTAAGGATCTGTGAGCACCCTCGGGTGTGCCCAGCCTGCCTGCGTCTTCCCACACCTCTGCCGTTATCCTCTTCCGAGCACTCAGACAGCTCTCTTCAACCCTTCACAAGCCACCTACATTGTCACACACAAGACCCATTCCTTCCCTTCCCAGCCGGTCTACAAGAGAGGCCCCAGGGAGACTAAGGTTAGACTCTGTCCTCAAGGCATTCCTCCCTTCCAGCTTTATAACCACGGTCGGGCAAGAAAATGTTTCCTTGGTGTCGTGAAGGACAAAGGTAACACTGTCATCCCTCCACTCCTGACTCAGGCTCAGTGCCTGGCCTGGCCAGCACCAGCCCCTGGAGAGGTTTGCTGGATAGGGCTAGCTACAGGTTAAGCAGACTCTTCCTGATTCTGGAAACTGAGGCAGCACCAGAAGAGGAGCTGTACTTCTCCAGGAAGAGGAACATTCTAGGTCCTGGAGCTCAGGGATTTTCCAGAAGGAATGTGTCCTCCTTCTTCAAGTTGCCAGCCCTCTCCCTGGCCCCTAGCTGCACCTCTCCTCTCCACCCCACCAGGCCTCAAGCAAGAGCCTGTAACCCTTCTCTTCTAGAGTCTCAGAATCACGCCTGGAATCTTGGGGAGAACTGAGTTACCCCTAAAGGGGGAGATCAACAAAAGAATAAAGACTGGCCCTAAACGAATGACTCAGAAGTGGAACACTATAGCCCAACACCTGGCCACTTGTTTTTGACCCAGCTTCTCCCTGTCCCCTCCTGAGGCTTCTTCCGACAATCAAGAGGGGCAGCCACAGTCTCACCACTGCTGTTCTGACTGCCAGTGGCCCCACCCGTCCTATTGTGAGAACCTGGAGTCACTGAAGTGGTAGGTGTGTAATCCGTCCACTAAGTCCCAGGCAGGGCATAGCAGCGCCGGGACTCCAAGCCAAAGACAGCAACGTGAACAGAGCAGAGCCATCGGGAGCCCAGCCCACCTCCTGGATCCCTTGATGCAATCAAGCAACGCCCCCCCCCACCCCCGCCTGGACCTGAGAGGCACCAGTGCTTTCCTAGCCCTCCATCCCCCCTCCCCCCCCCCCACCTGTGCCCGCCTCAGTCAGTAGTAGAAACTCAGGCTGTCAACTTCTTATGCAAATGGAAGACAAAGCCACCACAGGGTACACAGTCCCAGAGTGGTAGGGAGTTTCACCTTACTCCTACTGCTGTTCTAAGGAAAACCATGGCCATGCCTCCAACAATGGTTTCTGTAGGTTAGAATACAGGAGAGCACTGTCTCTTCCATACATGGCTTACGGGCCACGGTTCCCAAACCAGAAGGCTAGTTCCCCAACCTAAAAAGCAACTATGGCGAGGATGGATCTGGGGACCACATACAAGAACACCCTAAGTCCAGCCATAGCTCTACCTAATAGCTCTTCTGTACTAGGAACTTTTGGAGACACGGTCTTAGCATATGGCTGAGCCTGGCCTAGAACCCATCCTGTAGGCTGGACTACACAAAGAGCTCAGCCAGCCTCCGACTGGCGAATCCTTCCGTTTCCATCTCCCAGTGCTGGGATTACAGGTCTGAGCCACCACTCCCGGCTGAGAACATTCTTTATCTGAACTGTCCAACACGAGCCATTAGCCACGTGCAGCTGAGCAATTAGAAGGGAGCTATCGAGACTATTACTGTAATTTTAATTTTAATTTAAATAGCTGTCCATGGTTTATGGATCTTGTATTGGATGGCTCAGATAAATCATGCTCTTAAAATTCGGGGTGGCCATGAATATTCTTGAGAATGAGCTAAAAACCATATACCGTCTCCCCAGAGAAGATAGGTATGCTCGCTGCTGCACGTTCACGAACATTCAGCTGAGCCTTTCAGAAAGCTCACAACCCTGACCTCAGCCTAGATCTGCGACTGAGCCCAGTTATAGGATAGAGCCTAGGGCCGGGGTGTGGCTCAGTCACGAAGCCACACACTTTCCTAACATGTTTAAGGTCTAATCCTCAGCACAACAACAAAAGAAAAAAATTAAGGGTCTGGGAAGGGTGGCTCCCTTTGGTAAAGTGCTTGCTGCACAAACGTGGTGCCTGACACCCACATAAAAGCCCAGCATGGCAGTGTATACTGAGCCCCTAGAACTGGGGAGGCGAAGATAGGATCCTTCCTGGGGCTGCAGCAAACTCCAAAGCTAAGGTGGTTGGGCAGGACGGATGGCTCAGTGGTTAAGAGGACTGTCTGCCCTTGCAAAAGGCACGAACTCAATTCCCATGTCAGCTAACATCTATAACTCTGGTTCCAGCGGACCCGACACCACCCTCCTCTGGCCTTCATAGGCACTAGGCACACACTTGGTGCCCAGACATACAATGCAAGCTAAACACCATATCATGGTAACAAGAGACAGCAGAGTTTTCCAAGTTCAAGGCCAGACTGAACTACATAATGAATTCCAGGCTAGCCAGGACTATATAGTGAGATGTTGTCTCTAAGTTGGAAGGTGGACATCATTGAGGAAGACGCTCAATACTGATCACTGGGCTTTGTCGCTTTGTCTCTCTCTCTCTCTCTCTCTCTCTCTCTCTCTCTCTCTCTCTCTCTCTCTCACACACACACACACACACACACACACACAAATATTTCTTCTGCAAGAAAAGCTGTCTAAGGAAAATGAAACTACACCTAATGTTACACTATCCACAGACCTTGTAAGATCACTCGCTCCTTCATAGCATATCACCAGCCTATGACATATTCAGGAAACAGGGCATCTCTCAGGCTAGCTCACCAGTGGAGGAAAAGCAGCAAAGAGTCACACGGTCCCTTTTTTTTTTTTTTTTTTTTTTGCCATGGGCTCAGTAGGCCTGCTTAAAGCCCACTAACAGAGGTCTGCAGGACCCCCCACACACACACAGGAAGGAACAGGCTCCTCTTCCACACAGCATCTGTTCCTCCACCCATTTGCAAATGACTAGCCCCGTTTCCTTTGATTGTCTTATATGTGGCCGCTGTGACAGATCTCAAGATAGGCTAAGGAAATTCCTTACAGAGTTTCAGCTCTTCTTTCTACCTGGTCAGGAAGTCAGGTCCTCATGTGAGCAACTCTTTTCAAAACAAGTCTTGGGAGGGGGTAGGGGCGTTGGAAAAATGGCTCAGCGGTTAGGAGCATTTGTTCTGGCAGAGGACCCAGGTTCAATTCCTAGTACTCATGTGCTAGTTTGAAACTATCCATGACTCCGGTTCCAGGGGATTCCAGCACCTTCTTTTGACTTCTCTGAAGGCACCAGGCATGCACACTCATACACATAAAATTAATTATTTTTTTTAAAAAAGTAAAACAAGTCTAGGCCTTTCCACTGAAGTCCCGTTGACTTTGGCCACTCTGGACTGCTCCAATCTCCTCAGCCCTATGCTCCATCTTCCAACCTGCAGCCACTTCCTCCTCACTTGCAACACGCTACAACCTCAGACCCTTCAACCAGGACCAAGATTCCACAGACATACCTATCCCTCTGCTAAGTACCATTCATGACCTGTGGGCCTACACAACGTCCCACACCAGGCTTTTCGAGCAGCAAACAGTGTTTGAGAGCTTTCCTGGCTGTTTTCAGATCACACCCAAGTCCTTAAACAGTACTACTCAAAACTCACCAGCCTGGGGAACTCCAGAAGGAATGTGGAGTCAGTCCTGGGTGGGGTTCTCCTTTCCTGGTTGGCTACTGGAATTCTGTGCCTGGCTGTGAGTTCATTTGCCCCCTCCCCCGTGTCCTGCCCACCTCTCTCCTAGCCACACAAGTGTTGGGAGACTTACTCTTCTAATTCTAATGATTATATAAGCCACCGGGGGATCTGGCTGAACTACAGATTTGGGTTCTAAAGGTCTAGGAGAAGGCCAGAGATTATGCATTCACAACAAGCTCTAGAAAGCACTGCAGGACCACTGTGCAGCAAGGTGGAAGTGGGTGAGATGAACTGAACCTGCCCCCCTCCGCTTTGTCCCTCAAGTCAGGCAGGATCTGTACCACTCTTGTCGGCAGCAAAGGGTCTCTGCCCCCACAGATGGATGCTCCTCAGGAGCCACAGTCCACTCAACTCTGCTCCAGGCCACTTAGGTTAAAGTTTCTGGCAGGTGGGACCCTCCCACCCCCCACGCCCTCAGTCCCATCCCGTGCCTCCCTTTTACATTTCCCCTGGCAACTCCATTACGGTGCTCCTGATCTACACTGTCAACAGAAGCTCAGCTCTGTCGAAGCTTCTAGAGAGAACATCATTTCTCTGCAGAAATCCAGAGCGTAGCCTGTCTGGGCTGCTTGCTAAGGAACCCTGGGCGTTCCCATAGTCCACTACTGGCCTCTCCAAAGTCTCACTACCCCTTTTAACAATCTGTCCTAAAACTATAAAAAAAAAATTAGCATCAAATTAATATGCTTGTAATTTAAAAAAAAAAAAAAAACTCTGAAAAACTGGACTTCTTGCTGGCCTGAATCTGCACTTTATCATGGTAATTCTGTAAAGAACGCTCCTTGAAGCACTCACTTGGGAAGCTGTTTGGCAGAGAGCAAGTGGCCAGGGTGACTGGCTCTCCTTTCCCCAGTATAACACCACCCCCCAGTACACAGGGGCCCAATAGCTGTCCTTCCTGCCCCTAGTCCTGCTCCCTAAGTTGCAGGCCTACTTACTTCCTTCTCCTTGCCGGGGGAGTATGCAGAGAAGCTGCTGTCACAGCATTTCCTCCTAGGCACAGTGCATTCTGGCCACTGGGCCTTCTGGTGTGCCTGGGAAGGCTCAGCCAGCCAGCTCCTCACATCACAATCCCCACTGGGCACAGCCCTGACCATCTGTATACAGTAATGTGGCACCACATAAATGGCTCAGATGGGCCTGGCCCCCTCTACTACCCTTATCACATTTCCTTTTTAAACACACACCCCCTTAACCCCCACCCCACCCCGCTGATTGTCCTCATCACGTCTGTGGCTGCAAGGTTAAAAACAGCAACTCAGTGAGGACTTTCGGGGGGGGGGGGGGCCTTCTTGCCCAGCCTTTTTCTCAGGCCTCAAGCAGCCAGGTGGGCTCGCTTTTAAAGAATCTCATCGCCCACCTTATTTCAGCTGCTTCTCCCTGAGGGAGCTGAACACCCTCCTCAGGAAGCTGCAACTCCCAGATGCCTTAGCAAGAACCCGTCATGTTTCTGGCATTGTTGAAAGGCCTCCCTGACCCCGAGAGAGCTGCAAGTATCTTGTCAGAAAGCTTAAGTCGATGTGTGCTCGGCTGATGGCTAGCAAGTACTCTCCAACCACGGACCACTTCTCCGCTGTTCATCCCTACTGCTCTTCAGCTCCCAACCTGATGCATGTATTTTTCTACACAGATTTGCTTCTCTTGCTTAAGTCTCTACTTCCCTGGCCCACACCCAGGACCACCACAGTGCCACCTTGTTCCCAGTGTGCGGACATCCCCCTCCCTACACCTAGCTCCAAAGTCCTGTTCTAGAATTGTTCTTCCAGGAAGTCGGGGGATGCCTCAAGATAAGCACTAATTTGTATTCACAGGCTTACCACTCAGACTAGCGCACAGTTGTATGTATGTTAAGTTTAATTCTATCACTGTGCTGGCTACCTACTGCGTGCCAGATATGATGCCCATTCAGTCTTACACGTCATCCTTGCGACACCCGGAGGGGATTAGCCCTCTCTCACAACCGAGAGAACCAATGCTAGAGCGATCGACTATGTCACCCTGCCGTGCGTGCTTCATACTCAAAGTCTACTAACTTGAATGTAAGCCAAACAAACTCAGACACCAGCCTAAGCTCTGTATCTGTCTGGGACTAGGAATGAAAGAAAATAGTAGAGGTACAAACCCCTTCAGATGTGTTTCGCCTACTTCCAAACCCAGAGAAGCAGCCACCACCCGCCCCCCTCCCCCAGAAGCCATCTTTAATCTTTAAATTCTGAACTATTGAGTCCAAGGATTTGGCACACCCTTTCCAAAGCCCTCCAGCAAAAAGAAGTCAAGAAGAGAAAAGGAGGGGGAGTGGGAAACACAGAATAAGCTTTCTTTTGCACATGCCATGTCCTCAGCTTTACAGGATGGGGCCAAGCAGCTGTGGACCCCTAAGGAAGCTGGCAGAGTGGAGTCAGGGTAGAGGTAAGGTAGGATGTCCAGAGGACCACAAACTCAGGAGCACAGATGAAGGCAGATGGTACAACCTTCAAGCCACTGGGGATGGAGTGTCCCACCACGCCTGAAGAGTCAGGCCAAAAAACAAAAAAACAAAAACAAAACAACTCCTGGGACACATTCTGTCTGCTAAGCATTGTGAAAATCTAATGATTAAGGTCACTGCGGCCCCCTGAGGCTGCCAAACACTTTGCTCAGGCAGAGTGTGTCAGGCACAACTCAGTGTGCCAGAGACAAACCCATTAGATGGAGTGTCTTCTAGACAGCAGTTCCCAGGCTTTCAAGCCTTTATCAGCAGGGTGCTTTGTGTTTTGTTTTGTTTTTGCAAAGGAGAGCCACTAGTTACCATTTTGGTTAGTTTTGTTTTAAACCAAGCAAAGAAAAAAGATAGAAAGAAGTTTTCTTCAAAGTTTAAATATCAATACGATTTTTTTTTCCTGGTTTTTGGTTTTTGGAGACAAGTGTCCTCTGTGTAGCCTTGGCTGTTCCTAGATTCACTTTGTAGACCAGGCTGGCCTCAAACTCACAGCCTCTGCCTCCTGAGTGCTAGGATTAAAGACATGTGCCACCATGCCTGGCTCGAAAGTACACACTCTTTGAGCACTGCTCTTAAAAAAAAAATTAGGGCCAGTGAGATGGTGAGTAAAGATGTTATCTGCAAAGTCTGAGTTTGATCCTCAGAACTCCCATGATAGAAGGGAGAGAACGGTCAACCTGTCCGTCCACATCATGGTGCACACAAAATAAACAGAACGAATTAGTTAGCCTTAAAAAACTTATGCCAGGCATGGTGATGGCACCTGTCTTTAATTTCAGCACTCAGGAGGCAGAAGCAGGTGGATTGCTGTTGAATTCGAGGCTAGCCTGGTCTACAAAGTGAGTCCAGGACAGCCAAGGCTACACAGAGACCCTGTCTCGAAAAACTAAACCAAACCAAACAAAAAATTCATTCCACCTCCTCTACTACACTGTTTCTCCAGGAACCAGCAGGCAGCCCTCCCTGGTCCACAGCCCTACATGAAGACCCTCTGTATCGCAGGCTGTCCAGCTACATCTTTACCTGACCCTAGGGGCCTAGAGTAGCCGTCAAAGCCATCAAGCGTGGCAAGGTCTGCGCAGACTTCTCAGGGCTGTCTCTAAGCCTCAGCCAACCCAAGTCCGCAGCATCTTTACCATGACCACCCGGCAACCTGGCCAGCAGCTTTTAACAAGAGGATGAGAGGCCCTGGGGCCTCATTTCTGGCTCCATTCATTATTCAGGGATGTCCTATCCTATTGTTGACAGAACAGGCACTTAATGTCATCCACAAGTCTCACCAAAAAAAAAAAAAAAAAAAAAAAAATAGTGGCCCACAGGGGTTTGCATCTTTACCCTTGAGTCGACCAGAAGAATGGAGAGAGGTCCTGGGATGGGAAGAGGAAGTGATATTAGGAAGAAGGAAATTAAGGGACCCAAACATGCAACATATACGAGGCAGCTCTCACAGCCAAACACCAGCTCTTATATCTAGCTCACCCTCTGAGAAACGAGCTGCAAGGCACAAGGTGAGCAGCATAGATGGGGCTGGACACTGTTGCCCCAAGGCTGGGGGGTGGGGTAGGGCTGCAGATGTGATCCAGATGTCTGCCTCAGCTGGTCAACGGAAATAGGTACGTAGCAAATGGACAAAGGGAGTTAAGGAGAGATGGAAACACCCTGGCAGAATCCATTCCTCTGCCCCTACCACCTAGATTTTTCTTCCTAGCCAAAAACCCTACCAGTTTGAGGCACAATTCTACACACAGCCGGCAAGGAAATCCTGAGTGTGTGAGCTGCACACCCAGCCCGGCCACAGGTGACCTGGTGCTCAGAGCACAGCAGCTCCTGACCCAGCTGAGGGGGCTTTGAAGATCATCAGGGACAGCTCCATTTCCCCCAAGATTAGACAGGCCCGGAGGTGCGGAAAAGTCTTGGACAAATTAGTGGCAGAGCTAGGAGCCCTGCAGACAGCGCAGACCTCTCTGTCTCTGTCCAGCGCCAGTTCCGCTGCCTGGAGCAACTTGAGCCGCTACGTGTTCCGCCTAAAATCTGCTCTATTGGCTGGCCCCTGCTTTCGCCAACTCTCTGCTGTCACAGATGCTACCAACCTTGTGTGGATTGTTCACCAAGTAGTAGTAGGAAAGGGGGGGGGACCCCAATACAGGGCCACTACTCCTCCACTCTTCCCCCCAGCCCAATTCTGGTTGCTCTCATCCCAAGTCTTCCTCCTGTCTACCACCGTGAATACAGGGAGCCGTCCTTGACACGACAAACCTAAAAAGCACTTCATTGATAAATTGGCATCTAGTGCCTAAAACCCACCAAACTATTACTATGCCAAAAAACTGTGGCCTCGGCAAGTATCCCATACTTGGAAGTATCCCATGATTGGAAACCCCAATCACATGTCTCTCATTAAATTCCTTATTTGAGAGGAAAAAAAAAAAAACCTGGAACCCAAGGAAACGTTTAGGGGAGAAATATCAGTCGTCCCCCCCCCCACCACCCAAAAATCAGGACAGCACAAAAGCCAACCTATCACTCCCGAGCTTTACCCTCTAAGTGCATCCACCTCTGTCCGCAGCTGCCCACATCGGTCACCTTAAAATACACCTGAGGCTTCCAGCAGAAGAAACCTTTTCAAGTTCAAGCTAGACATCTGTCTCGCATCAACTGTAAACACCCGTGATGAGAACGGTGGCCCCGCCACGCTCCGTGGGAACAGAAGCGCTCTCATACAAACCCTCAGCACGGAAAAGGAACCTGCTGGGCTTCCAACAGCAGCAGGCTGTGCTCCAAGGGAGACCCAGTGATCCAGGAACGGGAGGATGGGCTTAAGTGGCCGGGTCTTTTTAACCAGACCCTCCAGATGACAAACGCCCTCAGGCAAGGGATGGGAGGGGGCCTGGCAGAGGCCCACTTACCTCCTTAAGGAGCCCCACTTTTTTCTTCAGCACCTCACACTTGCGGAGTTTGCAGATCTGGTGCGTGCGACGATTGGTGCAGCTGGTACAAGACCCGCAGTTTTCCAGCCGCCGGCAGGGTTCACAAGTCCCACACCGTTTTCTTTTCTTTCGCCCATCTCCACCCCCTCGCAGCTGAGTCTCACTCCCAGACATTGGAAGCCCAGGCCCCGGGAAGCCCCCTACCATCACTTGGCCCTGCGGGAAATCATAAAGGCCTGGCAGGTCCGGCTGGACCGCCAAGGGCACCTGAAACTGGCTCATGACACGGCGTTCACCTGGGAAGGGCGCATAGGTGCCGGGTTAAACTACTGTCCAGAGTCCTGCTATCTGCAAATGCCACCAACAGGTTTTTTTTTTTTTCTCTCCTAAACAAGTCTACAAGGGTGAAGACAAGGAGCTTCTGCCTCTGGAATGGTTGCCTCTTCTTAAACCCTCTTCACCTTCTCTGCAGCCGGCTTACAGGGCACCTTCGAGGACCAGTCTCCCACCTGCAGAGCCCCAGGAGCTGGGGCAAGACAGTAGCAGCAGCAGACCCCAGGGAAAGTTTCATCTTGGCTGTGCGGGCTCTTCACCCTCACCCACCCGGGGCTCAGGCATGAGGTGAGCCAATGGGTGTGTGGTGGGGCAGATTAGGGTGAGGAGTTTCCTCCTGACACTTCTCCCTCCCTGGTGGGGTCAGGATGATGAAGGCTATGCTGCCTGAGGGGGGAAAAAGACACAGAAAAGGGAAGCGCATCACTCGGGGCTCAGGGACAACTTTCACGTGTTATCTCTTCCTGCTTCTGGGAAAAAGAGAAAATGGGGGAAGCCAGAGTCTGTGTCAAATGAAGTCCTCCTTAGAACCTCAGACGGAGGTACAGCGAACTGGAGGTGGGGGTGGAGTTGGACAAGGCATTCAAGGGGATGAGGGGTGCTCAAGGTGGGATTTCTGAGAAAGTTGCTCTGTGTACACCCTCATCCTCCACCCCCACACATCTTCTACTGGCTTGTGAGTTTCACTAAAGTCCACGCGCGCAGCCCCTCACTAGGGGGGCCGCAGGACCTTCCTCGGGGAAACCGAGCTTGCAAAATAAAAGTTTGCAGAGGCACGCTCATTGGAGCGGACGGCGCCCCAGGCGGCCTGGAGGTGGGGGGCGCGCCCGTAGGGAGTCCCGCGCCGGCCACCTCACAGCGCCCCAGGAGTCAAACCCCCGCGGACCCAGAGGAGGGCGACCCGAGCAACCAAGGGGTGCGGGGAGGGGACGCGCTGGGGCGCAGGCCAGGCTGCGCGCGCCGCCGCCGCCGCTGCTCGGGCTCCTTTGTTCTGGGGCCTCCACCGCTCCGCTCCCGCTGCACCGCAGCCCCCGCCCCGCCACCCCCACTCAGCAGCGCCACAGGGCCACCCCGAGCTCCCGGCTAGGTCCCTGGCTACCCTGCCGCGTCCACCACCACGGCCTTGCCACGGTCCCCGTGCCGCCCCTCCCCCCCCTCCACGCGCTGCCCCTCCCCCACCGCGGAGCCGGAAAGCCACCGGCTGCACCGACCTGCCCGCCGCCTCCGGGGCGGAGCGCACAAAGGGGCAAAGTTTCCTACCCTGCCGCTGCCACCGCCGCCACCGCCACGGCCCAAGGTGAGCGCCTCCGGTAGCGGAGCGCCCAGCCCAGCCAAGCTCGCTGCGCGCGCGAAGTACCCCCGCCCCAGCCCCGGCCGAGCAGGGGACAGCGCAGGAGGAAGGAAGAGGCAGAGGCAGTGGCGGCCGCGGCGGCGGCAGCAGCAGCAGCAGCAGCAGCAGCAATGAAGGCGGCCGCGGGACTCCCCGCCCCCCGCGCGCCGCGGCACGTGCTCGCCCGGGGACTCCCCCGCCCGGGAGGGCGCGCACGTGCGGTCCCGCCGAGGCTGGCCGCTAGGCCCGAGACCGCGCAAGAACGGAGTTCCCGGGTAGAGAGCGAGGCGCGCGCGGGCCGGCCGGATTTTGCACCTGCAGCGCCTCCCCAGGCCTCACAGAGGGGCCCTCCCGAGACGCGGCTGTCCCCGCGGGCTGGCCCGTCCCTGCCCTCCGGCGGGCCCCGCAGCCGGAGCTGTCGAGGAGGGGCGGGGCGCGGACCTCCCCAGCTAGGCCCTTGGCCCAGCCGCCTGGGTGTCCCCACTTCCTGCCACTCCCTGCGTGCTCGGGACGGCCCCACGCTCGCCTAGCAGCCCCGAGCCTGACCGACCCCCTTTCCCCTCCTCGGCTGCCTCTCTCTCAGGCCGAGGCAGGACAATAGGGGACATCCGCGTTTGCGTACCGAGTCAGCCTGACTCGCAAAAAGGAGGTGCCCGAAGGCAGACACCTAGTGCCCGCTGCATGGCATCCTCTTGAGGGTCACAGCTGAGTGCCCTGCCCCGACCGACCCCTGGGCTCTGCCATCGCCAGCTTACCCGGCGCGACGCTTGGGCTCTTTAACATCTAAAACAAAGACTAATCCGAGACCCCGGCTCTGCCTTCCAGTAAAGGGAAGGGGCGCGTTGCGGAGAGGAACCTAGCCAGATTCGGGGTGTGTTCACTCAATTTCTTAGGGCCCAGCTCGCCGCCGAGGCCTAAACATCGCAGACACTTAGAAAAAGTCACCCTGTGTTGTGTTTCAGGGAGGGGATAAGGGACAAGACACAAAAGTATTTCCAACTTGCCGAACTGCCATTTCTCTAGGCTGATTCTCCCCCCCACCCCTCACCTGTTGTTACTAGCCAAGTTGAAATTCCAGGTTAGATTAATTCAGCTCCACCCATCTGGTCCGACTGCCAGGCTAGTGCCCACAGCTGCCTTCCACCTACCCGGGTTGCTGTGGAGAAGGGTAGGGCTGTACCCTTCCTACACATGGGCAAGTCCTGGCAGAAACCACCATGCGTGGACTAGCCTGACCAGTTTGGGCGGTGCTCACACAGCCAGGTACCTAGCAGGCGTCCTCAGAGGCCAAAGCTAACAACTCATCCAGAGCTGGAAAAAAGAGCATTCGTGTGTGTGTGTGTGTGTGTGTGTGTGTGTGTGTGTGTGTGTGTGTTCGCGCTATGCGGGGGGTGGGGTGGGGTGGGGTGCTTAACTGATCTCACACAGCTCTCTCTGTCCAGAAAGCCCTAGGCAGTTAGTTCAAGCAGCCGGCGTTGTCTGGGACTATTTGACAACCTGCTCCACACGCCAGCTTGTCAGCTGGGTGGGTGGTGAACATGGCTGCAGTAGCTACTTCCTACCACGGCCTTTGAAAGTACCCAAGAGTTTCCCATCAGGGAAGTTGAGACTAGAAACTACGAGATGGAGAAGTTGTGGACTTGGCACACTTATGCACGCACACATATGCACTCATGCCCACATACACACATACAACAAAACAGTAGGTGAATGATTAAAAATTTTTAAATCTCAAGCTGGGCAGTGGTGTGTGCCTTTAATCCCAACAATCGGGGGAGGCAGAGGCAGGCGGATCTCTGTGAGTTCGAGGCCAGGACAGTCAGGGGGCTACACAGAGAGACCCCGTCTTGGGAAAAGAAAAAAAAATTTTTTTTAATGTCTCTTAATTGGTTACACTTGTGATGACAATGCAATTTGCCATGCTGCTTTCACTTGCCCGTTTCGCTTGTCTATTATTTGAAAAATGGGCTGGGTGTGAAGAAAATAGCAAAGGCATTAGAGAATTGTGGCTCCCAGATCTGGCTCTACCGCTGACCAGTGATGCAACCTTGAACTGTGTACACCCCATCTCTTAGGAGAATCCAAAGTAAGCACTTAATCCCGGGTTCACTGAGTAACAAGTGATTCTTACTATTAACCAACACAGCAACCTGGTGAGTTAAGTCCTTTTGTTAGGGCCACTTCGCTACTAGCTACTACCGAGTGGATTCAAAAGCAGTGCCCAGCAACTTCTGATTTGCCTGGATAATTGGCGACAACAATTAACCAGTTTTATTCTGCACCTTTCATAGAACTCTTTGGCTTGGGAACCTTGGTGGACTGCGGGCGTGTGGTGTTCACCGGGATAGAATACAAGGGATGCTTGTGGCCAACCATGGAGCAGTCCTCAGGGGTGGAGGATGTGAGAGCAAAGAGGTGTCGGAATGAGCTGCAGGGCACATCAGCCTGAGAGCAGCCAAGGCTGGAGTAGCTGCCTGCCCAGCCTGCCGGGTCACTTTTCTCTCTGGAACTTTAAATCTCAGTTGTTCCGGTTGCTTCATCCCGCTAACCCCGGTTCAAGAATTTCTTCCCTGGGGAGATGTTAAAGTTTATCCCTTCCTCCTAAGGCCCTATCAACAAACCAAAGCACGGTTAGTTACACCAAGGTTTACCCCGTTTACCCCGGGGATCCACAGACTTACAGAATGTTGTTGAGGTAACTGGCAGGGACAGGAAGGACACCTCAGCAGCAGCTGCACTTCACTCAACAGTCACACAAAGGGAGACCCCCGTCTGCTAACCCTACCAGCCTATATACTCTAGTCCCTCCCATGTGCAATTAGGGCAAACTAGTACAAATGGCTGGGGGGAGGGGCCAGTAACCCCTCACCCAACTTTTATGAGGAAACCCAACAGTCATCAGCTGGACCTTGACGGCCTCTGAAAGCAGGCGCAGCTCATCTAATAAAAATGGTCACTTTTTCCTCAGAGGACTGAGTTCAACAACATACCCTTTCCACTTTCCAGGAAACCCTTCAGGTCTGGGAATAAATACCACTTCTTCCCAGAAGGTTCTAGCAACTTAGATGCCAGGGTTCCTCCACCCCCAGCCCCCAGAGAATAGTTATCAGTGTTACAACTGTTTACATATTTCCTTTCTAGTCACCAGACCAGCTCTGAAGAGCGAGGACCACACTCTTCTTTCTCCTTTGTCACCTCTGGTGACGTAGCACCAGATCAGTATGTGTTTGTTTATTTGTTTGTTTTTTGGTTTCTCAAGACAGAGTTTCTCTGTGCAACAGCTCTGGCTGTCCTGGAACTCGATCTGTAATCCAGGCTAGCCTCGAACTCGTGGAGATCCGCCTGCCTCTGCCTCCCAAGTGCGGGGATTAAAGGCATGCGCCACCACTGCCCGGCTCAGTATGTGTTTTAAAAAGAGAAGGAGAAGAAGAAAGAGAAATGAATCAATAGCACCAACCAATGACGTATTCCAGGAACACTAAGGACCCATAGGCTTCCAAGTTTCTTCCCCAACCAGTGTCCAGCCTCCCAGATCCTTCAGGGGTACCTCAAGTGTGGTCCCAGATGCTCAGCTCTCTGCCTCGGGGTTTCCAGCCTTCTGTGCTGTGGTTTTATTCCCACACTGCTCAGGCCACATGAGCAGCTGAGGACAGCCATAAACAGGAATCAGTTCTGTGCAGCGTTCCTAGACCATCTCCATCTCCTGGGAACTTTGAGAAGCTATGCTCCAGGTCACCCTAACAAACGCCATCAGAAACTCTTCTGCTCTGACCCAGTAATCTTTTAACAAACCTCTTCACTTGTCAAGGTTTTTTTTTTTTAAAATAAAGGATTTATTTATTTATTACATAGACAGTGTTCTGCCTGTATGTAGGCCTGCACACTAGAAGCGGGCACCAGATCTCCTTATAGATGGTCTTGAGCCACTATGTGGTTGCTGGAAATTGAACTCAGGACCTTTGGGAGCAGCCAGTGCTCTTAACTACTGAGCCATCTCTCCAGCCCCAAGTTTGTTGTTTGTTTGTTTGATATGTGTCTACTTATTGTTTATGCTTTATATGTGGGCACACATATGCCATAAGTGGGCATGAGGAGGGCAGAGGACAATTTCATTCCCTGCTTCTACCTTGTGAGTGCTGGGCACCAAACTCAGGTCATCAGGTTTAGGGGCAAGCACCTTTACCCACTGAGCCATATGGCCAGCCTCACTGAAAACATGTTTAAGAAGTGATTAGAGGAAACAGATGGGAAGCCAGTTTAGCACCAGGCAGAGGTCAAGGCCTGGCCCTGAGGTGCTTAGGAGAGAGCATCAGGTCTGTCCTTTGGGAGACGGCCTGGCTGGCCCACCCTTCTCAGATGAGGATGGAGTCTCCTGTAGGAAAGTGTGCTCCAGAGAGGGGAGGTCAGACCCTGCCGCAGCTGCCGTGCAGGCTGGACCTGGACAGGCGTGCCCCTTACCAGGCAAAGAAGCCTTAAGACTTACAAGCCCTGGGCTTGCTTGGTTTTCTCCTTCTGCTTTTTGTTTATTTGTTTGTTTTGTTTGTTTGTTTGTTGTTTTTCAAGACAGGGTTTCTCTGTGTAACAGCTCTAGCTGTCCTGGAACTCTCTCCGTAGACCAGGCTGGCCTTGAACTCACAGAGATCCTCCTGCCTCTGCCTTCCAAGTGCAGGGATTAAAGGCATGCATCACCACCACCACCCCCAGCTTTTTTTTTTTTAAATTAAATATTGATTCCGAGAATTGGGCTCAGGACCCAGGCTTGCATGTCAAGTGCTTTTACCTACCACACCATCTCATAGGTCCAGCTTGTGTGTCTGTCATGACTGAAGATGTGGAGGAATTGAATTAATCTTGGATGTTACTTCCTTGGTCATGTAGTTGGTTGTGGAGGGGGATGTTTCTGTTTTGTTTATTTTCTTCTGAAAGATTTCTTTATTTTTATGAGTACTTTGCCTGCACTTAAGTATGTGTGCGTGTCTGGTGCCCGAGGCCTGGGCCCCGGGGCTGGAGTTACAGAACACAGGGAGCCACCACGTGTGGGCTGCGAATCAAACTCTGGCTCTCTACAAGAGGAGCGTGCATCTTAACTACTGAGCCATATTTCAGCCTTTAATCATCTATTTGTCAAAACAATCATCAGCTGGCATTTGCATGGAGCGTTCCCATTTCAGACCACTTCCACACACATTGCTCTGTGCATAGAGTGGTTCAAACAAAAATCAGGAATGGTACTTTTTATTGATTTAGAGAGAAAGTTTCAGGGGCCTGAAGAAGCAATAGCTCCAAAGTCTATGATTACTATGTAGGAACTGCTCTACAATCCAAATCCTCCTAATTACACTAGGACCAACATAGTACCAAGAATGGCTTTTGAAGAAAGGTGAATTCACTGGTTCGTTTTATGGATCATGGGATGTGTGTGAGGGTCACTGGTTCGTTTTATGGATCATGGGATGTGTGTGAGGGTCACTGGTAGAGTTTATGGGGTCATGGGATGTGTGTGAGGGTCACTGGTGGAGTTTATGGGGTCATGGATGTGTGTGAGGGTCACTGGTGGAGTTTATGGGGTCATGGGATGTGTGTGAGGGTCACTGGTAGAGTTTATGGGGTCATGGGATGTGTGTGAGGGTCACTGGTGGAGTTTATGGGGTCATGGGATGTGTGTGAGGGTCACTGGTGGAGTTTATGGGGTCATGGATGTGTGTGAGGGTCACTGATGGGTTATGGAGTCATGGGATGTGTGTGAGGGTCACTGGTGGGTTATGAGGTCATGGGATGTGTGAGGGTCACTGGTGGGTCATGGGGTCATGGGATGTGTGAGGGTCACTGGTGGAGTTTATGGGGTCATGGATGTGTGTGAGGGTCACTGGTGGGTCATGGGGTCATGGGATGTGCATGAGGGTCACTGGTGGGTCATGGGGTCATGGGATGTGTGTGAGGGTCACTGGTGGGTTAGTTATAGGGTCATGGGTTATGTGTGAGGTTCACTGATGGGTTATGGGGTACGAATATGTGTGAAGTTCTAGACTATGCTTTTGCTTTGAGGGTTTATTTTTCAAAGATCATTTTAAAATATTTACTTAGTTTTGTTTTATGTGTGTGTTTAAAGGCCCCCATGCACGTATGAGGAGGCTAGAGGAGGCCATCAGATGTCCCAGAATTGGAGTTACAGGAAATTGTGGGTCACATTGTGGGTGCTGGGAACCAAACCCAGGTCCTGTGCAAGAGCAATCAGTGGCCTTAATCAATGAGCCACCTCTCCAGCCCCAGCTTTTAGGTTTTATAACAAGTTTCACGACTACATTTTGAATCTGAATTGAGTAGAATAAGCTGTGTAAATTGCAGGGAGCGTGGCAAAGAAGTGAAATCACCTGGAAACTGCTCAAGCTGAGGCATCTGGGCAGGAGAGGGCCTTTGCTTGATTCAGGGACCCAGGATGACAAATGCAGAACATGGTAAAAGCTTGGGTCCCTCCAAGTTTGATTGACAAAATCAGTTATGTTGCTAGTAGAGCTCCGTTATATGATGCTATAGCAGCAAACAGTCTCTCAGTTTCAGTGATGTCACGTGACAAAAATATATTACTTAGGGGAGAAGATGGCTCTATAGGTACAGTGCTTGCTGCTCACCATGGGGACCTGACTTTGAAACCACAGCACCCATGCAAAAAGCCTACATACCCAGCCAATCAGTGAGCTCCAAATTCAGTGAGAGACTCTGCCTCAAAAACTAAGGTGATGGGGCCAAAGAGATGGCTCTTTTTTTTTTTTTTTTTTTTTTGGTTTTTCGAGACAGGGTTTCTGACACTTACAGCTCTTGCAGAGGAGCAGAGTTCAGTTCCCAGCCCCCATCCTCAAGCTACTCACAACTATTTGTTTGTTTATTTATTTTGTTTTTGTTTGTCTGTTTGAGACAGGGTTTCTCTGTGTAGCCCTGGCTGTCCTAGAGCTCACTCTGTAGACCAGGCTGGCCTGGAGCTCAGAGATCCACTTGCCACTGCATTCTGAGTACTGGGATTAAATGCGCGAGCCACCACTGCCTGGCTGCTCAGAACTACTTGTAACCTTACTCCAGGGACCCAGTGCCCTCTTCTGCTACAACCTCACAAACACATAACTTTAAAAAAAAAAGAATCTTAAAAATATGTAAGATAGAGAGTAATAGGGAAAAAAAATCTGATGTCAGCAGGGCATGGTGGCACATGCCTCTAATCCCAGCACTTGGGAGACAGAGGCAGGCAGATTTCTATGAATTTAAGGCCAGCCTGGTCTACCAAGAGTCCAGACAGCCAGAGCTACACAGAGAAACAATGTCTCGAAAATCAACAACAGCAATAAAACATCAATCTCTAGCCTCCATATAAACACACACACACACACACACACACACACACACACACACACACACAGAGAGAGAGAGAGAGGGGGGGGGAGGGAGAGAGAGAGAGAGAAAGAAATACAGTATATTGTTTGGGCCAGTGATATAGCTCCATGGCCAAGGAATGTGCTGCCAAGTCTGATGATCTGAGTTTGATTCCCAGGTCCCTCATAGTGGAAGGAGAGAACCAACTTTCAAAAGTTATCCTCTGACTTCCACGTGGATGCTGTGGCACGTACACACACACAAACAATAAAGATGTGTTATTTTTCTTTAAATCTTTTACAGTTCAGTCACAAAACACATACATTGTAGGTACATTGTAGTGGGAGCCCTGTTTCCACTGTCACCAGCAACCCAGGCTGCTACAAGTGGACACATCTTTCCTTAACCTGGAGCACTGGTGAGGGGCAAACAAGGCACTGGCCCTTTACCTCGCAGTGGTAGCTATTACTTCTGCTTTCATCTCACTGACCACCGCAGGTCACAGGCAGCAAAGAACAGAAAGTACACTCTTTTTTTAAAAAAAGCTTTATTTATTTATTTATTATGTATACACAGTTCTATCTGCACGTACACCTGCAGGCCAGAAGAGGGCACCAGATCTCATTATAGACGGTTGTGAGCCACCATGCGGTTGCTGGGAATTGAACTCACAACCTTTGGAAGAGCAGTCAGTGCTCTTAACCTCTGAGCCATCTCTCCAGCCCAGGAAGTCCACTCTTGCTGTATACCTGGAGGAGTGGGAAATTCATTTGGTTAATGGCATTGGTGGATGTGTGTGTGTGTGTGTGTGTGTGTGTGTGTGTGTGTGTGTGTGTGTGTGTAATGTGTTAGTGCAATTCATTCTGCCCCTTCCCAGGACACTGCTCCCTCCTAGCTCTGTAGATATCAACTTGTGGACAGAGAATCCAGCAAAGAAAAGGGCTCCGCGTATATGAGACAGCAGACACTTAGCAGCTGAAATCTCTAAAGCAATGTGCCTCTGCTTTTACCTCCCACTCATCCTTTCTGGGTAAGCTCCGGTGACACTTCAGGAAGCCTTGGACAAGCCCTGAGATTAGGGGTGAGCACTCCAGTCACTTCCCAGGAGTGCCTGCCCCTGCTGTAGCCGCTGGGATGGAGGCTGCCTTAGGGTGGGATGTCAGGAAGGAAGCAGAGCGCGTGGCTCAAAGGCTGTGGCAGAAATCTAGGTGAGAAAAAAAAAAGGGAGTTGTGGAGGAGAGGATGGAAAGAAATACAGAGAATGGGGAAAATCACCGGCACAGAGAGGGGACAAAGGGGCAGAAAAGGAGGTAGAACCAGAGCCCAGAGGAGGAACAAGGTGAGGCCAGGTTGTATATGTCTGATTTGAGGAACCTGGGAAACATGTCCACCCACAGACCGCGGAAGTAGCATGTACAGTTGGTCACACCTATGCAGGGAGAGCAAACTGGCTGGGTCAGCTGCTACGAGCTGCTTCTGGGTAAACATCAATGCTGAACCCTACAATAAAGTCTGAAAATTTCTGTTTGGTTTTGTTGTTGTTGTTGTTGTTGAGACAGGTCTCCTGAACCTCAGGCTGACCTTGAACTTGCTATGTAACTGTGGATGACTTTGAACTTTTGCTCCACCTACCTCCACCCCCTGCATGCAGTTTGAAAGAAACTTATTTAAAAGAAACAGGTGTGTGTCGGGGTGGGGTGGGGGTGGTGGCTCAGAAAATATGTATCATATAAAAATAATGAAATTCACCAGGGGGGGTTGTGAGTGGTGGCACTATTTATCCCAGCACTCAGAAGGCAAAGGCAGATGGATCTCTGTGAGTTCAAGGCCAGCCTGGTCTACGGAGTAAGTCCCAGGACAGCAAAGGCTACACAGAGAGACCCTGTCTTGAAAAACAAAGACAAAGAAGCAAAACAAAAGGTGAAATTCCTATAGATCCTATAGATCCTAGGACCTCATTGGGAACAGTGAAACAGATTTTAATTGTGGGTGTGGGTGAAAGTGTGTAAACACCGGCACATGTGTACAGGTCTGTACAAGAGTGGAGGTCAGAGGATAAATTTGGGGAGTCAGTTCTTTTCTTACCCTGTGAGTTCTGGGGCTCAATTCAAGTCATCATGCAAGTGATTTAACCTGTTGAACCACACCCTTCACGTGCTTGTGTGTGAAAGAACTTTACACAAAACTATTTGTTCCCATAGTGATCTGGTTTCCGTGTTGTCCCTGTCCATGCTTCTGTAAGTAGAAGGCTGCTTGAGAATTAAACATGTCAATCTTTTTGTATTTGAGGTTCCTTTGAGTCACATTTGCAGGGGCATCACAGTGCAGAAACACCAGTCCTCAGAGCCCCTAGGGGGCCCGGGCTTCCCGTTCAGGTGTATGCCCATCTATGACATCACCTCTTCCCTTTACCCAAAGATGCTTTCCCAATAAACCCCAGTTCTCATTCTGGATCTTTCGAGGTGTTAGTTTGTGAATATGTAAAGTAAGTCACACCCCACTTCCCATCTGCGAAGATGACACTTACGATACATCATTGCAGAGTGACCAAATGAGGCACCCGGCTGGAAAGCCCTATCTCAGACCTTGGTATACAGTAGGCACTCAACTGGTCCACCCTACCATCCTGGACTCCTCTTCCAACTTCACAGAGAAATGACCTTACAATGGTTTGACTAATGTAACCATGGCAACTAGCATTTATGTTGCAGGACACTTGATCCCATTGTGAACCCCGAGACTGTGAACTGTAAAAACCTGTTTCTTTTTGGTGTGGCTCAGCCCTAACACGAACCTTTAATTCAAGAACTTTCTGTACACAGGATTTAATAAAGTTAACCTTGGCTCAAGAGGTGGAGCAAGAAGCCAGCTGTCAGGGACTGAGTAGCTAGGAGGGACCTTGAGAGAAAGGTATTTAAGATGGGCTGGAGAAGAGGAAGGAGCTCTTCAGCTCCTTGGCTTTTTCCTCCTGGGCCGTCCAGCTGAGCTAGCAGCATCCTTGGCTTTTGCCTTTTCCTTATGGGATGTGAGCTGAGTAGGAAGGCCAGCCAGGTGCTTTCTCTCTGCCCCTCTGAGCTAGCAGGTCTTCACTGCTACCGAGTCTAAAAATCGAACCCTTGGGATCTCCTCCTCCTTTTCTTCTTCTTCTTCTTCTTCCTTTTTCCTTCTTCTTCTTCTTCTTCTTCTTCTTCTTCTTCTTCTTCTTCTTCTTCTTTTTATAACAACACATTCACACATCAGTGATCAATGGAAATACTGTGTATTACTCAGAGTGGCAGTATATACTTTCTTCTTTTGGTTTTTCGAGACATGGTTTCTCTGTGTAGCCTTGGCTCTCCTAGACTTGCTTTGTAGACCAGGCTGGCCTCGAACTCACAGCGATCCTCCTGCCTCTGCCTCCCGAGTGCTGGGATTAAAGGCGTGCGCCACCACGCCTGGCTTGGTTCCCTTCTTTTTATAGTCAATCAAAACTAGGTTGCATCATCCCAGTCTAAGATGTCCTGGACTTGTCCCCTCTCCCAGGCTCTCAGCTCTCTCCATCACAGCCTGTCTCTGTTTCTTTGACACTGTGATTCCTTACCTCATAGACATGGATTGAAATGCCTTTGATTCTGGCCCTTTGGGTATATCAGCAGGGCAGTCATCCTTAGAGTCTGGGGGGCAATGCAGCCAGCCAGGAGTGAGTTTCAGATTCTTGCTTCTCCAAGTACAGGCCATGGATTTGAAGCAGGGGTCCCACCGAGAGCTTGCAGCAGGGCAGTATCTCAGCAGGCTCCAGCTGAACTGGATATCAGAAGACCTTGAGGGGCTTAGTGCCCACCCCACCTCCACTCCCTACCCCCCTCCCCCCCCAGTGATGAAGACGCTAGCTGGACAGCTAAAGAGCAAGGGCCATCCTCACTGACCGGGAGGGGAACTTCCAAATGTCCTTACATCACCAGAGGTGGTGGCCCACACCTTTAATCCCGGCACTTGGGAGGCTGAGGTAGGTGGACCTCTGAGTTCCAGGCTAGCCTGGTCTACAAAGTGAGTTCCAAGGGAGCCAGGAATATACAGAGAAACCTGGCCTAGAAACAGAGTACTCACACCAAGGGATCCTGTCAGAGCCGCCACTGTTCCTGAGGGAGACACTGTATCCTATCACTGTACTCTTCAAGTTCTGAGCCAGGGAGCAAAGTCACCTGCCCGTGTTGCTATGCCTACTCATATCTCCTGTAGGACTGAATTCATGGTGTTAAGACTAGGCTATGGAAAAAAAAAAAAAAAAAAGAAAGGCTAGGCTATGAAGCCGGGCATGGTGGTACATGCCTTTAATCCTAGCACTCGGGAGGCAGGTGGATTGCTGTGATTTTGAGGCCTGGTCTATAAGTCGAGTCCAGGACATCCAAGGCTAACACAGAGAGACCCCCATCTCAAAAAAGAAGACAAAACAAAAACACAAACAAACCAAAAATAATAATAATAATAATAATAATAATAATAATAATAATAATAATAAGAAGAAGAAGAAGCTATAACCCACTGCCATTCCAGACTACAATGCAATGTGAATTTTAATGTCACCTTATGGGAAAGCATAGAATTATTAATGAACCAAAATCTGTAAGACAGGCAGAAGAGGCCACAGGAAAAGAAATTGGCTACCCAAACAGTAGCCTGCAGTGGGCCACACTGCCTGGCAATCCTGCCCAGATCCCTATGGCTGCTAGGAGGAAAAGATGAAAAAAGCATAGAAGCAGCCTGTGAGCTGACTGCAGGTCTTGCTGGAGACACTGCTGCTCACTTCTGTAGCAGGAAATGCAGTGGAGGCTCGAAAAGGCTTCTGGGGCATAAGAAGGATGCTGCCCTTGGCCAAGAGCCTTCTCTGGAAGCAAGCAGGTAAATTGCTTTATGAGGAATAGCTGGAAGGTGGCTTCCTGTGGGTACTTCTTGGATGTGGGCACCAACGTCAACATAGGCAAAAACTTCGGGATTAGGGTGGCCAGATGTAGCGAATAAAAAATATAAGATATTCAGTTGAATTTGAACATCAGACACAACACCAATAGTTTCTTAACGTCGAGCGCATATCTGTATCTCTCTAGTCAATCACCCTGCTCAGGACAGGGTCGCATGCTAAACCAGGAGCTCACTGCCCGGGCTAGAGTAGTTGGCCAGGAAAATCCCTCCTCTCTCTGGCTCCCAAACCTGGAATTCCAGGTGCATTTCCTCTAGGCTTTTTTTTTTTTTTTTTTTTTTTGAGACAGGGTCTCTCTGTGTTAGCCTTGGCCGTCCCGCACTCGCTTTGTAGACCAGGCTGGTCTAGATACACAGCGATTACACCTGCCTGAGATTAAAGGCTTGAGCCCCGCCCCTGCCCCCTCCTCACCCCCCCGCCCCCCCGCCGCTTCTTGCCCCCTCCGGCTCCCTCTAAGCTTTTTACGTGGGTGCTGTGGGGCCCCCCAGCCAGGTCCTCACGCCTGCACCGCAAGCTCTTTACCCATTGCACCATCTCCCCAGCCCCCACCCACCTTATTTTTAAATTTAGAATAGAAACAAAGTTGCGTTATGCTAGTGTAGAGGTGGGGCAGTCTTAGGCAATTTACTGTTTGCTTTGTCAAATGTTTTGTTCTACAAAGGGGGGCGGGGAGAGTACCAATGTGGTTTGACATTCCTCTGTGTGTGATAGTTAAGGAATGTATATTGTTAAAAGTAATTCTAGCTGTTTTGATCACTCCTAGTTGGGTTACTGAAGGAGACAATCTGTTTCTTTGTCCAGAGCAATACAATCTTACTTAGCCAGACGAATTGTTTCCATGTAAACAGGCACAGATTCAGTGAGAGCCACCGAAGAAAGTGGGCTGGCTGTGTACCTGAGGAGGTAGTATTTCTAAGTATACGATCAACTCCTACTCTACATCAACAGCCTAAATTGAAAGGTAAAAGATTTTTAAGCCGGGCATGGTGGCGCACACCTGTGATCCCAGGGCTCAGGGAGGCAGAGGCAGGCAGATCTCTGTGAGTTGGAGGCCAGTTTGGTCTACAAAGAGTTCAGGACAGCCAAGGCTACACAGAGAAACCCCTCTCAAAAAACCAAAAATGAACCAAGCAAAAACAAAACAGAACAACCAACCAACCAACCAAAACAAAAGACCCAAAGAATAAAAAAAATGGCAGATTTACTGATCAAATGAACAAATCTAACAGGCAAGAAGAAAAAAAACCACCAGAGTAGAAACACCTAGGAACAATGAAGTAAGCAATAAACTATAATAACTGTATCATACTCCAATGCATTCGTAGACTATAACTGTTTTACATTTTCACTGTTCTTTAATATTGAACATTTGAGTTTCCAGGGGTCTTGGGTTATAATTAGATCTTCCACAAGGGATCAGGTACCTAGATTTTTATAAAAGATTTATTTATTTATTATTATGTATACAGAGCTCTGCCTACATGTACACCTGCAGGCCAGAGGAGGGTATCAGATCACATAATAGATGGTTGTGAGCCACCATGTGGTTGCTGGGATTTGAACTCAGGACCTCTGGAAGAGCAGTCAGTGCTCTTAACCGCTGAGCCATCTCTCCAGCCCGGTACCTAGATTTTTATCTATCACTTTCTTGGAGGTGTGGGCACTTAGAGAATATAAAGTATTTTTAAGCTATTGCTAAGCATCCTTAATTCACTTCCCAGAAGTATATATAAGCTTATAATAGTCTCAGTGAATAGTATAGCCAAAGAAAAATGTTAGTGGGCTGCAGAGATAGAGATGGTTCAACTGTTAAGAGTGCAGACTGCTCTGGCAGAAGACCTGAGTTTGATTCCCAGTGCACAATTATGTGTAACTTCAGTTCTATGGGCTCTGATGCCCTTCTATGATTTAGATACCTGCACTCAAATGGTGCACACACACATAAACACACACACACACACACACACACACACACACGTACCCATAGACACACACACACACACATACACACACACACAATATATATCTGCAGTGCAGTTTCCCTTCCCTCTTTTCCTCTCAGTCCTCCCCCACCTCCCCTCCCCATCTACTCCTCCTCTGTTTCTCTTCAGAAAAGAGCAGGCCTCCCCTGGATGGCAACCAGCCCTGGCATATCAAGTCAAAGTAAGGCTAGGAACCACCTCTCCTATTAAGGAGAAACAATGCAACCCATAGGACGAAAGGGTCCCGAAGGCCTGCAACAGAGTCAGAGACAGCCCCTGCTCCCCACTGGTCGGATTCCCACACGAGACCAAGCCACACACTGTAACATATGTGCAGATGGAGGGCTTAGGTATATCCCAGGCTGGCTCCTTGGTTGTTGGTTCAGCCTCTGTGAGCCCCTATGATCCCAGGTTGGCTGATTCTGTGGGTTTGCTTTTGTTTTTGTTTTTCAAGGCAGGGTTTCTCTGTGTAGCCCTGGCTGTCCTGGAACTTGCTTTGTAGATCAGGCTGGTCTTGAATTGAACTCAGAGATCTGCCTGCTTCTGCCTCCCAAGTGCTGGGATTAAAGCCACCATGCCCAGCAAAGGCAAAGCATTCTATCTATCTATGTATCTATGTATCTATGTATCTATGTATCTATGTATGTATGTATGTATGTATCTATCTATCTATCTATCTATCTATCTATCTATCTATCTATCTATCTATGTCTCTATATCTCTATACCTATACATTGTGGGGTGGGGGCTCGAGACAAGGTTTCTCTTTCAGCCCTGGCTATCCGGGACTCGCTTTGTAGACCAGGCTCACCTCAAACTCAGAGATCCACCTGCCTCACCAGTGCTGGGATTGAAGGCATGCGCCACCACGCCCAGCTTTCTATACCTCATTTTTGAGGGAGGGTTTCTTTTGTGTATCCTTGGCTGACTGCCCTGGAACTTGCTCTGTAGACCAGGCTGGCCTCGAGCTCACAGAGATCCACTTGCTTCTGTGTCTGAGTGCTGGCATTAAAGGTTTCACCTGGATCTTTTGAGGTGAGAAGATACAGCTTTAATCCAGGTCTTTTGAGGTTGGAAGACCCACCTTTAATCAGGGCCACACCCTCTGCTGGCAGCCCGTATAAAGGAGATGAAATAAAGAAGCTTCTTTCTTTGCCTGCTTGCTCTCCGTAGCAAGTTTGTTCCTTCGCTGGCACTATAGCCTACTCTTTCAGGATTGCAGTGTGCACTGAAGACCAGCCGAGACATCCAGCCTCATGGACTGAACAGCTACTGGCTTCTTGGAACGCGTGCACCACATTGCCGGACAAAAAGACACTCTAAAAAGGGAAATATTTTCAAAAAAACCTTTGTATTTTCATTTTCTGAGCTGTCACTTCTAATCATACACATTAAAGTGTGCCAGTGAGGTGCCTCAGTGTGTAAAGGGGCCTGCTGCTCAGGCCTGATGGCTTGACTTCTACCCCAGGGCCTCTGTGAAGGCGGAAGGAGAGAACCAACTTCGTAAAGTTGTCCTCTGGCCTCCACATGCACTCCCACCCTCCACAGCTTACACACACACACACACACACACACACACACACACACACACACACACACACACACACACACACACACACGAAAATAAACCTTTAAAAAAGATCGAAGGTGGGTATGGTGAACTGTGCCTTTGACCTTAGACTGGGAGTGTGGGGAGGGGGCAGGGCAGGCAGAGCAGAGCTCTATTAGTTGGGAACAGTCTGGTTTATACAGAGTCCCAGGATAGTCAGAGCTACACAGTGAGACCCTGCCTCAAAAGACTAAATAAAACAACTAAAATGGAGTGTGATTGAAGAAGACATCTGACATTGACCTCTGGCCTCTCTACATCCATACACATGAGTATACACGTGAACACACAAACATGTACATACACCACATGCTTACACACACACACACACACACACACACACACAATGACAATGCCTTTAAAGAGGTCCTCAAAGAAGGAAGCAAATTCTGATTGGTCAATCAGAGTGACAGATTGCATACCTGGAACTCACCAGTACCCGTATGCACAGGAACCACCTCCAGATTCTGGTCAAAAGGATTAGGATTGCTACATCCAGTCATGTCCTGAGCTAAGGGGACAGTCTCTCATGTCAGCCAGGATACAAACCAGGAGCGGCCGCCAGCTGGGGTGGGCATGCAGGCCCCTTCAGCCTGCTGCTTTCCAGACTGGATGTCTCTGGCTATATGCTTTAGATGATCTGCTAACTGAGTGTCAGTCTGTGTATCTACAAAACGGGAGGGTTTAATGTCTGCTGCAAGAGCTGTGCTTTGGGGCTGGAGAGATGGCTCAGTGGGTAAGAGCACTCACTACTCTTCCAAAGGTCCTGAGTTCAATTCCCAGCACCCACAACTGTCTGATGACGTTTTCTGGTGTGTAGACATAATATAGGCAAAGTGTCCATATACATTAAATAAATAAATCTTTTTTTAAAAAAGAGCTGTGCTTCAAACAGAACATGAATAAGAGCAAGTATCAATGTCACAGAAAGTGTCTAGAATAGTCTTGTTAGGGTCTGGAAATCTGGGTCAGCCGTTCTCTCTGATCAGTGGAGTATCCTTGGCAACTCGTGCAAGCATGGGTTTCCTCTTAAGCTGTCAGTCTTGTGCCGTCATTTGACCTGGAGTTCCTTAGGCAGGTGCTGTCACACACATGGGTGCCTGGGGCAGTCCTAGCCAGAGGCCTCGTGGCAATGGACAAGAGCCAACAGATCTGGGTTGGGTCAGGCCATTTGATCATTCCTACTTTTAAAGGTGGCTGGCTTCCAGGAGGCCAAACTGGTTCTCATGAAAATGTGCTTTTGCATTTTAAACATGCCTTCAAATAAATATTTTTTTTTAAATCTAAATCGCGTCCTTGGGGGAATGTCTTACCATAGCTTAAGATGTGTCAGGGATTCCTCTTTTGAGATTGCTTTTGTCTAAGTTACATTTTCCTGAATATTCCTAACCAGTCGTTTTATTCTCTATGCTTTGGAGGAGACCTTAATTTTAGAAAGTAGTCAAAAATAATTTTGAGAGACATGGGAGAAGAAGTATAGTTAAGCATAGGTGAGACATCTAATTTTTTTTATGTCACTTGTGACACTTATGTGTCTCTGCTGCCCATCAGGCTCCAATGTCTAGCACACAGCCACTTGACACATCTTCATTGAATGGTAAACACAGTCTGACTTTACAGGGACCCACAGACAGACTCCAGAGGAGCCCTGAAGAGAGTTCGGGGCAACAGCAGCCTCTTTGAGACTAGTAAATCCTAGTTAATCTGCTAGTTAGAAATTTGCTATTTCTACACATATGATCAAGGAGAAAACCATAGTGAGTCTTTACCTATTAGTGAGGCTAAGTCTGGATTGTCTCCAAAGGCGCACTAATCGTTTTCACTGGACAAAAGCAGACATTCTGGGATGGATTATTCATGGTGACAATCCACAGAACATCCAAGCATGGACTCCTTAGGAAAGACGGTGCCTAAATAACCCCTTCTGACAGGAAGACTACAAGACTGGCATTAACCCAGACTTGCAAAGGAGCTGAGGTGTGTGCATCTGCCCCTTTGTACATTTCAGTGTTTGGTACTAAGCAGCTCACAGGATGGAGTATGTTGGCTGGCCATCAAGCCCTGTGTGGTTCTGGTTTCAAAACTCTTTCTTTAAAAAAAAAAAAGGGTGTGTGTGTGTGTGTGTCTGTGTGTGTGTGCATGCGAGCACTTGTCCGTGTGCCCATGCATGTTTATGCGCAGGTGTATGTGTGCTGGGAATCAAAGCCAGGTCCTCTGCAAAAGCAAAAACTGTTTTTAACTGCTGAAACATGTCTCTGATGCCATTGTGGAAAACTAGTATGAGCCACCCCTCAGTCTTTGCTTCTTTGTGTCTACTTACCTGGCACCCTTAAGGTCTGCACTGAGAAAAGGCCACAGAGCTGGAGGTAGATTCCCTGCAGGCAAACAGTTGGGAAAGCAAGAGGCTACAGATAGAACAGAAAACCTATTGGAACAGCAGAATCCCAGCTTTAAAAGACACACACACACACACACACACACACACACACACACACACACACACACACACACCAAACAAAACCCAGCCTAAACCCAACTGCTCCTGGCCGTGGAAGCAGTCCCAGCACACAGGTCATCTGAGGGCATGCTCGGGGCACGCAGCCAGGCACCAGGCAGGAAGGAAGCTGGCCTCCTCGCCCAGCCCTCCACCTTCTGAGCAAGTCCAATACCCACTCCTTTGTGAGGTAGGACCAGGGGACCTGACAGGCTCCTTTTGGACCAAGCAGCCTACTCTGGCCTCAGACATAGACTGCACAGCGCTGCTGGGGGCAGCAGACAAGAGAGCAGCGTGGAGGAGTGGCCAGCCCTGGTCTCTCCTCTCTGAAGCACTAACAAACAAACAAACAAACAAACAAAAATCAGAATTACCCTGTTTTCCAGCTTCATGGTCTCCTTGCCCCAAGGCTCCTGGGCCTTTCCTTAAGGTCTCTGCCCTTTTCATGGTGTATATGGCAAAACCTATAGCCCAAGTCTTGTTTTTATTTACTCCAAGATTTTTTTTATGTGTGGCGTTTTGCCTGCCTGCATGTCTGTGCGTGATGCGCATACAGTACACTGCCCTCAGAGGCCAGAAGCGAGCGTTGGGTCTATTAGACGTGGAGTTGCAGGTGGTTGTGAGCCATCATGTGGATGCTGGGAACTGAACCTGAATCCTCTGCATGAGCAACTGGTGCTCTTAACCACTGAGCCATCTCGCCAGCCTCCCAGACTGTTTGCTAAAAAAAAAAAAAAAAAGTTTATTTGTCTTATGTGTGTGCCCTCTCTTGTGAATGTGTGTGGGTGTGTGTGCGTGCATAAGTGAAGGTCAGAAGACAGTTTGCAGAAGGTGATTCTCTCATTACACTTTATGGGTCCTGGGAATCATCAAACCTGGGTCATCAGGTTTAGTGGCGAGCATTTTCTCCCAGTGAGTTATCACGCTGGCCTGCAGCTTAAGAGGAAACCCCTGCTTGCACGAGTTCCTGTGTTGCCAAGGATACTAAATGCCTAAATATCCTGCTTCATTGGCTCCCTGGTTCAAATGCCCCAGGGACACGAGGAGTAGCCCTTACTCTGGTCTGCTGAGTTTCTTTTAGGGATGAACTGTCTGCCCCATCAGGACCACAGTGTCCCTTCTTGTCATCCCTTGCTTTGTCCACGCCACTCACTCACGTGGCCTGAGATGGCCTTCCCATCACCTGTCCGCGCACTCCCCACCTCACTTCGCAAGGCTTGCACAGAGAGCTTCGCTAAGGACCCTTCAGCTCTCTGACTCTGCCTACACACACCCACCAGCTCCATTTATCGTCCTGGCTTTTGCAGTCCCTGGAGCTGCCTAGTAAAGTCACTTTGCTTGTAGCTTTAAGAAAACAGAAGCCCAGACTAAAGGACCAGGCAGGGTTTCCAGCAGGTTGGTGCTGCTTAAATCCAGTTCCTCCATCGATTCCAAGCTACTTCCTCATTCATAAAGCCAGTATTTGAACATGAGGTGACAGAGACTATGGAGATAGTCTTAGATTTTTGTTGTTGTGTTTGGTTTTTCTTTTCTTTCTTTCTTTCCTTCTTCTTCTTCTTCTTCTTCTTCTTCTTCTTCTTCTTCTTCTTCTTCTTCTTCTTCTTCTTCTTTTGGTTTTGCTTTTTTTTTTTTTTTTTTTAAGACAGGGTTTCTCTGTGTAGCCTTTGTAGACCAGGCTGGCCTCAAACTCACAGCCTGTCTCTGCCTCCCAAGTGCTGGGATTAAAGGCATGTGCCACCACGCCTGGCTTGTTTTTGTTTTTTTCAAGACAGGTTTCTCTTTGTAACCCTGGCTGTGCTGGAATTCACTCTGTAGACCAGGTGGCTGTGCTGGAATTCGCTCTGTAGACCAGGCTAGCCTCAAACTCAGCAATCAACCTGCCTCTGCCTCCCAAGTGCTGCGACCAAAGGTGTGAGCCACCCTCGCCCAGGGTATAGTCTTAGTTTTTAAAGCAAGGAACTTAAATACAGAGAGGCCCAAGGACTCGCCTAAGGGTATCCTCTTTGCCTGGTTCCTCACATGACGGCTACTACTACCCTGTGCAGAGGTTCCTCACTGTGGGGTAACATTGGCTGAGAATTCTCACATGTTTTTTTTATCTTTCTCATATAAAAGAATTTAGAGCTCAGCAGCACTGGGCTGGTGCTCCATTTCTCAGGCCTCAGGGCCCAGCCTGCTCCTGTTTTCTGCAGTCCCCTCCTTATGAGGTACTTCCTGTTCTAAAGCTAACCCTTAGGGTCAGTTGGGGATGGGAGTGTCTAGGAGTAGAATCCAAAGGCTCAGCCCTTTTTTCATTATTTTCTTCTCTTTACCTTCTTTTTAAAATTCGAGGCAGGATCAAGTAAGCGGCTCAGGCTGGCCACCAACTCGCTACGCAGCTAGTGATGGCGTTGACCTGCTCCTCATGGCGTTGACCTGCTCCTCCGTCCTCTGCCTCCTGAGTGCCGGGACTCCAGGCATTCTCAGCCAATAGCTGGCAGTATTCCATGCAGAGCCTGGACCCTGGGCATGCTAGGCCAGCACCCTCTCAGTGGCGCTCCATCCCCAGTTCCCAGAGTGCTCACTTCTGCTCATCTTCTATTCCTGCCACATGCTCCAAGGATCTCAGCTCCAGTCTAACCTAGAGTCTGCTCACGGCCTTGCGGGTAGCAGACCCATAGCATGTTGCTGGCAGCATAAAGAGAGGGTGGCTACGGGACGTCATTGTCGACTACAAGAGGCCCGTCTCGAGCCCTCCCTATTTCTTTTCCCCTCTCCTTCCCCCTTTCCCTTGGCCCAGTGCTTCCTGGGTTAGTCACACCTGTGTGCTGAGGGCTGGCGCTGCCTGCAGTGCCTCATGCCTAATGCCGCAGAGGCTCAATCCTCACAGAAGGCAGATGTTTACGAGTTCAAGGCCAACCAGGTCTTCAAAACAAAAACAAACAAACAAAAACAACCAAAGGAAGATTCAGAGGCTTGAGAGACTGCTCAGTGGTTAAGAGCACAAGCTGCTCTTTAAGAGGGTGGAGGTTCCATTCCTGGCACCGTGCACGGCAACTCACAACTGCGTATGGTCCTAGTCCTAAGGGGGGGAGGTGATGCCCTTCGGGCCTCCAAGGGCACTTGCATGTACTTGGTACACAGACATGCGTGCAAACAAAACACCGTACACATAGAATAAAAGAAAACACAAATGTTTGGGCTATATTTTGTATGCTAATAAAGGTGCGAAGGAGATTTGAATGCAATGTATCTGACAGGAACACAAAGCAGAGCTCCAGAGACACCTGTGCGGGGAGAGGGGCCAAGGTCCTGAAGATGCTCCTGCCGTGAAGGTGGGCTTGGAGGTGGAAGGGCATCCCAGAGGAGTGAGTGACGTCAGTAACTGTAGCCCAGGCAGCAGGCACACAGGAGGACAAGAGGGCTTCGGTGACTGCAAACCTGCTCAGACACCCTGGGCTCGGAGGAGTGTCCTGGAGGTCCCGGCAGGGTCGGATGTTTTGGAGATCTGTGTGGTTGTTTTGCCCTATGAAGTTGGGGCTTGAAAGCCCCAGGAGCGGAAAGGTCCTGGTGGGAATGTGGGTGAGGCCAGGAGACCAGTATGAGAAAGAGGAAAATGAGAGGCAGCAGGGGACTGCCTGGATGGTGGGGATGGGCGAGAGGAGGGTCAGAGGCTACAAGTCTTCCAGCTAGAATGGCGGGAAGGATGACTGACCACGGGTACCAGTGTACAGGCTCTGCTCTCTCTTGCCTTGAAGGCAAACCCCAGCTTGGGAGCAGGGCATACCCATATCCCGTGTCCTTCCTCGCAGCTGCTCCCAGAGAGAGTGCACATGGGCCCCACTCACTTCAGCCCTAGCGAATCACACAGGCATAATCGGTATCTAGAAGCATTAAGCCAACCCAGCAGAATCTACCGATGTCTCCCAAGGCCGGGGCGTGGTGTTTTGCTTCTGTGTGTATCTGTGTACCAAATGCATGCCTGGTAAGCAGAGGCCAGGAGAGGTTGTCAGAGCCCCTGGAGCTGTAGTTAAAGGCAGGTGTGAGCTGCCTGATGCAGTGCTAGGGACTGAACTAAAGAGCAGGGAGTGCTTTAGTGCTGAGCTCGCTCTCTAGCGTCGCCACCCTCCACCACAGGAGTGTCGTTTTCGCTCTTCCTGAGGCAGGGTCTCACTATGTAGCCCAGGCTGGCCTTGAACTCAGAGATCTACCTGCTTCTGCCTCCCAAGTATTGGGACTAAAGGGCTATTCAAGCATACCCAGTCCAGCTGTCCCAGAACTCACTCTGTAGACCAGGGTGTCTTGAATTCACAGAAATCCACCTACTTTTGTCTTCTCGGTACTGGGATTAAAAGGAATGCATTCTTTTTTTAAAAAAAGTATTTATTTGTTATTATGTATACAGTGCTCTACCTGCATGTACACCTACAGATCAAAAAAGGGCACCAGATCACATTATAGATGGTTGTGAGCCACCATGCGGTTGCTGGGAATTGAACTCAGGACCTTTAGAAGAGCAGACAGTGCTCTTAACCACTGAGCCATCTCTCCAGCCCCAGGAATGCATTCTTTTTTTTTTTAATATATATTTTATTAATTTATTCATATTACATCTAAATTGTTATCCCATCCCTTGTATCCTCCCATTCCTCCCTCCCTCCCGCTTTCCCCCTACTCCCCTCCCCTATGACTGTGACTGAGGGGGACTTCCTCCCCCTGTATATGCTCATAGGGTATCAAGTCTCTTCTTGGTAGCCTGCCATCCTTCCTCTGAGTGCCCCCAGGCCTCCCCATCCAGGGGACATGGTTAAATATGGGGCACCAGAGTTCGTGTGAAAGTCAGACCCCACTTTCCACTCAATTGTGGAGAATGTCCTGTCCACTGGCTAGATCTGTGTAGGGGTCAGGAATGCATTCTTAAAATGATAAACTTATGCTCTGCCTCTGGCCTTAAGCTTCCTTTTCAAGTGAGGGGCATGACGCCTGAACATCTACCCTATTCGCTCTTCAGAAGAGTCCTCTGATTGTCAGTGATGTTTTCTGGGTCATTCTGGCTCTTTGTGTCCTTCACAGGCCCTCACAGCACTCCTGTAACCCTCTGAGGTGCTGAGCACATGGGCACTCTTGTGTTTTGCATTCATCACATGGAACCTTCCGCTTTGTCCCCTCACTGTTGTCTCCTGGGTACTTAACATACGGCCGACGCTTAAGGATCTCTGATGATGGGTGAGGAGCCAGTGTCCTCTGTTTCTTAACAATTAAACTTTATTATACAACCTAACTATCTTACACAAGAGGGGAAAAAGGTTAAAGGGAAACAAGAGTGAACCTTCCGGTATCTGTTCCACGGGACCAGTCCCTAGGTATCTCTGGCCTGTATACTGGTCCAGCCTGTTCGCTGATCCTCATCCTGATCCACGTGCGCTCAAGCCTGGTGTCCCGGGTCCCCTTCCTGAATTCCAGGCCCAGGATGGCTCCACCCAGTCTATCTCAAGGTTAATCTCAGGGAGTATCTGTGGTGTGTCCAAGGGCAAAGCCCGCCAAGACTGCTTTCACCTGTGACAAAGCTTATAGTCCTTCCCACAGTCCCCACTGCTCATTTCTACTGCGGTGGCTCCTGCACCCAGAAGTGGGGATTCAGTAGTTGGACCCTTCAAAGCTGAATGAATGAAAACGCTGAGTTTCTGACCTAACAAACATCTGACTTTCGTCTATGTCTTTCGAAGCAGCAACCCAACCAAGAGCAAGTGGCAGTTTTTCAACAAGGTGCTAAGACAATGCAACAGAGCAGGGAGGTGACTGCGCCAGATGCTGTTGGGACAACTGTAGGCTCATGTACAAAAACATGAGGACAGGCCCTATCCTTAGATGTAAAAACTCCCTCAGCATGGATCACCTGTCTGGAGAGAAGAGCTAATGCAGGAAGATGGAAAGACACAGGAGTCAACATTTGTGAACCCAGGATATTTGGCTGTTTACATATAACCACAACCCCGTAAGAGACAAAAGTGAACAAGTCATCAAGACACAAGGCTTGCTTGCTTCAATAGACACTACCAAAAAGGTAATGCTAGTACTCAGGAGGCTAAGGCAAAGGGATCAAAAGGTCACGGCTACACTCTGCTACACAGAGTTCAAGGTGAGCCTGGGGTAGGTGGGTAGGGAAGCTGGAAAGATGGCTCAGCAGTTAAGAGCCCTTCTTGCTCTTACAGAAGACAGGAGTCTGGGT
Source organism: Acomys minous (assembly GCF_964271855.1). NCBI lineage: Eukaryota > Metazoa > Chordata > Mammalia > Rodentia > Muridae > Acomys > Acomys minous. The sequence continues at coordinate 60,279,753 of NC_140500.1, read as the reverse complement.
TGCAGCACCATGTCAGGTGGCTCACAACCACCTCCAACTCCAGCTGCAGAGGATCTGATGCCCTCTGTTGGCCTCCATAGGGACCTGTACATACACCCCAGCCCAGATACAAAGGAATACACATACATCATTAAGAATAAGAAATCTAGCCGGGCGGTGGTGGCGCACGCCTTTAATCCCAGCACTTGGGAGGCAGAGGCAGGCGGATCGCTGTGAGTTCAAGGCCAGCCTGGTCTACAAAGTTAGTCCAGGACAGCCAAGGCTACACAGAGAAACTTTGTCTCAAAAAAAAAAAAAAAAAAAAGAAATCTTAAAAAGGGGGGGGGGAGGCAATATATTGAGAAGTAATTCTCTGATAAGAAACATATACTCTAAATACTAAAAGTCATTAAGAAGCTAAATAATTCAGTTGAAAAGAGGGCAAAACACGTGAACAGACACTCATATAGGGATATAAGAAATTCAGATGGTTATGAACCACAAAAGATACTTAGCCTCATCGGCCCTCTAAGGCATGCTGTCACAAGCACCATGAGGCAGCACTCCCTGGGCATGAGGCTGGCAACAATGAAAATGGCAGATTCCCACGAACAGATAAACAAAGCGTGGCACAGCCATAAAACAAAATGTTGCTTAGTCACAGAAAGGAAGTGTGGATGCATGCTGTGATCTGAGTGAACCTTTGAACACGATGCTGAGCAACAGAAGTGAGTCACATATGACTACACGAGGAGGTTCTAGTCACAAAGATTCATCATCAATCTATAGACAAAGTAGATTCTGGTTGCCCAGGGCTGGAGGCAGGGGACAATTCAGGGAAACCACGGTTCAGGCTTTCTTCTGGGAGGGTGATAATGTTCTACAGTTTGTGTTGGATACACAACCTTGTGCAATTTAAATGGATCAATTAGTGTGTGGTGTGTCATAGGTAGCTTAGCCATCAACTTGACATTACTCTAGAGAAACCCTGAAAAGGAGCCTCAACTGAGCAATGCTTTCATCAGACTGGGCATGTTGGTGAAGCATTTTCTTGATTCCTGACTGATGTGGGAGGGCTCAGCCCACTGCGGGGCTAGGCTGGGTAAGAATGCTGACTGAGCATGGGCCCCCAAGCAAGCCAGTGAACATCACCCCTCCATGATGGAGCGTAACCAGGAAGCTAAAACGAGCCCCCCTCCCCCCATCTCAAGTTGTTTTTGGTCCTGGTGTTTATTGCAGCAACAAAAAGAAACGTTTTCTTAAGGTGGGATAAAGAAATGTTAAATGTGTTGCTCAAAACCTCATATATTTGTTAGTAATGAATCTAACACTTTCTCAGAGCATGAAGGACGGTAACAAAGCTTAAGGCACTCTAAACCCTGGGCATCTGGGGTCCCGTGTGCCGCCGGCAGAGCTGCAGAGGGCTGAGGTACTCTTGCTAACTCCCGACCTGGCTTCTTGCTGTGGAGCAGTACGTGCTGCCTCTACACATCTGTGGGTTTTCCTTCCCTTGACAGATTATGCTGGAAGCTTGGAGCAGCAGCACCAAGTCACACTGCCTTTCCTGCTGTGAGCTTCCCTCCTGACTGCTAAGGTACTTAGGGTAAGCAGAAGACCAGGACAGCCGAACCTAACATCAGAGGCTCTTCCCTCCCTGTCTTCTGGGCAAGCTCTTCAGCTCCAGGACCAGGGTTAACTCCCTCATTCCTCCTCCTCAGTCCAGAAACAACAGGAGGAGCTAAAGGAGGTGCCTGGAGCTGGGTGTGGTGGCGCATGCCTGCCAGCCCAGCCCTCTGGGAGGCAGAGGCAGGAGGATCCCTTGAGTTCGAGGCCAGCCTGGTCTACAAAAGCCAATCCAGGACAGCCAGGGCTACACAGAGAAACCCTGTCTCGGAAAAAAACAAAACAAAACAAAACCCTAAACAAACAAAAAAGAAGAAGCGGCTTGGAGTATGTACTCCGTTTCTCCACTCTGAGATGTACAGGGGGCGCCAGCTTCAGGCGAGGCATGGCTTGACTGTCTGATGCTGGGGGCCAGTCCCTGCCGTGAATTATCAGGAGGACATGTGGTCACAGAGGAACAGCAGGTGAAGAAAGGCTATGACTTTTCTTAGGTGAAAACTGTCATCAGCTACGGATATGAGAACAGAAATATCCTGAAATAAATCAGCAACTGGGTTAGAAAGATAGCAAACTTAAGTCAGCTTTATTTTCAAAGTGCTTGAGATTAAAACAAAAAAAACCCCAAAAAAACAAAAAACGAAAAAACCCCAAGACAACGGCAGTACAAAGACAGCACACACGCATGTGTGGGGGATGCGTGAGTGGCCAAGGGGATGTGCATAGCAAGATGGATGGAAGGTCAACACGTGCTGTCGTGAGAAAGTCAGGAGCCAGACCAGCCAAGGTGTCTAATTAGTGCTTATAGGTTGCTCATAAAGGTGTTTACCTGCAGGGAAGGAAGAGCTAATGTTACAGTACACTTTCAATACTCCCCTCAGTGGATGTGTCTCCATCCCACGAGCATCTATAAGGCAAGGAAACATGAGCTGCTGGGGTCAGACAACAGGGTGTGGCAGCTGGGAACAAACCCACATGTCTCCTGTCCTCCCTTTAGAACACCTTAATGTGGGGGAGGTCAGCTGGCCACCACACGCTGAGCGTCAACTGACTGAGACTTCCTAATGCAGCGCACTTTAGAGCTGGGACTTTTATTTGTAACCTGCCTAAGATCCCAGGGTGTTGGAGTGTGAAATGCAATCTGAAGTACAAAGCCAAAGACCTGATACAGGGACCAGGAAGATGAAAGCCCAGCCCCAGAAACGACTTGGAAAAACCAAGGGTCTGCCCACCTGTCCCATGAGCTCTTCTTGTTTGGCGGCATTTTCAGAGAAATCTTCACTGACGTCCAGCACCAGCACCGGCACGTGCTGCAGAGCTTCGAAGTGGAGCCTGGAGCAGCAAGAGAGAGATGCTATGGTAACGTCGCATGCCCACCTCACTGACCATTCAGTCTGATGACTCTGCCTGTAGAGAGTATCTTAAAAAGTGCCTGCAACAGCTGGGCGTGGTGGCGCACGCCTTTAATCCCAGCACTCGGGAGGCAGAGGCAGGTGGATCTCTGTGAGTTCCAGGCCAGCCTGGTCTAAAAAAAAGCAAGGCTAGGATAGCCAAGGCTACACAGAGAGACTCTGTCTCGAAAAACAAACAAACAAACAAACAAACAAACAAATGCCTGCAACACAGACAGCTGAGACTTCTCTCTAGTCTTGAAACTGCTACTCAAGTCAGCATCCAGAACTTTTAAAGTGAGCACACCAAGCCTGATAGAGGACAGGCAGAAACTAAAAATGTCAGTTAAAATGGACATTTTTCTAAAAAAATTTCAGCCCTCCATCCTGAGCCAATTATGACAAACATTCATCACAGGTATAATTTAGGGAAAAGGAAAGGAGGGAGGGTGGGAGGGTGGGAGGGAGGGAGGGAGGGAGGGAGGGAGGAGAGAATCTAACAGACACCCCTGTACATGGATTCTATTCCACGTGCCATTTCCTAGCTGACAGATGCTGCGCACTAAGGCCGTGTTCAGCATGGCAGTGGAGGCCTGTCTGTCACACACTTACTTGGTGGTCTTGTTAATGAACCAGTCTTCGTGCTGAGCATGCAGCTGTGTGAGATAGGCCAGCTCAATGCCCTTCTCTTCTTCCCTGGCCCTCTGGCACAGCCTTTCCAGACAAACCTAAAAGACAATACCCCTGCTGTCACACTGCAGACTTACAGGAGTCAGAGACCCACAAAATGCCTATCTGTCCTCTTTGAATACCACACCCATGAACTGTCATCTGTTGCCTTGCTCTCTTGCTCACACTGCTCTTCCTTGGAGTAGCCTCAGTTGGTTAACGGCAAATACCATCCACCCAGCCAGCCACACCGGGAAGCTGAAACTACCCTTCTTTCTCCTTCTCCCAAGCACAGTAAGAAGCCAGGAGAGCCTACTCTCTAGCTGACTCTGTCCTCTCACCTCTGCCTTGGTGCTCAAGTCTCTCATCTGGACACTCCAGAGCCTTCTGCCTCTTTGTCCCCTAGAGGTGAAGAAGCGCATGAAGAGAGCACGGGCCTTAGAGTCAGTCCGCCATGCAGCTCAAGCAGCCCCGGTGGGCTGCCTCTCCTCTGTCCTCCACCCACCCAGACAGCTGTGAGGCTGCTCTGAGGGAAGGCATGCTCATTAAGATTCTGGAAGATTCTGGAAAAAGCCATCCTCTCCTTCCAGTTTGCCTCTCACTCCAGCCTTCTATGGCACTTGTGCCCTGATTTTAAGAGCTCCACAGGCTCTTTACTGGCTACAAGCATAACCACAGACTTCAAAAAGTTGTGAACTTCCCATCCTCCTGCCTCAGCTTTCCAGGTGCGGGGATCATAACCCTGACCACCCTGCCTGGCTTGTGAAGGCCATTCTACTTAAAAAGTGGTCAGCGATCTGACATCTTTCATACTAGACCAGCACCCACTCTGGAGTAGAGGTCCAAGGCAGCACAACTGAAGTGAAACCTGAGCTTGGACACTAACACCGTCCTCCCTTCCCCTTTGCACAGCTCTGCTCTCCCTCCCTGAAGGTCCGAGGTTCTCTGCCTTCACCCAGCACATAAGGCCACCGCGAGGGGGGTACTTGTCCTCAGCTGCCTTAGCCCCTCCCTTGCTCACTGCTTCAGCCCCATTTGGATTCCGTCCTGTGATGGGCCAAACTCCTTCACATCTCAAAACCCTTGTTCCAAATGTTTGTTTGCTCTTGTTCCTCTTTCTGCCTGGCCAAACATTTCATTATTCAGCATCAGCTGTCCTGAAAGTATGGGTAGATTAACACACTGACTTTTCCCTTAAGGAAATGAAACTATGCAAACAAATTTTCTTTAGCACCTTCCCTGGCCCTGGCTTTATTTTATTTTTTTTTTTAATGTAATTCTAGGTCTAATGCAGGCTGGACTGGAACTCTGTAGCCCATCTTTTTCAATAGACTTCTAAGTTCAGCTACTCAATCTCCTCACTTTCAACCACTGTGATTATGCTTTCAGCAGCAGTTCATGCCCACATACATTCTTAAAAAAAAAAGGTTTACTTATTTATTATGTATATAATGTTTTGCCTGCACATACAACTGCACACCAGAAGAGGACACCAGATCTCATTGTAGGTGGTTGTGAGCCACCGTGGGATTGCTGGTAATCGAACTCAGGACCTTTGGAAAAGCAGGAAGTGCTTTCAACCTCTGAGTCATCTCTCCAGCCCCTCACATACATTCTTTACTACATCTTCTGAAAATGTATAGAGAATATACTCCACGGCACACTCTGTACTTTGATTGTGTTTTCTCATTTAACAGTGTGTCTTAGTATGGCTCACATCTATAAATCTAGCCCTGGGGGGCTGACACATGAATACTGCTGGGGAGTCCCAGCTGGGCAATAGAGTGAGACCTTGTCACAAAAAGGCAGTACTGGTGGATCGCCGTGAGTTCGAGGCCAGCCTGGTCTACAAAGTGAGTCCAGGACAGCCAAGGCTACAAAGAGAAACCCAGTGTCAAAAAAAAAAAAAAAAAGAAAAAAAGAAAGAAAGAAAGAAAGAAAAGAAAAAGAAAGATGTTTCATATCATAGTATATTCAACTTGTTCCCTCTATTGGCTGCTACAAACAGGGCACGTAACAGGGCAATCTCTCTGTGTGCCAGTGTTATCTATGGACTCAACTCTAAGCACCAGGATTAACAGGGCAGAAGACATGAGCTCTTCCTCCTGCACACTGCCCAACTGCCTCCTCAGAGGTTAACTCTGCTACATTCCCACAGCAAGCAGCTTCAGCTAAGTTACCTAATTTTTCCTATAAGAGAAAAATCTTTTCTGAATTGGAATAAATGAATATTCAAAAAATCACAACATAACCATGTTTTTAAATACACACAAGAACAGAACAAGTCTTGCAAAAGCTATTTATAATTATTCACACATTGATTAGAGACAACCATTGATGCCAGCCTGGATCTATTAAAATCAGGTAGCATTTCCCCTTTTATTATCAATTTGTAAAACTGAGCAAACTTTTCTCCCTCCAAAGTCTAGGCAAAGTTGTTTGTTTGTTTGTTTGTTTGTTTTTGGCTTTTTTGAGACAGGGTCTCTCTGTGTTCGCCTTGGCTGGCCTGGTCTCTATTTATAGACCAGGGTGGCCTTGAACTCACAGCGATCCACCTGCCTCTGCCTCCCGAGTGCTGGGACTAAAGGCGTGTGCCACCATGCCCGGCCCTAGGCAAAGTCTTGTTCTGAATATTTGGCGTAATTCTTACCTTAGTGACATGGCTATAATGAATTATTATTTTTTTTATGAATTATTTTTAAAAGATCCCATGGAACAGTTTTATCCTGGCCACACTTCGCTTCGGTCCCCACGGGAACACACAGCACAATGTGAAGGCAGAGTCTGTATAGGTGGAAGTGGCAGGGACAGGACCTGCGCCCGAGCTTCCCCGACCTGCCAGGCTGCGACTGGCAAAGGCTCTGCTCACTGTGCCACTCCAGCCTGAAGCTCAGGTGGCACTTGTTCCCGTGCAGCTCATGAGCACCGTGCCCACGCTTCATTGTCCCATACAGGGATGGGCACCCAGAGGCACACAGCCAGCCACAGGGGAACACAGAACAAAGGTTTCTCTTCCAATTATTATTATTGTGATTGCCAGATCCTTGAATTTGGGGAAGGGCAGGTGGATAGGGGTCTGGAGCTGGACTCACAGTCTGTAAAGTCAATGTTTGCAGGAGTCGGTGTTGTGCTGGCCACTGGCTTGAGTCCTGCTCATCCCCTGGCATTCCTGGGTTCCTGTATCTAACACCATCCAAACAGCACGAAAATATCAAACTAATTCCAAATAAATTATACTTCTTTATTCTGAGGTTAAATTGCAGCAATTCTCTAAGTCTCATTTATGAGAGGAACTGCTAGTCACCTAGTCTCTCCCAAGGGACGAGTCAGCCCCTGGCGACAGTTGCTACTGCTACCACCACCCTGCCACTTCACAGAGGCCCTCAACAGGCCCCGAGAGGAAGGAAGGTAAAGGGAGATTTGCTTGCTCTGTAAGTCCCAGCGTCTGGGCCCAACCTCCAGTCCACAGCACCAAGAGGCTAGGCAGCCCTGCTTTACTCCCAGGCCCCTCTGCTCGCCCAGCAACACTGTCCTGGCCCTGAGATGACCGCGTTGCCGCTCTGTCTCTAAGAATAGGGTTAGGTCAACACTTTTCCTTCTCTCAGCCTCAGCCCTCAACCCCCTCTTCTCTCAGGCCAGCCACCTTATGACTTCCACAGCACCTCAGAGCTGGGCAGCCCTCCCCTCCCCCAGAACCCTGACTCAGCCACATCCTGCTACCCTCTGTGGGAACAGGCTCCTCTTTCCACTCAGAAACTACTTTCTACCTGGAGAGCCTCCACATCACAATGGGCCTTTTCCATTCGTCCTCAGCAACAGAGACCACTAAAGGCAGCCAGGCAACGTCCTCAGTTGGCCGAATCCTTCACTTCCCAGAAGGTCCTCCTCCGTCCTTAGTGTGCCTTTCAGATAAGTAGCTCAATTTTATCTGAACCTGGAACTCCATCTGGAAGTGACTTGCGTTCCATCCCTGACACTCATGCAACGGTGGGAGGAGAGAAGTGAAGCCAAGCTGTCCCCTGATTACCACACAGCACTGTGGCGTGTGTATACTTGCAGACACACAGCTATACATGCATGCACACGCGCATGTGCACACACATGTACACACACACACACACACAAGGCAAAGGGGAGGAGGAGTTGTTAGAAGAGGAGGAGGAAGAAGAGGAGGAGGAAGAGGAGGAGGAGGAGAAAATATTATATTAGAGAAAAGAAACCTGAGACCAGTTTAGTATACATAGTGAGTTCTAGAACAGCCAGAGCTACATTATCAGACTATGTCTCAAACAAAACAAAATAAAAAACCAAACCAAACCAAACCAAACCAAAACCCAAGAGCATAGGAACCCAGCCCCAGCTGCCCTCAGACACCTCTCTCCCTGGGCCCTTCCTCCCAGTCCTCTCCTTGGAGCCCCTCCCATGAGACTTGAGAGGAGCCACTTGTTCTCTGACTGCTCAGTGTGCCCCAGGCTCCCTTCTGTCCACAAGCTCAGCTCAGCATGCAGATGGCTGGCCGCTGTCTGCAACGATGGGCATTCTTGGCATCTGACCATACCTGTGGAGCGTCTCTCAAAAAATGCTTTGCCTTGGCTTGGAATCTTGCCCCATGAGTCTTTCAAGAGATGTACTTTACAAAGACCCCTTCAGGGGAAGCTTGCCAGGGTCTAGCCAAGGTCACTACCAGTCAGCAGGAGCCGAGGGCCAATGCTGTTTCCAGCTCTCCTGTCATGACATCATCCCATGGGCCAAGCTCCAAAGTTCAAGTTACAGAAGGAGAGCAGTGTCCACAGTTCTGCACTCCGCCTGCCTGACGGCCTTCTCAAGGACTAGTGTGGGCTATAATTTAGGATGAGGGAAGGAAACACTCTTTCCTTCCTCATATCCTAGTCAGGATCGCTGAAGCCTCAGATGATGTGACAAGGAAGGGATCACTAAGATGAGTGGCTGCAGGTCTGATTGTCTGACCTGTAGACCTGGAACTATAAAAACAATGCATAGTCTGTTGTAGTTGGTTTCTCCACCAAGAGGGCTACTTCTACACACAGACAACTGTTTGAGCATGCTGCTGCAGCTACAGCTGCAAAGACCCCTGGGAGATGATGCTCAGTGCTGGAGTATTAGTGTAGACTTACACTTTGTGCTGGGTGAGGCCCCTAAACTGACTTCTCCAACCTGGAAGCCAGAAGCTTGCAGGAGGCCATTGCTTACGTTTCATGCAGGGGTTTGTTTGTTTGTTTGTTTGTTTGTTTAATAACAATGTAGACACTAAGTGTGGATTTTCTTTTTTAAATAATTTTTCGAGTCGGGGTTTCTTTGTGTTCCTTTGGCTGTCCTGGAACTCAACTGGTAGACCAGGCTGGCCTTAAACTCACAGGGATCTGTCTGCCTCTGCCTCCGAGTGCTGGGATTAAGGCCTGTGCCGCTACCGCCTGGCTTGCACTGTTCCACGCAGTTTTAGCGTCTAAGGTTTTAGGTTCAGAGTTACCTGGGGAGAAGCCCGGAGATAGATGAAGCCATTCAAGGACAGCCGGTTCGCAAATTCCTGAAGGAGGAAGGAGTGCCAGTCCTGATAGATGTGCCACTCAACGTCACTGAGGGAGCCATTTTCAAAAAGATTCTTTGCAAAGATATACCTGGATGGAAGTGTTGGGTGGGAGGTTGGGGTGGAGGGAAGATGGGAAACAGGATGAAGGACAGGAGAGGGAGAAAAACAGGAAAATCAGTAACTAGACTGCGTCATATTTACCCAAACCATGCACCCCCATTCTAGCTCCTATCAGCCCTTAAAAATAAGCTGATTAAAAAAGAAAATTCCTTCACCTTGTCACCCCCTGCTGTAGTTGGAAGAGCTGGGCCCTGGACATGAGGGGGGGGGGCCTGCACCTCATCTGGGCAATACAGTGGAGCTGAGCTGGCCCTGATGGCAAAGGCATGAGTGAGTCACCCTGAGGGTGTGAGAGTACATCTGGCCCAGCCAGCCCATCAAGGCGGCAGCACTTGGGAGAGTGGGCCCCTGCACTTCAATTAGGCAGCACAGTGGAGCTGGCTCTAGAGGTGTGTGTGAGGGCATCAGAGTGAGGGAGCTGACCCTGCCTTCTGCTGATGGCACCACTGGGTGGCCTAGCCAGAGCAGGGCTGGAGAGCCACCAGGCTGACCAGCTCAGCTCACCTGCACCCAGATCCAGGACTCTGAGTTGGCCTACCCCAAATCTACATCATCTATAGACTGCTGGGGCGTGTGAAAGACCTGGTCCTGCTGACTTAAAGCTGTAGGAGCTCCGTGACACAGGATGATAGATAACAGGATAACCGGGAGGGGTCCAAGTGAGGACCCAATACTGATGTTACAGAAGCCAGAGACCTCGAACCAGACCAGTGACTAATTACAATGAACATTTGCAAGTAAAGATATGCGGACAGAAGGGTACACTGTGGGACACACTGTGACAGACTACAACGTCCACAATGAAATGTTTCTATGCTTTATGTTTTTGTTTGTGTGTTTTTTATTTTCTTTATGGGGGGGGGCAGGGAGGAAGGTTGCAAGGGCAGAGGGTGGATATGAGTTGACAGGGAGATGAGTGGGACGGGGATTAAACTCACTGTGAAACTCACGAAGAATCAACAGAAAGTTTTTAAAAACCCATTTATTTGTATTATTTATGTGTGTGTGTCTGTGTGCAGCAGTGTACACACACATGGATGCTTGTGGAGGCCAGAAGAGGGTACTGGGTTCTTAGGGCCTAGACTTACAGGCAATTGGGCCATTTGATGTGGGTGCTGGGAATGAAATGGGCTCCACTCTAAGAGAAGCAAATGCTCTGAACTACTGAACCAGCCGTGGAAATCTGAACTCTCAGTCTACAGCTCCCATCCTGCTCAACCCTGTGATGACAAATAACAGGTGACATAGGCCCACGCCCCAGCTCACACATGGAGCAACCCACTACAAGGAAGGGACTCCAGAAAGGGAACACAAGACACACAGCATGTGGGCTGGAGAGATGGCTCAGTGGTTAAGAGTACTGACTTTTCTTCCAAAGGACCCGGGTTCAATTCCCAGCACCCACATAGCAGCTCACAACTGTCTGTAACTCCAAGATCTGACACCCTCACACAGACATATGTGCAGGCAAAACACCAATGCACATACCAAAAAAAAAAAAAAAAAAAAAAAAGACAGCATGTGCTTGGAAACCCAAGCCTTTGAGCTTTCCTCACTACTACAGCAAGACTCTGGAACAAAACCCCAGTGAATGCAGGGTAAGGCTGAGTCTCCATAAGCATTTCAGGAGGGCTGCTGAGCCATCCCGCTTTGTAGCTGAGTAGCAGGGGAGTGTTCTCTCTGTGGTGTCAGCTCTGGAGCCGACTTTGGTAGGACCCGAAGCGCAGCCTCCCTCCTGCCCAGAGCACACAGGACCCTAGCTTCCGCTGCTGAGCTTCCAATCAGGTAAAACAAGGCTAATGCTGAAAATCACACTAACTTCCCTCTTTGCTTACTCCCACACCAAAAGGAGGATCTGGTAAATTGAGGAATCAGAGCTTGAGAAACCATGGCTTCAAAAGGGTCAATTCTGCTTTGAAAGCTTGATACAAATACAATTGACATTTGCAACAACTCCAGTTTCTAAGGCAACACTCAGTAACACTGCTCACTTCTGAGAAAATGAAATTCAAAATCCTTGTGTGAATGGATCAGTGAAGTGCAAACTGCAAAGCTGAGTGTCATTCTTAAGTGACTCTGTAGAGTTTGAGCCTAGTTGTAGCTTCCACAAGCCATGTTGTCTTGGAAAGCTACCTGACTTTCCAACCACAGGCAGAGATGGCTGCATATCAAAGTATAGCAGGGAGCTGGGCGTGGTGGCGCACACCTTTAATCCCAGCACTCGGGAGGCAGGGGCAGGCCGATTGTTGTGAGTTCGAGGCCAGCCTAGTCTACAAAGCAAGTCTAGGTCAGTCAAGCCTAGGAAACCCTGTCTTGAAAAACAAAACAAGTGTATAGCAGGGTGGCTGCCACTCAGCAGTCAACAGTCCTAAGCCACTGTAACTGCTTTTCCTAGGGCACGAAGAAACTAATTTGCAAACTCTGAAAGTGAACTTGCCCAGACTAGAATGTTTTAGCTACAGCTCACTGAAGGCAACAAGGTGATTTTTGTAACTCAAATTTTGAACAGTGCTGCCAGCTTCTTCATAGACAACTAGAAGATGAAAGCTGCATCTTGAAGATAAAAATGACCAAGCTAAAAAAGGGGCCTTTGCCTCTCCTGAGGCAGCACTTCTCCTGTTCTCCATACCTAGTGGTGGTGGGCAGGAGGAGAGGGTGCTGAACATAGAGCTGGGTGGGCAGCTGCAGGTGGAACAGGGCCCAAGGACCTAGCAATCGGAGCTTTGTTCTAAAGCCACAGTGGTGGTTTTTTGTTTTGTTTTGGCTTCTCGAGACGTGGTTTTTCTATGCTATCTTGGTTGTCCTGGACTCACTCTGTAGACCAGGCTGGCCTTGAACTCACAGGGATCTACCTGCCTCTGTCTCCCGAGAGCTGGAATTAAAGGCGTGCGCTCCACCACACCCCGCTCACAGTGGTGTTTCTGCTAACTCAATTGGAAACTGTCTTTCTTCTTCCCTGCAATCGCTGTTCTCTGGAACACAGACCACACGTGGGCGAGCGTGTACACAGTCCCTGGTGAAGCAGTCTTCTCACGGGAGCAGGGACTAAGGCTGCTGGTGTCACCCTAGGACTAAGCCTGGTGCTTGAGTCAGGAGAGAATCAATAAACCTACACTGACCAAACTAAGAACGAAAGGAGGCTTCGGTGGATAATGTCCTCTCTCATGAGTGACGGGTACAGCGTACCACTACAGACACTGGCCAGCAATAAGCCCTATGCATAAAGGGGGTCAAAAAAGCTGAACAGAAAACAGAAGACCATTTCTCATGTTGTTTCTGCCTCAACATCCCTCTTGAGGAATAAAAAGGATGTACAAGTTGCTTGCATTGTTTTTTCCCCCCACTATGTAATATTTTTACTTCCAGGTCCTTTTATTTATTTACTTTTTCTGAGCTTGAATTTTTTGGTTTAATTTTTTCATATTTACTATATGTATGTCTATTTTGCTTGCATGTATATCTATGTACCATGTGTGTACTTAGTGCCTGTGAAGATCAGAAGGGGACACTGGACCCCCTGGAAATGGAATTATGGACAGTTGCAAGCTGCCATGTGCGTGCTGGAAATCAAACCTGGGTCTTCTACAAGAGCAGCGCATGCTCTGAACCGCAGACCCATCTCTACAGCCCCTGCTAACACTGTTTTAAGAACACAAAGTTGGCTGGACGTGGCGGCACACACCTTTAATCCCAGCGCTCGGGAGGCAGAGGCAGGTGGATCATTGTGAGTTTGGGGCCAGCCTGGTCTACAAAGCGAGTGCAGAACAGCCAAGGCTACACAGAGAAACCCTGTCTCAAAAAAATTAAAAAACAAAAACAAAAACAAAAAACACAAACTTTAATCCCATCTGCTAATTTTGCTAAGAGGTGATAAACCAACAGCAACCTGCTTGGCTTCTGGGAGCCACCCAAGTGGCTATTCTGTGACTTCAGTGTGTAATGGTGGAACCCAAAGTCAGTGGCACTGTGGGAAAGTTAGTGCACCCAGCTGATGAAAAGTCTAATTTGTTTTCTTGACACATATGATAACTCAGCAGTCTTACAACTCTCAACAAATTTGTATAGATTTGTTTTAAAAAGAATCATAAACTTTGGGCGCTGGGAAATGGCCCAGGGGTTAAGAGCACTGACTGTTCTACAGAGGGCCTGGATCTGTTCCCAGCTAACAATGGTAACTCCAGTTCAACGGCCTCCAACGCCTTCTTCTGGTCTCCATAGGCACTGCTCCATGTGCTGCATACATGCAGCAAAACACGCAACGACACAAAATAAAGACAAAATCCTCAAAAATTTAATTTTAAAAATATACATTCTTGGTGTTGGGGAGATGGCTTATTTGGTAAAGAGCTTGCCTTAAAAGGACCATGACTTGACTTTGATCCTCAAACCCCCATGCCAAGGAGGCAGAGACAGGTGGATCCCTGGAGGTCAGCAGTCAGTCAGTAACCTTGGCTTTCTTGGACAGGTCTACATTAGTGAGAGACTCTGTCTCAAAAAAAAAAAAAAAAAAAGAAAGAAATAAAGAAAGAAAAGAAAAAAAAAGAAATAAAGAAAGAAAAGAAAAAAAAAAAAGAAATAAAGAAAGGAAAACGGAGTGGCACCTAAGGAAAACAACTGAGTCTGTCTGGCCTCCATGCACATACACACAGACACTGGCACATACAAGTGCATCTTCATGCATGCACACACACATATACGTACATACAAAAGAAACAATTGTTCACATTACAGTTTTACATTGACTAGTGAGCCAAGTTTAGAAACTATGGCAGGAAAAGCCACCCGACGTGAACGTGATGCCTGTGGTTGGCACTGCTTGACGTCTTACCTGTCACTGTACACAGACCTCTCAAAGACCCGCACGGACTTCTCTGCCTGCAGGGGTCTCCCTGGGATGGGCTCCAGCTGCAACTTCAGCCGGCTCATAAAGGACAGTGTCTGGAATGTGTAGGACCATCGCGCTGGCTCCTGGTACATCATTTCTAGCAAGTTCCCAAGGCTTTTGGAAGTGCTATCCTACGGGAGAGTGCAGAAGAGGAGCATTTCCCAGACGCTGCATCATTTCACAACACACACCGCACCCTCTGCCCTTCCTCAAGAAGGTTCAATAATTAATGTGAAAAATAACCACACATGTTTCCTTCCACTGAAAACATGAGAAAGATATGATTGTCCAGCTCGGCTCAAACTATGTAAACAGGAAGAAGACTATGCAACCTTGTATGATAAGAATCTGACAAAGGGAGATGACATACCACAGTCACTGAATAGGAGAGAGCAAAACACACACACACACACACACTCTCTCTCTCTCTCTCTCTCTCTCTCTCTCTCTCTCTCTCTCTCTCTCTCTCTCTCTCTGTCTCTCCCGGACCTGTGGAGTCTGGGGTGAGTTAGCTGGCACTCACTTACAATGCTCCTTTGAATCGAATCCTACTTTAATACCATGCTGACTTCCAAATTCCATTTGTGGTTATTTCTCAAACTTCATGGCAGATAAGAAAGAAAGCAGACTTCTGTGCTTCATAGAAGGTCATGCTTTGTTCAAACGAAGCCCAGTTCCTTTTTTATTCTAGGGACCATGTAATTCAATTTGAAGTTTCACCGATTTTGAACGTACGGCGGGAACAAGTAGTGGAGACACTTAGGGGCCCAGGTTTATTTTCTAGGTTCAGTCACTGACTCAATGCAAATGTAAATTTTAAGCAATGCACCTTGTATCTTCCTTCCTTCCTTCCTCCTCCTTCCTTCCTTCCTTCCTTCCTTCCTTCCTTCCTTCCTTCCTCGTTGCTGACTGAAGGCCTGTGTGGATGAGGCACTACATGCGCTGAATGATATAAGTAGTGGAGAAAAAGAAAGTAAGACTTCAGAATTTACTGCACTGTTCTTTCATCTTCTGTACTATTAAAATCATTTGCAGAGGGGGACATCCACTGAGAGGCTGAGTGCCTCACTTGTTTAAGGTTCCACGGGGAGTACACAGGAATGGGTTCCAGCTGGGCTTCCTCTGACCTCTTCATCCTAAACTCTCTCCACTACCTGTATTCAAGGAGCTCACAATGAGGATGCGTAAGACATAGAGAGCTAAAATATAAGGCCACACACGTGACATGTGTCCACTCATTTATGCTGTAAAGGACTGAAAAAAGTTTCTGGAAAAGAGTACCATTAACTTTGGAAGTAAATGACAAGCAGAATCTTTACAGACAATATAAACATTGCTCAAATGTGTCAACAAAGGAATAACTGGCTATAAAATATAAGGGTTGGGGAGGTGGCTCAGTCGGTAAAGTGACTGTCATGCAAGCGTAAAGAGCTAAGTTCAAATCCCCAGAATGCACATTAATCTAGATAAACCCACATAAACAGTAGCAGGCATATCATCTCTGCGCCCCTACAGTAAGATGGGATGCAGAGACAGGAGAATCCTCAGAAGCTCCTGGGTCAGCTAGCCTAGTGTCTACTGCAGTGGTGAACAAAGAGACCAGACAAGATGGAGTGAGGACCCAACTCTTGACTCCTATTGAGATATTTATGTTTTTGGTTTTTGTTTTCCTATTTTGGGCAATAGCTATCTCAGCACAGATACTGACTTCTATTCCTTTTCAGCTGCAGAACACACATATACATAAATATAAAATTTTTACTATATATAAATATAGTTTTATGTATTTTATAGTATATACAAATATGTATCTTAAGGTTGTGTGTGCATATGTGTGGCTATGTTTGTGTGTGAGTGCACTTGCACACCCCCCCACATACACATAATTTAGAATAATAAAAAAAATTAATACAGGGTTCCTCTGTATTATCTTGGCAGCTGGCCTCGAACTCACAGCGATCTGTCTGCCTCTGTCTCCTGAGTGCTGGGATTAAAGGCGTGGTCAGACAAGAACTACAAAATACGCTGGGTGGTGGTGGTGCACACCTTTAGTCCCAGCACTGAGGAGGCAGCGGCAGGTGGATCTCTGTGAGTTCGAGGCCAGTCTAGTCTACAAAGCGAGACCAGGACAGCCAAAGCTACACAGAGAAACCCTGTCTCAAACAACAACAACAACAACAACAACAACACCCCTACAAAATACATCTTTAAAACAAAGGCGTAAAGAAGATGGAAGAAAAGGCATGATTTCTCTGTATCAAAAGAAAAACCCATTGAATACAATACTTCCCACTTTAATTGAAGCTACCACTAAGATTTAAAATGGGAAATAAAGGAGTATTAAAATCTATAAATGTAGAGCAATGCCAATTAAAAATGCAAAGAAACTTATAAGGAAAGACAGATGGAATGAAAAAAAAATCACAAATGTTACTATTTATCTTTCACAGTTAACAGAAAGAGTAGACCCCCAAAATGAGAATTCAGGGGAACAATTTTCCCATTTATCTTTTTCTATTTATTGATATTTATGTGCATTGGTGTTTTGCCTGCATGTATGTCTGTGTGAGGGTGACAAATCCTCTGGAACTGGAGTGACAGACAGTTGTGAGCTGCCATGTGGGTGCTGGGAATTGAACTCAGGTCCACTGGAAGGGCAGCCAATGCTCTTAACGGCTAAGCCATCTCTCCAGCTCCATCCCCGGCCCCCACCATTTGAACCTGGGCTACATCCTCAATGATTACTAAGCTAACCCTAACACATTTCCATTTTCCTTAGAAGTCTTAAATTGACTCTGTCCTGCAGGGAACAGCATCTTAGCACTGATGAACCAGCTCATACTTTGCACATATAATATTCTTCTTAAAAGTTGGCAAATCCAGGTGTGGTGGCGCACACCTTTAATTCCTACACATGGAAGGCTGAGGCAGAAGGTTCCATGTGAGTTTGAGGCCAGCCAGGGTTATATAGTAAATTCCAGACCAGCTTGGCTTGTATAATGAGACCTTGCCTTTAAAAAGAAAAGAAGCAGCAGTCGTGATTATTGCATGGCAAAAAGGATGCTAAGAAGATTTATGAAAAAACCTGAACATTTGCTGTTGATAAAAGTGAGCACCCTGTACTATCACTAGGAGGAGGCCTCTTCCACAGCTCTAGGCAAGGAGTAATGGAGGAATGGACATTCAGGTTAGAAGGAGCTTCACCAAGGGCAGAAGAGAGCAGTGGCCAACCTCCGGCAGTTATTTAATATTCTTCTGTAAGCTCTACCCAAAGCAAGCAGGAAGGCAGAGATGAATCATGAATACTGTAAAATACTTCCAAATGATTCCATTTAGAAACAACCGCTATTGTCTAAAACTGAGCAAAGGACTCCACACAAGACGAGTCATACTAGTCAAATATAATCAGCTGCTTTCCATCAAAACAACAAGAAAAGGCAATGAGAATAAACATCAATACCAACAAGGTATGTATCTACTCAGGAAAAGGTAAATAAGAGCACCACTGGGACAGATAACCATTTGTTTACAAAATAAAATGGGAGCTGGAGAGATGGCTCAGCAGTTAACAGCATCTGCTGCTCTTCTAGGAGACCTGGATTTTATTTCTAGCATCCACATGGCATGAATGTACATCTATTGCATAGATACACATACAGGCAAAACACGCATATGTATAAAATAAAACTAGCTAAATAAATAAATAGGCTGAGGAGATAGAATAGTGGGTAAAATTGCTGGATGAGCAGATATGAGAACCTGAGTTAAGGTCCCAAGCCCCGGGTGTAAAGTTGGGCATGGCTGCATGTGAGCTGGCAATCCCAGCACTGCAGGAGTGGAGGCAAGAGGCTCACTGGGGCCCTGGGTGCCTACCTAGCTCCAGGTGCAGCGAGAGGTTGTTTCAAGAGAACGAAGTGGAAAGTCAAAGAGCTCCTCATCCGAGTGCACAGGCAAGTGCACCTAAAACATGTTCTCATGCACACGCGTGCGCGCGCGCACACACATGAAAACAGGTTGGTGTTACAACTTTTAAATCCACATAGAACAGAAAGAAACATAGGAAGATGCTTTAAAGTTTTTGAGCCATCGGAAGCTTAAAAAACAACAAGCTGGGTATGGTGGTGCACACATGCACATGTAATCTCAGCACTTGGGGAGGCAGAGGCAGGCGGATCTCTGAGTTCAAGGCCAGCCTGGTCTATACAGAGAAACCCTGTCTCTAAGGAAAAAACAAAAACAAAACTCAAAAAGCACGAGGACATGGTGGCACATACCTTTAATCGCAGCACTCAGGAGGCAGAGGCAGGAGGATTGATGTGAATATGAGGCCAGCCTGGTCTACAAAGTGAGCCTAGAACAGAGAAATCCTATTTCAAAAACCAAAAACCAACAACTAATCAACCAACCAACCAACGAACCAACAAACAAACAAGCAAATAAAAAAACCCAAAAACCAAAACCAAAACAAAAACCCAAACCAAACCAAATAACCCAACCAACCAACCAACCAACCAAATACCAAAAAACAGGGTTGGCTAGATGGCTCAGGGGGAAATAACCTGTTGCTAACCCTGCCAACTTGAGTTTAACCTATGCTGGAATTGACTCCTGGCCATTGTCCTCTGACGTCTTAACCCTTAAGCTTAAACCTATATTAAACCATCTCTATTTACCCTTACCCATACTCCCCACCTTCCAAAAACAAACAAACAAACAAACAAAAACAAAAAAAGAAAAGAAAGAAAGAAAAAGAAAAGTAATCATTGAGGATGTAGCCCAGGCTCAAATACATGGTGGGGGCCGGGGATGGAGCTGGAGAGATGGCTTAGCCGTTAAGAGCATTGGCTGCCCTTCCAGTGGACCTGAGTTCAATTCCCAGCACCCACATGGCAGCTCACAACTGTCTGTCACTCCAGTTCCAGAGGATTTGTCACCCTCACACAGACATACATGCAGGCAAAACACCAATGGCCGAGGAAATGGCTCAGTTAGTAAAATGTTTGCTTTCTAAAGGTGAGGACATGAGTTTGATTCCCAGCATTCACATAAAACAATAAACAAACACATGAACAAATCAAAAACAAAAACAAAGCGTGGTGCCCGTAATCCCAGCACTCGGGAGGCAGAGGCAGGCGGATCTCTTTGAGTTCGAGGCCAGCCTGGTCTACAAAGTGAGTCCAGGACAGCCAAGGCTACACAGAGAAACCTGTCTCGAAAAACAAAACGAAACAACAAAAACCAGGTGTGGTGCAGGGTGTAGTGGCCTATTTCATAATCCTGGTATTTGGGAAATAAAAGCAGGAAGACCAAGAGTTCAAGGTAGCCTAGGCTACAAAAGATCCTGTCTCAAAACAAAACAAAACAGAAATAAATAAACAGAGGGCTGGAAGGGTGGTTTGGTGGTTAAGGGCACCCAAGAAATAGAGAACCCAGCGCCAGGATTCCATGGTGAAGCAGCAAAGATTTTGTGAGCATATTTTAAAATGTCACTACTTTCCTGTCATACTTAGAAAAAAAAAATCATGATTTGTTTCTAATGGAAAATTTTTACAAATACACAACTGCATACATACAAGGATATAAACAGATGACGGGAAGAACATGCCTCCAATAAGCACAGCATGCGCGTCACACAGGCTGCACACAGGCTCTGGACTACAGTAATGAACCCTGGCACCCAGATCCCACCAGAGCACTGGTGAGTGTCTGACTAGGCTCTGAGCAGACAGTCTTGGTAAACTGAGTAAAAAAGAAAGGCACTGTGCACATTACTCACACAAAGTGGCCTTAATGGAAAACAGGTTGGGGTTACTCTGTAGAAATTAGGTCTGAGGAGAGAGTAGGCTTCTTTGCCTCAACTGTACTCATGGGTTGCTGTAGCACAAAAGAACCAAGGCTTAAAAAGGCGCAAGAGCCTGCACCAATGAGTCCTAGTCCCAGGGGTTCAGTGTGGCTCAACATACAGAAGAACAGACCAATTAGTGGCTAAAACAAGACTGAGCCACTCGACACATGTTCCTGGTGTCTGCAAGAGTTCATGAGCCAGCAGCACGGGTTAGCACTCCTTCAGCTATTCGGAGATCTTTGTCCACTCTCACTTTCCCCACTCACACTAATGTGGCTGGGCTTGAAACCAAACCTATGGTCTTGGCAGAGGCAGCATACCTGACCCTGGGGCTGAGTTGTGAGGTGTGAGTGAACTGTGTGGGGTTGGTCGAGCTTGGAAGAGGCCTGTCACAGAGTATGCGCCTTAAAACGTTGACTGGAAAAAAAACGTTGACTGCATTGACTCAAAGGGTGACCCGATGCTCAGTGAGATTCCTTCCCACGCCTAACACGTCCTCATTGACTATCATCCTCCCAGCCAGCTTCAGTAACAACAACTTAAGGGGGGGGATGGCAACATTCATCTTCAAAGCCCTGGATGGTTGGGCATGCTTGGGAAACCACAAAGACAGGAGGCAGGCGCTTACACAGACCTAGGGAGAAGCCACAAAAATAAAAAACTAAACATATTCAAATAAATCATATCCTCTGTGGCCTGCTTTCTGGAATGAAGCTATTTTAAAAAGGAGACAAGCTGGTATACTTCATCTCCTCAGAACAAATTAAGTTATCCCAACTGGACTGCTTGCCATGTCTGCAACTACTCCCCACAGCTGTAAACTTACTTTTTGGGTGTCAGCAGCCTGGATTTTCTGCCATGTTGCTATGGGTTCTGTAGCCACCTGCCACTCTGGGTGAGTTTTCGTGAGTAACTTCACAAAGGTGGATTTGCCTACAGCTGCAATGCAAATGGCACATGTTGGGATGCTTCCCAAATCCAGGGGAAGGAGGCAGCCACTAGCCGCTGCCACGAGCACCCATCTCAGGGGAGCAAGGGCCAGCTTTTCCGCTTCAGAACTTGGCAGCCTTATGACTCACTGTCAGTGTGCTGATGGCTTAGGCAGCTAACCAGTTACCACAGTGAGCACAGGCAACAGGGAGGAGACATGGCCTTAGGATTCAGGCTGCAGGCTCACTGAGCCAACCTCCCAGAGGCACAGTATTCAGTAACTGCTGAGAACATAACAGAACCTTCAAAAGTGAGCAAAACTGATGACATGACTCTAAAACTTGTGACTGTAGGAATTGAAAGTTGAGCCAGGCGTGGTGGCATACACCTTTAGTCCCAGTACCTGGAAGGCAGTGGCAGGCGGATCGATGTGAGTTTGAGGCCAGCCTGGTCTACCAAGTGAGTCCAGGACAGCCAAGGCTACACAGAGAAACCGTGTCAAAAACAAAAAGAAAGAAAGAAAAAAAAAAGAAAGAAAGAAAGAAAAGAAGAAAGAAAGGAAGAAAGAAAGAAAGAAAGAAAGAAAGAAAGAAAGAAAGAAAGAAAGTTAGTTGAGGGAAAACCATTATGAGTTTTATTCATTCAACAAAGCTAATACCCTTAGCGGGTTAGCTTATGCTTGGGTCTGTCAAGTCCTGGAGTATGACAGTAACTAAACACTGGATGGCTGGGTGTAGTGACGCACACCTGTAATCCCAGCACTCAGGGAGGCAGAGGCAGGTGATCGCTGTGAGTCTGAGGTCAGCCTGGTCTACAAAGTGAGTCCAAGACAGCTGAAACCCCCTTCCAGCCACCCCCCCCAAAAAAAAACCACTGGATGGATTTTATCCTCAGAGGACATGGGTGAAGGGCATTAAACGAACAACACACAGAAAGCTAACTGATAAATCATGCTGTGCCACGATGGGAAAATGCAGACTGCATCAGATGCAGCTCAGGAGGTTGGGAAAGGCTCCTTTGAAGAAATGTTGTCTGAGGAAGCCTGGAGGATGAGCACTCAGCCAGGCTGAGAGTGGGTGAAGGCTAACCCACACAGGGGAGCAGCAGGAACCAAGGCCTGGGAGAGGCAAGGAAAAAACTGCTGCAGCCCCAGAGCAGCTGGCAGGGAGGTAGCACTGAGAGTGAGGGTAAAAGTGACCGAGGGTATGGTACCCAGGCAGACAGGCAGTGACGTGCAGGCCACACAGGGTCTCAGGTTTGACCTCTCTGGGCAGAGGTAAATCAGGGGCAATGGGTTTCAACAAGGAAATGATCAGATTCCTTCTCAGCATTTGATTTATTTATTTTCTACATGTATAAGCCTCTTGGCGTGTATGCATGGATGTCTGTGTACCACCTGTGCGCCTGGTGCCCATGAAGATCAGAAGAGGGTTTCAGAGCTCCTGGCACTGTGAGTTGATGTGGGGGGTGCTGGGAATTGAACCCAGGTTTTCTGTAATAGCAATAAAATGTTCTTACCACGGAACCACCCCTCTGATCCCCCCCTCAACTTTTAAAGACCACTCCATGAGCTATGTAAGAACGGGCCAAAGTGGAAGTTGGCAGAACAGTCAGAAGTTAATTGTGGCTTGACTGGAGTGCTAGCAAGGAGGTGGAACCAACCTAGGCCCACAACGCTAAGATTATCTCTTTCCATTCACACCTACGTCTAGCCCATCTGTCCTGAGCTCCCGGCTGGCAGAACCTTCTGGACATCCCATACACAACTCACAGTCGGTGTATTTATTCCCCAAATGAACTCATCATCAACTCACCATGTGGAGCTTCTCCATCCTCCAGACCCAGAGTATGGCAACATCTACTGCTGTCGGAACACCCTCCTCTGCCAGACCGCCAGAGGCCTCAAGGCCTTTGCCTTTCTAACTTTTCCTTGTTTGTCCTCTTTCTGCTTGCACCTCCATACTCAGGACCAGATCCTCTGCCCCTGAACCTCCACACTGCTGCTCCATTGCATGCAAAGCATAGCTTAAAATCTTGTCAGGACAGGTGCACCCCTGTAATCCCAGCACTCAGGAAGTTCATGAATTTGAGGCCAGTGAATATGAGGCCAGCCTGGATACATAATAAGACACTGGCTCAAAACCAAAATCCTTTTGCTTTCCTCAACAACAAAAAAGTACATATATATCCATTCATCACCTGGGGGTGAGGGAGCGTGCCATGGCATGCATGTGGAGATCAGAGGACAACTTGTGGCAGTTGGATCACTTTATGTGTGTCCTGGGGATCAAATTCAGGTTATGAGCCTGACAGCAGGCATCTGACAGCAGGCATCTTTTACTTCCTCAGCCATCTCACCTGCATCAATTTTTAAAATTACATTTATTTATTTGTATTCACAATGGTGGCCATGTGGAGGTCAGAAGCCAACTTATAAGAGTTGCTTCTCTCCTTTTTTCATGTGGGTCCTGAGAATTGAACTCAGGTGGCAGGGTTGGAGTAGGTGCCTTCAGATAAAACTCAAGCCTACAACTGGATGGTGGTGGCACACATCTTCAATCCCAGCACTCAAGAGGCAGAGGTATGTGAATCTGAGTTGGAGAATCTGGCCTACAGAATTAGTTCCAGGGCACCCAGGAAAACCCTGTCAACAACAACAACAACAACAACAAACAAAAAAAACCCAGGCCTATAAGCACAGTCTGGATGTAATAGGACCTGGCCCCTACATATACCCTCTCATGTCTCAGCTTTCTTATTGGCCCTGGCTCCATGATCTCTCCTATGTGTAGTTGATTGATTGCTTTCCCATTTGCTAGATCATGCCTTCTCCACACCCTGTCCATTTGTACTCAGCCTTCCAGGGTTTGCTCAGATGGCCCTCCTCTGTGAAGCCTTTGCTGACACAGACCCCTGAACTGAGCTAGCTAATCCTTTCCGGGAGGTCTGCTCTAGGCGTGACTCCATCACTACAATGACAGTGTTCCTCTAGGTGGAGAACGGGGCTTTGCTAAGGACAGAAAACCAGACCAAGCCTCACATTCTGCTGCAGCAAACAGAACATTGATTTCAGTTCCCTCCACAAAGAGCAGTGTGGTGGTTCACAGCTCTGATCCAGTACCTGGGAGGTGAAGGCAGGCCCATCTCTTTGAGTTTTGAGGCCACTTGCTAGTTTTGAGCTCTTGGCTAGCCAAGGTTGGGTACTAGGACCCTCTCTCCTTTCTCAGAAGAGCTCTTTCTCAAGTGAGGTCTACCTTCTGGGGGAATCCAAATGGAACCAAGAAAGAGTGTGTGTGACTGATGAGGAGTGCTAGGTCTCAGCACAGGAACCCACACATCAATCTGTGGCATTTATCACATAGCACCCCACTCCTCCGAGAGCCCGGGGGGGAGGACAGATAGCTCTGCACAGTCACGCTCTTCTCTGTCCCACCTCCACCCAGCGTTCTATCTGTTCATCTTGCTCTGCCTCTGCTCTTCCCACATAGATGTGAGTAAATGCCTTCCCTCTCCTTAAAGCTCCAGGCCAGTGGCTTAAACCTTTCTCCCCCAAGTCCAACACCTCACCCTTAAGTGACAATGGTTTCTCTACTTAGCTCCAACTTCCTACTACATTGATGAGTAACCGACTGGTTGAGGTGTGTATTTTTCAAACCTGCCTGTGCTGAGGAGGCCCCAGTTTAAACATATATGGCCTAGGTAGCTAATCTCTAGAGTATAGGTTGTTCAGTAAAGTCTGAAAGATGGTCCTTATGTTTAGGCTGAAAAGTTGTTTAAGCATGTAAAATACTATTTATTTACTCCGTGTGCCATGACACAGAGGACAGAGGACACCTTGAAGGACTGGGGTCTCTCCTTACATCATTTGAGTCCCTGGGGACTGAACTCATGTCCTTGGGTTTGGTGGCGAGTAGCTTTACCTGCTGAGCCATCCTGCCAGCTCCTGAGACTGCTTAAAGTAACATAACAAAGCAAGGTGGTGTGGCTCCTGCCTGTAAGCACTGCAACAGGAGGTCAAGAGGAGAATCAAGTACGCAAAGCTGGAGGCCAGCCTGGGCTACAGAGCATGCTCCAAGATAGCCCTAGCTCGAGACAGCCCCAGCTCCCAAGTGAGACTGTCTCAAAACAAACAAAAAGATGAAGGCAGGTGCTCTGTTGATTAGAATTAAATGATCATTAGACCTGTTTGCATCTTCAAAAGTAAAGATGGAAGGGCTCTTTGGGTTAAGGAGTACCAACTTCATATCTGAGGTCAGGCAGCGTCAGGTCATCTCAGGGCTTGAGAACTCTGAGAAATTGAGTCATGTCATGTAAACACTCAAAGCCTGGAATGCCAACAAATACAATGGGAAACCTACAGCTCCAATTACTGGAATAATCATTTCTGATGTCAGGGCACCCTGTGCACAGCTCCCACCAATTCCAAGGCTTCTAGAAAGCTAGCTTAGTGATCAGAAGCCAACACCAGCACAGAAAGGCAGTAAATAGTGATGGACGGTTCAGAGAGCTGTGCTGGGCATGTTCCTAGGGTTGGAAGAGCCTGGGTAATTCACTATGGGTAGCATTTCCTGAGTGAATACTCACCTACGCAGAGGTGACTAAATGCCAGGCACCTCCCACACGTGTGGAACTACCACTTCAATAACGCAAGGCTATGTATTTAAATAGAACCTGGAGATGGTGTAACTTTCCAGTGTTGCGATAGCTACTGTTCTTCCAGAGGACTCAAGTTCAGCTCTTAGCACCTACATTGGACAACTCACAGAAGTCTGTAATTCCAGCTCCAGGGGGATCGGATGCCCTCTTCTGGCCTTCACAGGTATTGCATGAAGGTGCACATAGACCCCCACACACATACCTGCACACACATAACTAAAAACCTTAAAGTGTTCTCAGAGGCTTCAGTGGGTTTGGTTCTTCACTGCCAGAGGCTTGCTAATGACACGAATAACCATGTGTACAGCCAGCCTCCCTTCCGGTAAGTGTTTTTGTTAATCTTGGATTCAGCACAACTTAGATTCTCCTGTCACTGCTGTCTTTCTTGAGAGGTGTCCCACCCCCCACCCGTAAAGCTGCATCAAGTCTTCCTTTAGAGCCTTAACTGTTTGTGTACTGATTATATGGAAAACATTTTCTTAAAGTATATTATTTCAACATGTGAGGTTTTTTTTGTTAAACTTTAGAGAGGTCATTGTGCAAGCTAGACAGTCTTATGGTTATTGCTTATACGTCACGGTTTTTTTCCCTCCCAAACTTTTCTATAAACTGCATGCTTGTTATAGCTAATTATGCTTCAATAATGTAGTGACAGAAACTGACCTAATGCCCCAGATACTAGTCTTTTATTATTCTAAAGTTAATATACTGGCATCTCATGGGAACTTTAAAATATACTATCACCTCTGGGCATTTTCTAGTCTCTTTCTTTTTTTGGTGGCAGGGAGGGGTATGGGGGGGCAGTGGTTTCTCTGTGTAGCCTTGCTGTCTTGGAACTATCTCTGTAGACCAAACGGCCTCGAACTCAGAAATTTGCCTGCCTCTGCTGCTGAGTGCTGGAATTAAAATAGCTGGTGGTCCGCCCCCCCCCCATAAGATGGAAAACATGAAGGAAGAGATTCAATTTGAAAAGCCTTTACTGAAATCAATCAATGGCAGTAAATATAAATAAGACAGCTGACATATTAGAAAAATATTCTTTTTGAGAGAATTTCGTCTGTCAGGAACTGCATTTGCTGCTGTGTCAGTTACTGCAGAAGCTCTTGCAGCACCTACTAAGCGGCAGGCATGGTAGGCCCAACAGTGAAGCAGGCTGAGGTCTAATCAACGACCTTCTTCTCCAACCCTGAGACTAAGCCCAGGATTATAAAGGTTCTAATCTGAAAAGCACTCTGGGAAAACTTAGTAAACCAGTCAGTGAGCATTAAACAAACTTAATACAGTTTATTTGGTTCCTTTTATTTTCTTTTCATGGGAAACTATTTACAAGGGGGGGGGGGGCTCCTCACAGCTCAGAGCACTATGTGAACTCAGCCTTTCTACAAGAAAGGGCCCGACTGATGGTGCTCTCCTCCCGCACTGTGCCTACCCCTGGCTCATCCTGTGACTGTCACTTTCTCTCCGAAGCCTCCTTGAACTCTCCAGCTCGACTTCATCCCTTGGCAGAGCTAATTACTGCCTGCTCTAGCTTACCAGGGTGTTAGACTGTAATTATTTGTTCACTCCTCCTCTCTCACCAGCCAGGCTGGGAGCTCACTTTATGAAGACAGACTGTACCTTTCTCCTTTCCCATGCTGGGTGTCTAGCCAGGTACTAAGAATAGAAATGGGGGGATAAGAATGAGGTGTCTATCGTAGAGTCAGGAGAATCCAAGATCCAGTGTTAGAAAAGCTGCTTCTCCACCAGGATTCTTTGCTCATTTTTAAAGCCTGATACAAGTAAAAGACACATCACTGTACATAATAGTGAACTCAGGAGAGACACATCTTTAGCAAAGCCCTCTACTGCCTTACACACAAGCCTCCAGACTGGGAAGAATGTACTGTCTCCCCTTCACACAGTGAGTGAAATATCAGAATGGGCACAGATGACTCCTGGTGGTTATCTCATATGGCAACGTGCACTTCTATTGGGGTTTGTAGTCACTTTTAATGGACTTCAGGAAACAAAACTAAAAGATCAGCAAGGCATTTTATTGTTCCGATTCCAAGCTGTCAACTGCAGGCACGCACTGTGCCTGGCTTTAGGATCACACCAGAAGCCACTCCCTTTCCTGTGCACCGATGCCTAAGCTCCACAAGGATGTGCTGGGACAGGTCTCTGGCGATCACCGTATGAGCACTAAGGCGGGGCAGCACAAAGACGAGCAGGGAGCTGGTGGCTGCAGCCCAGGGAAGGTACTGAACATGGGAACGACCTCAACAGCACTCAAGTGCAAACACTTGTGGGTAGGAAGTTCTGCCAGCCCACACAGGATGAGTAACTCAGTGTGGGACACGTCATCAGAGTGTGTGGTGATGGAAGCAATTGGTGACTTAAAGCCAAGTCAGATGCAGTCTCCCAGGTCATCTGCATCATCTCCAAGGCTTACCTTTCCCCACCTGTCACCAGCTCCATGCCTAGACTCTTAGCCCCAACTCCAGTCTCTCTGCACTTTGATTACGTCAGCTCAGGATCTCCTCTGTGTGTCTCCAATTCCTCAGACAAAATGTATCATTCTTACCTTCCCAGAACAGCTCCTCTTTATTTTAGCCTCTGCTTCCTGAGTCAGAATCCAAACTATTAACCTGAGCATCCTCCTCCTCCTCTCCTAACCTCCAAGCAGTCAGTTAAGTCATAGCAATCTCAATTCCAGACTATCTTTTGAACTCCCACTTCCTTCCCCCTCCATTCAAGCCTTTGTCATCGTTCCTCCTTCAACTACAGCAGCCATGGGAACTAGCTTATTTACTTTAGCCCTTTCCAATTTACCTACCTCTGCATCGGACAAGCTAGAAACAAAGCACTATGGGTACTGGAACAAATGTGACATAGAAAGTGTCCACTGAATGAAGCATTTGTTTACTCACTGTAGCCTGTGTCTTTCTAGAAACTAATCTGCTTAGGGCACACACCGACTTCAAGTCCCTAGTAGCTCAGGCAGCTGCCTACCACCAACAGGATATAAACTCTAGGTTCGCCAACATCTGGCCAGTCCTCCTCTGCCATACCTTATTTTTCTTATCACTGTGGTGAACTACTAAAGGAAGGAAGGAAGGAAGGAAGGAAGGAAGGAAGGAAGGAAGGGCGGGCTTATTTTAGCTCAGGGTTTGACTCCATCACGGTGGGAAAGTCATAGCATCAGGAAGGTAAGGCAGCTTTGCATCCAAAAAAGGAACTGGGAAGAGATGAATGCTGGTACTCTGACCTCCACACTGGAGGCATGGCACACAGACATCGCAAGTAAATAAATGTAATTTCAAAATTGAAAATAAGTTGGGTGTTGTGGTGCACACCTGTAATCTCAGCACTCTGGGGGGGGGGGGCAGAGGCAGGTGGATCTCTGAGTTTGAAAGCAGCCTGGTCTACCAGGTGAGTCCAGGACAGCCAGGGCTACACAGAGAAACCCTGTTTCAGAAAACAAACAAACAAAAAAAGTAAGAAAGAAAAAAAGGAAAAATTCCAGTAACTCTTGAGTCACTAATCTTCCCCCCCCCCTTTTTTTCCCCGCCCCCAAGACAGAGTTTCTCTGTGTAGCCCTTGCTGTCCTGGAACTTATTCTGTAGAGCAAACTGACCTCAAACTCAGAGCTCTGCCTGTCCCTGCCTCCTGTGTGCTGGAATTAAAGGCATGTACCATAACCACCAACCAGTTGGAGAGATGGCTTAGCATTTCAGAGTGCTTCCTGCTCTTCCAGAAGACCTGATTTAAGTTCCCACAGCTGATATCAGTAGCTCACAAAGACCTGTAACTTTTCCAGCCTCTGAGGGAACCTGAACTCAATGTGCACATGCTCACATACAGACACATAACTTAAAAAAAAAATGACTTCAGTGGCAGAACACTTGGCTAACATGCACAAGACCTCAAGATAAAATAACTAAGTAAGTAAAAAAGATCCAAAGTAGGTCTTCCAGCTGTTCAGATGAAAACTGATGGAGGTCCTTGCTGATGCCTCTAATACTACACCTCATCTATCACCAGGGCCAGCTGGCCCTACGTTAAGATGTAGCTTTCACCTGGGCCCAAACTGGGCGCTTATAAACATCCAACAGAAACTGGCTGGGGCAAGTTGAGGCAGTCAGCTGCAGTTTGCAGTTGGCTTTCTAATGCACACCTTCCACTTCCAATGCACTGGACAGCTGATGCTTTTGTCCCTCAACACCTCAAACCATTGAATGGCTTCGTGTCTTAGGCTGAAACCCACGACGGTATTTGGCTGCTACCCATGGGAGGCCTGCCCTTTTCTGAAGAGCAATGGAAGAGGAGTTGATGGGAATGGGGTGGGAGGGGGAACTGCAGTCAGGATGTAATATGTGAGAGAAGAGTAAGTGCAAAACAAAACAAAACACGATGGTCTTTGGGATCTACACAGCCGGGTCATCTTTCTTCCTCATCTCCCTCCGCCTCCCTCCTCGGTTACTCTACTTCACCTGAATCGGATTCCCTCCCCCCTCCCCCCCCATTCTTCTACCCTCAGGCTTTCCAACTTGCTCTGCCTGGAATAATGTCAGCTACTCCCTCACTCCCTCACGTTATTCAGGTTATTGATCAAGCATCACTCCATCAGTGAGGTATCTGATGACCCTCATTTAGAAGACGGTCACCCTCAACTTCTCATCCTTGATGTCTCTCCAGTTTACTCATCAAAATGCAACGCACTATTTACCTTGCTTAATTTCTGTGGCTTTATTATGCATCACTCCGTGGTAAAATTCCACGAGTGGAGAATTTTCATTCGCTCATGCCTGTACCCTCAGGGCTAAGGATGGCACTGGCACAGGGAAGACAGTCAAAAGGTGATTAGTTACATGAATAAAACCAGAAACACTATTTGCTGCTACAGTGTCTTTAGCACTCAGTACTGCTGACCCCAGTATTTGCTGATCCTTCAGTGTCTGTGCAGAGCTAAGTACCCTCAGAAGCCAGCAACATTAAGTTGAACCGTTTTGCTTCCACCTTGCTTTTTTTGTTTCTTTAAGATACTGAGTTACTTGTTAATAAAATACGCAGTATGTGTTTCTAAGTTTAAAAAGTGAGAGCTATCTGAACCGGGCAGGCAAATGTCTGCGAGTTTGATTGAGCCCAGCTTGTTCTAAATAGCAAATTCCAAGCCAGGGCTACATAGCTCCTGTCTCAAAACAAGCAACATTGTAATCATTTATAGTGCAACTAACACGGGGGCACAGCAAAACAGTGAAATGGAATCTGTGAAGAACTGAATCTAAGTCAGAAGGTGATGGTGGCACACACCTTTAATCCCAGTTCTCCGCAAGGAGAAGCAGGCAGAGGTCTGTGAGTTCGAGGACAGCCTGGTCTACAGAGAAAGTTCCAGGGCAGTCAAGGATACATACAAAGAGAAATCCTCTGTGTGTGTGTGTGTGTGAGAGAGAGAGAGAGAGAGAGAGAGAGAGAGGGAGAGAGGGAGAGAGGGAGAGAGGGAGAGAGGGAGAGAGGGAGAGAGGGAGAGAGGGAGAGAGGGAGAGAGAGAGAGAGAGAGAGAAATGGGGGTGTGTGTGGAAATCAAGCCTAACAATGGATAATTTTAAGTGTTATGTCCCAAATACTGCATGTGACACGCTAAAATTATCTTAGATTCTATGTAAACTGGACATTTATTTTTATTTTTTGCTAAATCTAGTACTACTATTTTAGAAAAACAAACGGCACACTGTCGCATCTATTTCTAGCGAATGAAACACGCCAGTAAACCAGTATAATTCTGGGGCTATCTAAGGCCTGCGTGGGTTTTACGTCCCGGTGGGTGATTAGGTGGGCGGGTTCTGAGGCCCAATGTTCCCCCAAATCAAAACCCGTGGCGCACTGTGATGGAAGAGCCCTGACAGGTGGAACCAGCAGGTCTGGAGGTGGTAGAAGAAGAGGGTGAGGTGTGCGGGAATGGGGCAGGATCCGAGCCCGGTTTGCTTTCCCAGCCTCTCAGTCACCTACTCGGCGGAGGCCAAGGCTCGACAGCCACTTTCTGCCCCTTACCGATGTTGCCTTCGATGGAGAGCCTTCGGAGGCCGCTCCCGTCGTGCATGCCTCTGGTGCGTGGCACGTCCACGAGCGTGTTCAGAGGCAGAGAACGGAAGGACGCTCGGAGTCGACGCAGAAGGAACCGACCTGCAGCCATCCCACCCAAGCTTAGCGAGGCGGGCACTTCCGCCGAGGGCACTTCCGCCGGCCGCAGAGGGGCTCACGGCGCGCCTCTGACGTCAAAAGCCCGTCAGACAGGAAATGGCTGGTTTAAGCTCGCTAGAAGGGGGTGGGGGTGGGGGTGGGGGTGGGGGTGGGGGTGGGGGTGGGGGTGGGGGTGGGGGTGGGGGTGGGGGTGGGGGTGGGGGTGGGGGTGGGGGTGAGGGGCGGCTGCGAGGTGTTTTCGCGAAGTTTGCGGGTATGCTGTGGGGGCTGTCTCGGGGTTGAGGTGATGGAGGGTTTGCTGACCGGTGGAGTTCAGGTGTTCATAGCTCTTTTGTTGTTGTTGTTTTAATTATATTAATTGAATTATACCAATGTGTATATTTGTAGTGTGTGGAGTTCAGAAGACAATTTGCAGATATGTTTACCTGTTTTCATTCTGTGGGTCCCTGGGATCAAACTCAGGTCTGTCAGGCTTGGTGGCAGATGCCTTGAAAAGCTCACCCACACATGCATATACTCACTCGGATACATATACATAACATAAAAATTAAAAGTTTAAGGAACCGAGGATGACAGCATTTTTGTGATGTTTTTTAAAGTGGAGAAATAGTAGGCCGAGTAAAGGGAGAGATGCAGGAAATCGGATGGAACGGAGGATGAGGAGGGTGAGACCAGTCAGCCTGTCCACTGTGCCCCCAGGTGGAGGTTCCAGAGCATTGTTCTAGAGTCAGTCAGTCCCCACCTGTCTTTGGACACCTGTGTGTGTGTGTGTGTGTGTTGAGGTATTTGTGTGTTTGTGTAGTGTATGCATTGTGTGTACATACTCTGTATAACGTGTATATTGTTTGTGTTGTATGTGTGTCCTTGAGCTTTGTCTGCCAACAGCCAGTCCCTTGGAAAAGTCCCCAGGGAGCTCACAAGGAAGGTCTGAGAGTCTTGTGTCCCTAGGGATGGTGAATGCTGCCTTTGCGCTTCTGACTTGGCTTAGAGCAATGTGGGTGGACTAGAAGCGAGCACCCTCCAAACGGCCTTTGCAGACCCAGGCTTCTTTCTCAGATGCTCACTAGGGCCTCCCCCAGAGACATCTGTCGGAAGTTGCCCACAGATCCCAATTTCAGGCTCTGTTTCTGGGAAATAGATCCCAAGACTGCATTCCTCCAAGGAGTCTGGGAAACTTGCTCTCAATCCCACCCACTCCCAGAACTCAAGTATTTGAGGTCTCTGTGCTTGGCCACCAGGCCCCAGTGTCTTTAAATGTGTATGTTTGCAATGCCTGGGGGCCAGGCTGTGTTTTCAGAAGCATGGAGGCCTGGACTGGGCTAGGCAGATGAAGAAAAGGACATTGGCAGAAATGAGGGCCTTCTTCTGGTTCTAACTAGCAGGATGGATGGCCTCGTCACTAGTAAGTGAGCTATGACCAGGGAACGGTCCATAAACGGAAGGCCAGAGGAGTTAAGGTCTTGGGAAGATTTCCTAGAACCAAGAAAACTCAAGTGTATTTGACACCAAAGCTAGTATTCCTTCGACAGTGCTGTTTTATTTTCCTTCCTTGAACATCGGCAAGAACCATACATCTGGCAAGGTAGGAGTAAGACCCTCAGGCTTTTGGAAACGTGAGTTCTTATCAGTGCTGTGGACGTTAATACAGCACCTACCTCTCAGGAGCAATGTTGGGGTTGGAAATGTCATGTGTGGGGCCCAGGAGACGCCTCAGTGGGTACAAGCCCTTGCTGCTCGTGTAGAGCACTCAAATTTGATGCCTAGCACTGAGCAGCCTTGTTGGGTGGTTTACAGTAACTGTAACTCCAGCGCCAAGGGATCCTGTGGTCTTTTTGTTGTTGTTGTGTTTGTTGTGGGTCTTTTTTTTTTCCGAGACAGGCTTTTTCTGTATAGCCTGGGCTGTCCTGGACTTACTTTGTAGACTAGGCTGGCCTCGAACTCACAGCGTTCCGCCTGCCTCTGCCTCCTGAGTGCTGGGGAATCCAGTGGTCTTTGCAGGTACCTGCGCTTACATGGCACATAGACCCACACACACATATATTACAACAACAACAATAATTATAAAGAGCACGAGAGATGACTCAGTGGTTAAAAGCACTGGTTGCTCTTACAGAAAACCCAGATTCAATTCCTAGCACCTGTGTGGCATTTCACAATCATCTGAAACTCCAGTCCTGGGATGCAGTGCCTTCTTCTGTCCTTCCTGGGTACTGCACACAGGCAGTTCACAAAAATATAGGCAATACACCAAAACACAAGGAGGAATAATAATTAATAAAATATTGTTATTATTATTATTATTATTATTATTATTATTATTATTATTCCTGAAAAATCCCTTAGCCTTGTCTGTGAGACACACATATAAGACTATCCAGGAACAAAAGAGCCCCACACAGGAAGTAAGGCTTGAAGGTTTTAATGGTTTGTGGTAGGTAACAGCAGTCTTGAAGGGATCCCCCAGAGAAGGCCCTCTGACTTTAGAAGCATTTCCTGTGGACAATGGAAGGCCCAGCCTCGTCATACTCCGGCTTGCTGATCCACATCTGCTGGAAGGTGGAGAGAGAGGCCAGGATGGAGCCTCCAATCCAGACTGAGTACTTCCGCTCGGGAGGAGCGATGATCTGGAAAGAGAAGGTGGTGTGGCAAATTATGGCCAACCCCCAAGAGAGTGACTAAGAAGTGGGGTACAGTTTTGTACACCGTGGTCTCAGATACTGGGGAGCTTCAAAACCAGGTGCTCACATGAGCCTATGAGTTCTAAACCATCCAGATCAACACAAGACCTCATCTCAAAAACAAAAATACAAAATAAAAGTAAGCAAGGAGGAACAGAAATCAGGAATCTCAGCCCACTCCAGGCAAGGGCTGTTTCGGTGGTTGGAAATGAAGGGTAGGTAGTGGAGAGGTGGCTCAGTGGTTAAGAGCACTTGCTGCTCTTGCAGAGGACCTGAGTTCTGTTCCCAGCACCCACATGGCAGCTCATAGCCATATGTAACCATAGTTACAGGGCACCGGAAGCCTCTGGCCTTCACAGGGCGCACATACACACACTGGCAAACACACATGCAAGATAAATAAATCAAAAAATAAAACATAAGATGAAAATGGTAGATGATTAAATTATCACTCAAAATGGTCCCCGCCCTGCCACCCCCCCCCCCCCCCCCCGTCTTCTCCAGAGAAAGAGTGTGTTCCTGTATCCTGTGACTCTGCACTGGGCCGTGTGTTGCCTTATCCAATGGGATGCTAGCAACCAGGGCACAAACAGGAGTGGAAATGTACTTGGGTGGTTCTTCGTATTCTCTGAACCTCTTCCTCATCATGAGAAGAGCTTCTCTATAGAGTTCTTCACCCTCAAATATGAAATCTGAGATGCAGAGCTTGACCCGAGAGGAGCAGACCTGTAGAGCTGCCTGGCCAAATTTGACCTTGATAAGCTGACTTTCCAATGACCCACAGCTGCATGAGTGACTGTGCTCATTGTTACGGGGTTCTGAGATTTCAGAGGTGTTTGTTACTCAGCAGTAGCTGACCATTACCAAAATGAATAGGGAGAGCTTTGTTTGGCCCTTTTGCCCAGGGTTTATATGCATGGATACTTTGGGCTGCCAGTCTGTGCTTTGTTTTGAGCTTCATTTCACAATGACTACTTATGTCTGGGAGCTCTCAGTTTTATGCATGTGTTATTCATCCTTTCCACATGTCAGACAGCTCTGAACTTCAACTCATTTTTCTGGTTTTTGAAGTGCCTGAAGTGTTCTGTTATTGTTAACTATTTGGTTTCTGAGATAGGGTCTTACATAGCCCTTAGCTGGCCTTGAATTCCTTGTGTAGCCAAGGATGACCTTGAATTCCTTATCCCAATTAATTAATTAATTTTTTGTTTGTTTGTTTGTTTGTTTGCTGTGTGGGATGTGGAGTGTGGTGTAGGTGTACACATGCTGTGAGACTTCTGTTGAAGTCAGTGGACAACTTATTGGAGTCAGCTCTCTCCTTTCACCATGTAGGTCCTGGGGAGGAAATCCAGGATTTAGGCTTGGTGGCAAGCACCTTTCTCTTCTGATCCTTTTTTGTTGTTTTTTTTTGTTTTTGTTTTTTCTGGAGACAAGGTTTCTCTGTGTAGCCTTGGCTGTCCTGGACTCACTTTGTAGACCAGGCTGGCCTCGAACTCACAGTCATTACTTCTTTCTCTTCTTCTCAAAACATGGTCTTGCCATGCAGCCTTGGATGTCCTGGAATTCACTTTGGAGACCAGACTGGCTTCAAACTTACAGAGACCTGCCTGCCTCTACCTTCCAAGTACTGGGACTAAAGAAAGACATGTGCCTCTATAGCTGGCTTTTTCTTTCTTTTTAGTTTTTAAGCCCTCAATACTTTAAAAAAAATGTCTATTAACAATAAAGTCCACAGAAATCCTTGAGAAATCTTTATGATTGTTTGGAGACCAGCAGCCAGGGTGTTACCAGAGAAATGGGATCTCTTTCTATCAAGCACCCTGAGATCAGGTGCCATTGGAAGAAGCATTGTAGGGGACACTGGTGCCACAATGGTCAGTACATCAGAGACACCTAGCCAAAGTGTAGAGAATGTTCCTGGGAGTTTGAAATGACAGCTAGCCCTAAGGCCACATATTTCCTCTCTAGAACTTTCCATCTCTTTTCAAGTTGTGTGTGTGTGTGTGTGTGTGTGTGTGTGTGTGTGTGTGTGTATGTATGTATGTGTATTGTGTACATATATGTATGTTCACATGTATGCTTCGTGAGTGTGGATGCCAGAGGTAAACATCTGGTATCTTCCTCAGTCTCTCTCCATCTTGTTTTCTGAGACACAAGGTCTCTCACTGAGTCCAGGGTTCACTGAGTCAGGCTGGCCAGCCTTTGAGCTCTAGGGATCTGCCTGTCTCTGCCTCTGTAGTGCTGGGATTATAGATGCACTCCATCCACTTTTGTATGTGGGTGCCAGGGACTCAGGCTCTCGGCAAGTACTCTGTTGACTGAGCCATTTTCCAATCCCTTTTCAAGCCATTTAAGAAATTTAATGACTAGTATTGCTACTTTCTTTTCTTATTTTTTTTTAATACAAGCTGGACATGATGGCACAAACCTTTAATTCTAGTATTGGGGTGGCAGATGTGGGCAGACCTTTATGAGTTCAAGGCCAGTCTGGCCTACATAGTGAATTTCAGACTATCCAGCGACCTAGGGCTAAATAGTGAGACACTGGAAAAAAAAAAGGAGAGAGAAAGAAAAAAAAACCATATGTGTTTGCACATGAAAGCTGGGTACCAAACTTGGGTCCTCTGGAAGAGCAGCAGGTATTCAGGTAGTGTGTGTGTGTGTGTGTGTGTGTGTGTGTGTGTGTGTGTGAGAGAGAGAGAGAGAGAGAGAGAGAGAGAGAGAGAGAGAGAGAGAGGGAAAGAGAGAGGGAGAGAGAGAGGGAGAGAGAGAGAGTCATTGTTTATCCCTGTCTGGCCTGGACCTCAGTAGGTAGACCAAGTTGTTGTATAACTCACAGAGATCCACCTGCCTCTACCTTACAAATCCCTGGGACCAAAGGTGTGCACTACCATTCCTGACCTAGTACTCTTAATGGCAGAGTCATCTCTCTGACCCAGATCACTTTATTCTTTCTTCCTGTTTGCCTCCTCATATTTTTTCTTCACCTAAGTCCTTCCAGTGTCTTCTCCTATGACTATGGCTATGGACTTAGCCATGCTAAGCATATATTTATCCTATCATTGCTCCAAGGAGCATCAGACCAGGAGGAGAATATGAAACCAGGAGAGCACCAAGCTCTAAGGCACAGCAGCATCTCCCGTGAGACACTTCTCTGTCTATAGACCAGCAAAAGGAAAGTAGGGCAAGACCACACCCACCTTGATCTTCATGGTGCTGGGAGCCAGGGCTGTGATCTCCTTCTGCATCCTGTCAGCAATGCCGGGGTACATGGTGGTGCCCCCCGAGAGGACATTGTTGGCATACAGATCCTTGCGGATGTCGATGTCACACTTCATGATGGAATTGTATGTTGTCTCATGAATTCCAGCTGACTCCATGCCTAGGGGAGGTTACAGAGTTTAGTCAACACCCATGCTTTCAGATATGTAGCTCTTGTTGGGCCTAGGGTTCACCCTTGTAATCCCAGGCATCTGGGAGGTTGAGGTAGGAGGGTTGATGAATTCAAGGCCAGCCTGGGTCATAGAGTGAGACCCGGTTTCAAAACCAGACAAAAGCACAAGCAAAAGTCTAGCTCCAGTTCGTTAAAGGATCCTCTTGCACTGCAGCTGCCTGGTTCAGACCCTTGATCAACTCTCAACTGGGTCACAAGCTCAGATCCCCCTCTTGGTCATGGTCCTGTCTTCATGCCTCAGCTGATCTTTCTCACTGTTGCACAAGGCATATTTCTGAATCAACACACTTCTTTCTATAGCTTTAAGGAGATATAACTCATATACTATAACACATACAGGTCAGTAGTTATTAGCATATCCATAGGGTTGAGCAATTGTCAGCACAATATCTTTTTTTAAAAACAAGCTGGCCTTGAATTCACTATGCAGCTGCAGATGACCTTGAACTCCTGCTCTTCCTGTCCAGAGCCCAAGCCCTGGGATTCTATGGGTATATCAGCACACCCATTCTAGAACACTTACATGGCCCCAGAGAAACTCCAAAGCTATGAGCAGCCATTTTCCTGTAAATTCTCCTCAAGAAAGTGGCTTTCTTTGTTAAACATTATCTTTTAGACTTTGCTATAGCACTAGCTGGTAAGTACATATCACTATTTCCATATTTAAAATGTTTGTTATTAGTCTTATTATTTGTTGCATTGTAGTAACCATATGCTGGAGCAATATGAGGATGTAGTTTGATAACATCCGTGTGTGGCTCTGAGTGTTACTCTAGGTTATTTGGTCAGTAAAATAATTTATGTCCCTTGTAAAACTGTTCAGGATTTCTGTAAAGAATTTCTTATTCCTTTTCCATACTATGTGTTCTGTACTGTTCAGTAAATACAGAGTGATTTTTTTTGCTAGGCATTGGCAACACACACACACACACACACACACACACAGCAGACAGATGACAGACTGAACACAGGCTACAGACTCTAGACAGATGGAAGATACAGGGAGAATTTAAATCTGGTCCTGCGTTTGGTCTCAACTATTCTAAGAGGAAGATTCTTTTCATCCTTTAATGTGCAGCCAAATCTCCTCCTCCCCTGTAACCTGCAACCCTCTCCCTGCATTCTCTATCCTGTACTCGTCCAGCTTGTTCCACTCTGCCCTCACCCCCTGCCCCGCCTCTGAGTGCTAAGCAGGGTCTGCAGGCAGCACCTCACCGATGAAGGAAGGCTGGAAGAGGGTCTCGGGGCAGCGGAAGCGCTCGTTGCCAATAGTGATGACCTGCCCATCAGGCAGCTCGTAGCTCTTCTCCAGGGAGGAAGATGAAGCTGCTGTGGCCATCTCATTCTCAAAATCCAGGGCCACGTAGCACAGCTTCTCCTTGATGTCTCGCACAATTTCTCTCTCAGCTGGAAAGAGAACAGAAATGGCAAAGTGGTTCCTGGGCTCTGAAAGCTCGGTTGTGTCCTGTGCTCTCCAGGGCACTCTTAGTCTGCTTTGAATCTAGCCTTAGGAAGAGGATAGAACTGGCCCCAAAGAGAGTCAAGGCTAGGTGAAATGGTCCATTCCTCAAAACGCCTTGATTCCCAACAGGAACCCAAGGGATATTCTTCGTGCTCTGTCACTCTTTCTTGACAATGCCACAGGTGCTCCTGGGTCTTTATAGGGCACATTATGGGGCCAACTTGGACTACCTAAAACCCTCTCTTACCCAGGTGGGCTTCATGACCCCCTCTCCTTTCAGATTGCTTTTTACCTCCTAGGAGAGAAATGTGTCACCAGCTCTCCAGTATAGTGGAACCTTGTTGCAACCACTGGGCCTGGGGTGACAAAAGCATAGGCAGTGGGTGCTGGGGGGAGGGGATGCCGAGCAGGTTCTAAGGATGGGTTTGGCTGAGCACTGCAGAAGGAAGCTAGCTGTAAGCATTGTCCTCCTCCCCAGAGCATCTCCATGGGAACCTTCATCCTCCAAGGAGGCTGAAGACACTGCAGGCTTCCCCAGTCCACCCCCAGACAGCCTGGGGACAGAGCCACAGAAATATTCTCAGTCCTGAAAACTCCTGGTCCTAGATGGGATTGAGTTTTGAGCTCAAGTCTGAGTGGGGAAAGGGGCGGGTACCTGTGGTCACAAAGGAATAGCCTCTTTCTGTGAGAATCTTCATGAGGTAGTCCGTGAGGTCTCGTCCAGCCAGGTCAAGACGCATGATGGCATGGGGCAGTGCGTAGCCCTCGTAGA
This sequence comes from Acomys minous, assembly GCF_964271855.1. Taxonomy (NCBI): domain Eukaryota; kingdom Metazoa; phylum Chordata; class Mammalia; order Rodentia; family Muridae; genus Acomys; species Acomys minous. The sequence goes on along the minus strand of NC_140500.1, from coordinate 60,239,564 downwards.
TGGGGACATTGTGGGTGACACCATCCCCTGAATCCAGGACGATGCCTGTGGACACAGCAGACAAGCATCGTTCATCTGTCTGTCTCTGACGTCTATTCTGAATGACCTTTCATTATCATATTCTCCTTTAGCAGTTAAGAAATATCGCCGGGCATGGTGGCGCACGCCTTTAATCCCAGCACTCGGGAGGCAGAAGCAAGCGGATCGCTGTGAGTTCGAGGCCAGCCTGGTCTACAGAGCAAGTCCAGGACAGCCAAGGCTACACAGAGAAACCCTGTCTTAAAAGACCAAAAAAGAAATATCACCCCCCCCCCCCATGAGAATGATCAGTTACTGTGTGCGTGTTTTCCTTCTCCTAAATGAGAAGACTGGTTTCTAGAAGGCAAGCTCTATGTCTCAGTTTCTTGGATTCCTTGAAATACAGACACGGTAACGGACACTTGTCAATTGTCTTAAGCCCACACTGCAATTCTATTGTTTGCTCCTTTTAGACAGCACATTCTCGGAGGATGTCAGATCCTCTGGAGTCAGAGCAGCTTAAGGTGAGCGCTGGGAACTGAACTCGGGTCCTCTGCAAAAGCGGTATGTGCTCACAGCTGCTGAGCCATCTCTCCAGCTGAGCATACTTATTGTTTGATACAGGCTTTGTGGAAAACTCTGGAAGCACGAATGCTCAGGAAAGCAGTGAACATATGAAAGAATCTCCTGTTGGGGATCACAGGTTCTCTGCTTCCTGGGCATCCTTAGATACTGAGGCCACATGCTTATGCATCTGTCGTCATAGGTTCAGGAGGCAAAGGCGTCGCAGTGAGGGCGTGTGGATAAGCCCTTGGCATGACCATGGAAGGAAACTGCATGTACCACCCATGGCTTGATTATGTAAATTCTTTCTAATTGTATAAGCGGGCTCACGCCCAGTGTGCTCCATGGGCACTCTCATTTGCTATTTCCCTGGTCACTGGATGGCCCTTTCCCTCTAATCGTCAACCTCTGCAGGAGCCCAACCTGACCTAACTGCCCCTGCTGTAGTGCACATCCTATTGGTAAATTGTCATGTGCTGTTTGAGCTCACTGAGAAGCTGGCTCCAGGAGTGGGCTTGTCTTTGCCTCCATTCCAGCCCCAAGCATGATTGTCTCAAAGTGCCCTCCAAGGCCTGTCTGTGGATGAGCTGGCTACACACACACACACACACACACACACACACACACACACAACACACACACACCACACCCAGGGCAGAGAGGGAAGAAAACAGAAGAGTAAAGGCGCCATGTCCTTGTGGACAGCTAGAAGCTAAACCATTTCCAACAAAGGCTACTACTGTTTGCCCCATGATATAAATGTACCTGCACTGGGAAAGTGAGGTTCAGCCATGGGGAGAAGCTCAACTAGAAACTGCAGCTGACTGCCTCAACTTCCCCCAGCCAGTTTCTGTTGGATGTTTGTAAGCTTCTAGCTTGATGACGTCACCCATCCATTTGGAGGGGACCCTGCCCTGCCTGGGACTCCAGCTGACTGCCTCGATGGGGCCTCCCCAGCTGGTTCCTACTGGTGTTTTGAGTATCCAACCCGTTGATGTTTTGCTAGTCTGTATCTGGCTATTTATTCTTCTTCTTTGGCTTGCTATGAACTTGACACAGACTCTGCCATCCCAAACCAAAACTGTGAAAACCAAAATTTTCAGGACTGTGAAGAAAGCCTAGGTCCAGGGAAGGAACGGGCTTCAGCGCCACTGACCTGTGGTGCGGCCGGAGGCATAGAGGGGAGAGCACCGCTTGGATGGCGACGTACATGGCAGGGACATTGAAGGTTTCGAACATGATCTGGAAGGACAACGAGGAGGAAAGCACTGTCTGTAAAACGTCACAGCATCTCCTGACCTACGGAACGTTCTGTCATTCCTTCAGGGCAAGAGCTGTGCCGACTCAGCAGTCCTTCTTTACTGCGCATCCTCTTTCCCCAGGACCTGCCCTGATGCCCGCCCCCCCCCCCCCCCCCCCCCCCGCCCCACACACACAGCAGGTCTGGCAAGACATCCTGCGTCTCGGGTATGCGACAGGGAAGAAGTACCAGGCCAAGCTGCCTTCCTGCACACAGTGGTCTGTCTTACCTGGGTCATCTTCTCCCTGTTGGCCTTGGGGTTCAGGGGGGCCTCCGTGAGCAGAGTTGGGTGCTCTTCTGGTGCTACGCGCAGCTCGTTGTAGAAGGAGTGGTGCCAGATCTAGTTGGGACAAAAGCTGGATAAGTCCAGAAGATTCCCCAGGGGTCTGATAAAAAAACCTGACCGGCATGTCTTGGAGGAGGGTGGCCAAGTGCTACACAGGACAGGGTGAATCTGGAGGGACTGGTCAGCCCTGGGGAGTCTCCGACGGACATGGAGAGACTCTGCCCTTCTCCTCAAACATGCCAGACATGGAGCCAATGTATGTACTGATTTCTACCATCTGGCCCTCCCTCCTCTTCCCTGTTCCCACCCTTTCCAGTTGCTTTTTTTATTTTTGGTTTTTCGAGACAAGCTTTCTCTGTGTAGCCTTGGTTGTCCTAGACTCGCTTTGAAGACCAGGCTGGCCTCAAACTCACAGTGATCCGCCTGTCTCTGCCTGCCAAGTGCTGGGATTAAAGGCATGCGCCACCACGCCCTGCTTTCCAGTTGCTTTTGCCTTTGAGGAGGCAGGCTGCTCTCAGTGCTTATTGCTTTCAGGCTTCTGGGTGGGCCTGACTGATGGGTGGCACTGGCGAGAGGTCAGACAGTGGGAGGAGAGAAAAGCCAGGTCATTGCTCTTAGCTGTGGTGTGGCCCTCCCTAAACACACCTTCAGTTGATGGCCCCTTGTCCAGCATGCCAGGTCTCTCTGGGTTCCAAGGACACTGCCTTTCCACTCCAAGTCCCCACGGGGGCACTTGAGAACACAGAAGCCCCTGTGGTAACTAGAACTCATCTTTTTTTTTTCCTCTTTTTTTTTTTTTTGGTTGCCCTAATCTTGCTCACATCCTTGTAAGTAATTTCATTTAGTCAGCCTCATCAGAAGTGTGTACTGCCTCCTGCTGTGATACTCAAATATACACAGTTCTCACTGTTTACTAGTGGCCAGACTGGTGCTCTCCACGTCTGCACTGTGCCATCTTGTTGGGGGGGGGGGGGGAAAGGACGACACACCTGTGCACCATGGGAGGTTTAGTGGCATCCCTACATTGTGTCCAAAATTTGTTTATATCTCCAGACATAATCGAGTGTATGTGTGTGTGTGCATGCGTGCACACGCATGCACATGCAAACCTATCCTAGATAGGAATCCTTGCCTTGGAGAAAGTTTCCTCACCCACATGACTAGCTCCTTCTTCAGTGCTCCAAGATGCCCAGACGCGGGTCTTTACTTTGAAGGGGTTTGGTAAACAGTGTCAGGGGATGTGGGGTTTGGTTTCTTTAGAAACAGGGCTAAATCACACCACTGTATTTATGGGCTTTGCTGGGATGGTAATAAATGCGGCATGAGCTGCTGTAGATTGGACATAGTGTCTGCTTCTTAGTGTCCTCCACCCGCCCCCCAGAAGATGGCACAGTGCAGACGTGGAGAGCACCAGTCTGGCCACTAGTAAACTGGATGGGAGAAAGTCCAAAAGACAAAAATACCAAAACACAAGTAAATTAAAGGAAGAGGTGGAAAGGCTCATTATCAGGGAGGCTGGAATGGGCTGGAAGGCAAAGAAGGCCCCAGAGGCTTCGGAGAGCCCCTGAGACATGGGAAGACATGAGCACAGGCCTTGAACTTTGACATTTTGTAGGGAGGTAAGGGACAGCGACTGGCACAGAGGAGTGAAGTGAGGTTTGAAATATGCCTGTCTCAGCTTCACCTGGGACTGTAAATGTAGGCACAGCTGGCTTAGCTTGACTGCCAATCATTAAGAGCTGAGCCAAACACTCCTCCTCCTCTTCCTCCTCCTCCTCCTCATTATTATTATTATTATTATTATTATTATTATTATTATTATTATTTTCAAGATAGGGATTCTCTGTGTAGCCTTGCTTCCCCTGGACTTGCTTTGTAGGTCAGGCTGGCCTCGAACTCACAGAGATACACCTGCCCTCTGCCTCCCAAGTGCTGGGATTAAAGGCTGCACCACCACAGCCTGGCTAGAAGTTACGATTTTTTAGGAAGTCAAATCTGTTACCTTTTTCTTCTATGACTGCTTTCACTAGAAAGTTGTCTAAATGTTTACATCCACCTGACCATATCTGCAGTCATTGAATTTTCTTTTTAACTTTTAGATTCAATCGATATGTGTTCAAAGAAATTGTATGAGGTAAGATCCTGCATGCCTAAATAACTAAGTGGCTACTTCAGAAAAACCTGTCCAATTTCTAGTCAGATTTTCTCTTAAGCTGCACCTAGGACTTTCCTTAAAGAGTTCATACACTGTCCCTACGGTGAGAAAATATTTTTCTTATGTTTTCAAATTAAGTATTGGGAGATGTGTGTGAATAACAAGCATCATTTCCAAAGGTCTGCTCCACGTGTTGGGATTGCAGTAAATTGATATCTACTTTCCTCTTTAAGCACCCTAGTGGAAGAGGAGCGAGTTTGAAATGGGGTCCCTCCCTGTGACCCAGGCTGGCCTTGAATTCACAGCAAAGTGCCAATCCTCCTGCCTCAGCCTCTCAAGCTCTGGGGCTACAGACATGAACCCTTGCACCTCATAGGAAGAAACTAAGGCTAGGGGTGCGGTTTGTCCATGCGTTTCTTTGTGTGCTCCTTTCTGTAATGAGAAGGCTATCTCACAAAACAGGGTAGCTCGCACCTGAAGATGCAGAGCAACTGTTGATGGACTACAGGTAAGAACACTAGAGAGGAGCTGCTGACGTTTCCACTTGGGGTGTCATCTTTGTCCCGCCTCCTGCATTTTCTCATATGTGTGTATGTATGTATGTATGTATGTATGTATGTATGTATGTATATGTATGTTTGTATGTGTATGTATATGTGTGTGTGTATCTATCTATCTATCCATCTATCTATAAACAAAAACTTCCAGAAACTCCTAGCATATTACTTAATAATTCATTAGAGAATCAGAATACTGTGTCAGCAAGTCCCTCACCTGAACTCACGGCAGGGCACACAAACAGGAGAGAGAGAGCTGGAGTTACAGATAGCTTTGAGCGATCTGATGTAGGTATAGGAACCAAACCTGGGTCCTCTACACGAGCATCAAGCACTTTAAACAGCTGAGCCGTCTCTTAGCTCCAGTTGAGACGTTTAGCATTTTAAACAAGGGCCAAGGCCTGGCCAGATGAGATGATACAGGAGAGGCAGAGGCTGGATGTTAGGTATGACCAGATCCTCAGAGGGTGCTACAAAGAGTTAGGAACACAGAGAATCATATGGATAAACAGGGCAAAGGACAAGGGAGCCTGTGGGAAGCCATTGCCATGGTCCAGGGAGAGAGGTTGGGGGCCAGGCGGGAAATGAGCTACGGGATGGGAGGGGAAGGGAAGGGAAGGGGAGGGGAGGGGAGGGGAGGGGAGGGGAGGGGAGGGGAGGAGGAGCTGGAGGAAGCAATCCTAAGGAAGATTGATGACGCGCAGAACTGTGGGATAGGAGAGTGAAGACCAGATTTCACCATGAAAACAAACAGGGCTGTGGCTTCAGATACCTTTTCCATGTCATCCCAGTTGGTGATGATGCCGTGTTCAATGGGGTATTTGAGAGTTAGGATCCCACGCTTGCTCTGAGCCTCGTCTCCCACATAGCTGTCTTTCTGGCCCATTCCCACCATTACACCCTGTGACATGAGAGAAAAGGAAGAGAGAAGTGAATTGTCTGAGGGGCCCACACCTAGACATTCAGTCACTGGAATGTCCCTCCCAAAAGGAAAGGAAGCAGGAAACGAAGGTGAGCAGAAACAGGAAGAGGAAGTGGGGGATTTCTCATGGGCAGAACCCTTTTCTCTCATAGTCTCACAGAAGACTGTGGTTTTCTGAGGGAGAGCAAAGCCCATAGATATATTTACTCCCTTTTATACTCTCTGGAGATGGGGGTGGGGGCTGGAGGAGGAAGGAGAGTGTGCTCAGTATAGTTCTTTCAATGCAGGCTCTATAGGGCTCACTCTAGGGGCTCACAGTCTTGGGTCCAGAGAGAACACACCTGATGTCTAGGGCGGCCCACAATGGAGGGGAAGACAGCCCTGGGGGCATCATCTCCTGCAAAGCCTGCCTTGCACAGGCCAGAGCCATTGTCACACACAAGGGCAGTGGTCTCTTCTTCACACATGGTGGGTGCGGCTGAGTGAGCTGGGGCCTGGAAGAGAAGAGAACAGTTGTCAGGCGATATGGGAGACAGTCTTTGTGGCTCTGGGGTCTGGGCAACTGGGGTCCTGTTCCAGGAGAGACACCATTTTGGTCTCCTTGTCTCTGGAAGTTGTGTCTTGTAGCTCTATTCAGTTGCTAAGTACTGATCAGGTTACCCTAAGTTCATATATGGAATGCACATCAGTATCCCCACACCCCAGAATGTGACTGGATTTAGAGACAGGTCTTTACAGAGGGTGATTGAGTTTACAATGAGGTCATAAATCCAATATGGTTGATCTCCAATATGGCTAACGTCGTAGGGTGGTATCTGTGTAAGAAAAGAAAATTTGCAGCCGGACGTGGTGGCACAAGCTTTAATCACAGCACTCAAGAGGCAAAGGCTGGCCGATCGCTGTGAGTTTGAGCTAGCCTGGTCTACAAAGCGAGTTCAGGACAGCCAAGGCTACACTGAGAAACCCTGTCTCAAAAAACCAAATAAATAAATAAATAAATAAAAAATGAAATAAAATTAGAGGGTTGGGCATGGTGGCACATGCCTTTAATCCCAGCACTTGGGAGGCAGAGGCAGGTGGATGGATGTGAGTTCGAGGCCAGCCTGGTCTACAAAATGAGTCCAGGACAGCCAAAGCTACACAGCGAAACCCTGTCTTGGAAAAAAGAAAAGAAAGAAAGGAAAAGAAAATTAGAACACAGATGTATGTTGAGTGTGGACTACATGAAGACATGGCCAGAGGCAGCCACCTCTAAGCCAGGGGAGGGTCCTGAGGAGAAGCCAACCCTGATGACCTCTTGACCCTCAAACTCCTAGTGTCCAGCATAGTTAGACAACAAATCTCTGTTTTTAGAGGCCATTACCTGTGGCATTATGTTATGACAATTAGCCACCAGCCTCCCTGAAAATAAATAAAACCACCTTCCACCTAGCATATATATTTTGGCATGTTTGCATATGGATGTATGTGTACGGATATGTGCTCATGTATGTGCATGTGTCTATATGGGACAAGAGACAACTTCAGGTGTCATTTTCCGGGTGCAGTCAATTTTTGTTTTTCAGATCCAGTCTCTCCTTGGCCTGAAGCTCTCCAAATAGGCTAAGTCACCTAACCACTCAGCACTAAGGACCTAACTATCTCTACCCACCCAGGGCTGGGGTTACACACGAATGCCACCTCTCTTGGCTATTTTTTTTTTTTTAACCATGGGTTCTGGGGATTGTCCTCAAGCCTTCATGTCTGTGAGGTAACCACTTTCACAACTGAGCCATCTCCTCCTCCTTGCTGAGCAGCATATTTTAAAGATTCAGAATTCTAGAATGACTGTGGCAAAGATGTCAGGAAAGTCGGCCTCCTTAGAGAGAGACATGATTTAGATATGCAGTGACCAACCTGTGAGACCATGACTGCAGCTGAGAGAGCAAACTGGAAAACCACATAGATTGATGAGAGAAGGTTTTTTGTTTTTTGTTTTTTTAAAGACAGGGTTTCTCTGTGTAATAGGTCTGGCTGGCCTCGAACTCACAGAGAGCCACCTGCCTCTGTCTCCCAAGTGCTGGGATTAAAGGCGTGCACCACCACGCCCGGCGTGAGAAGGTTTTTACACTCTTCCCCTGAGTGATAAGAGCAAGTCACATAGGAGAACATGAGTGGACAAAAGACAGTGCCACACATAGCTCACGACTAGTAGACAGACACACCTGACACAGAGTTCTGACAGCTCATCTAGCTGACTCGGCACTGCAGAGCTGGACCACCTTCTAGACAGGAGGAAGGGCTTGAGTTCCGCCCCCGGAACCAATGTGAAAGGCAGATTGGCTATGCCTGCGCCTGGAACTTCAGCGCTGTCGGGGATGGAGACGGGAGGACAGGAGGCTACTGGCCACCAGTCTAGATGTAGGTTCAGAGATGCCTTTTCTCAAGGAAGATGGTGGAGGGTGAAGGACAGAGCAGGACTTTTGATGACCTGTTCTGGCCTCTGTGGCCGCACCTGCACAAGCATGTGCACAGACACCACACACACACACACACAACAAATTTGCAAAATATGCAGACTTACTGGAATCACCTCTGGGTGTGGGAGAGCACCATGGGAGAGGTGCTGAGACGCTTTCTCTCTCTCTCTCTCTTTCTCTCTCTCTTTCTCTGAGACAGGCTTTCTCTGTGTAGTCCTGGCTGTTCTGGACTCACTTTGTAGACCAGGCTGGCTTAGAACTCACAGAGATCTGCCTGACTCTGCCTGCTGCTGGGACATAATTTCTAATGGTTTAAGTTCTTAAGAGTAGGTTATAGTCACATGTGACACATATAATAAAAAAAAATCAATAATGTATCATTAAAGAAAAATGGTACAGTAATTTGCAAACTGTAAAATCACCATGAAGAGAAAGCGATGACTTGAAAGGAAGAACTTAACAGTGGGACACACTGTCTGCTGCCTCAGCACACAGGGAAAATGCACTTCTCCTCCCCAGTGCTGGGAGCGAAGATTTATTCAACATTTCTGACATCTATTTTGGCCGCCTCCCACCCACCCACCCACCCTCTCTTTTTCCTTCCTTCTCTTTCTCTTTCTAAAAGATTTATTTATTACAATTTCATGCAAAAGGTCAAGGGAAAGAGAATCTGTCTGTGAAGGTAGAGCCCAAAAGTGGCACTGTGGTGTGTGACCATGGTGGACCCTATTGTGGACGGTAGGGGAGAAGTTCTACAGACAACTGACTGATCCCGAACAGCCTTAGGCTGAAGTCGGACAGTGAAGGCCATGAGCTGGGCCAGCACATTATGTTTGGGCTTTTGATCAGGAGGTCAAGAAGGCTAGATGGGGTCAAAGCAGAAGTTTAATAACACAGGGCCTAGAAGGATGGCTCAAAGGTTAAGAGCACTGGCTGCTCCTACAGAGGACCTGGGTTTGAATCCCAGCACACACAGTTACACCATCTGTAACTCCAGTTCTGGGGGAAGCTATGCCCTCTTCTGGTTCCTGGGAATCAGGTATGAATGTGGTACACAGACAGATATGCAGGCAGAATGCCCGTACACATAAAATAAAATAAAATAATTAGAAAACATTACTGTTGAATGTGTGTACAATGAGAGGGGAGTAGTGAGGGCGCATGCTCCTTGGAGTGGGGTGAAACTCTAAGCAGTTGGGTCTTAAGTGGGTTCTGAGGCTTGAACTCAGGCCATCAGACCTGGGCAGCAAATGCTTACACGGTGAGCCATTCCGTGAGCTTAGATTTGTTTAAAACAATCAGAATTGAGAACCATCTTAATAATGAGAAGTTATTGAATAAGTTAGTTGGCTATCAACTGCTAGAAAATTCCACCCAACCTCCCGGTGGAGAAAGCAAAGTATCTGGCGTAACGAGAAAGGGGCTATGGTGCTCCCATCACAGTGTTCAGTGCTTCCAAGTTTGACCTAAATGTGTGTGTATATATATATACACACACATATGTTTCTTGAGGCAGAGCAACTCTGTGTAGCTCATGCTGGCCCAAACTTAGGGCAGTTCTCCTGCCTCTACTTCCCAAGTGCCGAGATTACAGCCATGAGCTACCATATCTGGCAAAATGTACTTTTAAATTTAGAAAGTGTTTTGGGACTGGAGAGATGGCTCAGTGATTAAGAGCCCTTGCTGCTCCTACAAAGGACGCAGGTTCAGTTCTCAGCACCCACACCCACTCCATAACCCTAGTTCTAGGGGACCTAATACCCTCTTCTGAGCGCCTTGGGCACTGCATGTACACAGTGCAGAGACATACACGCAGGCAAAACACCTGTACACATAACAGAAAAAAAATATTTTAAAATTGGGGTCCTTTACCTCAATTCTACAATTTACAGTAGTATCTACATAAACCTCAAAGTAGCACTGAGGCAATATATTTTAAAATCCCATTGTAACCGGGCATGGTGGCACACTCCTTTAATCCCAGCACGTGGGAGGCAGAGGCAGGTGGATCGCTGTGAGTTCGAGGTCTACTCAGTGAGTCCAGGACAGCCAAGGCTACACAGAGAAACCCTGTTTCAAAAAAAAAAAAAATGAGGCAAATCAAGCCTCAGAAAAGTCAAGTCAGCCAGAGGCCTCCTAGCTAGAAAAAGGTGAGCAGACAGGCCAGCGTTGATCCAGGGCAGGTATGCAGCCTGAGCCTGTGTTGTGCTGTCCTCGCCGTGGCGGTGAAAGCGGCATACTTTCTCCTTGTATGGCATTTTCCTTCTGCCTCCTCCTCAGGAGCGTTTGGCAGCTCAGGCCTTCACACAAAGGGGCCCCTGTCTCTCCTTTTTCTGAGCTCTTTCTGCACCAGGACCAGGTTTACCCTAACACAGAACTCAGTACACAGAAGGTGCTTAATAAATGTTGATGTGGTGGGTCCCCACCTAGACCTGTCTGCTCTGCGCCTGGGATCCTCTTGGCTTTCTCTCCCCAAGCGAGCTAGCAGCTGCCCCATCTAGTGGGCACCTCCTGAGGTGGACTGGCTGCACTCCTGCGGCTCTTCCCTAGGGTTCCTCAGCACTGATACTCTGTGTGATTTAGACTGCAGGTGCCTCTGGAGGTTTTCCTTCTTAGGTTTGTGTGTGTGTGTGTGTGTGTGTGTGTGTGTGTGTGTGTTTTGTTTTGTTTCGAGACAGGGTTTCTCTGTGTGGCCTTGGCTGTCCTGGACTCACTCTGTAGACCAGGCTGCCCTCGAACTCACAGCGATCTACCTGCCTCTGCCTCCCGAGTGCTGGGGTTAAAGGCATGCGCCACGATGCCTGGCCTACCCCTCCTTCTTTTGACAGGATTTCACATACCCCAGACTGGCCTTTAACTCCCAGTTGTAGTCAAGGATGACCTTGAACTCCTGACACCCCCTGCCAGCCAGTACTGGATTAAAGGTGTGTAGAACCCACACTTAGTTCATGCAATGCTGGGGCTCGAACCCCAAGGCTTTGTGCATGCTTGGGCAAGCACTCTTCCAACTGAGCTATATCCCCAGCTGACTCCCACTTGGCTTTTCAAGGATCTTTCATCTCCTTCCTGGTTTCACTGAACCGTACCCCACCCAACTCAGCCTCCCAAGGAGTCACACAGGCTTGGGCTTTGTTTCCCAGGCTGTATGGCCACCAAGGCATCCACAGAGCAACTTCAAACCGTCAACTCCCATCCTTGCGGTATTTGGGGGGCTTAGGACCGCTTAAATTTTTTTTCAGATTTGATTATGTTTATGTGTATGAGTGTTTTGCCTGCATGTATGTATCTATGTGTACCACATGTGTATAGAGCCTGTAGGGGTCAGAAGAGGGCATCAGAATCCCCTGGAACTGGAGTTACCGATGGCTGTGAGCCACAAGGTGACTTCTGGGGTCCCAACCTGGCTCCTCTGCAAGAACCATCTCTCTAACTCCAGAACCGCTGTTTTCTGTGGCAGAACCAGAGACTGGAGGCAGATGACGAGGTCGGTCGCTGAAGGCAGAAGGGATGGGAGCCAACTCCTGCCATGTCTCTGTCACGGGAAATTCTTGACCCTTCCTGTCATTTCTGGCTAGTCTAGAACTTGTCAGCTGACCCAGAGCCAAAGTAGCTGTGGTTGGCTGGGGCCACACATGCTTTGCCTTTATGGGAAGCTGAACAAACTGGGTGGCCATTTCAGCATGTACCTCATCCGGACTTCATCAAGAGAGTCTCACACAGTTAGTTAGACACAGCTTTTGAGTTTTATTCTCCCTGCCCCCCGCCCCCGCCAGGGCAGCCCTGACCCAGACAGAATGATTGCAGCTAATTGGCCCCCTCACTGATCTCCCCCGTGGACCTCAACTCAGTAGGAGGACAGTGGTGTGAAAACACATCCCTGCCACTGCAGAGGGACAGGTTTGGCCCTGGTGTCTCTCACTTCTCCTTTATTGATTCTTATCCTCCCTGGGACCCTGTCCCCACAACCCTGTCCCATTTACCCCTCTGGCCCCAAGTTTCTTCCACTACAAAACAGAAGTGACAGCATCTATCTCTGGAAGAATATTAGGGGCTGGAGAGGTGGTCCAGTGGCAGGGAGCACTTGTTTTTGCAGAGGACCTGAGTTCAGGTCCCAGCACCCACACAGTGGCTCACCATCCCTGTCACTCTAGTTCCAGACGATCTGATGCCCTCTTCTGACCTCCGAGGGCCCCAGGCACACACCCAGCACACATACATTAATGTAGGCAAAACACTCATATACACAAAATAAAGCAAATAAATGTAAAACAAAACCTTAAAAATATTTTGAAAAGAAGAATCTGAGTTAAACACACACACAAGGATACTAAAGGGTTATACAGATTGTGACCCAGGATAGGCAGACTTTGCCTGCTTTCCCATAGATTGAAAGTTAATGATGTGTGTGTGTGTGTGTGTGTGTGTGTGTGTGTGTGTGTGTGTTTTATTCTTTTGAAGTGGTCAAAAATGGCTCAGTGGGCAAAGTGTTTGCTGTGCAAATATGGGGGGAACCTGAGTTTATGCTTCACATGAAATCCAGGGTTGCTGCCAGATCCTCTGAAATCCCTGTGCCGGGCAGAGGGAGATGGGAGAATCACCAGGCAGAGCCAGTCAGCTAGGGTGGCTGAGCAGGTGAGATCCAGCCTCAAAAATAAGATGGAGAGTGAGAGAAGATCTCAGGGCTGGCCCTGAGATCACTATGCAGCTGCCTTGAATTCCTGCTCCTCCTGCCTCCGCGCCTCCATCCTCCCTCCCCCTCCCCCAGTGCTGAAGTCACAGGTGTAAAGTCCTAACTGGCCTCTGCATGTTGTGTTGTTGGGACCTGGCACACCTGTCCACGCCCACACTGCCTGTGATCGCTTTTTGTTAGAACTGCAGAGTTGAAGGTGGTTATGAAAAGACCTCCAGTCTCAGGAGCCTAAAACACGCTCTCTCTCTCTCTCTCTCTGACCATCTTTGGAAAATTCTCCTGACCCCTCTCGTCAGGTGTCACAGATAGTCTCTCAGTCGTCTCTATCAACACTTGCTCATGGGATGGAGTGTGTCCCACTGAAAGAATTTCACCACCCGCTTCACAAATCGGTGGCTGCTCCCCAAGAGAGTGGGGTGAAAACCCATCCCTGCCACTGCAGAGGGACAGACTTGGTCCTGGTGTCTCTCGCTTCTCCTTCCATTTTAGCAGAGTTGCATCCCTGAAGAGGCGGGCTCTGGGCAGTAGGATTTCAAATTAACACTTTGGCTATGTAGTTTGGAGCGAGGGCTTCAGGTGACATGTAAGCACCTGGCAATCTGCCTGGTATTACCTGTCCCTTGACTGACATAGAAACATACCGCTACAGTTGGGTTGTTGGCTTATTAAGAGGTTGCTGGGTCTCTGGAGGCGTTCCCTTGAAGGAGGCTGTGGACTTTCTCTCACTCTCTCTCCCTTGCCTGTGAAGTGAGCAGTTTTGCTCTGGCCTACATTCCCATCATCCCTTGCAGGCCCAAGGCAATGGGGTCAATTTGATCACTGACTAGAACCTTCAAAACTGGCAGCCCAAATAATTTCTTTTTTGCTTATAATGTTATCTAGCTCAGGCGATTTGCTACATCAATAGAAAGGTGACTGACACACATGTGACCAGAAAAACTAGTAGAGTGTTGTCTTAGAAAGCATTGTCATAGTGTGAGGCCAGTGGAAGCCGGAGTTCAGAGTGCCTTTACTGGGTTCATAGCCAGCCATGCAATTAAACATGGTGGTGCACACTTTTAATCCTAGGACTCAGGAGGCAGAGGCAGGTGGATTTCTGTGAATTGAGGCCAGCATGGTTTACATAGGGAGTTTCAGCCAGCAAAGGCTACATAGTGAGACCCTGTCAAGAAAGAAAAATAAAGCTTCTGTTTGGAAATATTTCTTATTGATTGATTGGCTGACTGGTTGGTTGCATTGTTTTTTAGTGGCAGGGTCTCATATAGCCCAGGTTGACCTTGAACTCACTATGTAGTTGGGATTACTCTGACCTCTTTTTTTTTCCCCTTGGTTTTTTGAGACAGGGTTTCTCTGTATAGCCTTGGCTGTCCTGGACTTGCTTTGTAGACCAGGCTGGCCTCGAACTCACAGCTCTCTGCCTGCCTCTGCCTCCCAAGTGCTGGGATTAAAGACATGCACCACCATGCCTGGCTACTCTGATCTCTTGGTCCTCTTTCTTCCACCTCCCCAGTGCTGGGATTACAGGCGTGCACAATCACATGCAACTCATTATTTCTGATCCCTAAGAATCTGCCCTTGTCACCTGCTCTTCTGGCCCTCACCCAGCCTCTCATCCAGGTTCTCAGTTCAGCTCTTGGCTAGACCCTTGCCCTGCGCTCCGGACCTGCTGAGCCAGCTGCATGAGGTGTATGCAGCCCAGGGCATCTAACCCAGCCCTGCCAGTGTGGCTGACGTCAGTTCTGGCTGGAGCTCCACTCAGAGAGGCAGGCCACCCACACCAACCGCAGCTCTTTTTGATTCTACCTCCACACCACCACCAAGTGCTACACGGTGGTAGCACTTCTGCCCTGTGCCCCGTCCTCTCACCTTCCAGAGCAGTCCCTCCACAGGATAAATCTCTTGCTGTTATCCTTTAGGCTTTACCTCTTCCATGCTACCCACTGCTCCATCCTTTACCTTAGTATCTAGCAACCAAAGGACTGACCTACCCCCCTCCCCCCTCCCTCCCCCCCCTTCCCGCCGCCACACACACACACACTCACTGTCCCAAAGACCATGCTTCCTTTTTTTTTTTCCCTGTCCTTCTCTGGGGCTTAGCTCAGGCACCCTTCGTCCAGGAAGCCTTCAGCTTAAAGGAGAAGCTTCTCCTGGGCTTCCAACTTTCACACGCTTAGATACTTCATTATGATTCTATTTTTAATCCCACTTTATTCTGACACAATGATTCATAAAACCCGAGATAGCCTTAATATATAGACAAAGACGGTCTTGAACCGATCCTCTGGCCGCCACCTCCCAAGAGCTAGGAGCATAGACTTGTGCCACAACACTTTCTGTGCACGACACTTTCCGTAGCCATTCTTCAGCTTGGGAATACAAGGTAGACCCTAGTCACGTTGGGCTGGGTGCTAGTCTGTACACATTTACTCCTTGCTAGGGAGGTACTGTGCGTGCCCATGTGGTAGGTGAGCAAATGGAGGTTCCTTGGTAGCACTGGGTAATAGGCTGTTGATCTCCAAGACCAGCATCCTGACCCCAGCCTGCTCCGCTTGGATGCAGCTCACGGAGGTGGTGGAGCCCTTTGTGTGTGTGTGTGTGTGTGTGTGTGTGTGTGTGTGTGTGTGTGTGTGTCTCGCAGAGATGGTGGTCTTGGCATGTTATTTCACAGCCAGTAAAAGTTGTTTTGTTCTCACACTGAGTCTCCTACTGAGGCCCAGCTTGACCTGGGACTCACTGTGTACCCCAGGCTGGCCCTGAGCTTTGGAAAATCCACCTGCCCTAGGCTCCCAAATTACTCAGAATACAAGCATGAGCCACCATGATCTGAGAGTGTGCATCTTTTGGAAAAGATGCTTAATTGTCCTGGTCTCAGTGACCTCATCAGAGGAGAACAAGTTGGCTGCCTTCTAGCCCTAAAGTGTCATGAAGCTGCAGGACGTTTGTTCCTCCATCACATCTGGCTTTCCCACAATGACCTTGCAGTCCTCTGATAACTGCGAAAAATCCTCCATTCACCTCAATTAAGCCCTAATTGGAGGACGGAGACACCAACCAAGGTCAACTGAAGGCTGTCCCTTCCAAATCCCTACACAGGTAGTTCATAGATACCAGGGCCACTGTTGGTTTTGGCCCAAATACCCAAGAGGAAGCTGCCTTCTGCAGCTTCTCCTGAAACAGCCTCCCTGACATGATGACCGAGGGCAAGGAGAGCAGGACAGGTGCGAACCGCAGGAGTCATACCCTGGGGGATCCCCAAACTGTCCTGTCCCCAGGATGCTCCCTGGTCAGAGATGCTTTTTCCCATCAGGCAGCAATGTGTTAGAGGCACCACTGCCACCAAGGGCATTGGCATGTGACCTGGGTCAGCATCATAAGAAACCAAGTGAATCTGGAATGGCCCAGGCCCACAGGAGGTCTGGCTGCTTTCACAAGTAAGAGGCGACAGAAGTAGTACTCACCAAGGGCGTGAGAAGTCCTTCTCCAAGGGACTGAGGGCCGTGGTGTCTTTGGCAGAAATACCAGAGCAATATAAAACCCCTGAGGCGGATCTTCTTTAAACAGAGTCCCTAAAAAGGCCAGCTGACGGTGTGGTAGCAAAATTACCATATAAGGTGTTTTTTTTTTTTTTAAATAAACCAGCCTTGGGGGGGGCGTAGATGGAGGGTGGGTAGAGTGAATTATCATTTGAAAAATGTATGTGAAAGGATTCAAATGGCAACAGCCTTTGGGCCATAGATTTGTTCCTTTTAGGCCGTACTTGCGTAAACAAAAATTACACCAGGCCTTATAAGCTGTCTAGAGTGAGGCCTGACAGGGCTGTGCTCCCGGAGAGAGAACCATACCAAGAATGGCAGTGGCCTCCTCTGTCCCCGCCTCCTTCCTCAGGCCCTCTGCCCGTTGCCCCAGGGTCGGCCTGAGACACCCGTGCTGCACCCACAGAAGGAGTGTCCCTGTGCTTTGTCAGGTGCAAGCCCTGGACAAAAGAAGGCTGAGGGGAAATTCCATCAGAACTTGGCAAAAAAGAATTCCATGTGCCCTGACTGTCCAGCTGTCCTGGGATCCCCAGTCACCCTCAGCTTCTTCTAGAACTCGGTGCTTTCCAGGTTTCCTTCCTGGAGCTGCTCTGCCAGTCCCCCAGTGCCGGGAGATGCAGGAGGGACCCGGTCTCACGACTGAGCACACCTAGCAAGACCCATGAGCAGGTACATATTTCCAGTGTCCTCTGCTTCTGGATTTCGTCCATAATGCATTCTCTCCCTGGGCAGCTGTTCCGTGTAACACAGTGTCCACTACCACTCGGTGGCAGTTAGTCCCAACTCCCAACGCCATATGTCACACCTGATCCAGACCGAAGCGATCAATTGCAGATTGAAGAGCTGCATCCAGGAGACTCTGGGCTCTTCAAGCTCCCTTGTCCAAAACCTGTCCTGCTACCCTCAGAGCTGCCACAGAGTCTTTCCTCTCACTCTTCCTTCAGGAAAGCCAGTCAGTTTAGCAAGGTCTCTCTCTCTCTCTCTCTCTCTCTGCCCAGCCCCAGGCACCTGGGCACAGTTCTAAGAATTCTAGACCAGCCTATATATAACAAATTTAAGGTAAGACACCATAATAAAGGTAGAGATATTTTATAAAAAGTGCCAGAGGGGTACACGGTAAGGGTTGGAGAGAGGAAAGGGAAAGGGGAAATGATGTAATTTACACACACACACACACACACACACACACACACACACACACACACACACACACACATCTAAATGAGACAAGGCCTTGCTCTGTAGCCCCAGCTGGCCTTCTGAGTCCCGGAATTAAAGGTAGGCATGTGTGTCACCCCACCCTGCTTCATATTTAGAGGTTTTCAACGACTTTTTCAGTAAAGGATAGAACAAGGGACAAGAGAGAGACAAGAAAGGATGCAGAGGGTTTAAGTAAAGGACAATGTCAGATGTGAAACTGTCACCATGCAGCCTCACCCCCTCAGAGCGCCCCACCCCCTCAGAGCGCCCCACCCCCTCAGAGAGCCCCACCCCCTCAGAGCGCCCCACCCCCTCAGAGCGCCCCACCCCCTCAGAGCGCCCCACCCCCTCAGAGCGCCCCACCATCCCAGGTACAGCTTCCCACTCTCCACCAGGCTGCGGAGAAAGAGGAAGAGAGCTTCTTGAGCGTGTGAGGACAGTGTGCGTGAACAAGGGGGGTCTCTCCTTTTTCTGTGGGAAGGGGAGTATGGAGACTGCCAAGAGGGCAATTTGGGAGCTCTAGAGCGGCCATCACACTTGATTCTCCTCTGCGTGCCTGCTCAGAACCAGCTGCGAGGAGGTGCCCTCTGCTCACCTGAGCCGGGAGGAAAGGAAGAGAGAATTCAGGCACAGCAGCCTGGCTACTAGCTTCATCAAGTGGACACAGGACAGGTTGACAAGTGCCCACTCTAGGGGACATCCAGTCCACCTAGGACTCCATCGATAAAAGACTGTGGGTCCCCCTTGAAGCGACAGGGATGGGCAGATGAAAGCGTTGGGCTAGACTGATTTCTCCGTCAAAGGACTATGTAGCCAGCACTTCTAGGAAGCGCTGGCATAGAGCCACCACGTGGCCCTCGCTACTAAAGGGAAACTAGTGATCAGAGGTCCAAAGTGAACGATGTAAAAGCCGCCAATCAGGTGGGTGAAAAGACATGTTTGTCTCCCGCCATCATCCCATGAGGTGGCAAATGCAGAAGAGCTAGAAAGAGACCACGCCCACTTCCCAGAAATTCTAAGTCTTGGCCTGCTCTCCACAATCCTGCTCCCATACTCAAGGTCTGGCAAGTCACTTGGGGTATTCTGTCCTCAGCCTAGAACTAAGAAAAACTATAATCTCAGCATTCAGGAGGATCATAAAGTCAAGGCTAACCTGGGCTACAAAAACAAACAAACAACAGTCAAGGAAAACAAAAGCACACCAACTCAGCCCACAGCGTGAGACAAGACCAGAATGTTCTCCAACCACACTGGAGTCTCCAAGGGTGATTTTGAGCAAGTTGCTGACACAGGCTCACTATAAATGCTTTCTGGTTGTTATTGGAGTTGCCATTTACTGAGTTGTGTCTATAAACTCTATATTGTATATAATCCCCTGTATATATAATCTCACATCTAAATTTATTATTATTGCATTAATATCTATATCTGCGTATGATGTATGTGAGCGTGTGTGTGTGTGTGTGTGTGTGTGTGTGTGTGTGTGTGTGTGATAGTGTGGCAGTCATGGGACAACTGTGGGGTTCATCCTCTCTTCCCATGGGTTATTTCCTTCCTTTTTTTGTGTGGCAGCAGTAGTGGGGTCATTGTCACTGTCGTCATCATCATCATCATCATCATCATCATGCTGTTGTTGATGATAGTGGTGGTGATTTCTTGAAATAAGGTCTCATGTATATGCTTTGTCTTGCCTTTTATTTTTGTATTTAGGCTTATTTAGGCGCGCGCGCGCGTGTGTGTGTGTTTGTGTGTGTGTCAGAGAGAGAGAGAGAATTTATGTGTACCAATACAAGGCAGGAGAGCATGGGTTTGCACGCACACATATGTATGGTTGGTGGTGGGCGGGTAGGGATGTGTGGAAGCCTAGAGGAAGGGATGGGTGGGCTTTGGAGAAAGAATGAGAAAGCCGGAGCACCAGGGACATGATGCTAAGGTTTGGACAGTATCTGGGGGGAAAAAAAGAGAGAAGAGAGAGAGAGAAGGAAAAGGAAAAGTTAGCTGTCCTGAGAGCTCAAACAGAAGCAGACAGACTGTGGTGCTGCCCGATGGACAGTCTGCAGCAACCACCTTACTGAAGTATTTTTAAGGCAGTGGAAGATACACTGCAAACTTTCACTTTTAGGAGATTCTCTGTAGCCTTCTGTTTCTCCCAGCTTCTTAATTTGACTTTTTAAAGGTTATTTTGCCTAACCAACAGTTCTTTTTAGTCCAAGTGTAAGAAAAGTAGGACTCAGGGCTGAAGAGATGGCTCAATAGTTAAAGACCTTAGGCTGGAGAGATAGCTCAGAGGTTAAGAGCACTGTCTACTCTTCCAGGGGTCCTGAGTTCAATTCCCAGCAACCACATGGTGGTTCATGACCTTCTCTAACGTGATCTGATGCCCTCTTTTGGCCTGCAGGTGTATATGCCGGCAGAGTACTATATACATAATAATAAATAATCTTTAAAAAAAATAGTTAAAGACCCTTGCTATTCTCACAGAGAACCAAAATTTACTTCCCTGTATCCATGGCAGGAAAATCACAGTCCATTGTAACTCCAGCTCCAGAGGATCTAGTGCCCTTTTCTGGTCTCCAGAGGAAGCAGAAAAATGGGATTTGGTGTTTAGTATGTGTATGGTAAATATTTGGTGAGTGAATGGAAAACATCACATTAACAACTACAGTGAAAACATGTCTCTTTTGGTTCTCTCAGTCACTGTCCTGCATACATTTGTCAGCCGTGAGGAAATGGTCTTGTGCTGTCACAGGAGTGTAGCTTTTATCCACCATCGGCTTCTGGAGGTCAGAGGGCACAGCATCTTTTTGCTCTACTCATAGCAAAAAGTGCTCTGCACGTAGTACGCACTCTTAAGTGAATGGGTTATGGTCTGGGTGTATGACTCATGCTTTGGGGTGTGTCAGTACCCCCTAGTCCAGCTCCTGTTACTGGAGTCCCACAGCACTTGATGTTGCCGTTTGAACTACTTAGTGCACACCATCGGGATAACTGCTCATGGCAGTGATGCTCAGCCTTAGATGCTCAGCCTTGGCACCTGCTGTAGACATCTGCAGCCTCATCCTACTTAGTATCCACTTCTGCTTCTAATGCTATTGGTAGGGTTTGGGAAAGAATGCTCCCTGCTCTCAAAGCACGCAGCTTGCATGGGATATAGGCTTTCAACCCAGGCCTGAGCAATTGGAACATGCTTCTGGCTGTAGTGATTGGTCCCAGGACGAGTTGTGGCTAAAACCCCAATCCAACAACCCAGTCCTGGGAGTTGCACTGAAACCCGGAAGTTCATTCTCAGCTAGATCAGGACAACAGGCAATTAAATCACAGCTGTCTGCATTACTTTAATGGAATAATTTACTTACATGGTCACCAAACCCTGAACCAAGATCACGGTGGATGCTGGGTCTGGCTAGGTCTCAATACCCATTGGATTTTCTGTCACTTCAATGAAAAGAATTCGAACTAACACAAAATTCCTTTTCCCCCATTCTGTGGTCTTTTCCTGAGCCAGAGCTAAACTCTCAAGCATTATAGTTATTAGAGGCGGTGTGCTTTCAAAGCCATGTTGCCATTGGGAATAAAAATACTTGTGTGGCCATATCCTGGGTTTACCACGATCCAATTCAGTTCAAAGCTGTTCAAGTCTCAGGAAAGGGATGGAGCAGTAGGCGGGGCCAGAGATGCTCCGGACACAAAGATCCCCTGTGCTGAACAGGGACTAGGGGCTGCTCAAGGTACAAGCATGGCCAATGCTTAGATGGTTTGGGTGGCACATTGGGATAAAAATTGCTTTGGTGCAATGCCATTAACGTTTAATAAATTATTTCACTGTATAGTTCAGGCTGAGCCTCCTGCCTCAGCCTCCACAGTGCTGCAATTACAGGCATGTGTCACCATGCCCAGAAATGTCACCTTTTTTTTTTTTAATAAGAGACAAATGAGGTGAAGATAGGACTGCCGGGGGTGGCAAAGCCATAATGGCAGGGGACAGGCAGAGGAGTATCTAAGATTGGCTTCGCTTCCTTTTGTGTAGGAGATGGTTCCGCCTCCGTCATCCACCAGTAACCACTGTAGTGCTCAATTTAAGCAGCAGCCTGTGCTCTCCAAGCTCCGAAGTCAGAAACAATGGTGGGCCATTGCAGCAGCTCTTCTCCAGAGGAGGGCGACGTTATTAAAAAGCAGTCTGTCACAGGGGACTGACAGGCAATCTGCCGTGCCCCAAAAGTGTGGTGAGGGCTTCTTCATGCGTAAGGCCAACCCTTCACTCCTTAGGCGGACCTCAGCTCTCCCCATCCACCAGGCTTTGTCCAAAGATCTCTGCTGGCTCTTGAAGGCAAGGTTTATGTTGAACGGGTTCCAGCAGTGAGGTCAGCCTCGTGGAAGGTTTCCATATATGCTATGCGTCTGCTGCCTCGCCTAAGAGCATTACCCAGGGCCGCCTCACTGAGCCTGGCCAGGAAGCAGGTCTTGGCTGGGTTCCCACACTGAGGCGGGCAGTGGGGTTTTGCTTTGGTTTCTAAAAACCAGGAGGCACTATCCTTTTTGTTGTTATAATGCAGCATATATTCTTTTGAGTTGGGAAAAAATTTTAAAAGGATAGAGGAGGAATGCTCATATAATCCCACCCTTCAATACAAATCCTTCTCGGAATGCACGCGCCCGTGTGTATTTCAGGAAGGCAGCATTGGTATGGTTGAGAGTATCAGTTTGGGAGGCTGCAGAGGTGGCTCAGCAGTTAAGAGCACTTTCCACTTCTGCAGAGGACCTGGGTTCTATTCCCGGCATCCTTCGTGGCAGCTCCCAACTAACTGCCTGTAAATCTAGTTCTAGAGAATCTAAAGCCTTATTTTGGCTTGGTGGGCACCTGTACACACAACACACACACACACACACACACACACACACACACACACACACACACAAAATAAAGAAAAGAAAAAAGAAAAGCGAAGAACAGAAAAGAAAAAGAATTCTTCTCCCATGTTGGTGTCACAGATTTCTAGGCTACCTTTACCAGCTCGGTTTGTGGAGACAAGGGACGTATTCCCTATACTCTCACATACCTTCCTAGGCACTTCTTAAGAATGTGACAGAGCCAG
Source organism: Acomys minous (assembly GCF_964271855.1). Lineage (NCBI taxonomy): Eukaryota > Metazoa > Chordata > Mammalia > Rodentia > Muridae > Acomys > Acomys minous. The sequence continues at coordinate 60,216,787 of NC_140500.1, read as the reverse complement.
CACAGTGGACTCAGGCAAATGCACCATTGACTTGAATGTAACCCGGGACTCTGAAATGCTCCAGTGCCTTGGCCAGAGGCTGCCAGGCTCAAAGAGAAAAGAAGAAGACCCACTCGAGACAACACCAGAACAAGAGATGACTTCCGGCCCGTGGAGGAGGGCAGCAGGCGGGCTACCCTGCGGCACACACCATCTCACTCGCCAGCAACCAGACTTTTCATTTCAAGCGTTCCTGTGATGCCTGATCAGACAGATCACTCTAGAACATAACACCAGTGAGCTGTTTTATTACAGAAGAAAACAACACCCTTTTAAATAATATACCTTTAAACAAAACCAATTTTCGGGGGCTGTGAGCGCCTCATGCACTTCCCGACAGAGTGACAAGTTAGTAGTGCCACAAACAAGAAAAAGACAAATCTTTCAAAACAGCATTCACAGTTTTGCATAGATGCCCTTATTTAGACCAAAGGTAGAGATGAACAAGTTGGTAGATAAATTACCGAGGGACAGAAGGCCAGCAGAGGGACACAAGGCCAGCGGAGGGACACCAGGCCAGTCGTTGGAGGGCAGAGAGGTGTTTTCTCTTGCATCCTAATTTTGAGTTAGTTTCTTGGTGAGATTTGCTCATTTTTCAGATTTGTCGTTAAAAAAAAAAAAAAAAGGACTTAGTTTCAAATAATAAATAACAAAAACCCAACCCTTGGTTTGACCTTTCCTATTCTGTCTGAAAAGCTTAACTCCACTGGGGGCTAGTAAACTGAACAGGGTGTATTGCTGGGCCGGTGGAGGGGGTAAGACTTTATGCAATTTACACTAATTAATTGTGTGTGTGTGTGTGTGTGTACACATGTGTGTGTGCACATGTGTGTGTGTATGTGTGTGGGTGCACACATACCACAGTGCACAAGTGGAGGTCAGAGGACAACCCGGGGGACGTTGGTGCTCGCCTTCCACAGTACGGGCCCCGGGAATTGAACTTGGGCTGCTGGGCTTGGTAGCAATGAGCCATTTCCCTAGATCACGACGAGATTTATCGAAGGTCTGTGATGGTCACGATTCTGTCCTTGACCGTGACGTGGCTGCAGTCCTGCAACAGAGAAAAAAAGGAAAAGTAATGAAACTGTGGGAAATCCTTTAGAGTCATTTGAAAACTATTTTTTTAATTTGAGGCTGGGTCATATGGCTGGCTTCAAAATCCCTAGAAAGCCCAGGATGGCCTCCGCCCTCCTGCTGCCACCTGCGTGTTGTTACTATAGGTATGCACTGCTGTGCTTGGCTCAGCACTGAGGATTGGTGCCAGGGTCTGGGGCTCGTGGAGAAAGCGTTCCACCGGCGACATCCCATTAAAAATGCCCATTCAGAAAGATCCAGAAAGAAATGCCCAGATCCAGAAAGAAACACCGTATATCCTCTCTTGTTTGTGGCTCTGAATCTTTACATGTGAGTATACACCCCAATATATCAGAAGTCAGGCAGGTAGAAAGGGACCAGGGCAGGGAGGATGGACACCGAGTTCTAGGGAGGAGAGCAGGAAGAGTCAGGTGCTGCAAAGGGGCTTTAGGGGATAACGGAGGGAGTTAGCTGGGGAGGAAGAATACCACAGGGAGAGAGGGAAGACGAGACAAATAATATTAAGGGTGCTTGAAAGCAGGAAAGCATTATTTTGTAAGTTTACTTTAAGTATATATAAAATATGCTAGCTATGGCTATACCAGCAGTCAGGAGGCAAGAGGCAGGTGGATTTCTGTGAGTTTAAGGCTGTGGTCTACATGTGTAAGTACTAGGCTAGCCAGGTTACATACTGAAACCCTGTCTCCTCCGTGTGTGTGTGTGTGTGTGTGTGTGTGTGTGTGTGTATGTGTGTGTGTATGTGTGTGTGTGTATGTGTGTGTGTGTATGTAATCTGCTCATGTATGCAGATATATATTTGTGCACATATATATTTGTGTGTGTAATCTATTCATGTGTAACATACGCGCACACACACACAACACACACACATACACAAACATGGTGTGATGGTGTTTTCCCCAATAGCCATGTATTATCTGACAAGACCCCAGTTCTAGGCATGTGAAACCTAAGTTGTTGTTTGGAGGAAGACAAGTCTCCCAAAACAGTGTGAGCTGGCGTCATTGGCCTTGGTTGCTTTTCAGAACTTGAAGGTAAGACACTACAGCTGGAGATACCACAGGGGATGTGGACTGGGCCTGACCTGGAAGCCCCCTTGCTGGGGACCAGCTCCCACAGTACTGAAAGGCACTGTGCAAGGTGCTAAGGAAGAGGGGCACTTGCATGTCCTACCTGTTTGTAAAGCCTTCAGACACAATAATGACCAGATGGACAAGGTAGAGTGGCACAGCAGTGGCAGTTTTATCCTGGTGGTGACTAGCAGTTGCCTAATTGGACTTAACGCCTTCCCAGTGGGTGGGTAATTCAATATACTTGGTACTGTAAAGCTAGCCATGCCCGGAGAGGTCACAGGTGTGAAAGAAGGACCTACACTGCCATTTTCCTACACCAATATAGTTTGACTGTCTTCTAAACACTTGCCTTTTTACCCAGGTAAGTGTAGCTCTCACCCTTCATCAGCAAAGCTTCCTTTTGCATCAGATAGGAACTATTACAGAGAGCTACAACTGATCAAAACACAGAAAAGAAGTGACGTATCTACAACGCAACTGGGAAACCTAAGGCTCAGGGAAAACCTCAGAAGATGGGGGAAGAAAGACTGTGCAGACCACAGCCTGCTGTTAGACACGACCCCTAGACCTGAAAGGGAAAGTGCATCCATGAAATAACAATATGGTTGTATGAACAAGGCAAGCATACTGACCACATGTTTGACATGCCAACATGGATGGGAGAAATTTCACACACGCCCCTCCACCAACCAAGGCTATGTGATATCACTGTCTGTTGAGAGAGAGAGAGAGAGAGAGAGAGAGAGAGAGAGAGAGAGAGAGAGGGAGGGAGGGAGGGAGGGAGGGAGGGAGGGAGGGAGAGAGAGAGAGAGAGAGAGAGAGAGAGAGAGAGAGAAAAAGAGAGAGAGAGAGAGTACTTCAGGGATGAGCTCCTGCATACGTTGTCCAATCCTGAGTGATCAGCCCCTGCAGGACACATGTATATATGAGGCAAGGTAAAAGGACTCTGTAGGCTGTATATACATGTGCGTGCGTGTGCGTGCGTGTGCATGTGTGCATGGGTGTGACAATAATTGAAGAGAACACGCATTTGAGAAGGAGAGGAGGGGACACGGGGGAACTGAGGGGGAAAGGCAGGGGTGGGGTGGGGTGATGTAGCTTGCAGCACTCTTGTGAAGTTCTGGGAAATAAGTGCTTGCTCAAGGTTAGCGATTCCCAGCCCGGAACCTGATCGTGACATCAGTGGCAATTACCGTCACCCCCGCTGAGTTCTACTCAGGGTATGAATCAGCTCCTTCCCATGTATTTTCTAGAATCACTTGTTAAATATTCCTTTATTCAAAAGAATTAGCAGGCGTGTTCCAGTGTTGGGGGCTCATTATATCATTCAGATAATAAAGGTCACCTACCACCACCGTGGTGGGGGGCAGGTTCTCACTTCTGGCATAAAAAGGCCTGTTTATTTATTGGAGACAAACTCTGGCTATATCGCGCAGGCTGGCCGCAAACTGTTGCTCCTCCTGGACACTGGTATCCCAGGCCTATTTGATGGTGCTGTATTTATTTCAATTCCTTGTATGTAGACATTATTATATCCCAAGATTACACACACACACACACACACACACACACACACACACACACACACACACATGTATGTGTGTATGTTTTGAGATAAAGTCTGCCTATGTAGCCCTGGCTGGCCTAGAACACACTGTGTAGATCAGGCTGGCCTCAAACTCACAGAAAGCCACCTGTCTTTGCCTCTGGAGTACTAGGATTAAAGGCCACCACTCCTGGCCCTGTTTGTTTATTTATTTTTTCAAGATTTATTTTATTCCTCACATTCAGCTGAAAACTGTTTTTTGAGGTTGAGCCACAAGACTGAACATAAAGTTCAGTGAAAACTTAGGAAAATAAAAGAAAAACAAGGAAGTGATAAATCAATAATACATATACATTTTCAAAAGCTATTATACTATGAAGCTAATGTTTTTATGCTTGGAAAAATATAAAGTACACCAACACACACACACACACACACACACACACACACTCATGTATTACATACATTATAACTTCTACTGTACAAAATCAGCTTTCGGCTTCCCATGAGCCTCGTGGTTCCTTTTGATGCATGCCTGTTCTTTCACACACAGGGCTCTGGTTCCTTCCCCTATGCTGCTTGCTTTTCTCTGAACCCAGAAGGGAAAAGTCCAGACTGGTGGGAGGAAAGTACCAGAATCTCATTGATCTGGGGCTGAGCTGACACACGGTGATCTGATCGTACTAAGTGTGTTATCATGGACACAGCCTAGGAGAAGAAAGCACTTCCTAGGGAGGTGAGAAGCCTATTTTCTAGGCCAAGTCCCAGAATCAAATTTGCTTAATTTACCCATCTTGCACGGCTTTCCCTTTGCATTCAGACAGCGACTGGAGCTTAGTAACGTCAATGACGGAGAACAGTGTGACGTAATAAGCAGACAATGCAATCGGTACTTTCTGTTATTACTTCTTCCAGTGATGCCGGGGATTGAGGCCAGGGCCTCGGGCACGCTGAACGTGCATTCTGTCACTGGGCTACACCCGTGTCTCACTTATTTCATCCTCTCAACAACCCTGTAAAGTATGTACTATTGATATATATATATATCAGGCACATGACATGAAAGACCCAGGAAGAGTCAGCAGCCTCACAGACACGGACAGAGCTCCACCGCTCACTGCTTCCTATGCTGGGTGTGGAACTCTGGCAAGGTGGGTGACAGGGCTGAAAGCGGGTGGGTTAGACAGGACCATGCACCTCATGGGCTTCAGGTGCTTGCTGGCTTCTACACATATACGTACACAGAACAGAGGGGGGTCTCTGCCATGGGGGTGAAAGCCCTTCTGCCGGCATGTTGAGATCTCTTGAAGGCCGTAGTCAGTCAGCTTAAAGAATCCAGTTCTGCAATAAGAGAGAACACGCCGAGAGTCAAGACAGCATTCACAGTGTACTGGCTTATGGCTTTTTTTCACTGGGGAGTGGGTCATGGCCAAAGAATTAATTTATCTGGTAATTACAAATAGGAATAAAACAGGGATGGTACACAGTGAGATCAGGAGACGGTGCCAGAAGCTTTGGAACTGGAGTGACTTTGGAACATGGAGCCGCCAAGTGGGTACTGGGAATTGAACCCAGGCACACAGCAAAAGCAACAAGCGCTCTGAACTGCTGAGCCATCTCTCCAGTCTCCAAAGAGGAGGAATTCTGTAGCTGAAAATTAAAACTACTTTTTTAAAATTAAAAGTGAAAAATTCCTTTGAGCAAATCAACAACAGATTTAAGTAGGAATAATGATGATGATGAAGATGATGATGATGATGATGAAGAAGAAGATGACAACGACCATGACGATGATGAAGATGATGAAGATGATGACGATGATGAAGATGATGATGAAGATGATGATGATGACGATGACGATGATGATAAGGGACAAATGAGTAATTAGTTAGGTCAACTAAGATTCTTCAGTCTGAGGAGGAAAGAGGGAAGTGGCAAGAGCAGAGTCACAAAGCCCTGTGGCGTAACATTGAGTGCACAAAAGTGACGCTTGAAAAAATGGAAAGTAGAAAGCCTAGTTCATCGCTGCCTCCACATTAGCTCAGAGTAGCTGAGAATTCAGGGCGAACAGCACACTTGGAGTGAGAAGAAACACTTGGAGATAGTGTACAATGTGGAAATTCTTTACCTTTTCCCTTAGGTTCTTGAGATCTTATGGCTTTAAATCAAACAGTTCAAATTTCTTAGAGGAGCCAGCACTATTAATATATCATTTAAAGAGTAAACTGTATTTATCACAACATGGAGCTTAAAGGACACCTGTGAAAGCAGCCAGTTAAGAGGGCTTATATATTTGATTTTTAAAAGGTCTCAGGGCCTGGGGTGTGGCTCAGTTGGTAAAATGCTTGACATACAAACACAAGACCCCGACATTGCAACCCTGGCATGTACAGAAAGAGCCTGACACGATGGCATGCATCTAGGATCCCCAAGCCAGGGGGATGGAGCGTGGTGGTCTCCAACCAAACAAGTCATCTCCAGGTTCAGTCAGTGAGAGGCCCTGTGTCAAAAACAGTAAGGTAGAAAAGCAACAGAGAAAGACATACCATGTCAACCTCTGGCCTCTGCACGTATGTATAGGCACCCTCCTGTACTCATGTGCACATGTACACACACACACACACACACACACACACACACACACACACACAGCTGCTTTCAATAACAGAGACTTTTGCTCCCTGTAAGACCCAGAGCCACATCCGAGGTACTCACTCCTGGAACTTGGGGGAGCAGACGATAGCTATGGACTCTGGTAACATCATCTGATAGGAGCAATGGGTGTGCAGATCCACACTGGACAGAAAGGCCGTTTGGGTTGGGTGAGTCTAAAAGATGAAACACATCAGAGAATGTTCAGTGACCCAGATGCCACGCTGGTCCACTAACGGTCAAAGGAGCTCCCAACAGCTGGCCCCAAACCCTTCCTCAGGTCCAGAGCTATTTGCAGCCATGAGGAATGCACTTGACCCTCACAGCGAGTTCCTTCCCCGGACTGTAAACAAGTGGAGTCTAACACAGTATGAGGAGACTCTAAAGGTCCTCGAGCGATCAAGAGATTTGTAGTACAGCCTGCAGAGTGCAAGGTCATGTACTATCTACTTGAAAATGGCTAGGGCAGATTTATTTGGAAACAGGGTTTAACTGTAGCCCAGGCTGCCCAGGAACTCACCATGCAACCTTTGACTGGTCTCAAGTTCATCTCCTGCCCAGCCTCCCAAGTCCTGTGATGCCGATGTGAGCTGCCAGGCCCAGTGTAAGCAGATTTGTTTGTTAGTTTCAAGACAGGGTTTCTCTGTGTAGCCTTGGCTATCCTGGGCTCATTTTGTAGACCAGGCTGGCCTCGACTCATAGCAATCTGCCTGCCTCTGCCTCTGCCTCTGGGCTCATACCTCAAACATGTTATGCATGAAAACATGGCACAAAATCATCTTTTAAAAGCTCTGAGAAACAAGAGGGAGGAGGAGAGCATGGAGAAGTCTGAGGCCGAGCTCAGGGGCGTCAGGTAGGAACCAGATGGAGCTCTGAGAGAGAGAAAGAGCTGACGCTTTTATTTTCCTCTTGAAATGTAAAAATCATTTATGTGTGTGTGTGTGTGTGTGTGTGTGTGTGTGTGTGTGTGTGCGCGTGTGCGTGTGCGCATGTGCAGATCAGAGGCTAATTTGTGAGAGTCAGGCTTCTCTTTTCACCGGGTGGGCCAAAGAAACTGAACTCAGCTGAAAAGCTTTGCAGCAAATGCTTTTACATACTGAGCCATCTGGCCAGTCCTTTTTTTTTTTTTTTTTTTTTTTTTTTTTTGGTTTTTCAAGACAGGGTTTCTCTGTGTAGCCTTGGCTGTCCTGGACTCACTTTGTAGAACAGGCTGGCCTCAAACTCACAGCGGTCCGCCTGCCTCTGCCTCCTGAGTGCTGGGATTAAAGGCGTGCGCCACCATGCCCGGCTTGCCAGTCCTTTTGTTGTTGTTTAAAATCTCAAATAATGAAAAAATGGTGCAGAAATATCATAGAGATAAACTAAGCCAAACTTTTATCCTAGCTGGGGCCTCCCTGAAGACGAGACTCCTTTTCTCACACGTGTTCAGTTTGACCTGATGTCTAAAGTACCTATGTTTGGAGCCTAAAGAGTAACTATATTGGAGCCTGCCCTCTCCTTTAGTTTCTATTTCCTTAAGAAAAAAAAAAGATTTAAACAAAAATTGTTTTACTTATGTTTACACCCACACATGTGTGTGTGTGTGTGTGTGTGTGTGTGTGTGTGTGTGTGTGTGTGTATGTGTGTGTTGGAGGTGTCCTGGAGAGGCCAGAGCCTTGGCGCAGGTACAGGAGGCTGTAAACTGACCAGAGGGGGTTCTGGGAACCACACTCAGATCCTCCAGAAGAGCAGTGAGAGCTCTTAACCACTGAGCCGTCTCTCCATCCCTCCTCCAGCTCCTAACCCTCTCTGCCTCCCCTCTACCCCTCAGCAGACCCTCGGTCTAACCACACCAAGGCAAAGGCTGCCAGACAAGAGTGTCTGTGACTCCATCAAACACCAGGTCAACAAACTCTCTGTGGCCTCAGCTCTCTGACTTTGAACCCGACTCTGAGGGCTGTGTGTTTCTCCCTGTGCAAACATGAACTCCTTGTGCCCTCCTAATGTGATGATGTCCTAAGTCACATTATCTTGCTCTGCCTGCCTGTTCTCCCTCCCCTCACTGCTTTCCAGGGGTGAAAACACGCCAGACAGCTGCACGGAACCATTATGTATCTTCCAATTCCATTTCAGGAAGGTTAGCGGAGCTCAAGTACAGCAAGTAGGGAGTCCCACTTAGGAGGTGAGCACTAAAGAAAGGGAGGAGGGGATGGCAGGAGCAAGAGGGGGCTCATTGTTGGAATTAGAAAGTGGGAGGGGCGGAGCAGGCTCCTGGCAGGGTCCTGTTTCCTTGTTTAGGTAGTGTGTGCTCATAGATGTTGGTTTAATGATTCAGTGAACGGATTCAGTTAGTCCACGTCAGCTCACAAAGCTTTTTGGATAGTCAAAGCCAGGTCAAAACAAAACATTCTACACTTAACAGGTAATCAGCCTGTCAGCCCAGCTCTGCCAAGAGCCACCTTCTCTCTCTCCCCTCCCTCAGAGCCAAGCTTCAAGACATCCCTATGGTCTTCACGTCATGGCTTCCTCTGTCTTACTTTCTGGAGACAGTTTTGCTATGTAGCCCAGGTTAGCCAAAACTCATAACCCTCTTATCTCACCCTGCTTGAGCGCTAGGACTGAGGTGGGTGCCACCGCACGCAGCGTCCCGTGATTGTGGGGAACCCCTCAACAGTGGGCTTCCCCGGGTCAATGTTGTTAGTGAGCTCCCACTCCAGCAGGGCCATCTGGGTCTTTCTCATGCTAGAGCCCAATACAGGGGAGCATCCCAGATGCCCTATTTCCATGTCCCCTGCTCAGTGGCTTCTGTGTCTTACACAGCCCTCGGTCTCCACATCTTTGTTTTCTTTCACCACCCACTGCCCTTCCTGCTCCCTCAGTAGCCCGTCTCCTCAGCTGCCGGTGAGTAACTTTTCTTGCTGTCACCCCTCCCCACTTTGGAGGCTGCTGGGGCCAGCTTGGAACAGAAGCCTTCCAGGTCTCGCTTCTGCTTTGCCCTTGCATCTCTTTCTGATTCCTGCCAAGAGGACTGCTCAGTGCTGCGGGAGCACAGCATACCTGTCCGGTGCTCACCCTCCCCCCATGAAACTCTCCTTTGGCCCCTCATTACAAGTCGCCATGTGCCACCTCAGGCGTGACCCCTCTTCCTCCGACACCCACAGTGCTCTGTGTTCACCTGCTGAAGAATATAACTTGCACTCTCCCTCACGTGAACAGGTGCTCATTTTCTGGGTGACCTCCCATATAAGGTGGCCAGTTTTCTATCTGCCACCTTATATCCTTGAGGTAGGCAAACCAGGAAGTAGTTAGATAACTGAACTGAAAAGGAGGAAAGAAAGGGCAGGAGACTGTCCCATGTGTCCGCACTGTGACAGCTCCCAAATCTAGAAATAAACAACCTGATTGTGGCTTAAACTTGTCACATGCCAAGAAAAACAGCCTGCTCTGTGAGCTCGAGGCCTTAAAAATGAGAGAAACATTTAGGAGTTGCTCTTTAGGGGGCGACCTGCGCCTCCTTGGCATCACCAGAAGCATGCGCAGCACGTGCTAACACTTGGAAGCTGTGTGTGCAAAGGCAAGTGCTGCCTCATGAAGACAAAGTGCAAGCATCAGAATCAACTCTCTTGCCTTCTTTAAAATCCTTTCGTTATACAGCTTTTAGGTGTGTGATCTCTAAGCATGCGCACAAACATCCTAGGCAAGCGTCCTCTCACCATCTGGAGTCAGAGATCCCACAACGATGAAAAATTAGTTTTAGTAACAAGATAGTGTTTAGGGCCGGGCGTGGTGGCGCATGCTTTTAATCCCAGCACTCGGGAGGCAGAGGCAGGTGAATCTCTGTGAGTTCGAGGCCAGCCTGGTCTACAGAGCGAGTCCAGGACAGGCAACGCTACACAGAGAAACCTTGTCTTTGAAAAAAAAAATAGCGTTTAGATAACTGCAGAAGCTTCTGGCAACACTCCCGAGTCAGTACTGGAGCATTAGCAGTCAATGTGTGCAGCAACAAAAATAGTTTGGATAGGCTTTCCTCAGCTCAGAGACTGGCGCGGGCAGGGTGCGGCTAGCAGAGGAGCCTCACCCTCAGGGAGGCAGGCTTGCTTACATGGATCCAGCCAAGGGTGAGGAGTCCAAGATCATCCTGCATAAAGAAAATTTCTTCTTCATTCTCTGTGTGACAATAATCAGGCCCGCCATTTTGCCTGGGAATGAGCACGTGTGTGATGGTGAATTCATTTCTCATCTGCAAAGGAGAAAAGGACAGGTTATAACTCCCTGGGGCTCTCAGCCCCACTCTCTCACAGCAGAGGAAGGGAAAGGCGCTCCTGTCCACCTCACAGCTCTCGCTCTCCTCCCCGAATCCCTTCCCCCAGTGTTTTACAGCATTGGGTGCTCATGTGTTTTGCCCCAGTACTTGATAAAGCCACCAAAATCCCCCTCTTAGCACAGGCGGGGCCAATGGCACAGCCCTAGGGTCTGCTCAGGCTCCTTGAGACACTCTCTGGAGTGCCTCTGCCCATGTCTAAAGCAGCATCCCCCACTCTGGCCTCGGCACTGAGTCCAAGTGTGATTTGTTCCAAGTCACTATTTTCTGGAGCAGTGGGGACTGGGCTCAAGCTCTCCCTTAGGTGGCCTTGCCTTCCTCACAGTGTCTACATCTCCTAGTGGGCACACTGCTCAGCACTTTTTTTTTTTGAGACAGGGTTTCTCTGTGTAGCCTTGGCTGTCCTAGACTCACTTTGTAGACCAGGCTGGCCTCGAACTCACAGCGATCTGCCTGCCTTTGCCTCCCAAGTGCTGGGATTAAAGGCGTGCGCCACCATGCCCGGCTTGCTCAGCACTCTTCCATCTCTGCAAAGGACTGCACACTTAGTGGGCAGTTACAAAGACCTTAGATGATTCACATGCTCAGGCCTTCCACTGAGGAGCTCAGAACAGGACACAAAGGGAACTGAGTCCTCCTCCATTTAGAATTAAGCCTTCCTCCCTCCCTTCTATCTTCCTCACTTCTCTCCCTTCTTTTCTTTCTTGAAACAAAGTCTTATTCTATAGCTAATCCTGGTCAGAACTCACTATGTAGCTTAAGCTAACCTCAGACTTATGGGAAGCCTGTCCTGGATTCCTAAGGGTAGGATTACAGGCATGAGGCACTACTCTAACTAGTAAGTATTATAGTGTGTGAGTGTGTGTGTGTGTGAGAGAGTGTGTGTGTGTGTACACATATGAGTGTGGGCTGGAGGAAAACCTTGTGTGTTGTTCTGCATGTTCAATTAGTTTTTGAGGCGTGGGCTCTTATTGGCCTGGGATTTGTCAAGCAGGCTATCTGTCTGGCCTGCAAACTTCAGGTATCTGCCTCCCCCCCTCCCCCCACCCCCACCCCCACCCCCGCCTCCCCAGGGACTGTGCCATGCACTCTCTTGGGGGTGGGAGACTGGTGCAGAGTCAGACCGGAGAGTCACAGGAAGCCACAGCGGAAGCAGTCCCAGTTCAGGAAAGTTATCTCTCCTTACCAATTTTCCACAGAGGACTCCACAAGTTTCAATGCCTTTGGCGGTATTGGCACTGGCTAGCTGGAGGAATTCCGAGCACAGATTGCGGGGCACCACGATGTGGCGCAGGCCTTCAATGGTGGGAACTGAAATGGACAAGAAGGAAAAGTCTGAGGCCACAGGGCCAGGGGTCCCAGAGCAGAGATCAGAGGCGACAGCCTGAGACTCCAACTGTGACTGCAGCTGGTGGATGGAGCTCAGCAAAGCCACGGCAACAGGACTCTGGACTTAGTTGGGACCAGTCACCCCTTTCCCGTTTATGTCTCCCTTCTGAATGGCGCTGCCTTACTCCCGCCTGTCCGATGTGTCTTGGAAGTATGGATTACTGACTGAGCAAGCACACAGCTGACTGCCTCATCCAGAGCTGATTTAGATGCAACTTTGCATTCTTATTTTATGATCCTTATCCTTCTAGAAGAGGAGGTTTTACCCAGTTAAGGTAAGACAGGGACCACCTAGTATTTTTTTTTTAAGTTTTTCATTTGTTTGTTTGTTTGTTTGTTTGAAAAGTGACAGCACACAACTATCACCTCAGCTCTCAGAATCTTGCAGCTGGGGAATCACAAGTTCAGGCTGTCCAGTGAGACTCAGAGAACAAGCAAGCATAAACAGCGACTGAGGAGATGACGGCTCCATGGGTACCGAGACCCTGTACAAGCATGAGGACCTCAGCTCAAATTCCCCAAAGCTACATAAAATCCAGGTGCAGTGAGGCATGTCTCCAAGCCTGATGCCCCTACAGGCGGATGAGAGGTGGGGACTGAGGGGCCGTCGGAAGACGTGGCAGGCAGCAAAAATAAATAAATAAATAAATAAATAAATAAAATAAAAAAATAAAATTTTTTTTAAAAAGCCCTGTTTCAAACAAGGTGGAAAACTGAGGACTGGCACTCAGGGTTTTTCTGACCTCCTGGTGTGCTGAGCAGCACCCCGCTAAAAGAAAGTCAAGCTCCCCATCCATGAGACAGCTTTGTCATCTAAGAAAAGTAGTTGATGAAGGCCTGGCACAGACTTCCAACCAATCCAGTGATCACTCGGTCCTCTCAGAAGGCAATGCCAGCCCACAGGGAACACAAAACGTGAGAGACTCAAGAGTGCAGGAAGTTAGAATCTAGCTACCGGCAAATGACGGCAACACCAGAATAGTTTTAACTACTGAGGGTAAGAAGAACTCTGGGAGTATTTTAGGGGTTGAATCCATCTGACTGAACGGAGAGGAGTGGGAGAACCTTCCAGAAAGGCAGGGGGAGGCAGACGCCGAGTCTAGACAGAAGCTAGCAGACCTGTGGGTGAGACATTAGAAAGGGTTCCCCAGAGGGTAGGATGTGCAGGGAAGGAGCAGCACAGGGAGAAGACTTCAGAGGGAACGAGGGAGGCGCCTGAAGGCCCATCTTCCCTCTTAGAGGCATCTGAAGATGGGACACTAGATTTTATGAATGAACCAAGTAACCATCTTACAGGCATCTGAAGATAGGACGCTAGGTTTTACGAATGAGCCACCCCATAGGCACAGCACGCACACTAATCAAGCTCCTTCCAGATTAGGAATACCTACCTCTAAGGGCAGGATGATTCAATGAGCTTCTTAAAAAGCCAGCCACTGATTTGCATGTGGCACTCAACGTTTTAAAACCGCTTCTAGGAAGTGCTACCTGTGATCGAACTAGTTCATCAAGCACTCCGCCTTTTCTGCAGAGCCCTTAGAAGCCAAGGGTCTGATCCCCAGGAAGCTTTTAGAAAATTGATCAAGGTCAACTTAAGTTCAAGGCCCTTTTCTTCTTAACAGGACAGTCACAGTGGCAGGACAGAAAAAGACAATACTTATGACACAAGGTTCTGTGACAGAGCCAAGTGAGTGGGGACCACGGAGGCCGGAGGGACAGGAGACGACACCAGTAAGGGGAACTCACCGTTTTCTATGATGCTTAGTGCTCCAGGTTTCAGGGACCTGTCCACCACAGGTGGCTTAGCTGGCCTCACAGTGGTCATGTTACAGTCTGATGTTTGGGTGGGCGAGAAGGGTGAAGTGGGGACTACATCTACACAAGGCTTTTCCTGATCAGGCAGCAGAGGCCCACACGGGCCAGGGTCTACCTTCCTGAACTCTTGGACAATTTTTAGCCGCTCTTTTTCCAGCTCCTGCTTCTGGATCATCTCCTCAAAGGCATGGAACTGCTCCTGTTCCAGCTGCCTCTGGCGCTGCTGTGCGACCCTCTGTCTTTCTTTTTCCAACGCTTGCTGGATGGCGATATTCCGGGCAAGTTCCTCTTCCTCCTTTTTCTACAGAGAAAGAAAAAAGATTCCAGGCTTACACTCCGTCTCTCAGGAGAAAAGCTTCCTTGCACAGAGATGTCCAAAGTACGGTTTTGCTCTGGTCTCGTTTTCCCAATACAGAATTCACACTTCCCTAGATGCGTCTAAAGCCATGGGGTACAGTCAGCATCCCTTTCTACCAGGCCGCCACGACCCTATTTCGAAGGACAGCTAACGTTCCAATCTTCAAGGTACCTTGGTGCGAAAGCTAGTGTTCACTGTCAATGTGACAGCTCTAAAACCACCTTGCGAACAAGGCTATGGGCATGCCTGTGGGGGCTGATCTTTATCACGTTGCTTCACGCAGGAAGAACCATCTTAACGGCAGATGGGGCCATTCCCTGTGCAGGGGATCCTGGAGTGTATAAAAACGCAAAAGGGAGCTGAGCACCAGAGTGCAAGCACTCATGCTGTGTCTTTCATCTTCTAATTTAAAAAAAAAAAATCACATTTACTTACATGTTAGCTAGAGTGCGGACATGTGCCAAGGTTCATGTGTGGAGGTGAGAGGGCAACTTGTGAGAGTCAGTTCTCTGCTTCTACTGTGCAGGTCAGGGGACTGAACTCTGGACCACCAGGTTTGGAGGCAAGCATCTCTACCCGCCGAGCCATTTCAGCAGCCCCTCCCTGTGTCTCGTCTGTAGATGGATGCAATGCGGCCGGCTGCTTTAAGCTCTGGCTGCCTTGACCTCCCCACCACGATGGGCTGCACCTTGAACTGTGAGTTAAAATATATGCTTTCTCCCTTGAGTTGCTTTTGTCAGGGTACTGTAGCCTGGTGATGTGGAGGTAATAAAGGCACTAGGTACTTTACGGCCCTTTATTCCTTACTTTAAATCATGATCCACCCTAACTGTCTGTCCCACTTAACTGCACCTGAACCAGATACATCTGTATCTCAGATATAGCTATCTCAAATGCTTGCTATCCCAAGCGAGGCTATAAAATAAAATCCAACCTTGTATCTTCCATGTTGGGGGGGGGGCTCTAAAACTTTTCTAGTGATTATTTAAATACAGTGACATTTAAACTAATAAATATGGATTATCAAAAAGCCTTCCACTTAATGCCTTAGAAATAGCTCAGAGCCATTAATCCCTCTGCTGGTTTTTAGCACCAGTGCTGAACGGCACAGCAGAGAGCTACATGTTAGCAGTGGGTACCCTTCCAGTGCGTATTCCTGCCCTCTAAGGGAGCACCATAGGGCCCTAAGTGTCTCTCCACAAGCTGAAACTATCTATTCTAAGCAAAGCCCACTGTGCACCGCTGGGAAGACCAGTGGCTATAAAAAGCTTTCGGGCTAAGCGTCTGATCTAAACTTCCCACACCTGAGATCGGAAACACCTTATATTCTGGTGAGACTGTTCACTGCGGGCAGGGTTCTTGCTGCAGCTATGGCACAAAGGTCACAGGTGTCTGTCCTTAAGTTGCCCTCTTGGACCCAGAGGACAAATCTGTTAGAATCTTCCATATTACACCACTGGCTGGTGACTCTTTGGAGTTACTGGCCTTTGAGACCCCAAAACAAACTAGTCCACTGGTAAGCACCGACTCCATCTGCCACGGCCCAGTGCAGACTGGGGCTGCCTGAGAAGCACACACACCGTTCTCAGGCCCCTGCTGTGCTCACACCGACCTTCTGTTCTTTATACTGCTCATATTCCTTGGTGTATCTTTTCAAGAGCTCCGTCTTCAGTTCTTCTGCTTTCGGGAAAGCGATGTTCTTTAATTTCTGAAATACAAAACCGACCCTGAGAATCAGAACATTCCAATGTCAGCTAAGGAAGAGAGAGAGAAGATGAGAACGGCAGCAGTGTCTCACGGGACTTGAACCCCCCGCCCCCCCCCCCCCGCCCTCCCTGCCCCCCCCCCCCCCCCCCCCCGCAGTCCCAGCTACTCTGTCGCGAGCTGCAGAGGCAGCCCGGCTCTCTCCAGCTCTGATGGGCAGACGACTGCTCTGAGGTCGCACACCAGTTGCTCTGCCCTGCTCTGCAGCTTAGAGACAGACACCAGTGAAAACAAGGACCTACCTTGATCGCGTCTTTCTTCTCAGAAAGGATGGCTGATTTGTTGTAGTCTCGGTGTTTTGGAAGTTTTTCAATGAACAGCCTAAGGAAACAGACCAGAATGACCAGGAAACACAGAAAATGCCACATGTCTCCAAGACACTGTGCATCCAATGCAAGAGTTCCCAGGGGCGCTGGGGCACTGGGGCGTGAGGCCAGCCACAGCACACAGGCCCTGTCCCCTACCGGCTTCATCCCTACCTGCACAGAAGTCCTGCTCTCTTCTCCCCAAACAGGGAGTAACAGCAAACACCAGATCCCTACATCAATAAGGATGGCCACAGGGTGAGTGTCAGGGCTCAACAGGTAAAGGTACTTGCAGCCAAGGCTGGGGACCAGAGTTTAACCCTTAGTGCTCACATGGTGGAACAAGAGATCTAATTCATCCAAGTAGTTTACCAACCTCCATGAATGCCATATTGCAGGCACCTCCATCCCAACAACAACAAAAATGTAAATTAAAATAATATTGGTCAAGAAGAACGTAGCTAGCTTCCATTGATGCCTATAATTCTAGCACTAAGGAGACAATGTTAGTTTTAAACTAGACTGAACTACATAATAAGAGTATCTCAAAACAGGGGGAAAAAGTCCCCCCAAGTCCCAAACCAAATGTTCCACGCCCAAATTGTAATTCCAAAGAAAAAAGGCCTTTCCCTTGTGATATGACCGAAAGGGCCTCTGTCGTAAAACATCCTCCATCCTGTGACGGCTGATCTTAGTTGTCTACTGGGAAGAGGGAACCTCAGTTGAGGAACTGCCCCCAACAGATTGGCCTGGGGGCCTGTCTGTGGTACCTTGTGTTGATTGCCTTGTCCACTGTGGGCGGTGCTATCCCTACGCAGGTGGGCCTAGGCTATATAAAGAAGGTAACTAAGCTTAGGCCAGGAAGCAAGGCAGTAGCAGCATTTCTCTGTTGGTTTCCTCTTCACATCCCTGCTTTGGCTTCCTATAAGCTAAATAATCCCTTTTCTCCCAATCTGCCTTTGGTCAGAGTGGTTTATCACAGCAACGGAGATGCTCATCAGAACAGAGGCCCCTGGCAGCCAGGGGTAGGCAGCTAAGAGAAAACCATATCCATTACCGCTCTGTGGCCTTGACCGCTAGAAGTTTTTCCTGGGACTCACAGTCCTTCGGAGAAGAATATTTTGCACCAAATCAAGTATGGGAATGCTTCTAGGCACAGCAGCCTGTGGTCCACAGAGGGATGCAACTAAGGGTAACTATAAAGGCAGCTGACACAAAACCACAAACTTATTTAATGATAAAGTGCACAGGCCGACAAGTGACAAGAGAGCTCGTGGGTGAAACCCCATGCTACGCAAGCCTGTTGAGCCTAGCCTGATCATCCAGAAGAAGGAAGTGACTCTTGAAAATTGTCCTTTGACCTCCGCACATGCACACGACAAGCTAGCCACAGACCTCCCTGTATTGCTACGTCTATTAAATAATAATATTAATGATAAATTTAAATAAAGGACTATGTACATAGACAACTTCTGCCATGTACGCATATGGCTATCGTCAATAGCAGACACAGAACAAAAGATGGGGATGAGAATCATCTCAGAGAATCTAACACCGGGGATGGAAACTTCCTAGGCGCCGCAACACAACACAGCAGTGGCCAGATGGATGCTTTTGTCTGGGGTTATATCTGGTTGCAGACTACAGAAAGCAAGTAC
The DNA here is from genome assembly GCF_964271855.1 of Acomys minous. NCBI lineage: Eukaryota > Metazoa > Chordata > Mammalia > Rodentia > Muridae > Acomys > Acomys minous. Next base: position 60,198,793 of record NC_140500.1, on the reverse strand, counting down.
ATCAGAACAAAGGCACAACAGCAAGCACACAAAACCCACCTGGCAGAGCGACAGAAAAGGAGACAAATGGGAAGGGACAAGTGGTGAATACGTGGCAGCGTGGTGCTTAGCGTCACCTCGGATGACGGGAGTTCTAAGTAAAGGTGAGACAGCAGTTTTACCATCAGATTGGCAAAGGCCTCAATGTAGGCTGTGCCTGGCGTAAGCACCAGTGTAGGAGAAGCTCTCATGTGTCAGTAAGATTGTAAACAGATCTAACCCTTTTCTTACTGAAGGGGCAGGATGGGAGACAACTATTCAAAACTTAATATGTACAAAGCCACAAAACTCACAGCCTGACCTCAAGGAATGTATCGTAGAGACCAACCTAACAGCATATATGCATGCACCAAGATTAATACATACAAGGACAATCAATATGGAATTACAAAAGCAGGGCAAACAACAATGTCCGTTAAGGCACGATAACTGAATAAACCATTACATATGCGAACGTGAAACAATGTCGTCAGTCTCTCACTGACTCAAAAAACGATTTAGTGTGCGTCTCTATCAGGTGCCAAGCTCGGCTCTGAAGGCTAGGGATACATCCTAAACGATCCACTCAACCCTTGCCCTCATCTATGGAGCACCCGTTACAATGGAGAACAGACATTTATAAAAGAATGGCAATCAATCAGTACTACTAGGGCTGGAGAGATGGCTCAGAGGTTAAGAGCCCTGGCAGATCTTCCAGAGGACCCAGGATCGACTCCCAGCACTCACATGGAGGCTCACAACAACCTCTAAAAAGTTTTTAAAGAAGGAAATCAGCACAAGGAAGGTCACTATTGACAGGAAAGGAGAGCAGGCGGTGACCAGAGCCCGGGTTTTGAAGCGGGGTAGCTAAGGGAGGCATAAGAGAGGCCGTCTGAGTAGCGACTGGAAGAGAGCTGGCCATGAAGAGATTCAGGGGACAGTTGGGGGCTGATGAGGAAGGCTCCCCGAGTCCCCATGTGGACGTACAGTATCACTAAGAGGACAAGCTCAGGACAGAATGAACACTGTGGTTACAGGCATGCACTAAGGCCAAAGGCGCATGTGTAGATGCTGTCTTGTAGGAACAAGTCCATAGGTGGTGTAACATGTGCTGGATGGGACTGTATGATTATTATTCCTCTGTGTGTGTGTGTGTGTGTGTGTGTGTGTGTGTGTGTGTGGTCATGCGTGTGCCACAGTCCACACGTGGAGGTCAGAGGGCAACTTGTGGAGCCAGCTCTCTCCTTTTACCTTTATGTGTGTGTGTGGGGGGGGGCGGGTCCAGGGATTGAACACCAGGCATCTCACAAGCCTGGCGCTTTTAATTTTTTTTTTTAACTTGAATTCCTCCCTTCTAACGTTTGAGGGAAAATGATCATGAAGAAGTATTTTTGCATGAGAACAATCTATTCAAAAAGCCAAACAGATAGTCAATGAAAGGATGCGTTAAGGACCCTTATCCCATGTTTTCCCGTTTCTGCAGTTAAACGTGGAAGGAAGGTGGGCACAGGAGACCCCTATCTTTGGTCTGTGAACCCTAATCCCAGGAGCTGCCTTCACTACAGGTGACGGTTCATTTGCAGAAGGAGAGCTTGTGTTAGAGGAGGCTCACACTGTCCAACAGACCGGGACGGTTGGGATATCCTAAGTCCCTCTGTGCAGCCTTCTGATGCCCATAAAAAGCTGTGAAGGACTCCACAGCCCGGCTTCCTGCCTGTGCTCATCACGAAACTATGCGCCGAACCCACACGCTGAAGCTCTCTTCTCTACTGGGGTCTGCAAAAGGCAACACATTCCTTCAGCAGGAAAGTGACTACTGAGGGCGGGAGATTTGCCTGGGATCATTAAGATGCCTGAACTGCTCTGGGAGAAAGGACAGGCATACCTTTCAGATCTTAAACTAAAGCATCCATGAAAGGCCCAGAGCAAGATTCTTAAGAGTGGGGGAGGCAGGAAGGTGGGGAGGCAGATGCGTTACCTCCCCCCCACCTCCTCCCTTGGCCCCCAGCTCTAGTAACTGGTAGAGTGAGCCTCTGCTTGGTGTAAGCTGGCAGGGACACACCGTCTGAGACTCACTGGGCTAGCAATTCTCTGCAGCCACCGCTTGTCATTTTACAGCCTCAGAATCATGGTCTGGAATGCCGGTGGCAGAGCAATGGCGGTAGCTGCATCTGTTACTTCAGGCCTAGTGAACCCAATGCAGTCCCAAATTCAATCCCAAATCCAACAAATCAAGCAAATGAAATGCAACGCCCCTCCCCGCCCCCCAATCCATAACTCTGCCCCAGGCCTCACTCACTCATCATGTACAGGGACAGACTCTGCGCCCCATTTCAGTCTCACCACTAACCCTGGTATTTGTCATTCAGGGTAATACCAGGTCACATTTAAAAAAAAAAAAAAGACAAGAACCAATTTCTTAAGCATCCATCTGTATTATTGTTGTTGTTGAAGATGCTGGGGTCTTCCACATGCTATACATGTTCTACATCACCGAGCTGCATCTGCAGCCCTCCATTAACTCTTAACAGCATTAACACATTCATTTCTATTTCTTGGGAGCTTGTTGCTGTAGTTAACACTCCCCATTGGACCATCAGTTTCCCCCTTTCACAAGATCTTTTTTTTTTTAATGGAAGAAAAAAAAAAGTGGTCTAGAGTTTCCCATCCTAAGCTACAGAGATGCACACTGCACTTTTTCCATTCAGTGACTTCCTCATTATTCTACTTTGTATATTATCCAAGTTTCTCTAAAGAGCTGTCTAAGCCAGGTGTGGTGGTGAACACCTTTAATCCTAGCATACAGGGGCAGGAGAATCTGTGAGTTTGAGGCCAGCCTGGTCTACAGAGTGAGTTCCAGGACAGCCAGGGCTATGTAAGGAGACCTTGCCTCAAAAACAAACCAAACAAACCAAAACAAACACCAAAAAAACCCAAAAACCAAAAAACAAAACCCAAACTAAACACCAACAACAACACCAAGAACACGAACACCAACACAACCAAAAAACCAAAACTCTAAAACAAACAACCCCCTCAAAAAACAAAACAAAAGCCAAACCAAACTAAACAAAACCCAACCTGTCTACACCAGAGTTTGGCCAAGTAAATAGTGGGCCAAATCAGCTAGCCATCTCTTCTTGTAAACAGAGAAACAAACAAAAACAACCTGAAAAAAATCCAGACACTGGGGCTTGCTAGAGCTAGTGGAGGGGTGCTGCTGTCACCTAGTGGGCACAAACCAGGGGTGTGGCTGACCTCCTCCAGCACTCAGCTCAGTCACAGAACCAAGAAGCAGTCCCTACTGTATCACAGCCTTGCTGGAGACCGAGGAACTCCGTGTCATGACTGATGCACTGACAAGAAACCCAGTGCGTCAGGATGGAGATGCGTGCATCTATCTGGGAGGACACGTGAGGAACCGCTAAGTCAGTGCCTCTTTCGGGGAGAAGACCGGAGAGGGAGATTTATTACGACCTCTGGAGACTGCCTTCTGTAAGGCTAACCAGTAAAGGAAGAGAACCAATGCTCCAGGCGGAAAGCTGAAAGAGGAGCCGCAAAACCTTGGAGGTGTCACTACAAACCGAAACCCAAATCATCCTTCAGTCTGAGTTTGCTCCGGTGCAGAGCAGAACCAGAGGCGGATGTGCCAACTCAGTGCACAGAGCCTGTGAGGACGGAAGAGGCGATGCCAGGGAAACCTCTCCTGAGCCCCCCGAGGTCCTCTGAATCACAGTCAGCTCTGAGGTCCTAATTGTACTAAACTTAAGACTAGAAATGACAAGTAAGACCTTTCCCATCATCCCCTTCTTCCTCAACCACACAGCGCGCGCGCTCATCCCTGAAGCCTTGGGAGTCTTCCCTGGTGACAGCCTTGAAGTCCTGTATCTATTCTGCCTACTCAGAATGATGAGTGGCTCAGGAAAGGTCTTACTGCGCTGGGTCACACAGACTGCAGGTGGCCCATAGTCATCTGGTGACCACGTGACTACACTGACAGCTAAGAAGGAGACCTCTTTCCTAGTCCACTCTAAAGGATGAGTACAGGAATCTGGGCTCTACCTCACCTCAGCAACGATCCTGTGACTGCCCGCCTGAGCACAGAAAGGGCAGTCACAACACTCACCAACGCAGACACATCCTGCTCACCTGCCGGCTCTTTTGTCTAACAGCTGGGGGCATGTGAACACAGACTGAAAACTAAGTCTCCGGCTCAGGTAATTCCTGAGGCAAACGCCACCGCCTTCCGTCCTTGTGTCTCTGAACGGAAGGGACAACTGACATGTGGAAGCTGGCTGGAACCTGATTGACGGCTGACCCCGTCAAGCTCTCTGCTGTTGGCAGCTGTGAGAACCCCAGGTGAGCACAGGGGCAGAGCGCGAGGGGCGTCAGTCACAGGGGTGAAAAGGTGAACTGTGGGTGTCTTACGTGATGTATTTGTTGTAGAGGATAAAGGCATGTTCAATGTTGCCTTCTTCAGAGTAAATGGATGCCATGCGGATGATCTCCACACCAGAGCGAAAGTAGCGACGGGGTGGGATGTCTTCATTCAAGTCAACTACACTCCCAAGCTGGGACAGAATCCTCACCCGGTCTTGGGGCAGGAGGCTCACATCCGAATGGTCAGACATTGGACCAATCAATTCTGGGCCGGAAAAAAACAGATAACATCAATGCCAAGGCCGTAGCTTCCCGGTGGCCTAGCACAGGATGAGTGTATCACAAAGCACTCAAGAAATTCGAAGAACAGCCACGTGTGGTTGAGCGCACGCCTTTAATCCCAGCACTCGAGGAACAGAGGCAGGGAGAGCTCAAGACCAGACTAGTCTACATAGAGATACCCTGTCTCAAAACAAAACAAACAAACAAACAAAGTACAAAACAGACAAAAATTAGAGAAACTAAAACACCACACGCAATAGTTCTGATCAATACATCACCCCCCTTCCTTGCAAGAACACCCACATCTTCATGTGAGGACCGACAGGTTAAAAGAAAACAAAAACCAATGCTTGCCCCACAATTTGATGCTACAAAGATGCTATATAGCCACCGGTAGGCACTTGGGATTGGTACTGGTGTTGCAGAAGCCCCTCTTCCACCAGTTGGCGGCCTGCCTAGGGCACTGTAGACGTAGGGAAGCACTTTCCACTTGTTCTGTTGTCTCTCTGTCCTCCGTCCCTTCACCTGACACCTGGCAGGGTGTGTCCAGCGAGCCTTCCTGAAGGCTGCCCCGTCAATTCATGCTGACCATTTCATCTCACCAGAGAAGAAGTGATATTATTTGCCAGGCTACCCTTCCTCAGTTTGGAATAAGGGGTGTGTGTAGCGGGGGTGGGGTGGGGGGGTGGGGCATGTTGCTTTCTAGGGCGAGTGCTCCTAACTCCGTGTTCACTAAGCTGCCGCTCCATCCAGTCTGTCATGTTTACCATTTTCAGGGCCAGGTTGTTAGCTCTGGGAAGCAGCACTGCACACGCTTGTCTCCGCAAGCCAAGCAGGGCTTGAACAGCAAAGTGACAGATGGGTTAGGAGGCTCTAGCAGTCCCTGCTCACTGGCACTGGATAACAGCACACACCCCCAGCCAGCAAGTTCTAGAATGCGCTCATCTTTGGTTCGAGCGGTCTTGTTTACCCCGTCTCTGTACCTTACTCCTCACTCAGGATTCCCATCTGCCCGGGAACCGCAGATTCCAGTCTCGTTGGTTTAGCCATTGTTTTTCTAAGTTCTCCTCACTTCTCCTCTGAGGTCGTTTTTTTCTAGGCCAATTCTATTTTAGCTTTTTTCAGCCTTTGGGTGGCATTTCCTCCATGAAGTTTTTCCCACTAAACCTCCTTCTTTTCCAGCAAAAGCCAGGGGCTGCTAGGAATGTGAGGGCATTGTGAGTGTAAAGCACACCCTCCTGGCGAGTGTCAAAGCTGCCCAAGGCCTTATCTGCCCAGCAGAGCTCACTGGAATGGGATGCTAGGTCTCGGGAGGGGCACTTGTGGGTAGAGAAGGGACCGCCCTCCAGAAGCCATCGAGTGGCCCTGGGACAACTTGGGATTCAGTAACCCTGCAGAGGAAAGGCAGTGTCCACAATGAACGGGAAAGACCAGGAGGGGTTCTGGAGGAGGCAACAGGAAGTAGCAGAAGCCGAGGGGCGTGTGCATCAGAGAGGGATCCAGCAGTTACTGCCCACAGCGCCCTTCCAGAAGGCACTCAAGTCAGGTTTCTCGAAAATGCAAGGACTCTAGGCTCTAGGAGTGTAGAGACCAGGCCCCTGGCTGGTCAGGAGGCAGCCCTGGGGATGGGGCCAAGCCGGAGCTCGCGCGCAACGGGCCGGGGCCAGGAACACGGGCCCCACACTCACGGCCTCACCCTGCGGGGTCCCACCGCGCCAGGATCCCCTGTCCCGCAGCCTTCCCGGGACCCTTCCCACCTTTCCTGAAGGATGACAGACAGTCGGAGCTTCCGGAAACGTCACCTCCGATGACACGCCCACTCTCGCCACTCCTGCAGTTACGTTCCAAGGATTTAGGACCTGGCTTGGAGAACGGGTGGGTGGGGCTGAAATCTTCCACCAATGAGAAGCGAGCTCTGCAGCTGATCTCTTGGTAAAGGAAAATGAACCAGGAAGAGAAGGGAACCATGTGAAAGAGGGAACTGAACTGCAGAACGAGCCAGTATGTTTTAAAAATTATTCCGAAGCAGGAGTTTCCTGCCAATGGCTCCTGCATTGGAATAAATAGCAATTTAACATTTTAAGGGGGATTGCTGTCTAGCTTGTCATCACGGCTCAGCGGACATCACCTCTTCTAACAAATCTTCACTGACTACCTACCTAAGCAGCCACCCAGCTACCCTGTCAGTGGGTCCTGCTTTTGTTTTTAAACATATATATTTTTTATCATGTACGCGCGCGAGTGTGTACACAACTCGTGGGACAGTTTCTTTCCTACCATATGGATTCTGGGGACTGAACTCAGGTCATCAGCCCTGACAGCAAGTGCCTCTACCCTCTGACCCATCTCACCAGCCCATGTTGGTCCTGTTTTAATTCCCTTTATAGTTCCTACCCATGTAGGATTCCTCTAGAATTGATTTCTCAAAAGGAGGGGGATTTTTCTGACTTACAGCTCTATTCCCAGTGCATACAATGGCTTGTGGTCCCAATCTCAGCACTTATGCTTGGGTGTGCAGCTGTTATAGAGATAAAGAGGGGGTCTGTCTCATGGTCCCCAAGGTGACAGGGAGTGAAAGTGGAGAGTGACAGGGTTGATCATTATGTTCTTGGGACCAAATCTTCTCTATGAGGCGATCAGAGCTAGGGGCAGAAGGCACTGGGATGGGGTGCCCTCCCTGACTTGGTAAATATCTAGGATGCTAAGCCTGCAGGGGCCCTCGAGGGACAGTGAGGAAGGGGAGCCTGCTGTGGAAGGCTGCAGCTGTGAGATGCAGCAAATGGAAACCCACTAGGCTGAGCTGTGAGCTCCCTGCACCACAGCACCGCAGAGGCTTGTCTCAGACTTCGCCGAGGCGTGTGTTTGTGAGGAGGAGTGAGATGCATTTTGTGTGTGTGTGTGTATGTGTGATGCATTCTAAAGACAAACTGACCACAGCATTGGCCTCTTTGCTGTGAGCCCGCTGGGACTGAAAAGGACAAAAAAGGTGAACCATGAACACGTGAGGGCAAAGATGTGGTTTTCCTGGTTCAAACACAGGAGAAAGCATCAAGGCTTTAAATCTGTGCCCTGTTAGTACAGGCAAGTTACATACCTGCTCCTCATGTCCACCTACAGGACACACCTCAATTAACGGGCTCAAGTCTCCAGGTGCAGAGTTCATAGCAACAGTGGGCTGGGCTTTGTTTGAAGACAGGTCTTTCCTGTCACCAAGAACAAATTAGTCAGGGAAACAAGTTCTTATGATCAATCAGTGTGTGTTTGTCTTGTTAAAAATGAATGCTTAAGCCAGACATGATGGTGGAAGCCCCTAAGAATGCTCTTTCCCTGGGCTCTAGGTTAGGGAGATTGCACCAGTGTTTCTTTTCAGTCTTCATTAGTAAAGGTATTTATCACGTGCATAAGATTTCCCCCATTCTAACAGGGGACACGTGTGTATATCAATGAAGACCTCCAGATTGGCTTAATCTGGCTCATGAACTGCTGGCCGCTTTCAAGGACCGAGCAATGGAATTAAGAAAGCTCTTTTTAGATCTTTACCTTGGGTCAGGAGGAGAGTGAAGTTTGTTGGGTGCCCCTCTCAGGGAATGACCTGGTCTAAAGCTCTTAGCTTTTACTGTCTTCATAACTGCTATCTTCCTTGCACTGGGCTAGTCAGCTTGGCCATGCATCCATTTCTCTTCCACTCTCACCACCCCTCCTTTCCTTTTTTTTGGGGTGGGGGTGGGGGTGGGGGAGGGGAAATGTTTGTTGGGAAAGTCTTTGTCTTGTATTCTTAAACTCATAGATCTTGGTTCCCGTCAACTTCCGGAAGCAGGGCTCTTCTCAGTATCTGGAGGCTTTGAACATGAACTCTACCCACTAGAAGCCAACAGCAGAGGGGCAGAAGCAGCTGACTGCCAGCTTTCCTTCTTCCGGGTTCACTTCCGCCCGCACTCTGCTGGCCTCGTATCCTTAGACCATGTGGACATCCCACCGTTTGGGTTTTTCATGCCTGAAAAGCATTGAAGATGCTTGCTCTCCCCTCCCGCCCCTACCCGCACTTCTTGACACAGGAGTCTCACTCTGCACCCCACTGTGGTCTGGAGCTCACCCACGTCACTTGAGCATTAAACCCACAGGGCGACTGTTCTGCCTCAGCCTCAGAAGTGCTAGGTTCCCAGCTGGGAGCCACCTGCCCAGCTACAGCCTTTGTTGGTGGGTGCAGTTGGGGTGGCAGTTACAACTGGTTTACTCCAGCTCGTAAACTGCCAGTATAGAATCTTGACCCCCTCTAGGATTCTGTACCACCTCTGGGTGCAGGACCAGGCACCCAGGGTTAGAGAAAGGAGACGTTAATAAAGGTCAGGTAAAGTCCAGAAGAAAAAATAAAGGGAATTTGTGTGGGGTTTTTTGTTTGTTTTACTGTGGGGAAGGAGACAACCCACCTTGTCTCCTTTTGTATTTGCAGAGCTGGCGAGTCGATGGTCGCTATACAGCAAGAGTCCATGAAATCTGCACACTGAAGAGGAAACCTTAAACACGTTTTCTCGTGTTACGTCACCCATTAACATGAGTGGATGGTAGGTCACTTTTCAATGGCTCACAGAGGCATTTATATACAGTTCATATTTAGTGGCTTCAAAAAGATCAGCAACTAAGATGCTGCCTCAATTCTACTTAATTATCTTAACGCATTTAGCTGTATCCTTAATACTTTTTGAGGTGCTAAACAGCGAGGCCAGGCCTACATACACACCAGGCGTGCTCTCTGCCACTAAGCTGCATTCCCAGCCTAACAAAGCCTTCTTTGTTGTTGTTGGTTTTTCAGTTTCTCTGTGTAGTGCTGGAACTCACTCTGTAGAGCAGGCTGCCCCCCCCCACCCCCCCCCCCCACCCCGTCTTAGAGAACTCCAGGCTCTGCCTTCTGAGTACTGTATCTTGGCCAGTGCCAGGCAAAATGCTGTAAGAGGGACTTCCTGCTTCACAGAAAGCTCCGAGTGAGTGCCTTTATCTGTCACCTGGCTAGATTCTTTCAAGGCAAAGCTGTTCATAAAAGCTGGTGCCGTGTTAGTCGGTCTTCATCGCTGTGACAGAATACCAGAGGGAGCAAGCAACCCTGGGAGGAAAGGCTTATGGTGGCTCACAGTTGCCATGTGTCTGAGCATCGTTGTCCTCCCTGCTTTGGACCAGCATCAGCAGGAGGAGTCTGGGAAGGAGACCACTGTAGAGAGACCGGAAGGAGCAGGACTAAGATCCCAGCCTCAAAGCCACGCCCCTTGCAACACACTGCCTTTCACAAGGCCCCACCACTTGGTAGTTTATGTCCCTGCCGAGTGGTGCCATCACTTTATGATCCCACCAAAGAAAGGGTCACTACTTGATTATTTAAAAGACGCTGTTTTCTGCTTGTATTTCACTAAGTGTATGTCTTCCTAGACATACTATTTTTAGGGAAAGCCGCACAGTGAGGCACACTGCGTGCTTTCTCGCGAGAATTGCTTGTTCTATAGCAGCACAAGCCAGCTTGACCTGATGGACTTTATGGGAAACAATAAAGGAAGAAGGCCCTTGAGAAACGCAGCAGGTTACACCGCGCCCCGGGTGCAAGGCCCGGCATTTGCAGCCCAGCTTGCTGGGATGGGAGTGAGCTAGCTCCCTTTGCCTTCAAGCCCCTGCTTAGTGGCTTCTGCTGTGGCTCTCGCGCCATTCTCACTAGCTTCTCGTGGTGTCAGCGATAAAGGGAGCCAGGGTTGAGTCAGGCGTGAGCTGCTGTGTGGTAAGGAATCTACGGATGCGATCCTTGCCGGGGCTGCTAAGTTTTTAGGGATGCCTGGAGACTTCTTTAGTATGAGTAAGTAAGTAATATAAGATTGTATTCCTACAAGAATATTAAGTAAGTAATAATACGAGTGAGTGAGAAATATAAGATTCCAAGGGCTACAGGAGATAGGAATGTAAGACAGACCTCTAAAGATAAATACTGCATATATAGCAGATACAGCCCTTAAAAAAGTGTTTGTCTTTCCATGGTTGTGTATGGAAGGTTTGGGAGTGTGGAATAATATGGCTTAAAATATATGATGTTTTCAAGTTTTTGTTGTTGTTGTTGTGTGTGGGTTTTTTGTTTGTTTGTGGTTTTTTTTTGGTTTTTTTTTTTTTGAAGTTCAGTGTCCCCTGAGGTGGACTGTCCTTGATTTGTTAGAAGAGTCAGACAGGGAAATGCAAGAGGCTCTGAAGGGAGTTCAGGTCCACTTGGCAGAGTTGGGGGGGGTGGGGGGGGGCGGTTTCTTGGAGGTTTCAGAGGAAAGGTGGGAGGTTCCACACCCAGTGGTGGACGAGCACAGGTCGAAGTCGAAAAGTAGGAGGTGCACATACTGGGAAGAAGAGAATTGGCTGGAGCAGAAAGGGGAAGAGAGAGGGTAACGGGGTATGTGTGAAAAATGACCAAAATATACTATATACATGGAAAAATTATCAAAGCATTAACAAAAGATGTTTAAGATGATTTTTGGCCGCACAGTAGGCTTGAGGTCAGCCTAGGGTACACGACACCCCGTCTGTGACGTGCAGAGTGAGAGAGTGGGGAGGAAATGGGCTAGGTTGCACTACCGCTGTCAGATCTTATCACCTTCCCACATCCCTGCAGGCACAAGGATAGGACCTAGGCGCTACAACGCTTCCAAGCATATTCCAATGGAACTAAGCTAGGGACTGAATGCTTTGACACAAAGGCTTGTGGGAACATCTTTTCAATAGACATTTTCTTTTTTACACTTTAAATCACTCGGTTCCCATGCTCAGTCGCATTCAGGCAAAGTCTTGTGACCTCCCCGGACCTCGGCTCCTACAGTGATTTTTCTCTCCGCAGTGCAACACTTGATTCTAGCTGCCCTCTCTGCGCCATCGAAAGCTACCAGTTTCCATGCTAGTTTTGTGTCCTGCAGCTTTGCTGAAAATGTCTTATCAGCTTTTCTGGAGGACTCTTTGGGTCTCAGGCGTTGAACCACACACACCCTTGCAAATGAGGGCACTTTGACTCTGCCTTTCCTATTTGCATCCCCTCCCTCCCTTCCTTCTCTTGTCCTGCTGATGTGACCAAGACTTCAGAGAGACCCCTGAACGAGTGGAGAAAGTGGACATCCTTGTCTTGGTCCTGATTTTAGAGGGACAGTTTGAGATTCCACTCCTCATTTAGGATAATACTGGTTATTAGGTTATTGCATATAGACATTATTACATGAACATATGTTCCTAACGACATGAGTTCAATTCCTAGGGACCACATTGTTTTTTTAAAGACACAGTCATGGTGTTATACATTTTTGAGTTGCAGGGCAGCCTGGGTGTGCAATGAAGTTCTGTCTCCAAGTCTCTTCACAGTACATAACCCTAACTTGTCCAGATGCAGAGAATGAGTGACAGCTGAGTGCCCAGCACTACAGGAGCATCTGTGTCAACAATGCATCACTCTGGACACACTGGACAAGAAGAAAGTAAGGGCTGGAGGGCGGGAGGCCTGCCGTGAGATGCTGTCTGCTGGACACGGCAAGGCTACTGTGCTTGTGAACTTGGTGCATGGCAGGGCTAGGCCAGATGTGCACAGACCCAGGGTCCAAGGGTCTTAGACCCTCCTCGCCTTCTCTTGGAGTTTAGAAGGTCAGGGCAGTCCTGGGTCCTGTAGATCTAAGAGGGAAGAGTGCACGAAAAGGCAGGACTTTGGGGGGAAGCTCGGGAGGCAATAGGGAGCTGAGGAGAAGGTTCAGTCAGTCATGTGCCCAACCTCAGGAGCCTGAAGACCTCAGTTTGTATCTCTTGAGATCCACAGAAAAGCCAGGCACCACGCTGAGCCTGGCTTGTGTGGCAAAGTTTCTGGCCATGGAGACACCTTGTCTCAGATGTTGGAAGGTGCCTGAAAAACAGCACCCAAGTTTGTCCGCCTACTTCTGCACCAACATGCTGTGCACACAGTCACTCACACCTACAAACACACACACACCACTGAAATGGCAACAGGTGCAGCTTTTTGGGGCCTATGGAGGAGCCAGCTAAGAAGCAGCCGGGAGGTAGACACTCACTGCAGCTCACAGCCTCAGGCTGCAGAAGGAATCCACAGAAGCATCCTCTTCTAAAGCTATGGACCTTCCCACCTCCCAAGTGCAGCCCAGCCTCCTCACGCCTTGCTCCCCCCCCCCCTCTCTGGCACTAGTGCCCAGGGCTCTTGGGGGGCACTACAGGAGGGTGGCTCTCCTGAGTACGGTGCAGGCATAGAGGGCAGGGGTGGTCTTGGCCCTGGCTGGTCAATGAATGTAGCACAAAACTAGAGCATGTTGGAGTTGGGGTGGGGGACACTCTCTAAAGGACAAAATACGGTACACTTTCATAGAATCTGCCAGCTAGCCTTATCAGGAGTTCAAGGTTAGTGTGAACTATACAGTAACCAGGAGTGGAGCTGTAGATCTGATGATGGTTGTGAGTCTTTATTTTTTTAAAAATATATTTTATTAATTTATTCATATTACATCTAAATTGTTACCCCCTTATATCTTCCCATTCCTCCCTCCCTCCCATTTGATGGTTGTGAGTCTTCATGAGAGAGCCAATGGGAAGACTCGAGAGCGCCCCTGCATGGTGTGCTCAGGCTGCTTCCACAGCCGTGGGTTATCACAGAAAAATTCCAGTCCTGGTGTGAGATAGCCCTCCTGTGCTTTCAGTCAGGGAGGCCTGAAGCTTCCAAAACAACTCTTTCTCATGGTGACCCACCAGAAGCAGATGATAGGCCCTACTGTTGGGGACACTGCAGTTTGATCTTGGCGCATAGAGAAACCAGCCGAAACCGAATGGCAAACGTCCTTCCCGCTGCCTAGCTTCCTTAGTGCAGGGCGGTGCTGGGAGAAACCAGTCATCAGGGTTCTGGCCGGCAGTGGAGTCCACATGCCGTAAGGCTGACCTGCTGAGATACAATCTGCCCAAGGGTGCAATCGTGGCACTGTAGTTCTAACGAACACCTCCTGGGTGAGATTTTGGACATTTCACAGGATGGCACTCATGGCTGGTGCTCTGAGTCTGGTCCTAAGCTCATCCACTGGGGCACAGAGGCCCCATGCTATTGTCATTTTCTAAACGGACTTGTCAGACTGCCTCCTAAATATTTGTTCGTGTCCATAGATTAATGCTGCTTTCCCCATGGATCAGAGAAGCTTCTTTTGCCTGGGGAGTGGTTAACGCTGTCGGAGTATGGTCTGGCGCTTGGTATTTGTTAATTGCTTGTTCCCCGAGATTCTTACAGTTTACTCGCAGACTGTCAGGTACCCCAAGTATTGTCATGTAACCTGGCCTCCGTGTTTGACTAATAAAGAAAGCCCATGCCTGGAGGAAGGTGGGCATGGCGAAGGCTTGAGGGCTTGGGGACAGAAGGATCTTGGGAAGGGGATGCACACAGGTAGCAGAGGAGGAAGCAAGAGAGGGCTGGAAGGAGGCTGCAGAACCACCGCAATGGGCTCGGTGGAGCGAGCACACGGCCCGATCGGTGTGGATGAAGGCGATGGACAACATTAGCAAGTAGTTACGGATTACGGGTGGGAGTTAGCCCAAGCAGAAATTAGATCAGATGCCATAGTACAGGGGCTTGGGAGGTAAAAGATTGTTTAGGGGATTACTATCTGCTCTGCCCCAGGTGAGCCGAGGCTATTCTAAAATACAACAGGTGCCTGCATCTTTTATTGATTGAAAGTGAGTTAGAAAATACCACCATAATGATTATAGCCTAATAATAAGCTCATTAGGCCATACTTTTAATTTAACCATAACACAATGCATAGACTCACTATTCATCAAAGGGTTGTTACGCCAAGATCTATAACACACACACACACACACACACACACACACGTACACACACACCATGCACACGTACACACACACACACACCACACACACATTCACACACACCACACACACACCCACGCACGCACACACCCACACATAGGCCACACAGTTCAGGTGGAGGCTGAGGAGGAGTGTTGGACAACCTCTGTTCCGGTCAGGACTAAGCTTTGCACTCATGAAAGCCCAGCAGCTGTGGTTACCTCCACTAAAGCGCCACAAGGTGGCGCACTTCACTAGCATGGACTAGGGCCTCGTGCTCCACCTCTAAATGAGGCACTATTGATAGTTAACTGTTGCCTGGGTTGGGGGGGGGGATGAGTCATTTTTCTTTAGGGGTGTAGAGAACGAGAAGTTGCCTAGGACCCAATAGGGCCCTACAAACATTCACAGACCCTGATTAAACTCAGTGTGTTGTTCAAACACAGAAAACGGGGCACAGAAAACACAGGCAAATCAGCTTCATGGGACAAGGCCCTTGGCACCAACCCCCAAGCAAGCAGAGTTTAACCCCAGGATCCCACATGGTGGGAGAAAGGAACTGATTCCTGCAAGTTATCCTGAACTCCAGAGAGCCTCTAGCATTCTCATATTCCCCCTCTTCTCCTTCCCTCCCTCCCCCCCCCCACCTCACTTACAGAGTAAATAAATGTACATTTAAATAAGACATGGAAGTAGAGGGAGGGGGATGTGTTGGGAGCAGGGGTTCCGAAAAGAGTTGGAGGAGGATGCCAGAGGGCAGCGAGGACCAAGCATGATCGAGGGATAGAATAGACATAGAAGACAGCGTCAGAATCAAATGTAAAACTTACAGCCACAGTAATGAAAAGTCTCTGATCCCAGCACTTGGCAGGCAGGAGCAGTTGGATCCCTGTCAGTTCCAGGCTAGCCTGGACTACATAGTTAGTTTCAGGCCAGGCGTTGCTGTTCACACTGAATCAAGCAAGACAGAAAGGGGGTAAAGTGAAATAAAGGAGAAATAAATAAACAGCTAGGGCAAGGCTGCCCCCGGCACCCCACTGGTCCTATTTGCTGGCCATCACATCTCTCATTTAATATGTTAATGTGACTGATCCGAGAGAAGAAGACTCCGATCACCACACAAAAGTTAGCTTTTATTATAGAGTTAAACAGTGTTTTAAAGAAACCACTTAAATCTACTTAAATAACACGAATACACTTAAATAAAACATGAATCTCTGTGGACTTGGTGGAGAATGGCTCTGTGTTCTGGTAGCTTCTCTTCTAGGCAGGGCCACCATTAGCAGAAGCAGCATTGAGAATGTGCACACAGTCACAGTTCAGAGCGAGCTGCTTTTGCTGCTCTGCCACTGACAGTGCGTTTGTCCTGTCATCTCTTTGCAGGACACCAATTTTGTTGGTGGAAGGAAGTAAGCACTAGCCTCAGCGGTGAGGTTATTAAACCTTCAGAGCAATTCTTGACTTCCAGGAAACCTGTCAGGCAAGCAGACTTCTTTCTGTAGGCCAGATAGACTTTCGTGGCTTGTTGTGTTGTGTTTGGTGGCCACAGCGCTCAGTTAGAACGATGGTCATCGGGACAGCATGGCTGCAGGACTGGACAGCCTGGAGGGGTTGACATGGAGTTTGGGGAGGAGAAGAGGGCTGCTTTGTGCTGTTTTACCTGAGGCAACTGTGACACGGCCCACAGAGCTGCAGTCATGTCCTCTTGTCTCTCAGGGTTTGTGAGGTGGTCCACGTTGTTCCAGAAGTCCTAATCGTACCTACGATGCTCTGGAGCATCAATAGTCAGTGATGGTCAAACTCAAGAGATCAAGGCATAGAGAGCTTAAGCCCCAAACAGCAGCCTCAAAGGTCCTTCTGAGAGCCCAGCAGAGAATACCCATCAATAGGATATTCTCTTGAAAACACTGACATCTATCCCAGTTTCCATGGTGTTGGGGTACCATGCAGACTGCAGTCAAGCATCTCACCGAGGAAGACACCATGCTGTCTGCATCAGGAACTTCAGTTTCTACCTGAAATGGCGTTGGTGGTAAGCCTCAGGTGGGCTTAACAATCAATCAAAGAGCAATGAAGCTCACCTGAGTCAGAAGCCTCACTTTACATGTCCTCAGATTCCAGTTCTGTGCCTCACTTTTTTTTTTTTTAAACAAGACTTTGTCTCTCACAGAAACCCTGTCTCTCACAGAAACCCTCTGAGCAGAGTCAGGCATGTATGCTGATGTCTGGGACCTGCAAAGATTTTCATCCTTCTTCAGTTGGTTTGTGAGTGGCGGCATTACAACCTGTCCTCGGGCACCCTGAGGCAGGAGAGACAGGCCAGCATTGGATACTCTAGGCCCTTACAGCCATATTGGTTCCTAACCAGAAAATATCATCTTAACTGTTAGAAAATACACCACCTAACAAAACCCGTCTCCAGCTGCACTGAACTCCTCACATACTGTTCTACCCTGAAATAGCCTTGGTTAATAGAGGACACATCAGTGTCTTCCTCCTGGCTCTGTGAGTAAGCACAGTGTGCCAGCCATACACACGAGTGAACATACATGATACAGATGTAACATACGTGACATAGGTTGAACATATACATAGATATATATATATACCATTCTATATACACACATATACCACACTCACATATACACAAAATCTACACACACACACACACACACACACACTCCCACTGATGTAGGTGTGTGTGATTCAACTCATTGCAGATCTGGGACAGACACTATGATGTTCTGGATGGTGACATGGATGCAGCTCTGTAGTAGAAGAAAAGAAAATGTGAGTAAAGCATAGAAAACTCCTTTTTAAAAAGCACTTATACTTTTTATATTATATAGCTAAGTCCTTGGCAGACACCATCATGACAAATTTCAGTAGTGCTGGGAACTGAACCCAGGGCCTTGCCCTTGAAACATGAGCACTCTCCCACCTGAGCCACATCCCCAGCCGTAAGGCTCGGGTGTAAGCAGCTCTCTGAAGGCCAATAGCTCTCAGCCTGGAGGTGAGATCATGGTGTCAGTGGCAGCTACGGCAGCGGGTCTGGGACCCACCACTGCTGCCTAGCTCTCCTCATAGTCAGAGCCAGTGTCTCCTCGGAATCTTTGCACATATTTTCCAGAGTCACTTGTGAAATGTTATTGATTAGAAGGGACCAGTATGTTCCCTGCAGCGTTGGAGTCAGATGCCAATCAGATGGTAAAGAACCTAACAGTCCCCGAGGGGATGCTTACATTTGACATGCAAAGCCATAAGGACTCACCAACCTGACACAGCCTGGCTACGTAGCCTCGGCTGCCTCAAGCTGGTGTGTTTCACCACAGCCAGGTTTGGAAAGGTTCTTTGCATTGAGAGCATTGGCACTGGTGTTCCATGCACTTTATTTTTAACTGCAATCTCTATTTCAAAATCCTGGTACCTAGACATCATTATATGCCAAGATAGAGCTAGGTGTTCAGAACAGATGTGTTGGAAAATTCTCTCCCACATTCAGCGGAAAACCCCTTATCTGCATTTGATTCATGAGGCTGCCCAACGGGGCTGGAGAGATGGTGCAGTGCTCTTGGAGGGTAGCAGGGGCTGCAGATCGCTTGACTCGAGACCTAAGGCATCAGACCCATCTCTTCTAACCACGGCAGGCACTGACCTCATGTGCAGGAATCTGCGGAGACACAGAATTGAAGCAAAAATGTTATGTTTTTAAAAGACTATGCAATGAAGTTACAGAAATAAAAATAATAACGTATACACACACATATGTGTGTATTTTACAAAAAAGCTGGAATTTCATTTGATCTTTACTATTAGAGTCTGGAATATAATGCAAGCTATAAACACACATTTGTTATGATACATAACACACACACACATACACACACACACACACACACACACACACACACACACACACACACACACACACAACCTCTTGGGATTCGCACTTGAATCCCAGAGTCCTAGCCTTCCTTGGGTCTCTCTGGCTGTATCCTCGGCTCTTACACATTTTCTGGGACAGGGTTCTGGTCCTTTCACTATGTTGCTGCATTTCCTTTGACTCCAAACTTTCTGGAAAAATCCAAGCTGATGTGGAGCAAAGTACGTGTCAGAATGCCATCACTCTGAGGCTGCTTGCACTCACTGAAATTGATCATGGGCCACCTGGGAGGAGAAGAAACCACTTCCTAGGGAGGTGAGATCCTACTTTTTAAGCTAAATTCCAGACCCAAATATGTTTGGTTTACCATTTTACCTGGTTTTCCCCTTTGTATTCAGCTAGCTGACTGTTCTGCTTTGAATAAGGATGGCCCCATAGACTCATAGATTCAAGTGCTTGGTCATCAGGGATTGCTTGGCACTACTTGAAAAGGAACGGGAGGTGTGGCCTTGTTTGAGTGGGTGTGGTCTTTTTTGAGTAGGTGTGGCCTTTTGGAGGAAGTATGTCACTAGAAGTGGGCTTTGAGGTTTCAGAAGCCCATGCCAAACCCAGTGGCTCTCAGCTGCTCTCCGGCACAATGTCTACCTGCATGCCACCACACTCCCCACAACAGTAATAATGGACTAAACCTCTGAAACTATATTTTTTAAAAAAGCACCAGTTAAATGCTTTTTTAAAA
This sequence comes from Acomys minous, assembly GCF_964271855.1. Lineage (NCBI taxonomy): Eukaryota > Metazoa > Chordata > Mammalia > Rodentia > Muridae > Acomys > Acomys minous. Next base: position 60,179,645 of record NC_140500.1, on the reverse strand, counting down.
GTATAAGAATTGCAATAAATTTACATACCATACCTGGAGTTGATGAAGAACAAAATAGCATTTACTAAGCATTGGATAAGCTAATGGATTCCATAGTTTGTGCTCTTATTCTTTCCCCCATGTTCCTGGGGATGGAACCCAGGGCCTCGAGCATGCTGGGCACACACTCTGCCACTGAGGCATGCCCCGGGCCTGTTTGCTTCACCTTCTCCACAGCCCTGTGAAGCACATAGTATCCCCAGATACAGGTTAAAAAAAAAAAGGGCAGGAAGGGCCAGCACCCTCACAGGCAGTGAATGACCGGGGGCAGGGGCAATCAGAGAAAACCCATTTCCACACCCACTGCTTCCTAGATACACGGTCACTATGGACCTGTGGAAGGTGAGTGATGAGGCTGAACTTCCAAGTGGGTCAGAAGGATGATGAGTGTTATTAGCTCTGTGTCTGGGCTGAGAACCTGGCCTTGCTTTCTTGTACATAGATACATGTGCAGAAGAGAGCTGTGTCCTGTGTATGGCCATGGAGCCCCCTCAGTGGCCAGAATGGTATTTCTGTTGATCCAAAAGGTATCAATGTGGAAACTCCAGTGAGATAAAGTGGGCTCACAGTCAAGCAGAGGTCCCGACCCCCATGTCTCCTCTCCCCCTTTCATCTTTCTCCCCTCTTTTCTCCCGCCTTTCCATTTCCTTTCCTCATCTCTCTCCTCTCTTCCTAGTCCTCTCCCTGCTCTCTTTCATTGCTTCTATCTCTTCTCTCCTCTCCTATTCTCTGCACAACTCTTCCTCCGTCTTCTAGAAGGTGTGGACCTCCTCCTATTTCTCATCATGGTCATCATTGTCCCCCTAGTCCTTGTCCTCCTTGTCCTATTCCTATTCCTCCTCATCTTTATCCTCCTCTTCCTTTCCTTTCTTCTTTTCCTCCCTCCCCCCTCCTCTTCCCTCTCTTTCTCTACTGTATGTCTCTTTCCTTCTCTGTCTCCATCTCTCTGGGTCCCTTTCTTTCCTGACTTAACAGGGCAGAGGAACTCAACAATAGAAATGAGTAGGAAGAAGAATCAAGCAAAGAATTAGGTCCGTTCAGATCAACCAGTGTGAGGATAAAGACCATGGAAAGGATAACACCATAGTCCACTAGTCCCTGTGGACAACATCCAGGGCACAGGCGTTTATTGCAAAGGAAAGCAGGATGGTTCAGTGCTTTCCCAACACCAGCTCTGCTGGGGAATTCAGAGTAAACATGACATTGGGAAGGAAAGAGACAGCACTCAGATACAGTGTCTGGGGTGGAATGTCTTCAACCTCTGGCTTTGAGGACTTTTCTTGAGGGTTTGTTTTAGAAAACCAGCAGTGATACCACCATATTTTTTCATCTTTTCATGGTGTTAATCAGACTATGAGCCTTGAAGGAAGGCTGTTGTAGCAACCAGTTAAGACACTCTGTGGATATTATTGAGTTTTGAAATTGTTGTAAGCTACAGAACAGTTTACTCTTGTACCTTCCAGACCTGAACCCCACATACTGTTTATATTTGGGGGCACACACCACTGTGACAGATTCAGGTTTCATTCTTTGATACTCAAAATGGCGGTGTAAATCAACACTGCCCAAGGAGGCTGTCTGTGTTGGATGGGTCTAAGATGTCAAAAGAAACCAAGAATTCCTAGGGAGCCTCTCCAGTCATGCCTGACGCACTAAGGAACGTAGGCTAAGGAGCTTTAACCACTGACCAAAAACATGACTCCCCAAATCATGTCAGGGAAACACTCTGGTCTGCTAGGTGGAGAAAAAAAGAAGGGATGGTCTTCTTTGTCTTCCTCATTCATAAAGGGCAAAATGAGCTGAGGTTCTCTCACTTTCTTCCTGGCTGGTTCTTCACTGAGGACAAGGCTCCTTTAGTCATGTGAGCTTAGCTCTATCCGATGTCCAAACAGTAACCATGCCAACGTTTGTCCTCCAGCTTCTAACCCCCATCTGCTTCCCTCCTGCCAACAGCTGACTCTGATTTCATCTTCACCAAGAATTCCCATGACTACTTCAAACATGAGTTCAACAGTCTCTCTGGGTCCTCAGCTGCCTGCCCTCAGTCCTGCCCATGGGACCTGTGTGATGTCTCCCTACGTAAAGAGGAGCCCCTCTGCCCTTCTGATGAGGTACTATAGGACTGTCACATCATCTCACCCCTCTTGCCTTCCCTCCCCTCCTCCACTGGCTCACCAGGTGTCAAAACCCATCAGACAAGTGCATGGCTGAGTGGGGATGAACCTCAAAGAGGTTAAGCCAAGCAATCCAGATGTGAAGTTACATGCCTAAGCAGTTCATTCAAGAAGGGGCGAGCCAGCAGTGCTGAAGTACAGCATGGAGAGAGGGAGGGAGCACACTTAGGGGTGGATGCTAAAGAAAGTGAGGAAGGGATGGTGGGAGCCAGAAAGGCGTTTATTTCAGAGGAAGGAAGTGGCAAAGGTGGCCAGGCTCCTGCCAGGCTCCTATTTCCTTCTCTAAGTGGTGCGTGCACATGGATGCTTGCTCAAAGATTAAGTACACCACACTGTGCACCTATGTACACGCAAAGGTAAACATCATATTAAAACATTAAGCTTTTAGATAATAGAATTCAAGTCAAAGACCAAAAACAAACAAACAAATCAAAGCTGTGATCAAATCACTTCACAGTTCCCACACATGCCAGCACTGTTAAAACACAGCTCTTCCTGGAGCTGTTTTATCCCACATGTCCCCTAGACCCAGGCCTCAATGTGACAGTCATCATAGATGACACCATGGAAATAACCATCAGATGACTTTTTAAAAATTGAAACAGGGTCTTCCTGTCTAGCAAAGGTTGATGCAAAAACCCATAATCCTCTGGTGTCAACCTCCAACTGCTAGGATTCCAAGAGGGTGTCAGTACACCAGCTTTCAATGAGTTCTTTAAGCCTTGCACTCTCTACCCACCATGGCCTATAATTCATGAAGCCAACATCCTCAATGAATTCCAACTCCAGCAGATCCAAATCCTCTTCCTACTGGAGCCTGGCCCTGTATCGCATCCTGAATTCCTGTGGCTTCTGTGAACCTCACAACCAGCTCTCCTGTAGCCTTGCTTGTCTTTAAAACCCCCACTGTGTTCCCTGCTCCCCTCTGCAGACCTCCCCCTCAGCTGCAGGGAATCACTTCTCCTGCAGCCAGCTCTCCCATCCCCTAGGCTCTTGGCCCAGCTCCAAGCCGGCCCTGTCACACACTTGTCAGCCTCTAGTCCTCACTCCCTGGATCTCCGCGATCACACACACACACACACACACACACACACACACACACACACACACACTCGCTTTCTCATCATCATTTGATATTAGCAGCTCCCAAACCTTAACTGACCTCTCAACCTCAATCAGCCCTGTGACTCCTTCACTTTCACTTCTGCAGTCTGACTTCGGTCATGCCATGGCTCTGACGGGTCATGTCAACCATGTCTGCCATCCTTTTCTGATACCAACCACAAATCCCAGCCAACAAGACTAATTGATGCAGGAGCACAGTGTACCTGCCCAGTGCAGACCCTCCCCATGACACCCCCCTTCACAAGTCACCATAAGTCCCCTCAGCAGGACCCCTCTTCCTCTGAAACCCACAGCACCCTGTGTTTACCTCCTGAAGAGCATGGTGCACTCTGCCTCATGTGAGCAGGTGCTGACTTTCTGTGTGATCTCCCATTGTGTCCCCAGGGAGAGCCTGAAAACCAGTGAGGCTTTATACACTTGAACAGAGAAAGATGAAGGCCCAGAGCCTGCCGCACAGGCCAGCGCTTGCCCAGGTCTGACTTCAAGTGGCTGTGATTGCCCAAGTCTAGAATTAAACCCTGTCTGTGGCTTGCCCCTGTCACACTCCAAGAAAAGCGGTTGTTGCCTGAGCCTCAGGTCCTGAGACAAGAACAGCATTCAGAAGCAGTGTCCAGGGAGGAACTGTGTGTGCTTGCAGATCATCAGGAGCATGCGTGGCACAAGCACACACGTGAAGTGTGCATGGAGGAGCTCTTGGGTGTGCACAACGGCAAGTGCCGCTCCATGAAGAAGGAAATGCCAGCATTAGAATGAGCTCCCCTGGCTTACTTGAAAATTTCTATACACAGCTTTTAGGTGTGATCTCTAGAGCATGTTCACATATGTCCTATGACAACCGACTTTCACCATCCAGACTCAAAGGGAGTTGGAGCTCTGAAGAAATACTTTTAATAACGTAAAGTTTACAAATGTTTTAAAAGGCCTCAACGTTGGAGCACAAGCACTTGTAAGTGCTCAGAGACCAAAGAGATGGAATGGCTTGGCTCTGCTAAAAGACTTGCCCAGTGTGCTTCTAAGAGACAAGAGGAGCCCCGCCCTGCGGAGGTCAGACTTGCTTACATGGCTCCAGCCTAGGGTGAGCAGCCGCAGGTCCCCCGAATGAAGAGCACCTCTCCACATTCCGCGTGTGACAATAGTCGGGCCCTCTGTTCTGCATGGGGACAATCAGATGTGTTATGACTTAGGTCTTCTCACCTCAAAGAGAAAACAAGTTGTCACAATCTCTCTTGTTCTCATAGCTCCAGTCAGTGAAGCCCCGCCCACCCAGGTGAAGCCCCGCCCACCCAGTGAATGACTTTCATTCCTTCTCCTTCATCTGAGTGTTTCACCGTCATGGCTTTCTTGTGCTTTTCTGAGGTACTGTATAAAACCTCAAGTCCTTAGGGCAATGCTATATGGATGGAGCAGCCCATTGAGGCCCTGGAGCTGCAGGGTGACCTGTGTGCACATGCAGCCCGAAAAAGCTGCAGCCCGAGACTCCAAACAGTGAGTGAAGATGGGACACTGAACCTAGCAAAGCCACAGTGGCAGGGTTCTCAGCTCAGTGGGGACCAGTCACCCATCTCCTGCTTAGTTCTCCCAGGTGGACCGGAACCAAACAGCTTCCCTTTGCTCCTTTATCATATTTCTGAAAACTTGAGTGCTCAGGCCCACAGCTGGAGAAGGCTGACTCTGACATTCATCGGGAAGTGCAGTGGTTACAGCTGGGCAAGGCTGACCGTCTCACCTGTGTCTGACTGAGACGGAGCGCTGCAATGTGAAGATCCTCACTGGAGACGAGGTTTGACTCATAGAAGTTAAAGGCCATTTTTTTTTTTTTTTTACCAGACAAGGTGGCAGGACACTAGAGGACAGCACTCATCACACAAGGTTCTGCTACCACAGTAGCGTAAGTTTGACCATGGAAGCAAACGAGACTGAGGTCATGGACGGCAGGCTCGGTGCTCCAGGCCTCAGACCCCTGTCCACCAGCACCGCCTTACCTTACCAGTGAGCTCCATCTCCCTCCTGTGTGTGGCTGGCCGAGATGCAATGGGCACCACGTCTACACAAGTCTTTTCCAAGTCTGAGTGATGATGCCAATGTGTTGGTGACTAAGTCATCAGAGGCTTCCTCTAGGCCACTCACCAGTGCTGGCTTGAGGGGTGTGCTTCCCACTGAAAAGGCTTCGGCCTTTGTAGGTGACCGTGCTGAAGTGGGGCTCCCCTCCCCGCTGTGATTTTCTACATCAGTAATTGGCCCAGCAGGACCAGAGTCCCCCTTGGTCATTTCTTTAGATGAATCCTATAGGTTTTTTAAATTATTTTTGCCAATTTCTTTTTTTTTTTTAATTTCTATTAATGAGAAGTGGATTTAGGCTGATGCTTCATATCTCAGAGAAAAAAGCCTTGCCAGCATAGAGGTGACCAAAGTGTAGCCCTGTTCAGGTCTGACATACTAGCACAGGACCCATGCTTGTCAGGATGCCCCTGGAGCCATGGAACACAGCCACCATCTATTACTCAGTTGCCATATGGCCATATGTCTTCATTAACAGTCAAGTCTCAGTCTTCTCATGATCTAAGTTCAGTGTGTGTGTGTGTGTGTGTGTGTGTGTGTGGTGTGTGTCTATATATATGTTGGCTTGTATTTTTGAATGTGCATGAGTTTGGGCCTTAGCCACAGATTTTTAATGTCTTCTTCAAGTGTGTTCTACCTTAGTTTTCTGAGAAATGATCTTTAATTGGCCTGAAAACTCACATTTTGTTTCCTACTTTATAATTTTGCTACTGTTATGAATCATACTATAAATATGAGGTAGAGGCTTGCAAAGGGACCACGGCCCACGGGCTGAGAACGGCTGCTTTAGAGATGAGCAGAGGATTCAAAGGTCCTGCCCTGTGTTCTGATGACATTGTTCAATGTGCTCATGTTTCTTGCTGTTGATGTGGCGGAAAGGTCACAGATGTCTGTTCTCAAGTCGCCCTCTTGGGCACATAAGCTGAATGGGAGAATCCTCCGTGTCACCATTGGAAATTGGCTTTATTGAGTCACTGGCCTTTATGCCCAAATGAACTGGCCCATTAAAATTGCAGACTCCGTGGTGCAGTGCAGTCCAAAGGCATCAGCTGAGCAGCTGACGCACAGTCCTCCTGTCTCTGTGATGTCCACGCTGACCTTCACTGTCGGGTGCTGTGTTTACTCTCTGCTGTACCTCTGTAAGAGGCAGCTCTTCCGGTTCTCAGTCCTGGGAAAAAATGACGCTGACAGTCTGCCATAAAAGCCTAACTGGAGAATTAGACCAAGTCTAATGTCAGGAAAGAGAGCGAGAAGACAGGCGGGGAGAGGCAACAATGTCACATGACTTGACCCCAAGCCTGCCATGCTGCTCCTGTCTGCTGCTCTGTGGAGGCTGCACCAGCCCCCCTCCTACCTGGTGCTCAGGCTGCGAGGCTTCTGACTGCCCAGCTCTGTGCTGCTCTGGAGCTTTGATGTTGGTCACGAAGACAAAGAAGACCCACCTTTCTTCTTGTCCCAGTGCCAACAGTGTTTCCATAATTTCTGTCTTTATTCTGGCTTCCCATAAAGAATGAAAAAAGAGCAGAGTGATTAAAATTAAAATGCACAGAAAATTTCCAAATGTCTAAATGAGGCCCTAAGGAAATGTGGCCTCTGCACGCAGGGTTTTGGAGATGCCTGGAGTGAGAAGTGGTACCCTCTGAAATCCCTGACTCCCTTCCATCCCAGCATCTGGAGAGAGAAAGGCCCTCGCTCTTCCACCAATGGGCACAGTCAGCAAATATCAGCTATCAAGAAGCGTAGCTAAGCTGGCATGGTGCGTGTTTGTCATCCCAGAGGTGCCAGGAGGCCGAGGATGCAGTTATTGGACCTCCAGAGCCTCGAGGAAACAGGCCATACTGTTGACCCTCAAAGAGGAAATGGCAGCACTGCTCTCGGTTTTTTTTTTCTGCTCCTGAGAACAATGGGGATCTTTGCTCACCTTAGTGTACTGCTTCTCAGCAGGGCACAACCTCACCTCGGAGGGCATTAGGCAATGGCAGGGGCCACTGGGGGGCACTCAGAGCTGGGAGGAGCTGTGCTGTGGGATGCTGCTCGCAGGGATGCTGCTAACCTGCTTCTGTTCCGGACCATGGCAGAGATGCTGCTTGAGAGGAGGGTGTGACCAGAAACTCAGCATGAAGGGCTGATGTCTGGGGAGGACACACAAGTCCTCGGTGAGACGTAGCTGTCTTTGAAAAGGGAAGGAATCGAGAGGGGGATTTACTATGCATTAAAACTCAAGCATTAAAAACCTATAAAATTCATCTAAAGGAATTCCCCAGGGGGACTCTGGTTGCTGTCCCATCAACAGCCAGAAACATGAGCATATTGAACAATATCATCAGAACACAAGGCAGGACCTTTGAATCCTCTGCTCCTCTCTAAAGATCTTACTATGCCTTCACCTTACAGAACACCCCAGCAGTGGAAAACAAGAAGAAGCCCTGGTCTAGGGGGTGCACAACCTGGGGAAAGGCAAACTGTGGAACTCATCTCTAAACCTGAGCTTTCTCCCTTTCTGTGGAACATGAGCGTCCATGCTGGCTCAGCACACACAGCCTTCTGAAGATAAGTGCGGGGGTGCCAGGAAACCCCGCCCAGCCCCCCACGCTCCTCGGTGGCATGTGCATTTACCAAGCTCAAGGCTACACATGACTTGGTAAGACTTTAACCACCATTCCCTTCATCAGTCACAACAGGACTCTTGTCACTGGGGCTTTAGGAGTCATTTCCTGGTGACAACTCTGCAATCTTATATTTATTCTGCCAAGCCAAGTCTGACGAACAATGTGGGTTGAACTGACAGGCCTTACTGGGCTGAGCCACACGGAGCCTAGATAGTTCACAGTCCTTTGGTGACTTTTTAGCTACAGGGAAGGTTAACCTCTTTCCTGAACCACCCAATGGGCTACAGGAGAAAGAGAAGAGGAAGCTGGGCCCCAGCCACTCACCAGTAACAAGCCAGAGACTGGCTGCCTTCATGGAGACTGGGCAGTCAAAACGCCACCAATGCGCACACACCCTGCTTACCTGCCAACCCTTGACTAACAGCTGGACCAGGTGGGCACAGACAGAACCAAGTCCCTACTCATAAAATTCCTTGTGACACCACCACCTTTGGTGTCCCCTTCCCACATCCCCCACGTCTTTGAATAGCAAGGACAAGCATGTGTGTGAACTGTCAGAAATCTGATTAAAAGATGGCACGGTCAGGTTCTGTACTGTCAGCAGAGCTGAGACGCGTGAAGAGAAGGCAGGATGAGTGAGGGGCCAGTCACGGGAAGGGAATGGAAATTGCAGGCTCTCATGTTAGAAGCTTGTGGTATAAGATGAAGGCCTCTTCTAGAGTCCTAAGTTTGTAACTGGTTGCTGTCGTTTCTATTATGTTTTCCCCCCAAATGCTGACTGATATAGGAGGCATAGGACAAAATTGCTGTTTGTTTCCATATTCTGGCCAAGAGCATTAAAATCCGGAATCTGTCTTGTGGTGGAAAGCTGACGTCTTGATGTCTAAGCCCAGAATACTCCCACTGTGGTAGTCAAGTGGCAGAGTAGGGCCCAGGGATGGCCGTGCCCCCTTGAAAACATAATGCGGAGGGGCTCTTGGGCAGCATTTACCTTAAGGCACAGACCATACAAGCAGTCTATTTACTGAGATTAGCACTAGAAGACTTGAAGCAGCCGTGAGTGGCCGTGCGCACACCAGAGAGTGGTGCACACACCAGAGGGCTGTGCATACGCACACACCCAGCAGTCACCACATAGGCTTCTCTCCTCGTTAGCACTAAGGCAACGAGGGAGCAGCACGTCAGCTTGGGGTCTTATGTCTTCCATAATGCAATCCCTAGCAGAAGCCGAAGGCTTTGTGATGGAGTGTGCTTATTAACTTTCTCAGTGTTATCCTGAAGTCTGCAGGCTCACTCGAGGGACAATGAGGAAGAAAAACTTTGCTTCTGCTGTTTAAGGATGTCTGGATCTAGGGCTGAGAGACAGCACAGGAAAGCAACCTCTGCGAGCTCCATGAACCAGAGCGCTCGCTGCACAAGCCCGGCTTGAACTTTGCTGGGGAGTGAGTCGGGCTTCTTGGGAGAAGTGTGATGTGCTCTCAAGACACACTGGTCATAGCACCAGCCAGTGTGCTGAGAGCCCACTGGGAATGCTACAGACAGGAGGGTGAGCCATGCACTCTTGGACCAAAAGAGGTTAAGTGGTTCAAACACAGGAAAAGGCACTGGGCCTTTCAAATTAGTTGCATGTAACTGCATGCAGATTATCTTTCTTTTCAACTGCTGGGAGACTTATCTCATTTGGAAATATATATATATATATATATATATATATATACATATATATATATATATATATATATAAAATTTTTTTTAAGTACCTGGATTGCTCTGGTGTTTCGAGCTCCAGGTTTTAATATGGCTACTGCCTGTCACTAGACAAGCCAGGAGTTATGAAAGCAAGTTCCTTTGTATGTCTGGAAGATCGTCAGTGAGTACATTGCTAAACTGATGACTGACCACTGTGGGCACTGTGATTCAGACTTGCAGTGCTGTAATTGGGTGGTGTTGGCAGGATGGTTATCACAAACCTCATGGCAGAATCACACACTTTAAAACAAATTGAATTAAAAGTTGAATTAAATCAATGCTTTTTTAAAAAAAAAAAAACATGGATTTATAATGAGTATTTACACAAGGGGAAAAAAAATCCTTTAAAACATGATAGGGTTTCACTTTATAGGCCAGGCTTGCTAGGCTGGCTCTACCACGCAACAGAAGCTTCTCCAAGACCAGGGAATGACTGTGGTGGTTTGAATGAAAACGGTCCCCATTGGCTCACAGGGAGTCGCACTATAGGAGGTGTGGCCTTGTTGGAGGAGGTGTGGCTTTGTTGGAGGAGGTGTGGCTTTGTTGGAGGAGGTGTGGCTTTGTTGGAGGAGGTGTGGCTTTGTTGGAGGAGGTGTGGCTTTGTTGGAGGAAGTTTGTCACTTTTGGTGGGCTTGGAGACCTCAGAAGCTCAAGCCAGGCTCAATGGCTCACTCTCTCTGCTGCTTACCTATCCAGATGTGGACGGCTCAGCTATTTCTCTAGCGCCATGTCTGCCTGTGAGCTACCATGCTCCTTCTACGATGATAACGGTTTAAATCTCTGGGCTGTAGACCAGCCCCATATAACGTTTTCCTTTATGAACGTTACTGAGATCGTGTGTCTCTTCCCAGCACTAGGACACTGACTAAGACAGTGACTTCAGCTACCTCAGTCCCTGATACTGAGGTGCCACACCTAAACAAGCAGTCCTGGCACTGACACTACTTTTGGAGAGTTTGAAGGATTGTGGCAGGGAACACAGTTGCTCCTGTGCCCCAGACATGAAACACAGTCCCATTTCTCTGTCCTTGAAGGTCCAGGTCTCCCTGTAATCCCAGGCCCAGGAGGGCTGCGAACTGAGCCCTGAGTGGGACGCAGCTGCCTCTCCAGCCAGGTCAGCCAAGGCAACCCTGCTCATGGAGGGCTGGCAGCTGTGGCGGCCAGTTCCCCTCACGTGCCATCACCACTGCTGGACGGCACCAACAGCGAGATGCCATGTGCAAACTGAGTGGAGGGAGGGGGCTGCTGCAGACAAGCATCTTGGCTCTGAGTGGCCTGTCTGCACCCCCAGCTCTGTCTCTGCTCCTGTTGAAATGCTTCAGGAACCCCCTAGCGTCCTCCCTTACACCATGGTGCTGACAACGCAATACCTTAGAGAGCTCCCACCTAGACAGTTCGGTTATTTCATGGGGTGGGGGGAATGATGTCACAGAGTTTGGAACTCTCGAGAAAAGACCACCAGGCAAAATCAGATTATGATTAGTGAATTTTATTGAAGCTTCTGGCAAGTCAACAAACTGGGAACCAAACTACAGGCTGCTATGTGAAGCGGGTGAGGGGGGGGATTTTTAAATGCAAAAAACCACAAGAAGGTTTTGAGTGTCTGCACAAGCAAGCTGCTCTGTTCTGTCAAGATCAGGTCAAGGCGACCTCAAAAATAGTCCTTGAATGTCTGCATAAGCAGGTTACAGAAGCCAAAAAAGCAGCCAGGCATATGGTTAAGCAGATAGTTAGGGATGTACATTTCTCGGTTGGCATGGTGTGTGTGTGTGTGTGCGTGTGCGTGTGCGTGTGTGTGTGTGTGTAGGGGGGTGTCCCTGCGTCAGGGGTACTGGGAACTTTTCTTCCAGGAACTGGAGTCAAAGACAAATGGTTAGTGGGGACCAAAATGGATGCTTTACCCTAAAATGGAGTTTCTTTTTGTTTTTATTCTTATTTGCTTGAGACAACGTCTCTCTGTGTTATCCCTGGCTTTCCCGGACTCGCTTTGTACACCAGGCTGGCCTTGATACACCTGCCTCTGCCTCTGGAGTGCTGGGATTAAAGGCATGTACCTCCACACCTGGTTAAAATGAAATTTCTTTAGCTATCACACTCTCCATTGGCTGTAGATCATATGATTTGAATCATTTATTGGTGCTTAGATACAGGCTGGTACTGAGCCTGTAGAGCTGTTATTTTAACTGAACTGATTCTGTTTCTAATGCAAGTTAGTAACCAATGTAAAGCATGGGGGCTGATCATAACGCTAAGGAGTCATAAAATAATAGGCCCAGCTATGGTAGTTAAAAGGAGGGTAAGCCATAAGTTAGCACCACAGGAAGAGGGATGGGTACCAGCTAGAAGCCTCACGTGCCCCTTTGCTCTTGTATCCAAGGTTTTCTGAACCATGTCTCGTGTCTCTTGTATAACTCCTGTGTTGTTGGCATTAAAACATTTTTCACCTAAAGCTGCACAGAGGTCTCATTCTTTTAGGAATAACAAATCTTGTCCTGAATTAATTAATGCTGGCGTTCCTAAGTCAGCCGTGCCTGGGGTTCCTGCGGTCACGAAGCAGGGGGGGGGCATAACTGATATTGCTACTGTTTTCCTTCTAACTAGGCCCTGGACCTCATAGTAGGGGTTTTAATGCAGGTAATAGATTAGATTAGAATGCAGAGATTCCCTTCCCATGGCCCAATGCTAGATTTCAGCCGTTACACATCTACCAAGGCCAAATGTACAGGCCCGCTGTGTCCCTAGTGGAGCCAAGAAAATACATTCTAATATGTTCAGAATTTCATGGTCTGCATGTGAGCAGTGAAGGAATGTCCATAAACGTAAGGCTGTGTAATTATTGGTGGAAAGAGATTAAACACTACCTGTTCCTTGGAGGTCTCCTACTCACACCGTAGGAGAGTTTAGTTTCCTCTGGTTTACAATTTTAATTCTCTAATGGGATTGTAGTTGATGGAAAGGTTGAAGCCTATCATTACATAAAAAGGAGGTCTACAGGCGAGGCGAAAGCAACAGCAACTCATTCCCCCAGGCAGGGGAAGGTAGGCTCTAACCAGTTACCTAGTCCTTCAAAGTCTCAAAACTCAGAGACATCCATCAGGCGATGAGATTATTGTACGTCCTCACATTCAGGGCTGCAGCGGAGCCTTTTGCCACAGACCCTTGGTTGAGACCAAGGGTTGATTTACTGTCATGGGTGGGGTGGTCTGAGGAGGGAGGAGGGGAAGGAGAGACAATCTAGTCTGGTGGAAGCAGCCAGCTTCTCCCCGCCGGGCCTGTAGGGCTCACATGGCAGAGTGGCCCAGTTACAAACTAGATAATCTTCCCTGCTAAACCAGAAGCCCCAGATGCGGTCCTTTAGCCAGCCAGTGGGTCCTCCCCTGGTCATGACTCTGAGAGTAGAGAGGCTATATGCACATAGGTCCATCCTGGGGGAGGGCTTCCTCACTCAAAAAGGATGCGTGGTTCTGGGTGCCCAATATCCTCCTTTCTTGGACAATCGCAGCTTCACAGTTTGGGTCAGAACAATGATATTGTCCCCACCCCACCCTCATGAGCAATGTGCTGGCTCAACAACTGTACATTCCTGGGAAGAGGAAGTATTTAGCATATTTTCATCACACCCTGAGAATGATGCAAGCTCTAGTCTCACAGTTTGGAAGTGATTGGCCACAAGCCCTTTTGTCAGCCATGACTAAATAAGCTTCAAAAGGGTCAGGAAAATCAAACTTAAATTCAGGCTGGGAGGCAACATTCTGGAGAATTCCTACCAGTTGACCATGGATAAAAGAGGCATGGTTCCTTAGACATTTCCCAGCCACAGACCTCAACATTTTCTGCTGGACAAGCATAAGGGATACCAGTCAGAATTCCCAGTGCTATCATGAGTGCAAGGTACAGATGAGCTATACCTCTAGAAGGTTCTGGGGTCTCACATTCACCTCCATTTCCTTTAACCTTTTTTTTCTTTTTCTGGCCTGTCATGTCTGCCTTTAGCTGGGGAATACTGAATCCAAGCCACAGTTTCTGCTACCTTGACAGCTGTGGCTGTTGCTAGGATCCCTGGGGGGACAACCTCTTCCTGTTAAGGTTCCAGAGCGTTGCAGGGCAGGCGGCTGAGCCACTCCAAGTTCCTGGGTTGGATCTTGAGTGCTGGTCTGTTAAAAACCAGTGGTGGGAGTGAGAGATGGCTCTGGATGTCTTGAGTGGTCTGCTGCAATGCCTGTGAGGACTTAAGGGAAGAAACAGATATTTAATAGCCTGTGGCCTTTTCCTTGCAGGAATGTGTGTGGTGGAAGGCATTAATAGAGGACAGCTCTGTCTACCACACTACTGGAATTTAGTCTTTTCTTTTCTTTTCTTTTTCTTTTTTCTTTTCTCTTCTCTTTTCTTTTCTTTCTTTTTCTTTTTTTCTTTTTTTATTTTTTATTTTTTTGAGTCAGGGTTTCTCTGTGTAGCCTTAGCTGTCCTGGACTCACTTCCCGAGTGCTGGGATTAAAGGCGTGTGCCACCACACCCGGCTCAATTAGTGTTTCCTAATGGTCCTGTTAACTCTTTCTACCTGTCCTGAGCTTCAGGGCCTCTGGGTACAGTCTAATTTCCAGATGTATTCCTAGAGTGTTAGCCACTTGTTGAGATGCTGGCCACGAAGGCAGGGCCATTGTCAGACCCTAAACAAGAAGGAAGGCTAAATTAGGCAACACAACCATCTTCATTAGTTGCATTTGTCTGTTTCTGACCTAGAGGGGAAGCGTCTATTGGTTCTGAAGAGGTATCTATAAGTACTAGTGAATACCAATAGCCAAACCATGTTGGAGTCATTTCAATAAAGTTCAATTCCATGTTCAATGGGACCATGCCCCCTTCCTCAAACACTTGGAACACAGGATCTGGTTTTCTCCACTTGCATACAGTGGTTAGTAATTTGCTCAAGCCTCTCATCTAGGTGGTGTGGGAAGTACCTGCCTCTGATTAACTCTTGTAATTTGGTGAGTCCCAGGTGTATTCAGATGAGTCTGTGAGAGAAGGGATGGAAGGCATCTGGTATGATGGGGCGGGCATCTGTCTGGAAGCACACACCAGTGCTTGGTCTTAGTGGACCCCTTTCTTTCTCCTTGGTGTATGTAGGATGCTCTAGTAGGTATGTCTCAGGCAGGGGGTGAGACTCAGGGGAGGACTTAATGTTTGCATTGGCTCCTCTGGCTTTGAGGTTGCTCTTTTAGCCCTGGCATCAGCAAGTCTGTTGCCTCATGCTTCAACTGAGTCCCCTTTGTATTTTGGCCAATGCATAATAACAAGGTTCTTCTACAGCTAAACAGCTGTGAAGAGAGCCCCGCTTCTGGCACAAAGCACCATTGGTATGTGCAGTGGCAAATGCATACTGGTTATCGGTATAGACATTAACAGCACAGCTATTTCCTCATCTGAGTGCCTGAGTCAAGGCTATCAACTGCCTTTAGGCGGATGTCTCTCCGGGCAGAAACTGGGTCCAGATCACCTCAGGGAGAGTCACAACACCTGCTCCTGTATACCTGATTCCATCTTGAACATAGTTACTACCATCTGTGAATAGGGTCATACCTGCCTTCCTGAGAGGCTGGCTTCAGAAGGACCAGTCCATACTGCTGGTACAAGGATCTGGGCACAGCCATGGGAAGGCTGTTCTTCAGGGTCAGGCAAGAAGGAGGCTGGGCTCAGCACTGCAGACAGTGAGGATCTGATGTGATTATATCTAAAAGGAGTGCCTGATACAGGGTGAGGTGCGTGTTCTGCGTGCAGGGCTGGCTCACAAGCTCTCTGAAGGAGAATTTTCAACGAGTGAGGGGTGGTGACATCCAGCTCCTGTCCCATGGATGCAGGTGGCCATTCTGCTGCAGCGGGGTCTAGATATTTGCATAAATAAGCCATTTTCAGGGTCCCAACGTTGGAGTCAGCATCCCTTTGGCCACCCTGTTTAGCAATGTCAGATAACCCGGAGTACTGGAGCTGACATCAGAGCCTCCCTGAGTTTTTGGAATGCCTCTTTTCTTTCTTTTCCCAGCTCAGGAAGCCATTTTCCCCCTAGGTCCTTGAATAATGGCTTTGTTATTTCTGCAAAGTTGGGTAGCCACAGTGTGCAGTATCCAACTGTACCCAAGATTTCTTTCACCTACCTTTTATCCCGAGGCTCAGGAATATTCAAGATTGCTTGGATCTTGCTTGAGGACAGAGTCCTGCTGCCTCCCTCTCAGCAATACCCCGGACAAGTTACCTTAGTGGAGCACATTGGGCCTTTTGGATTCATGCAGGAGCCTAGCTTCTGGGGTAGCTCGTTGACGTTCTTTCAGGGTGTGTGCAGTGATGAGGTCATTCATGTACCATGACACTTGGGTGCTATTGGTGGTGCTCCTGCGGGTTTGCACTAAGGTGTAGGCTTAGATATTTCACAACCTATGTTATTTAGGGTTCAACCTCACTTCTAACCCACCAACCAGCCAGACTTCCTTGGGCCAATTCCACTCTGTCAGTCAGGATACCAGCAGTCCAGTCTAATAGCCAACACCAAACAGCCACGTGAATCTGTAGTGATGGCACAATCCAACAGAAACAGCAAGGCTCCACCAAATCAACCCGAGTCCGTGGAAGTGGCCAGAACCAGGCAGAGTACCACAAGAAGGTCTCTGGAACGTTTCTCTATTCGAAGCAAAGGCCAGCGAGGACCAGCGAGGTGTTGCGTGATGTAGGCATGCCAAAGAATCTTCTCACTGTCCCTGGCTCTTTTATGCTGCTTCCCACCACCACGTGCCCTCTTTCTCGTCTGCTTCCAGCAAAACATCACATGCCGTCTCGTCTCACAAGACATCTTGCAGGAAAACATCATGTGACCTCTCACAAGTCAGCTTTCAGCAAAACACCACGTGACACACAATTGAGTCTTTAAAGAAACCAGAAACTTCCAGTTCACTAAGGCCTTCAGCACCCAGAGCAGGGGAGTTCTTAAACCCCTGTGGTAGTCAAGTCCAGGCCAGTTAGCCACTGAACCCTGACTCAGGGTCTGTCCCTTTAAAAGCAATATAGGTTGGCTCTCAGAGGCCTGGAGTAGAGTGAGAAAGGCATCTTTCAGATCCAGGACAGTGTGTACAGTTTTTCCTGGATCCAATAGCCTGAGTAATACTCTGTTGGCTAATTTACACTTATTTATTCATTTATCTTTTGGGGTTTTTTTTTTCTTTTTGAGACAAATTCTCTCTGTGTTAGCCTTGTCTGTCCTGGACTCTCTTTGTAGACCAGGCTGGCCTTGAACTCACAGCGATCCACCTGCCTCTGCCTCCCGAGTGCTGGGATTAAAGGTGTGCGCCACCACCACTCAGTTATTCATTTATCTTTAAGTCTTGAACAAACTTAATGACCCAGAGCAGTGGAGTGTTCTAATGTGATCAGCAGGGTACCAAAATGCCTGCCTCTGATGCATCTCTAAGGCAACTGATATCTTTCTAGTGTCTGCCTTAGCTTCTCTTGAGCTAAGGTAAGGCTGCGCTAGAGAGCTGAACATTTGGTGGCCAATGTGAAGCCCTTCTGGGGAAATTGGTCTCTGCCCATACTCCAGAGAACATTAGCACTAATTCTGTCGGTCGTCCACTCCCTGTCTTTTAGCATTCCTTTTTGTCATTACATATTCTTCTGATAAGGTGGCAAGTGACCAAGATGGCTGGGAAAGGACTCGCTAGGTCCAGAGTGCCTTTGTTCTCACTGAATTTTGATGGTGGCACCAAGTTTTCTCTGCAAGTCTCTACCAATCAGGGGTTATGGACAATCTGGCATAACAAGGAAAGAAAGAGTCACAGTACCTTGCCCAAGGTCCACTTCTCAGCTGACAATCCTCCTTTATGGTGGTCTTTTTCTTAGTTAGGGGACGCAGGGGTTGGGTTATCCCAGAAACGAGCTCTACCCATATTCACCAGAAACAAGAGTTTTTTGCCCCCTGTTTTTTTTTCTGACCCCTGACCCCATCAAGTCTGATCCTGTTAGACTGAGCGTTTGTCCTCCTTTCTCCTTCCTGTCTCTGATTTGGTCATTTACTTTTTCAATGTCCTTTTTCTTTACACTCTGCACACTGGTTCTTCTCTGACCTGACTTAAGGCTTGTTTGGTCGCTTGGGGGATTCTCTTGGTTTTTATTGTAACTTTTTATAAATGCAGTCACCATTATTTTGGCTAGCCTTTTATCTCTTCACACAGATTGCTATTGTTAAAAAGCCTTTTAAGCCATTTCTAACAACTTTCCCTCCACCTCTTCCAATTTCTGTACTGTCTACCTGGAGCCAACCAGATGACAGAGAAAAATGTGAACAGCTCTTTGGTTTTCTGGAGCACCTGGATCAATGGGAGTAAATGCCTGGTAAGCCACTTGGAGATGTTCCAGGAATCCAACAGGAGGTTTCTGACTTTCCTAAATTACCTCAGCTCCCTTTGAAATGTAGGTTGGCTTTATAGAGGCTGATTTCATTCCAGCCAAGAGACCCTGGTAATAGTTGTCTGGAGGCCCCTTACCTTGATCAGTGTGGGATCCCAGTTTGCTAGAGTGTAGGGCAATATTTACTCAGCATTTCTTTCATCTAGCATTGCCCCCCTCCCCTCCAGGGTCCCTTTGCAGCCTTCCTGGTTTCATTCATCATTTAATCTCTCTCCTCTGCAGTACAAGGTACCTAGAAACATCTCCAAACCAGCCCAGATGGGTTGTTGGGTAAAGAAAACAGCTTCCAACAAGGCTGAAGGAGGGCTTCGGGCTTCTCAGAGAACAGGGGGTTCTGGGACTTTCAGTTATACAAATCACACGTTGAAAAAGGCGGTCCGGGCCCCCTCTTTCTATCAGCCCCTCCCTCTGGTAGGAGTGGGGTCCCACAAAAGAGTGTCTCTTTAAGTGGGGGAACAGCTGAAGCCTGCCTCACTTGGTGTGGGGTGTATGTAATTCAGCCAGCTCCTGGTTTGTGGAGGTTGGGTGCAAGACAGGATTGATTTTTGAGATTGCAGGCATTGGTGCCCTTCAGATACAGACTGGCTGGGTGTGTGGCCTGTATGTGTGGGAATCTCCGTAGAGGCAGAACAGAATCCAGGACTGTTGCTTGGATTTTTACTCATCATCTGACACATTAACTTAGTGGACTAAAACAAAGAAGCCTTGTTTAAGGGCATACAATTTCAACTAAAGAGGGGTTTCAAGAAGAAGGAGGCAGAGCTAGTAGTCAGGGTAAGGAAACTGCCAGGGTGTCCAGGGCTTCCTGTGACAACTGGTCAGACTCCCTTGGCAGTTTGAGGATCAAACAACCACGTATCTGCCCCCACCCACGTACACACATCAAAAGTGGGCCATTCTAGTTCCCAGAGTGTGGAGCTTCCTAGGCTCCTAGCTTTCATAGCCCACCATTCAGAATTCCTGAAAATGTTGCTGCATGGGGCACCCTTGAGCACCTTTGACTCAACTGTGCTCAGAACAATTCCCATTTCTACAACGAAACGTGAAAACTCAAATCCACAGTAAGTGCACACAACCAGAGGAGACCAGACAAAGAGAGACATGTGGTGGCCACCCTCATTCCTACACCAGAACCAAGGGGACAGGAAGACATCTCTTGCTGTCCCTTGAGACTGTGTGTACAATCTCAACCAACCCCTTCAATCTCTCCCCAGAACAGAATAGGACAACTCATCAATCAGTCCAGTTTCAGATGTGTATTGACCAGCAATTCTTACTTCTGATTTGCTTTCAATTTATGAATTTGTGGTAGGGACAGTATGGCACTCCCCCGGGCCTCCAAGTTCACAGTGTGCTCACCCTCATCTGGGCCCTCCATGTTGTTGTGTTTGTCCCCATCTAGGACCTGTCCCTCTTTAATTTGTGGCAGTCTTGGGCTCCCTCAGGCTTCCAAGTCTACTGCAGACTGCCCCCACGTAGGGCCTATCCTGAGAACCCTGGTCCTGAGTCTGGTGTCTGCCAGGTGTGTCTTGCTGGGGCCCCCAAATGTTATGGACTTCGCGACTCTTTGGAAATAATCACAGACTCAATTCAGATTATAATTAGTGAAATTTATTGAAGCTGCTAGCAGGACAGGAGTCTCTGAGCCAAACTAAAGACTGCTGAGTAAAGGAATGGTGAGGGGAGGATTCTTCTTCTTCTTCTTCTTCTTCTTCTTCTTCTTCTTCTTCTTCTTCTAAAATGTCCTTTCTTTTTTATTTCTTTAAAAAACAAAACAGAACAAAACACTCTTTACTGGTGCTTTGTGAATGTCACCTCATGCACCCCCAATCCCACTTATCCCCCCCTGTATCTGCCCTCCACCCTTGCAACCTCCCCCTCAACAGAAAAAAAAATCTTGTGGAAGCTGTAGTGTGTCAGAGTGTACCCTTTTGTGCACACTTCTTTGCTTGCAAATGTCCATTGCAATGAATTATTGGTCTGGTGTGAGTCCTCTGGCTTCTGCTACACTCAGTACTGGAACCTCACTGGGACTCCTCTCAGATATCCTGCTGTTGCCCTGTGTCATGGAGATCCTGTAGTTTTGGATCTGTAGGACTGGCCCCTTCACACCCTCCAGCAGTTCGCTGATGGAGTAGATGTTAGGGTGAAAGCTCTAGATCTGGACCTGTAAGGTCTGAGCTGGTCAGCCTGCCAGCTCTCCTGCACCCACACCACCAGGGCCAGCTCTTCTGCCCAGGCTCAGGTGGCCCGTTCAGTGTTGCAGCCAGCAAGGGGCAGAGCCAGCTCTCCCACTCTCACGTCCCTCGGGGCTGGCTCATGCCTGCCCATCCATCAAGGCCAGCTCTGTGGTGCCAGGCAGGTGAGGTGCAGGATCTCCTCTCCTGATTCATAACCATCCTCTCCTTAACTGTCTTCCATAGGCGTTCCTACCAGGGCAAAAACAGTATTCTTTGAGCCTGGACTAGGCAACAGCAAAGGAGTTCCCTCCTGAGAAAGGGGAGCTGAGGCCTCAAGAGTGTGGAGGAGCTCACTTTCATCTGCAAATGCCCTGTTAGAAATATTATAGGGGCTGGTGAGATGGCTCAGAGGTTAAGAGCACTGACTGCTCTTCCAGAGATCCTGAGTTCAATTCCCAGCAACCACATGGTGGCTCACAGCCATCTATAATGTGATCTGATGCCCTCAGATGTACACACAGGTGGAGCACTGTATACATAATAATAAATATTAAAAAAGAATATTCTAAAAAGCACGTGGTAAAGGGCGTGTCCTTCCCTCCCTTCTCTGATAACCAGTTTTAAATGTCTGTCTTTACTGCTTCCCACATTTGTACATCTAAAATTCCTCAGCCTGGAAACCAGGGTCTGATTGACTGTACAAATCAGTCAGCTGACTAGTGCTAACCTTGATGAGTATGCTTGGTAACATCAATAAAGACCCTTCTGTCTGTAGATTCACCTTGTCCCATCCTAAGGAATATACATGAGATTCAGCTCCAATTATGAGGCTGTGCATAGATGGCACCCAGCGTTAGCCTCCACTGACAGCAGTAGACCATTTAAAGGAAACTCCAATTACTCACTCTTCCTAACCCGTCACTCTTTGTCCAAAGGGTCTGCAGCACCCTACATGAGAATCCTATGTCAAAACTTACCTTCCTCAGGCCCCTGTTCCAGGTCCAGAATGTCAAAGGTCAGCTTTGACACACAGGGTAAACTGAGGTGGGATGTAGAGTCAGTGACAGAGGACAGAGGCTGATAGCTTCTGGGGACTTGGGAGTAGGGGGGACTCTGCTGATAGCAGCAGGCATTGAACAGAGGGAAAGGAGGAGAGGCAAGAAACTCTGAGCTCTTTTAATTGTTTAGTAGCCAGTGTTGATGGCATCTGGCTTATGCTGCTACTCTTAGAGGCTAGCAGGGAGAGAAAGAAAAAAAGGGAAAAATCTCTCTCTCTCTCTCTCTCTCTCTCTCTCTCTCTCTCTCTCTCTCTCTCTCACACACACACACACACACACACACACACACACACACACACAACTTGGTGGACGTAGCAAAGTCAGACTCCAACACAATTCAACAAATTCATATATACATACAATCAGACAAATAGACACATATATTTGGTGGATGGTGGATGAAGCAAAGTTCCAGCTCCAACAACCAACAACCCACCTCTATTATTTCTCTCAGCCTTTTTACACATCCTAAAACAAAGTTCTCTATGTTAGAAGAGAAATTACCTCATAGCCATAAAAGCAATTATCACAAAAATGGATAAATTCGTTATACAAGAGGGAGTTACGGCAGGATTACTGATTACATGTTTTCCTGTTAAAACTCACACTTAGCTAAGCATTCTTTATCTCTCATTTCACAAGTTCACTATAAATTCAAAGCAATAGGTTTTTTTTTTTTAAAAAAAATGTATCTTCCATTATTCCACACACTGATTAAAAGTTCAAAGCAATAATTTTTATGTCATACATTAACAAGGTTTTTTTAAAATTAGGAAACAGATGATCTATTTTATGTCTTATTTTTGAAGTCCTATATAGTTAAACTAGCTAATCATCCATTTTTCTTATACCCACAATAGAATCACTCATTTATTGTTCATGGCTTTTCTCATCATGGTGCATACTGAGGTAGGTGGTTTCACCACTGGACCTAACCTAGAGTGACTGTTTTTCCTTAATTATAAATATGTCCCAAGTCTATTTCTCTTCCTAGTGCAATTTACATGCTTGTGACACATGAAGGTTCACTGAACTCCTTTTTCAGCTTTTGCTATTCTGCAGTGGGGCTTAAAATTTCTTGAATCAATTCAGGAATTTTCTTTTCTTTCTTTTTTTGTTTTTTCACGACAGGGTTTCTCTGTGTAGCCTTGGCTTACCTGGAACTCCCTTTGTAGACCAGGCTGGCCTCGAACTCACAGCGATCCACCTGCCTCTGCCTCCCGAGTGCTGGGATTAAAGGCGTGAGCCACTGTGGCCCTGCTCCAATTCAGGAATTTTACAAAGTCATTATTAGGAGTTATAAAGTCATCAATTCATCTAAGTAGCATCATTTCATGAAAGTACATCTTCATGTTGATGTGCAGGAAATAGACTATAGGCAGTGAGGGTCTCCCCACACTGTGCCAGATATATGAGGAAAGCCGATACAGGCACATAAACAGCAAGAAGCAATCTGGAAATGAAGCCCCTGCGGTCATGCAGAAACGGTGGGCTGTCTCCAGGAAGCTCACTTGCTCTGTACGGCACCTGCCAAATGACGTTATGACATTCGCAGTCAAATGGATGGAAGCCGAAAAAATTATTTTGGATGAGGTAGCCCAGACCCAGAATGATAAATGGTATGTATTCACTTACACGTGGGCATATTACCCATTAAATACGTGGGATATTAGCCACTAAGTAAATGATAATGGACCTGCAATCCATATGCCCAGAGAGGTTAGGAATAATGAACTAGGGTGGTGGGGGTGGGGGGTGGGGGCTGGACGGACACATAGATCACCCTGGGAGGGGGAAATAAAATAGGTAGATTTTACAGGTAGATTTGGGGCATGTGGGGATGGGAATGGGTGGGCCAGGTGGGAAGCGGGAGGGGACATCCTTAGCTACAGGGCCAGTGGCAAGAGCTCTTGCCTATCTAAAGATAGAGAGGAGAGAGAGAAGGCAGGCTTGGTCCCCTCACGGGTGTGCTCCCAAGGATGCAGAGGCTAGGAACATTCTTTAAGGCCCATAACCTTGCAATAGAGCTCAGCAGAGGACTAAACCTGAACCACATAGAGTTGTGAGAGCATTCCCGATCCAAATACAACACATGGGCAGGTCTTTGTGGTGTAAATGCGAGGTTTTTACATGTAAGTATCCATGCATGGTCCTGTTTAAGCAAACCTGTATTGCCTGCCCTGGGCCTCAGCTTCTACCAGCAGCTGTGCCCAGCAGAGTGTGTGCCCAGAGTCCAAGCACTGAATTCCAGCTTGCGCTCTCCGCATCTAATTCCTGTGCCAGCTTTGTGTTCCAGTGCTGTACGGAAAGTGTTGGTCGTTCTTAGGAACTTTCTGGTGCGGTCATTCAGTGTCCCGTGTAGAATCATGCACTGTGCAGATAAGGACCGTTTGGTTTCTTCGTTTTTCTTATTTGTATCCCTTCCATTTCCTTTGTCTGTCTTATTGCTCTAGCTAAGACTTCAGGTAGAATGTTGGGTGAGAAAGTCGTCATCCTCGTTTTATTCCACATTTTAGTAATAATGGCTTGATTTCCCCCATTTAGTGTGACATCAGCCATTATAAAGCTGTTACCATATTGAGATATGTTTCTTCTATTCCAAGCATCCCCTAGGGTTTTATCATGAAGGTGTTAAAGAAACTCCATCTTATGATAGGCACCCATCTTGCACCCCATTAGCCATTTGTCTCTGACTCCAGTCCCTGGAAGATAAGTTCCCAGTACAACGCTGGCTGAGTGGCCCACACACAGGAGTGTACAGCCTTGACCATCTGCTTGTTATGATATGGCTACCTGCTTTTTTGGCTTCTGTGCCTTGCTTAGGCAGACAGCCAAGGATTGTTTTGGGGGTGCCTTGACCACTTAATGTGGCAGAAGAGACCAGTTTTTTTATTATTATTTGTGTGTATATTGAAAGTCTTCTTGTGATTTGCACCCTTAAAATTCCTTCCCTCGCCCCTGTCAGGTTTGGCAAAGAGACTGTCATCTTGCTAGCTAGCAGCTAATCAACAGATCCTTTAATTATAATTGGATTGAGTCTGTGGTCTTTTCCCAACGCTCACGAACTCCATAACAAAGGGACACTGAATTTTACCAAAGTTTTGTTGCCTAAACTGAGATGATCACATGACTTCTACCCTTGAGCTCATTTCTTTGATATGCTCTATCTATTGGCTTAGATGTCCTGAAATAGCATCTCTGCAATGAATCCATCTCCACCATATGGAATTACTGTTTTGATATTTCCTTCAAATCCATTGGGAAGTATCAATTTTTGTATCTCAGTCCATCAAAAAAAAAAATCTGGATTTTCTTGGTTCAATTTAGAGTGAGCATGTTTTACTTTTTAAGTCAGAGATCAATTTGGGTTTTGCGATCCCTGGTAGATTTGTGCCACATTGCATTTTATTGTGCCTGCATACGCACTTCTTATCCTGACCATGCCACCCACTCCGGCAACCTCCTGCAAAGGGACAACTGGGGCGGGTTAGGCCGGGAGTGTGTGTGTGTGGGGGGGGGGGTAGAGGGAGGTAGGAGGAGGCAGGGGGAGGTTAGGGGGAGTCCCACAGAGGAGCAGGTGTGAGTAGTGGGAGGAGTAAGAGCTGCTGGTGTGCTGGAAGTGAGTGCCAGGAGGTTTGATTAAGGTGGCCTGTCGGGGGAAGGGAAGGGGATGCTGAGGGACAGGAGGAGGAGGAGGAGGAAGAGGAGGAGGAAGAGGAGGAAGAGGAGGAGGAGGAAGAGCTGTGAGTTGAGGCCAGTAGAGGTGGCCACACTAGCTGGACCAAAAGTTAGGTGATGAAGAACAGAGCAAGGGCTTGGAGGGGGGTGAGAGAGCTGGGACATAGGGAATGGGGGGATGGGCGGTCTCTGTACTTCCCTGGTCACTTGCAGGGTTTGTAAAGGTCCCGAATGATATGAGGACATAGGATGCCAGTAGGTGGCCATTTGGTTTGATTAGCTCAGGCATACTGAAGTCAAAATCTATTGCGGAAGCGCATAAATGCAGGGCCTCTCAGGTTGGGTAGCAGGCGTAGAGGCTGGGGCTTTCTAAGATGCACCCCAATGGGGAACGAGAGAACATGGAGACACCATTCCCGTGGATGAGAAAGAAGAAAAATGTCACTGCAGCCTGTGGTTGGGGGCCTCCCCGGGACTCAGGGAAGACTGAAAGAGGACCAAGCTGTTTAGCGTGGGTCATCACCACACTCAACGGGGCTCAGGAGAGGCCAGAAGGTGAGGACAAAACCCGAGCTCTAGCAGTAGGGTGCCACCCACAGGAAAGAGTTGGGGAACAGAGTTGCAAAAGCCGCCAGGGCCTAGAGGAGCTGTAGGACTTACAGGCAGCTCCAGAGTGAAGGTGGGGGAAGAGGGCAGGAAGGGGGCGAGAGCCCAGCTGGGCCTAAAGAAACTGCAGGATTGCGGCTCTAAGGGTGATGGGATGGGGTCAGGTGAAGACCGTGGCTCAGGGTACCTCTGGCTCCTAGAATACCAGAGGGGTGCCAGACACTCAATGGTCATTTCCTCCTACTTGGGGAAACGTTTCTATCGACCAAAGGGAAGTTACCGAATTGCTGCAGGTGGCTGGGGTGCTGGGCAATGTGCCCTGGAAGGTGAGTCTGTTGCGGGTGGACTGGAGATGAGGGGCCCAGTGCCGCTCAGGCCACTAGGGGGCGCACAGGCACCGGGAGAGCCCATCCACTTCAGGTCACAGCAACAATGCTCTGCCCCACGGAGCAGGAAGCTTTCTTGATCCTTTTACCCTGCAATGCACAGCGGTCGTGGCTCCTTGCCTGTGACAGCAGTGAAACTGGCTTTCAGTAGAAGGGTGGTTTGAGGGCTGGAGAGATGTCTCAATGGTTAAGAGCACTGCCTGGTCTTCCAAAGGTCCTGAGTTCAAGTCCCAGCAACCACATGGTAGCTCACAATCATCTATAATGTAATCTAATGCCCTCTTCTGACCTGCAGGTATACATGCAGACAGAACACTGTATACATAATAAATAAATCTTTTTAAAAAAAGAAGGGTGGTTTGATAATTCAATGGGATTGTTAAAACCATCAACATGCTCATTTCTCAAGATGCTCAAGGCAAGGCATTTTCTGTAAGAGAAGATAAAATCCCCATCCAAACCAAACCAAACACCTATCATGCTGAAGTCTGCAGGCTCACTTGAGGGACAATGAGGAAGGAAAACTCAATCCCTGCAAAGGATGTCTGGGTCTAGGGCTGAGAGACAGCAGAAGGCAATAAACCTTTGAGAGCCCTGAGCTCCGTGACACCAGAGCTCTGCACAAGCCTATCTTGAACACTGCTCAGGAGTGATGTGTTTGATTGCTACTCAAAAAACTAACTGGTCACAGTTTTGGCCTGACCTCTGGGATCCCAATGGCAGTGTAAAGAAAAAGAGACACGACCACTTGGGTGAACAAATGTGAGGCTAACTGGTTTAAACCCAGAAAAGGGCACCGGGGCTTTTACATTCGCCACATACGAGTGCACACAGGATACCTTTCTTTTCACCTACAATGAGACTCTGCTCGTTTGGAGCTCCAGCTGTGAAAGATCTTAGGGGACCTGGACAGCTCTGTGGCCTGAGCGCAGGGTGTCATAAGGCTACTGCCTGTCACCAGATAAGTAGTTATGAAAGCAAGTTCCTTTGTGTGTTTGGAAGATGGCTAAAGTCTGTGTTGCTAGTGCCATGACCGCATTGAGCATTGTGATACAGACTTGAAATTCTGCAACTGGGAAGCTGAGGCCTAAGGAAAGCCAGAACATGCATGGCGGAGACACACACTTTAAAACACTGGGATTAATGCTAGGCTTACATGTGCACATGAGGAAAAATCCCTGTAAAACATAACAGGGTTTCACTTTATAGGCCAGCAGAGGTTAGCCATGAAGTGGTCATCTCCTGCCTCAGCCCCGGAGTGCTCAGTTGACACACCTGAACAAGCAGTCCTGGCACTGACACTATTTCTAGAGAGTTTGTTTGGAGGGTCACAGCAGGGAACACAGTTGCTCCTGTGCCCCAGACATGAAACACAGTCCCATTTCTCTGTCCTGAAGGTCCAGCTCTCCCTGTAATCCCAGGCCCAGGAGGGCTGTGAACTGAGCCCTGAGTGGGACGCAGCTGCCTCTCCAGCCAGGTCAGCCAAGGCAACCCTGCTCATGGAGGGCTGGCAGCTGTGGCGGCCAGTTCCCCTCACGTGCCAACACCACTGCCGGACAACACCAACACCGAGATGCCATGT
Organism: Acomys minous; assembly: GCF_964271855.1. Classification (NCBI taxonomy): domain Eukaryota; kingdom Metazoa; phylum Chordata; class Mammalia; order Rodentia; family Muridae; genus Acomys; species Acomys minous. The sequence goes on along the minus strand of NC_140500.1, from coordinate 60,151,953 downwards.
GCAAACTGAGTGGAGGGGGGGGCTGCTGCAGAGAAGCATCTTGGCTCTGAGTGGCCTGTCTGCACCCCCAGCTCTGCCTCTGCTCCTGTTGGAATGCTTCAGGAACCCCCTGGCATCCTTCCCGACACCGTGGTGCTGACGACGCAATACCTCATGAGCCCAGAACCCTCTATTTCATGGTGGAAGGAGAAGCTTTGCGGAGAGGAACTGCTCTAGCCAAAGTCGCAGCCCCAGATATACCAGAACCAACAACGTTTAGGGCACCAGATTCAAGTTCAGTATCTCCCTGTGACTCCACATTGTCTGGACTTTTTTAAATGTAGGGGGAAATTGAGTAAAAAAAAAAAATGCTCGAGTTTCTTTACCAGACATTGTCAGGAGGGTGAAGTCAACATGGTAACAAGAGTCAAAGGGATGAGAAAGCTGTCAGGTTTTAGGAGCAAAATTCTCACGTGTCCAGGACCAGATGCTGTACACTGAGGGGAAGTGGGTTTGTCTATGTCATAAGGAGCCCAGGACCACTCAGCTGCTGATTGGTTTAGACAGACAATGGTAGTATGAAGCTACGCTGGGGTAGCCCCAGCACAAGACTTCCTTGAAAATTCTCAAATAAACTAGAGCGTCAGAAACAAGTTTGTTGTGTTTGTATCTTTTCGTTCTAGCCCTAGAACTTCTTACCGTTACCAGGTTTGTACGGTGTCGTGTGAAGAAAATGACCGTGAGGATGAGAAAGCAGCTTTAGCTCGAAGGCCGCTCCTGAAGGGACACAGGTTCAGCGTTGATTTCTACAGCCCTGTGTCTCCCAAGGTCAGAGCAAAATAAAGGACCTAGCACCGTCTCTCAGCCCTTTGGAACCCAGTCAGTCAGCAGCGTGTGCGCAGGAAGAATCTAATTTTTCCCAGGAATAATTTTGACTGTGTGGCGAGAGCTGGCTTGTGAGAATTCATCCGAGAACTGCCGCGAAGCTGCACCAATCCTCCCGCGTCAGCCATCTTGGAGCTGGGGTTTCACCCATGAGCCCAACGCTCAGCTAAGAATGGTCACTATACTGCATTTATAGAATGCTCCCCTTCGGCACTGTCAAGCGTCACCAGTGTTTCTCCTCCTAGTGACACCCTGTCCCAGCCTCAGTTACTTCCTGGTCTATTAACCTATTATGTTCACTAAATCCTCTGTGCATCTGCTGGGACACGCATGTTTTCCCTCTGTCTTTAGACCCTGGGCCTGCAAGGCTCTGGACTCTGGGTCGTGGACTTGTGTGGTCCTGCATCCTCGGGTCTCCAGCTTGAGCCTGAGATGCACATAAGTGGCCCCCTTGTCCCATGTTTTTCAGACATGGGCTGAGCCAAGCTCCCATTATTCCAGCATCTCCACCTTGCAGAAAGCCCGCTGTGGGAAGGCTCAGCCACATTGGCCAGAGCCCCTAAGAACTGTAGGGCCCTGGGGAGCATCACTTAGATTTCAAAGGATGCTGTGGTCAGCCTGGGGGCCCAACACATGGACCTGTCTTGAGGGCAGATTCCAGAGAGGATCGCCTTTAAGGTAAAGTTTGGGAGTCAGTAACCCTTTGAGCTATGGGTTAATCAGTGTGCACCTACAGCCTAGAAAAGCTGTAGTCCTGAGACTAACTGTGAGAGCATCTGCTAGACTGAGCCAAGCAAAGTCATAGCAGACAGAGTTCTGGAGTTAGTTGGGACCGGTCACTTTTCTCTCTCTTGTCTCTCCTTTCTGAAACAGAACTGGACGTCTTTCTCCCAGACCTCCCAAATCTTTTTCAAGTGTGTAGATTGACCAGTGCAGGGCCTCAGAGCTGGGGAAGACTGACTCTCTCAGCTGTATCTGGGAGCATGTGAACGGCCAACTGTGCAGGCTCCCAGATGATATGAGGACCACCTTTACATATGCATTGTTAGCATGGTCTCTAGCTGGAGAGGCTGGTGCTGGTACACTGGCACCACGTACTTAGGATGATGCCTGTGTGCTGGGGCCACATCAGTAGGATAGCACATCTTCTCAGGCATCTTCTACGCCATGCACCAGCAGTGGGCGCCTTAGGGGATGGCCATAATATGGTAGAGCCCACCTTCTCACGTGGCTTTCCTGCCTCAGCAACTACCTTTCCAGTTGGACCAGAGTCCACTTTGATGAGATTCTAGAGCTTTCTTAAAAATTTTTTTCAATTCATACCAGAAGAGAATATTTTTGGTGTCTTTTCTTCTGGAGAAAGGGAGAAGAGAGAGAGAGAGAGAGAGAGAGAGAGAGAGAGAGAGAGAGAGAGAGAACGCACAGATTTGCGTTCTGATTTGCCAGCACAGAATCCATGTTCTCCTGCACACCCCAAGAACCATGGAGCACAGTCACCACACCCTTACTGAATTACAATGAAGTCTCATTAGTCCCAATACTCCACTGCACCTTTGTGCGTTTGTGTGTGTGAATATGCTTATGGGTGTAACTGCATGTATGTATATGTGTGTGGAGCTCAGCTTGAGGTGTAGGTCTCCAGTTGTGGTCTGCCTTACTTTGGGGTGCGGGAGAGCCTTTCATTGGTATTGAAACTCACCCTTTTGTTAATGCTTGTGACCATCAAGCACCAGGGATCAGCCAGTATCTTCCTGCCCAGGGCTGGGATTAAAAGGACCACCCTCCTGGTGGATCATCATCATCATCATCATCATCATCATCATCATCATCATCATTGATACTTGGGTTCTGGGCCCAGAGCTCAGGTCCTCACGCTGCCTGGAAATCTCTTGGGCCTGCACTGTATTCTTTCCATCTGATAACCCAGCATCTACACTTCTACCCCGTAGCTTTGCCAACATGTGTATTCTGTATCTCAGGCAGGGCTGGCAATGAATGTTCTATCTGCCAGTGGGCAGTCTCTAGTGAGTGTGAACTGAAATTAAGGACTCCAATTTGCTTCTGATGCTCTCCTGAGTTCAGTGACAGTTAAAACAAGACAAAGTATCAAGTAATAAATGCATGGCTTTTAGAGGTATATGAGGCAGAGCTGTTCATCCCTGTACTGATTGTCAACACCTCAACAGACAGTTATAAGTCAGCCTGTGCTTCCCTACAGTGTGTATTCTTGCCCAGCTAGGGAGCACTGCTGGGCCCTATGTGTTTTTCCTCCTGCTAAAGCTGTCTATTCTCAATAAGACACTGGGCATGCTTATGGAAGATCATAGACTACACGCAGCTCTAGGGTAACACATGATCTAACCCTCTTACCTCTGTCCTTTGTAACACCTTATTTATTTTCTGGTGAGAATGTTTCCTGTGGGCAGCTTTCTTGCTGTAGCTATAGCAGAAAGGTCACAGGTGTCCTCAGGTCTTCCCCCCTTGGGCACATGGGCTGAATCTGTGAGAATCTTCCTAGTAACAAGGATGGCTGACTTTCTAAAGTCATTGGCCCATGTGTCCTCAAAACAACAGACTCTGATGGTGCAGCACAGCACAGCCCCAGCCCAGGCTGGTAGCCAACACCCGGGCCAGGTAGTGGACGTACAGTCTTCCTGCCTCTGTACATCATCATCCTGACATTGTCTGCCAGGAACATCTTCTACTCCCTGCTGTACCTCTAGAAAAGATGGCTGTACCTCTAGAAAAGATAGCATTTCCAACTCTTGGATTTGAGAAAATGACTCTTTCTAGTCTGAGATATAGCACTGAAATGGCAAATGAGAACAGTTCTAACGTCAGAAGAGAGAAAGGTGACAGGTTGGGAGGGGCAGCAGTGCCGCGCATGCGTGGAACCCCCGCCCTGCCATCCTGCCCGTCTGTGCTGTTCTGCAGAGGCAGCGCTGTCTCCTTTCTCCTGTCCAGGATCTGAGGCTTTTGTCTCAGTAGCTCTGTGCTGCTCTGGAGATGTCAGGTCAGCGACGGAAGACGGGGAAGACCCACCGTGAGAATGTTCCTCTCCCTGGGCTGGCAGTTGTTTGGTATTTGGTGTGTTGTTGCATTTTCTCAACAAGGAGTCTAAGGGAACAGACCAGAGTGACTGAGGTGTACAGAAATGTGCAAATATCCAAGGGAGGCTCTGAGGAGATGTGGCCTCTGCATACGGGGTTCCAGAGGTACCTGGAGTGAGGAGAGGCACACCCCAAAAGTCCTTGTCTATTTCATCCCTGGGCCTGAAGAAGGGCTTGTGATCTTTTCAAGCCAGGCCCCTGACATCAAACCACAGCTATGTGAGTGCTCTTGCCCGTCACTCCAGCTCTCGGGAGGCCGTGGACAGCCTTAATGGACCACTAGAATCTAGAGGAAACAGCCCATACTTCAAACGCATAATTAAGACATCTCTGTCTTTCCTCTACTCCCAAGTCACAATGTGGGATCTCTGCTTACACTGTACTTTAGGGTGTTGGGTCAAAGGCAGCACAGTACTTCATGTCAGGAGACAGGGTTTGTCAGAGCTAGGGACAGGTGCTGCTGCCACCTAGTGGGATGCTTTCATCCAGGGATGCTACTGACCTTTAATGCTCAGATAGGTCACAGAAGCAAGAAGTATTTTCTTCTGTGTTAGAAACTGTACTTGAGAAGACTGACAAACTGACAAGGAACCCCGTGTGTCATGACTGATGTATTGATAAGAAACTCAGTGTAATATGACAGATGTGCATGTGTCTGTCTGGGACGTCACATGCAGAACCCGTAAGTCAGTATCTTTTAGGGAGAGGGGACTGGAGAGGGAGATTTATTATGACCTCAAGAGACCGCCTCTCTAAGTCTAAGTGGAAAACAAGAAGAAGCCACGCTCCAGAATGAAGCCTCAAATGGGAGACTCATCACTTGGGAAGTGTCACTGCAAACCGGAACCTGAACTCATCCCTCACCCTGAGTTTGCTCTTCTGTAGAACAGGACTGGAGGGCAAGGTACCTGCTCAGTGCATGGGCCCTGTGAAGATCAAGGGAATTATGCCAGGGAAATCCTCCTGAGGTCCTGAGCTCCTCAGAGTCACCGGCAACTCTTTAGACCCTGGAATACTAAAGTAGAGACTAGACATGGCAGATAAGACCTTTCCCACCACAACCCTCCCCAACCACACAGCACTCTTATCCCTGGGGCTGTAGGAGTGTTTCCCTGGTGACAGCCTTGAAATCTTGTGTTCACATGCCTACTCAGAATTGTGAGCCATTCAGGAACAAGCCACAGGGACAGATGGTAGATGATGATAGTCTCTGGTGACTGCCTACAGTGGCAGCTGAGCAGGAAACCTCTTTCCTGTACCTCTCACTAGGCTACTCTGGCCTCTGCCATTGCAGTGATTGGCTCACAGGGAGTGGTACTGTTTAGGAGGCGTGGCTGGGTTGGAGTAGGCGTGGCCTTGTTGGAGGAAGTGTGTCACTGGGGGCAGGCTTTGAGATCTCAGAAGTTCAAGCCAGGCCCAGTGGCTCATTCTCTCTTCTTGCTGCCTGCCAATCCAGATGTAGACCTCTTAGCTCTTTCTCGGGCACCATGTCTGCCTGAAGGCCGCTGTGCTTGCTGCCATGACAACAGCAGTAAACCTCTGAACCTGTAGGTCAGCTCCAACTAAATGCTTTCCCTTTGAAGAGCTGCCGTGCTCGTGGTGTCTCTTCAGGGTACTAGAAACACTAACGAAGCCACACACCACCAACGGTCCTGTGACTGCCTGCCCGAGTAGAAAGAGGACAGCCCAAACACTCCACAATGCAGACACTTTCTGGTTAGCTACCAGCGTCTCTGTCTAGCTGCTGGTCTATGCGGGTACACACTGAGATCTAGGTCTCCTACTCATGAAATCCCTGTCCTTGGGTCTTTGAATGACAAGGGCACCTTACGCTCGGAGATTGCCTGGAACCTGATCAGTACGGATGCCACTGTCACATTCTCTGATGTGAGCCACAGTGAGACGCATGAGCATGAAGGCAGAATAAGTGCGGTGCCAGCCACAGGAAAGGCAACGGGACCTGCGGGTTCTCAAGTCAAAGGTTTGTTGCACACAAGGATGCCTCTTCTGTGTCGCCTGTTTTGTGGTGGGCTGCTGCCATGCAGGTGATGGTCTTTCCAAAGGCTTATGTAGCAAGCACATGGAAAATCTTGGTTGGATTTGCCCCTGGGGCCTGGGTGAGTGGACTCCTCACTGGCTCTATAGGTGGCAGGCTGACTTCTTGATGATTAGATAAAGAGATGAGCAATTCTGAGATGAGAGAAAAGATGCAGCATCCCAACCCTGATTTTTTCCATCCCAGATGTTTAGTAAGAGTATGAATGTGTATTCCAGACCATTCCATAGACATACTAGAGGCAATAAAAGACCATGTGTGGTGACCCTGAAGTAAATTTGGCCAACGAATACAGCAGGTGATTTGCGAGAGTTGTTCTCACAGTCAGAACAAGGTGCTGGAATAGGTGTCAGGCACGGGTGTGCTCCGTGAGAACACAGTGGTGAGAGGCTCTTGAGTAGAACTTGAGGAACAGACCTTATAAACAGCCTCGATATTGAAAGCATCAATAGGTAAAGAAGGCTTTACGTAGCAGTGAGTGAGGCACAGGTTTGCAGGTAAACATTCTCCTTTGGATCTTTTTAAACAAACACAAAGCGCTTTTGTTGATAATTGATTTAATTAATTAATTACTGTGTTTAAAGTGTATGAAACAAATTGCTCGATGTCAAGACGCCAGAAGTTTTGGCTCAGTGCCGCCTAACTAAAGTTGAGCTTGACTGCATTTGACCTTACCCAGACTGTTTGTGTTGGCTGTGGTGTTCGCAGGGACATCCACGGTGCAGGGCACGTGAAAACAGTGGAAGCGTGTGGGGAGGCGCTCTGGGGTGTGCTCAAAGGCAAGGGCTGCTCCACACAAACAAATTGCAACCCTCAGAGACTGAGCTCCTTGGCTTATTTTCACATACATCATGGGCCTGCTACATTTCCACCACCCAGACTCATAAGGAATTGCAACTTTGAAGAATTACTTTTAGTGACAGATGCGATTAGAAATGCTATAGAAGGACAGGAAATGCTCCTGAGACTCAACCCTGGACACTAGCGGCTGCGTGTGCTCAGAGACAATGTTCTGAAATGTCCTGACTCTGCGCAGGGAAAGGTTCAGGCAGTGTGCTTCTAAGAGACAGAGAAGGGGAGTCCCCCCCAGGGAAGTTAGACTTGCTTATGTGTCTCCAGCCTAGGGCGAGCAGCCGCACCAGGTCATCCTGAATGAAGAACAGCTCTCCACGTTCCACGTGCTACAATAGTTGGGTCCTCTGTTCTGCTTAGGGACAATCAGGTGTATTATGACTTAGGTCTTCTCACCTCAAAGAGAAAACAAGTTGTCACAATCTCGCACTCTTGTTCTCATAGCTCCAGTCGGTGAAGCCCCGCCCACCCAGGTAAGCCCCGCCCACCCAGTGAATGACTTTCATTCCTTCTCCTTCATCTGAGTGTTTCACAGCGATGGCTTTCTTGTGCTTTTCTGGGGTACTGTATAAATCCCCAAGTCCTTAGGGGCAATGCTGTATGGATCTTGAGTTGTTCTGGGAAGAGCCCATCCCTCTGCTGCCTGAAGCAGCTTTCCTACCCCTGCCTCCTCAGTTAAGGCCTAGGTGAGGTTTGTTTCACACAACACCCACTGGTTTGTTTGGGGCTGAGGAATGGGAGCAAGCTCTCCCTTCAGTGGCCTTGCCTTCCTCACAGTGTCTGCGTCTCCTAGTGGACACACTGCTCAGCACTCTGTATCCCAGGGTCTCTTCCATCTCTGCAAAGGACTGCACACTTAGTGGGCAGCTACAAAGACCTTAGATGATTTGTATCCCCAGGCCTTCCACTGAGGAGGAGCTCAGAACAGGACACAAAGCGACTGAGTCCTCCACTTAGAATTAGTTAAGGAGCCTGCCTGCCTGCCCGCCTTTTCCCGTGAGACAATGCCTCGCTCTCTAGCCAAGGCTGGCCATGAACTTGTAGGAAGCCTCCAGCCTCCGTCTGTAAGTGCCTGAGCATGCCACGTTAGCTATTACTAGAATTTCTATTTCTAACTATCACATTGAAACAAATTGTTCAATTCAAAGGTCTCTGAAAAAGCAACCAAATATGAAATCATCAGATTTGAGGTCGCCAGGCCTTGGCACCCGTGGTTCCCTCTGTGCAGTGATATGACCCTGATATGTTCTCTGAGAGTCACTGGAAGCCAAAGGGGGGAAGAAACAGTCTCCAATCAGGAAGGAGCTCTTATGTCTTTACCAGTGTTGCACACAGGACAGCGCACATTCCCTATTCCTCTCTCAGTGTCCTTTCTTGCAGGACGGAGAGGCCAGTCGCACACATCCTGTGGAATGGCCAAAGGGCGCAGACCTTTGATGCTATGGACTGCAATGGAGGAGAGAGAAAAGTCTGAGGTGAGCAGAGCTCAGCCCGGCAGCGTGAGCCACCCCACCCCACCCCGCCCCACCCCACCCCACCTCACCCCACCTCACCCCCCATGATGGGACCACAGAGTGGGCAGGGAGTTTCTTCCCCAAGCTCTGGCCATAGCTGCCTGGGATCTGGGCCCATAGACTTAACTGTCAGCTTGAGTGACTGGAGCCCTATTTCTAGATATGATTATGCAGTTATTGTTAAGAAATGTCTGGGTGGGTTCACAGTCTCAGTGAGCCAAGTGCCCCTCTCAACTCAGGTGAGCAACTGGGAGCTAAACAGGACAAGCAGGCAGTGGGGGAGGGGGACCTTCTGTGTTTCCGTGGGAGAGGCATGTTTGCTTTGTCCTCAGTTCAGTCCTTTAGGTCAGCTGGGCTTTGGACTCTGAGGTGTGGATTGGGTTTCCTTGGGTCACCCAGACTCTCACCTCAGACTGAGCTTCCATGAGCTGTGATTTTCAGATACGGACTGAGCCAAATTGCACTGCCTCGGCCTCATTTGATACAGGTGAGAGTTTTCCCCAGCGGTGGGCCTGTGAATTCAGCTGTAACCACCGTACTTCCCGACGAAGGTCAGAGTCAGGCTTCTCCAGACTTGAGCCTGTGCGCTCAGCTGTCCTTAACACTTCCAGATGCAGGAGAGAGAGTCAGAGGCCTTCCCCAGCTCCACAGCTGTGCACTCAGCAATCCACACACTTGCAAAATGCGATGAAGGAGCAAAGGGGAAGCTGTTCGGTTCCGGTCCACCTGGGAGAACTAAGCAGGAGACGGGTGACTGGTACCTGCTAAGCTGAGAACCCTGCCACTGTGGCTTTGCTAGGTTTAGTGTCCCATCTTCACTCACTGTTTGGAGTCTCGGGCTGCAGCCTTTCCTGGCTGCAACTTATCCGGGCTGCATGTGCACACAGGTCACCCTGCTGTTCTAGGGCCCCAAGGGTCTCCTTGAGAGAATTACAATTTGGTTTGGAGCTCTTTCTTATTCAAGAAGAGGTTTTGACTCATTCAAGATCAGACAAGGATCAGGCAAACTTCCAAAAAGACAGGCCTGATTCTGCACAGGCGGGATTTCTGCATTTGCTTGCTGAAGCAGCAAGATCTCACCAAGCTTGTTCGGGCTACCCAGGCAGATGTTACAAAGGAGAAAGGAAATTAGCTGAGATATTTGGGAACATTCTTTTTTTCTGAGACATGTGTGGATTTACCTCTTTAAATCCTTTATGTGCTATCTGTGTATGCATTTGTGTATGTGTGTGCATGTGCATGCGTGTGTGTGTGTGTGTGTGTGTGTGTGTGTGTGTGTCTGTCTGTCTGTCTGTCTGTCTGTCTGTGATGTGTGTATGTTGTGAGGATGTGCATGTTCATGTGTGAGCCAGGACACACATGTGCTTCAGCACAACTGCAGATGTGAGCACCCTGCCTGGAGTGCTGCTCTTCCCTGAAATTCTCTCAACTAATATCTCTCCGTTATGTCATAAGATTCTCTGAGACTCCAGCATTCGGTGAATAACAGCACCTTCCTTATGGCGGGAGATGACTTGGTGTTTTCTTAGTGTGCTTAATAAGATTCTTTAAATCTCTAGGGACTCTTAGGAAGTGAAGGTCTGACTTCCAAGGTCTCAGGAAACTGGCCTGACTTAACCTAAATCAAAGGTCATTTTTTTTACAAATCAGGGTGGCAGGACACACAAACACAGCACTCATCACACGAGGTTCTGCTACCACAGCAGAGTAAGTGCGGCCACAGAAGCAAGCAAGACTGAGGACACGGACAACAGGACACAGTATTGTCTGTGTTGCTCAGTGCTCCAGGCCTCAGACCCCTGTCCACCAGCACTGCCTTACCTTACCAGTGAGCTCCAGCTCCCCCTGTGTGGCTGACCCAGATGCAATGGGGACCACGTCTACACAAGTCTTTTCCAAGGCAGGAACCTGCGGTGACTTACCTGGGTCTTGTTGCTGTCACACTTTCCCCAGGCTGAGCGGTGATGCTGATGTGCCAGGGGCCAAGACTTCAGAGGCTTCCTCTAGGCCACTCACCAGTGCTGGCTTGAAAAGTGTGCTTCCCACTGAAGAGGCTTCAGCCTTTGTAGGTGACCATGCTGAACCAGGGCCACCCTCCCCGCTGTGATTTTCTTCACTACCATCCACTGGCCCAGCTGTAGGAGAGCTCCCTTTGGCAAATTCTTCTGAAGTTTTCTGTAGAATGTTTTTGATATCTTCCCAGAAGACAGCATTTTGTGCCACTTCATCATCTTTTTTCTTCTACGGAAAGAGAAAACGGTTTAGGCTGACACTTCAAATCCAGAAAGAAAAATCTCGCCAGCACAGAGATGACCAAAGAATAGTTCTGTGCAGGCCTGACAACAGCCTAGAGTCCCTGTCCCCCAATAACCCTGGTGCCATGGAACACGGCCACCACCCCTTACTCAGTTGCCATATGGCTGTCTTCAACTCTCTGCTCAGGACCTCACTGTACTTTGTGGGTGGACTTGAGAGGGCTTGTATGGGGCCATGGGCATGTTTGGGCAAGTGGAGTGTGGAGCTTATCCACTGAATCACAGACTCCATTGATAAGCCCCAGCACAATCCCAGGGCACACACTGAGCACCCCATTCGCAATCCTCCTGCCTCTGTGTTCTTGACACACTGACCTTATCTATCAGTTGCTGCTCACACTTCATGGTGTGCCTCTGTAGGAACTGGCACAGAAGGCTCTCAGTCCTGTTAAAAATGAGATTTACAATTTGCAATTCAAAACTGAAAAGTATCAGGCTCCGTGTCTTTCATTACTAGGAGTCCTCCTTAGGGTCAGCTTCATGGGTTCCAGAAGTGTCCACTGCACTAGGTTTCCATATTGCTTTCTAAATGCCCACCTATTTCAGCCGTCTGTCTGTCTCTCCCTCTCTCCCACACCCAATCTTTCCTGTTCCCATCCCAACTTCCCACCCCCACCTGCCCACTCACAAAAAATCTATTCTACTCCCCTTCCCGGGGAGATCCAGGTGTGCCCCTTAAACCTCTCTTCTTTACCTAACCTCTCTGGGTCTGTGGATTGTAGCATGATTATCCTTTACTTAACACCTAATGTCCACTTATCAGCTACATCCCGTGTTTGTCCACCTGGGTCTGGGTTGCCCTGATCAGGATGATTTTCTTCCAGTTCTACCCATTTGCCTGCTTATTTCATGATGTCATTTCCCCCAAAAGCTGAGTAATACTTCATTATATAAATAAATGTACTACTTTTTTTTTTATCCATTCTTCTGTTGAGGGACATGCAGGTAGTTTCCAATTTCTGGCTATTGTCAATAAAGCTGCTATGAACACTGCTGAGCAAGAGTCCTTGTGGTAGAATAGAGTGTCCTTTGGGTGTGTGCGCAAGAGCAGCACAGCTGGGCTTTGAGGTGGATCGAGTCCCAATTTTCTGAGGAACCTCCCTATTGAATTCCACAGGGGCTGCGCAAGTTTGCACTCCCACCAGCAGTGAAGGAATTGTCTCCTTTCTCCACATCCAGGCCAACATGGGCTATTATATGGGCTTTTTTATCTCAGCCGTTCTGACATTTGCAAGAAGGACCCTCAAAGACATTTTGATTTGCATTTCCCTGATGGGTAAGGATGCTGAACATTATACGTGGTTATTTTTTTTTCCTCTCAGCCATTTGATATTCCTCTAAGGAGAATTCTCTGTTTAAGTCTGTACCCCATTTTCAAAATTGATTGTTTGGATTGTTGATATGCAGTTTCTTACATTCTTTATATATTTTAGATACCATTGCTCTATCAGATGTGGAGTTGGCCAACACAAAACAAAACAAAACCACTTTCTCATTCTGTAGGCAGCTGCTTTGTCCTACCGATGGTGTCCATTGCTTTTCAGAAGCTTTTCAGTTCCATGAGGTCCCACTTACTGTTGTTCTCTGTGCCTGCTGATCCTGTCGTGTTTTGGAAACTGCCTCCAGTGCTGATGTAGTCAAGGCTATTTCTCGGCTTCCTCTTCTGTCAGGTTCAGTGTATCTGCTTTTATGTTGAGGCCTTTGATACATTTGAACTTGAGTTTTGTGTAGGATGGTAAATATGATCTATTTGCATTCTGCTACATGCAGATCTCCAGTTAGACCAGCACCATTTGTTGAAGATGCTTTCCCCCCCCCCCCCCATTGGGTATTTCTGGCTTCTTTTTCAAAAATCAGGTGTCCGTAGATGTGTGGATTTATGTCTAGGTCTTCAATTCAATTCCATTGACTAATACGTCTGGTTTTATGCTAATACCAAGTGGTTTTTATGACTGTATCTCTAGAGTATAACTTGAAATCAGTGATGGTGATATCTCGGAACATCTTTTCTTATTCAGGATTGTTTTAACTTCTCTACTTTTTGTTTGTTTGTTTGTTTGGTTTTCCATGTAAAATTGAGTATTATCCTTTCAAGGTCTGTAAAGAATTTTGTTGGAATTTTGATGAGAGTTACACTGAATCTGTACATTGCTACTGGCAGGTTGGCCTTTTTTTCCCCCCTGTAAATGTTACCAATCCATGAGCATGGGAGATCTTTTCATCTTCTGATATCTTTTTCTGCTTGTCTGTTTGTTGCTACCCCGGGATGTTTTATATTGTCTGTGGCTGTGTGGAGGGTCTCGTTTCCTTGATTTCTTTTCAGTCTGTTTGGCACTTGTGCACAGGAGAGCTGCTGATTGTGCTTTTTGAGTTAATCTTGTGTCCAGACACATCAATCAGGGCATTAGGAGTTTCCTGGTGGGATTTTTGGGGGTCATTTATATATGCTATCATAATGTCTGCAAATGATTATACTTTGCCTCTACCTTTCCAGTGTGGATCTCTTTGATCTCCTTTTGCTGCTGTCTTAATGCTCTGGCTAGAGCTTCAAGTACTATATTGAATAGATCTGGAGAGAGTGGGCAGCCCTGTCTTGTTCCTGACTTTAGTGCAACTGCTCGAGTTTCTCTCCACTTAACTTGATGTTGACTATAGGCTTTCTGTAAATTGTCTTAGTTATGCTTAGGTATGCTCTGTAACCAGGCTAGGCTCCCAGTGGTGGTACTGGGACACCAACCCAGGCACAAAATCTATGACCCACAACCTGCCCTGCTTGGAAGATGCTCTGGGACAATGATGGCCCAGAGCATTTGGGAGTGGCCAGCCAACGGTTGTTCTAACCTGAGGCTCACACAGTGAGAGGGAGCCCATGGCCAACACCGCCTGAAGGACAAGGACCCACAAGCTGGATGGCCTGGAGACCTAGGGTAGGACCAAACATAAAACCAAAATCAAAACAAAAAACCAAACCAAAACAAAAACAACAAGTAAATTAAATGATTCCTAATGGCATTCTGCTGTACTCATAGGATGGGTGCCTAGCCCAACTGTCATCAGAGAGGCTTCCTCCAGCAGTTACTGGGAGTAGATGCAGAGACTCACAGCCAGACATTACACAGAGCTTGGGGACTCTCAAAGAAGAGGGGAAGAAAGGATTGTAGGAGCCTAAGGGGTCCAAGACACCAGGAGAACATGCCTCCCCCCATCAACTAAGCAGGGCTCAGAGGAGCTCTGAAGTGGCAATTATGGAGCCTGCATGGTCTGCACACATGCTGTAGTCCTTTAGTTTGGGGTCTTTGTTGGACCCCTAAAAACTACAGTAGGGGTTGTCTCTGGCTCTTTGCTTCCTCATGGGAACTTTTTCCTCCTGGGGTTGCTTCATCCAGCCTTGATAGGAGGTATACGCTTAGTCTTACTGCATCTTGTTATGGCAAGTTCTGTCGAGCTCCCTGGGAGACCTGCTTTGATCTGAAGAGAAATGACTAGTGGGTATGGGGGAGACGAAATCTGGGTGGGCAGTGGGAAGAGGGGAGGGGCGGGGGGCTGAGCTTGGGATGTGTGGTATGAGAGAAGAGTAGGTAAAATAATGTGAAAAACTGAAATGAGGAATTAGAGCAGTTCTAATGTCAGAAAAAAGAGAAAGAAAAGTCAGGAGAGGAGCAGTGTCGCCTACAGGATGCCAACCCAGTTCCCTCTCTGTGTTGCTCTGCACAGATGGCATCAGCTCCCCTCCTACCCAGGGCTCGGAATCCGTGGCCTTTCTCCGAGTAGCCCTGTGCTGCTCTGGAGATGTTAGGTCAGCCACAGAGACTAGGAAGACCTACCTTAAGGAAGTCGGTCCAGTGAGATGCCAGTTCAGTGAAGATGCACCTTGCTGGTGTTCTTTTCCCAGTGGCAACATTGTTTCCATATCACCTTTTTTTTCTGTTTTGCCAGAGTCGAGAGTAGAATAGAGTGAGTAAGATGCACAGATAATTTCCAAACGGCTACTTGAGGCCCTGAGGAAATTTGGCCTCGGGATGAAGGTGTTAGAGATGCCTAGAGTGAGAAGAAGCATCTTCTTTCTACCTGTCTGACTGTGTTTGTGTTGGGCTGCTGCTATTCCTGGGATCTTTTCCTCCAGGCTGATATAAGAGGCCCAGTAAAGCTTGGGAAAAACCAATTAAAATTATGAATCGCTCTTTTAGGGGAGACTGAAATGGAGAATTTCCACTTAAAAATGGAGAATTTCTAAGACAAAAAAAGAGAGGATATTTGGCCATGTCCCCTTGATGGGGAGGCCTGATTGCACTCAGAGGAAGGATAGCAGGCTACCAAGAAGAGACTTGATACCCTAGCATCATATTCAGGGGGAGGAGGTCCCCCTCAGTCACAGTCATAGGGAAGGGGGATTGGGGTGAAAGCGGGAGGGAAGGAGGAATGGGAGGATGCATGGGATGGGATAGCAAATGAGATGTGATATGAATTATTTTATTTTTCAATAAAAAAATTTAAAAATTAAAGAAAAAAAGAGGAGGTCAGAAAACATCAGAAACAATTTCCTGCCATTCCTGCAGTCTAACTGTATTTGTGCATGCGTGCGTGTGTGTGTGTGTGTGTGTGTGTGTGTGTGTGTGTGTGAGAGAGAGAGAGAGAGAGAGAGACAGACAGACAGACAGACAGACAGACAGACACAGACAGAACTCTTAAGAAATTAGAGCAAATAAGACACCATATTCTCACTGTGGTAGTCAAGTGGCAGAGCAGGGCCCAGGGATGGCCGTGCCCCCTTGAAAACATAATGCAGAGGAGCTCTTGGGCAGCATTTACCTTAAGGCGCAGACCATACAAGCAGTCTATTTACTGAGATTAGCACTAGAAGACTTGAAGCAGCCGTGAGTGGTCATGCGCACACCAGAGAGTGGTGCACACGCCTGTTGGCTGTGCATACACACACACCCAGCAGTCACCACATAGGCTTCTCTCCTGACACCACCAAGGCAAGGAGTCACACCTCACGTCTTCCACAATGTGACCCTTTCTAGAAGTAGAAGGCATTGTGATGGAGGGCTGCTCAGTCACTTACTATCTATCATGCTGAAGTCTCCAGGCCCATCTGAGGGTCAGTGAGGAAGGAAAACCCAGTCCTTATTGCTGAAGCACGTCTGGGGCTGGAGCTGAGAGAGCAAGCTCTGAGCTCCTTGGGCTACAGCACTGCACAAGCCTACCCCGAGTGTTCCTGGGGAGTTGGGGTGTTTGAGAGCAGAGTGTGATGCACTCGAAAGACAAACTGGTCACAGTTTTGACCTGACCTCTGGGATCCCAATGGCAATGTTAAGAAAAAGAGACATGACCACTTGATTGAATAAATGTGAGGTTAACTAGTTTAAACACAGAAAAGAGTCCTGGGGCTTTGATATTCGCTGCCTATGATTGCATGCAGATTACCTTTCTTTTCAACTGCAGTGAGACTCAACTCATTTGAAGCTCCAGCTATGAAAGATCCTGTAGTACTTTGGACAGCTCTGTGGTCTGAGCGCAGGGTGTCATAAGGCTACTGCCTGTCACCATAAAAACAAGTAATTAAGAAAGCAAATCCCTTGCTTCTTTTGGAATATATGTTAATTTATGTTAATGTATGCATTGCTAAAGCAATGACCACTATGACCATGGGGATATAAGCTTTTAATACTACAATTCAGTGGTTGAGGAGGAGGATAGTTACAACCTGAATTACAGATTGACACACTTAAAAACAACTTTAATTAAAAAACAGGATTAAATCAATGTCTCTTTTACACAAATTTACAATAACTTTTAACATGAAGAAAAGATTCCTTTAAATGATAACAGGGTTTCCTTTATATGGCATGCTTGCCAGGAACTCATTAGAAAACAGAAGGTGCTGCTAGCCAAGAACTAGTGGTGACCGGCCACCTCAGTCCCCAAGTGGAGAGTGACACACCTGAACAAGCAGTCCTGGCACTGTCACTATTTCTAGAGAGTTTGTTTGGAGGGTCACAGCAGGGAACACAGTTGCTCCTGTGCCCCAGACATGAAACACAGTCCCATTTCTCTGTCCTGAAGGTCCAGCTCTCCCTGTAATCCCAGGCCCAGGAGGGTTGCACACTGAGCCCTGAGTAGGACGCAGCTGCCTCTCCAGCCAGGTCAGCCAAGGCAACCCTGCTCATAGAAGGCTGGCAGCTGTGGCATCCAGTTCCCCTCACGTGCCATCACCACTGCTGGACAACACCAACACCGAGATGCCATGTGCAAACTGAGTGGAGGGGGGCTGCTGCAGAGAAGCATCTTGGCTCTGAGTGGCCTGTCTACACCCCCAGCTCTGCCTCTGCTCCTGTTGAAGTGCTTCAGGAACCCCCTGGCATCCTTCCCTATACTGTGCTCCCCTAAACACTCAATACCTCAGGCACTAAGATCAACAATTAATAAATAGAACCTCATGAAACGGAACAGCTTCTGTAAGGCACAGGGCACCATGAAAAGGACAACACAGCAGCCTACAGAATGGGAAAAGATTTTCACCAACTCTAAATCTGGCAGAGGATTGATATCCAAAATATATCAACAACTAGGAACTAGACATCAACAAACCAGATAGCACAATTTAAAAACTGGGTTCAGATCTAAATAAAGACTTCTTGACGAGACTCTTTAATGGCTAAAAGACACTTAAAGATGTTCAACATCCTTAGTCATCAGGGAAATGCAAATCAAAACGACTCTGAGATTCCATCTTATACCCCTCAGAATGGCTAAGATCAAAATCTCAAGTGACAGCACATGCTGGCGAGGGTGTAGCTAGAGCAAGGGGCACACTCCACACTGTGGGAGTGTAAACTCGTACAATCACTTTGGAAATCAATTTGGTAGTTTCTCAGAGAATAAGGAATAGCTCTACCTCAAGACTCAGCTATACCACTCCTAGGCATATGCCCCAAAAGATGCTCCACCATGCAACAAGGACACTTGCTCAACTATGTTTATAGCAGCTTTATTTGTAATAACCAGAAACTGCAAGCAACGTAGATGCCCCTCAACCAAAGAATGGATAAAGAAAATGTGGTACTTTTATTTATATAATGGATTATTACTCAGCCATTAAAAACAATCATATAATGCAATTTGCAAACAAATGGATTTAACCTGAAAAGATCACCCTGAGTGAGGGAACACAGACCCAGAAAGACAACCACGATGTGTACTAGTCACAAAGTATAGGCTGACCATGCTAAAATCCACACACCCTCAAAAGCTAAGTAACAAAGAGGGCCTAAGGGGAGATGCTTGACTCTCTCTGAGAAGGGAAATAGCTTAGATATGAGGGAGGGGTGGAGGGAGGGAGGAGATGAGATGGGGGAGGACAGAGGGAGAGAGTACTAGGAAAGACAACCAGATTTGCGGAGGGTGAGAGGGAGCATCTCTGGGATGAGCCAGAAACCTCGGACAATGGAAACTCCCAGGAATCTATGAAGGTGACCCTAGCTAAGACTCCTAGCAATGGGGGTGATGGAGCCTGAACCAGCTGTGGGAAGGAGTGTAAGCTTTGTCACAGGTGAATGTAGTCTTGGCGGGCTTTACCCTTGGACACCCCATGGATACTCCCTGAGATAGACTGGGTGGAGCCATCTGGGCCTGGAATTCAGGAAGCAGACCTGGGGACTCCACCTGGACTATTGTTTTTCTAATCAGCACTCAATGGGAGAAGGAGACCGCCCTTCGAACATGAGACAGGCAGGTGGAGAGGAGAGAGGGACAGCAGGGTCAGACTGGGCTTGAGCACTCATGGATCAGAAAGAAGATCAGTGAACAGGCCGGACCAGCACACAGGCCAGAAACACCTAGGGACCTGTCCCGTGGAACAGATACAGGAATGTTCACTCATTTTTCCCTTTAACCTTTTTTCCCTCTTGTGTAAGGTAGTTGGGTTGTATAATAAAGTTTAATTGTTAAAAAGCAGAGCCAACAAGTGGCTTCCAATGTTGGGCCCAGTGGGTTCCACAGTTTCTAATGGTGTGAGGAAAGATTCAAAATTCGAAAGTACAGAAATGCTGTTTCAGGGTATCAGCAAAGTCACAACTGCCATTGCAAAACTCTTTCCTGCCTTATACTTAGAGGGAATTATCTGTTTTGTTTTTTGTTGTTGTTGTTGTTCTTTTATTGTATTTCATTCTTTAAGAGATTAGGAAAAATGCTAATAACATAAAAAAGCCAAAAGGGTCAGTAAATTCTATCTTTTTGAAAAAGATTACAGATTTGACTGGACAGATGGAAAGGCTGAAGAAACAAAAATAAAGGGATGGGAAAGCAAATAGAATTTTTGGTAATTGGGAGTGATGAAGGACAGAAAATAGAGAAACCAAAAAGCCAAAAAGCCAAAAAGCCAAAAAAACAAAACAAAACAAAACAAAACAAAACAAAAAAACAAAAAGAGTCAATAAGCTCTATCCTTTTGGAAAGAATTACTGACTTGACTGAACAAATGGACAAAATGCAAACAAAACAAAACAAAACAAAACAAAACAAAACAAAAACTGGAAGGGCTGGAAAAGCAGAAGGCACCTTTGGTTTAAAAGGGTGGAGAAGATCAGAAACCAGAGGAAAAGGAAGGCAGACAGACCAAAAGGTCTTTGGAGGAAAGTGTCCCTGTGGAGGACACCTCCAGAGTCGCCCAGGCACCTTCAGCTTTTTCAGTCACTGTTAGACATGTGCCCGCGCAAAATGGTGCTGAGGGTTATGACAAAATGGCCTGGCATCCTGTAGACATGATGGATTTAAAACATTTTAAGGAATCCGTCATCAAATATGGTATGCACTCTGCCTTCGTTAAACAAATGTTAAACAGCTGGGCCATGCAGAATAGATTTGTTCCCGAAGATTAGAAAAATTTAGTTTCAGCGGTATTGGAAGCAACACAACAGTTACAGTGGTTATCATGGTGGCGAACAGAGGCTATAAAACACAGGAAATAAATATTAATAGAGATCAATTGCTTAGTAAAGGACAATATACTAACTTAAGAGAACAAATTCAAGCTAAAGATAGCATGACTGAACAATGTCGTAAGGCAGCCTTGAGAGTTTGGGAGCTGGTAGAGGAACCTGGGAAAACAACTATTCCATTTACTAAAGTATTCCAAGGACCACTTTACAGATTTTTTACAGAGATTAGGATCTGCTATGGATAGGATGTTGCCAGATTTTGACACCAAACAGACATTAAAACTTATCATAGTTTATGAAAATGCAAATACTGAATGTAAGAGGGTGCTTAGACCATTAAAGGAAAGATGCACTCCCTTAGATGACTGGGTAAAGGAGACAGTTAATATTAACTCTCAAAAATATCAAAATAATATTATAGGACAAGCTTTGGCCAGAGAGACCAGATATCATAATACTCGGTGCTTTAATTGTGGTAAAATTGGTCATGTACAAAAAACCTGTAGAGATAGAAAGCACAATAACCCAGAAAAAAAACATAACTCAGGAGAAAACAAAGAGGTTCTGGCCATGATGGTAATGAGATGTTAAGACTCCCAGAGTACTGTAGTGGCTATGAAAAAGGGAAATATTGGTCTCGGGATTGTCAGTCTAGAAGAGATATGCAAAGCAATATCTTGCCAATGGGAAACAGAAGGAAGGGGGCATCGGCTTGCCCCCCCCCCCCCCCCCGTACACAATGCCAGCTGAACTCCTTTGGCCAGTCCAAAAGTGACAAACCCACACACAAAAAAGAGGAAATGGAGTATTAATAATCTAATGCATGCTACTAAAGACAGCGCAGCCTTGGATCTGGCTTCAAATATGTCTCTTACCCTATCTCCCCAGATTGAATGTTACAAATTAAATACTGGTGTTTTCGGTCCTTTGCCTTCAGGCACAGCAGAAATGGTTCTGGAAAGAAGTTGGCTGATTTCTGACGGTTTTATTGTGCATCCCAGCATTATAGATGGAGATTCTAAGGAGAAAATAAAAATCATGACATGTGTAAAGAAAGGAATAAAAATCAATGCCGGAGATAGAATTGCTCAACTCCTACTGTTTCCTTACGTTAAGGGCAAAGCCGCTCCAGTGGAAAGGACTGGTGCATTCGAAAGCACAGAGACACGAGTGTTCTGACAAACAGTAATTAATGATCAGAGACCTAAGTTAATTATACAATTGAATGGTGTTAAAATAGAAGGCTTGGTGGACACCAGAGCCAATGTCTCAATCATGTGTCAAAAGTCTTGGAACCAAAATTGGCCACTTAAGAGCATTTATACAAAAATTGTAGAAATTGGTAAGTTATCTCAAATAAAACAAAGTGTGCAATGACTTGAGTGTGTGGGACCAGATGGGCAGACAGGGAGGCTGAAACCCTATGTGGCTGACATTCCCATAAATCTATGGGGACGAGATCTCTCACAACAATGGGGTACTCAGATTACTATTCCTGCAAATACAGAGATAAACAATGTTAAAACTAGGGGTAAATTGGTACACGCTTCTAGGGAAGAGATTAATGTAAGTGATCAGGGGCGACCACAAACTATGCCCACTGTTCAACCTCAAAACTCTTCAGGTTTAGAGTGTCAAAATGTATAACAGGGCCGCTGCTGAGATACCAACCACCCTGCCCCTAAAATAGATTTCAAACAGCCCTGTATGACAGGAACAGTGGCCCTTAACAAAAGAAAAGTTACAGGCACTTCACTGTTTAGTGAAAGAGCAGCTGGAGGCTCAACATATCAAAAAATCTTCCAGTCCCTGAAACTCCCCTGTGGTTGCGGTCAAAAAAAAAAAAATCGGGCGGATGGAAAATGATAACGGATTTGAGGGCCATAAACAAGGTGATTCAACCCATGGGTTCACTTCAACCTGGAATTCCTTTGCCTTCCTTGTTTCCTAGGTCTTGACATATAATTACAATTGATTTAAAAGATTGTTTTTTCACTATACCTCTACATGAGAAGGACAGGGAAAGGTTTGCTTTCTCAGTACCTACTCTGAACAGTAATTCTCCAATAAAGAGATCTCATTGAAAGGTACTTACTTCCACAGGAAATGTTAAATAGCCCAACTCTATGCCAGTATTTTGTACAACAACCTTTAAAAATAATTTGCAGGCAGTTTCCTCAATCTATCATATACCATTACATGGATGATATTCAGCTAGCTGATTCTGATATTAGTGTTTTAGAAAAAAATGTTTCAGGAGGCACAAAGAATTCTGCCATGCTGGAGAGATTGCTGTGGAAAAAATACAAAGAAGAGATTCAATTACCTATTTAGGCTATAAAATAACTGAACAAAAAATTTGACCACAAAAGGTACAGATCTGTAGAGATCAATTACAAACTCTTAATGGCTTTCAAAAATTATTGAGAGATATTAACTGGTTAAGGCCTACAATCGGGTTAGCTACCTATAAGTTAAGTAACTTGTTTCAAATATTACAAGGGATTTCAGATTTAAACAGTCCTAGGTGTCTAACCGCTGAGGCAAAAAAGGAGTTGATTCTGGTGGAGCAAAAACTTCAAAAGACATATGTGGATAAAATTGATCCTGAACTTGGTTGCATTCCGGTTATTTTGCCTTCAAAACATTTTCCTACTGGGCTTCTTATGCAAAGGAAAGACAAAATCATAGAATGGATATTCTTGACAAATAAACAAAACAAAAAATTAAAAACGTACATAGAGAAAATTTCTGAATTGATTACAAAGAGAAAAATAAGATTGCGCCAACTGTCAGGGATGGACCCGGTGGAAATTATAATGCCTCTTACTGATTCTGAGATTATGTCATTATGGGTAATTAATAAAGATTGACAAAAAGCTTGTAGTAACTCTTTGGGAGACATTAACAATAGATACCCAAAAAGCAAACATATATAATTTATAAAAACAAACAAACAAAAAAACCAAAAAACTAATTGGATCCTTCCAAGTATTGTAAACCAGTCACCAATCTCATGGGCACCCACCTTTTCAACTGATGCAAATAAATCAGGTATGGGTGGTTATAAGTTTGATAAAATAACTAAGGTGATTAAAAGCCCATTTGCATCAGTTCAAAAGTCAGAATTATATACAATCCTTATGGTATTGTTAGATTTTCCTAAATCTCTTAATATAATTACTAACTCTCAATATGCTAAAAGAGTTGTTTTACATATAGAAACTGCTGAATTTACTCCTGATAACATAAAATTGACTACATTATTTATAAAACTACAACAGGTCATCAAAAACAAAAATTATCCCTTGTATATTACTCATATTCAATCCCATACAGGTTTACCAGGTCCACTGGCACAAGAAAATAAAGAGATCAACAAATTATTGATAAGTAATGTATTCAACGCCTCAAAATTTCATTAAAAACATCATGTCAATGGTAAGGGGTTAAAGAAAAGATTCTGTATCACTTGACAACAAGCCAGAAAAAAATAATTAATAAGTGTCCTACATGTTCCTTATATAGTCAAATACCATTACCTGCTAGAATTAACCCTAGAGGTAACAAAAAGAATAAAATTTGACAGATAGATGTGTTTCATTTTACAAAATTTTAAAAAAATGAGGTATGTGCATCATACCATTGATATATATTCAGGTTTTCAATAGACAATTGCCTTAAGTTATGAAGGGGCTGCCTGTGTGATTACTCATTTGCTAAAAATAATGGCATTTATGAAAATACCTGCACAAATTAAGACTGACAATGCTCCTGCATATGTGTCCTTTGAGATTAAAAAAAAAACTTCTTTATGTATTATAATATAAAACATGTTGCAGATGTACCTCACAACCCCACAGGACAAGCAGTTGTAAAAAGAGCTAATCATACCTTAAAAGAAATGCTTATTAAACAAAAGAAAAGGGTAAAGACACCCAGGGACTGATTAAATAATGCTTTGTTGACTCTAAATTTTCTTAATGTTAATGATAAAAGAACATCAGTGGTGGAGAGACATTGGGTGATTAAAAAAAAAACAACTAAGAAGTGGGGACAACCAATATTCTACAAGGACTTGACGAGTATAAAATGGAAACCTACAATAGTTTTGAGAAGGGGTCATGGGTATGTGTATGTTTCCACAGGGAATAAAAAAATATGGCTACTAACCAAACTTACAAAGATTAGATCTGACCATATAACAAGTAAATCTTAAGAGCTACCTGGTTCTTACAACTTGACATTGTTTCATACAGCTTGGAGAACTAATGCCCTCTTCTGCCTGTTGGTGTACATGCAGGTGGAGCCCTACATTATTCACAAAAACCAGGACAACACTAAAGACAAAACAGACAGCCTGGATGATTTAACCCCAAAAACATGCCTCTGGCACCTCAAGCAAGGTGCCTCAACTGATGTTTCCCTTAAAAATTATATATGTACTAACATACCTATGCTAATGATTTCAAAAGTTTACTTATTTTCAAAACAAAAAACAGGACAATGATGAAGATCAAACTTCTGCCTCTGGTGATACTGTTTCCTCCAGAACTTGCATGCATATTAACAATAAATCAGCTGGCCGAAAGGATCGATCCCAAAAAGACTGGACAAAAACAGATAGAGCTGGCTTTTCCAGCACTTGGCCAATATATTATTTTTCTAGGGTACCCAAAAAACATTTTCCCCTAAACAACATAAAGTAATTTTGAGAACATGACACCCCCATTCCCAGTAGGTGGGATGGGTATTTTTGGTGGGTTACCAATGCTCATTTTTGCCTAACGGGGTTAGTTACAATTAATAAAAGTTCATTTGGGGATTTCTTTCTTCTATCTTACTTTCTCTCTTGTCTTTCTATCCCATCTAATATTTTTAAAAAAGGGAGAAAGGAAGGGAGGGTATAGGTTTATAGAATAAAAGGTAGATTATTGAATCTACTAGCTTCAAAAATCTTACATTGGTATTATAAATTGATGAAAATTTAAGACTTTTGATGGATGGAAATTTAAGACTTCAACTTTTGCTTCACATTGAAAAAAACTTAAATTGTAATTGCTATTCATTTTTTTGCCTTATGTATTGTATGTTATATGTTGACAAAGTATTACATATTGTATGTTAGCAACTTAAGTTCATTTTGTTCAATGTTCATTTAATGTATTATTCATGTGCCATTCATTCAAAAAGGTAATGTCTTATGAAAAACTATTAATAGTCTGTTCAGGAAGATCAGGGATAAAAGTTGGTATTTACCTAGAAATCTTACTAGATACTAACTTACTTTGTCATAGACCAGGTTTGTTTAATTCCTTGTATATGTCTTCAAAGGGATAGATTGATAACTGTAAGAATAGATAGAGAGTTGGTCTTCAAACTCTTCAGAGATCCACAGAATATGACATTTAATGATGGGGGCTTTCCTGACAGAGAAAGACATCCGCTCCTGGCCGCATCTCCATATGCATCATTGAAGATGGGGGCATCAAGAGATGAGGGTGACATGGTCACTGGACTGAGAAACTGCTCTTATCTCTACTGCTGATGACAGGCTGACTGTCTGCAATGATCAACAGTGATGCTGGAAAGTTGACTGTCCAGCTTTGAAGAGACTAGATGGACCAGACCGTCGGATTTCCTGCTTCCAAAAGCAGTTTGTTGGATGTTTTGGGCCGATAAGGCTGAAGATTGATTGCGCCAATGAAGGAGAGAATCTGGTGACTGTCCAAGCGGTCTGCTGTCTCTGTCCTATCCACACCTGGAAGTTGCACCATCACTGTATATATCTGATAGCCTGCCTTCTACAGTTCTACCCTGTAACTTTGCCAATGTGTGTATTCTGTATCCCAGGCAAGGCTGGCAGTGAATGTTCCACCTGCTAATGGGCAGTCTCTAGTGAGGGTGAACCAAAAATGATGTCTCCAATTTGCTTCTGATGAGCACATGAATTAAGTGACATTTAAGACAGCATAAAATATCAAGTAATAAGCTCCTTTCACTCAGGGGTTGGGAGATGTGTAATGCAGAGCTGTTCAGCCGTCTGCTGACTGTCAACACTACCTTACAGAACAGCCTGGCAGATGGTGATAATCTAGTGTGAGGTTGCCGACAGTGTGTTCTCCTGCCCAACACGGGAGCTCTGGCCAGCCCCAGGTGTTCCTCCATGAGGTGAAACTAACGATCCCCAACAGGCCCACTGCCTACAGCCGGAAGATCAGTGACCGCACAAGACTTTAGGGAGAAGCCCCCTGATCCAAACTTCCCACTCCTGAGATCTGAAACACTGTATGCTCCAGACAGTGTTCACCGTGGGCAGGTTTCTTGCTCTTGATAAGACAGAAAGGTCACAGATGTCTGTCCTCAAGTCACCCTTTTGGAAACAAGCTCTGTCTGTTGGAATTCTCCATATTACCCCTTGGTGTATGACTTTTGGAGTAACTGGCCTTTGTGCCCTCAAAATGAGCATCCCCGTTAAATAAAACCCCCACAGGTTTGGCTTAGCACAACCCCAGGGCACATTGTGAAAAGGTGACACACTGGCCCTGTGTCTCTGTGCTGCTCACACTGACCTTGTCTGCCTTGTGCCACTCATGCTCACTAGTGTGCCTCTGTGGGTCCCGGGCCTTCAGCTGCTCAGCTTCAGGAAAGACATTTTATTTAGAGTCTGTGAGACAAAACAGAAATGGTGCATTAGAACAGTTCTAATGTCAGCTAAGAGAGAAAGAAGACAAGTCACGAGAGGCCACAGTGACCCCTGGGGAATGTGACCCCCCACTTCCCCACCATCCCATCCTCCATGCTGCTCCTTGCCCCCACAGTGCTCGGGATCTGTGGCTTTGGTCTCAGGCACTCTGTCCTGCTCTGGAGATTTGGGGTGGGGCACGGTGACAATGAAGACTCACCCTTAGGATGTCCTTTCCCATTGCAGTGATGACAGATGATCACTATCTGTGGCATGTAAGCAACCTCTCTATAATCTAAGGAAATAGGCCAGAATAACTAAGATATATGGAAAAGAGATGCAACCCCTGAAGGCAGCTTTCCAGAGATGCCTGAAGTGAAAAGAGGCCCTGGAAGCCCCCGTGCCCCTTCACCCCCATGCCTGGAGCGGATGAGAGGCCTCTGATATCCAAATCCAGGCACTTGACAGTAAACTCCAGCTGAGTGTTGCCTGCCTGTCACTCCAGCTCTCAGGGGGCTGTGGATGGCATTGGTGGACCAATAGAACCTACAGGAAACAGTCCATAGTCATTACTTCAAAACAGGAAATAAAATATCTGTCTTCTTTTCTAGACTCTCAAGTCACACTGTGGCTTTCTGCTCAGACAGTACTTTAGGGCATTAGTTCCCACCCAGAGGTACAACTCACCCCAGATAACTTTAGGCAGTCAGGAGACACTGGGGGTTGCTAGTGCTGCTGTCCTCACCCAGTGGGATGCTTCACCCAGGGATGCTGTTGACCTCCTCCAATACTTGGACCAGTCACAGAACGAAGAACCGAGACAGAGGAACTCTGTGTGCCATGACTGATGTAGTGATAGGAAACTCAGTGTGATACAACAGAATTGCATGTATCTGTCTGGGACGACACATGCAGAACTGGTAAGTCAGTGTCTTTTAGAGAGGGGACTGGAAAGGGAGATTTATTATGACCTCAAGAGACCGCCTCTCTAAGTCTAAGTGGAAAACAAGAAGAAGCCACGCTCCAGAATGAAGCCTCAAATGGGAGTCACATCACTTGGGAAGTGTCACTGCAAACCGGAACCTGAGCTCATCCCTCACCCTGAGTTTGCTCTTCTGTAGAACAGGACTGGAGGGCAAGGCGCCTGCTCAGTGCGCGGGGCCCTGTGAAGAGCAATGGAATTATGCCAAGGAAATCCTCCTGAGGCCCTGAGCTCCTCAGAGTCACCAGCAACTCTTTAGATCCTGGTGTAGTTGAGCCATGAGGGACAGGACCTTTACGGTCACATGGCAGTCTTGTTGTTGGGGCTCCGGGAGTCTTCCCTGGTGACAGATCTGAACTCTTGTCTCTATTCTGCCCACTCAGAATGATGAGCGGCTTAGGAAAGGTCTTATTGCGATGGTTCCCACAGACAGCAGGTGGCCCATAGTCATCTGGTGACCGTAGCTACAGTTCAGGTTAAGAAGGAAACCTCTTTCCTATACCACTCAATTGGCTACAGGAAGAGAGAGGAGGATCTGGGCTCTACCACACACCAGTGATAAGCCTGTGACTGGCTGTGTGAGCAGCAAAGGCCTGTCAAAACACTCACCAATGTGGACACACCCTGTTCACCTGCCAGCTCTTGTCTAACAGCTGGGCTGTGTGGACACAAGCTCAAGACCTAAGTCTCTTACTCAAGGAATTCCTGAGTCATGTGACACCACGACCTTAGGTCTTCATATCTTTGAATAGCAAGGACAAATATGTGTGTGAGCTGTCAGAAATCTGATTAAAAGATGGCACGGTCAGGTTCTGTACTGTCAGCAAAGCTGAGACGCATGAAGAGAAGACAGGATGAGTAAGGGGCCAGTCATGGGAAGGGAAGGGAAACTGCGGGTTCTCACATTTAAAACATGTTGCGTAAGGGGAAGCCATCTTCTGTGTCGCCCTTTATAATGGACTGATGCCATGCAGAACTATTATTTCCACAGCTGACACAAGAAGCCCAAGGAAAGTCTTGCTTGAATTCGATAGTGTGGCCAAGTTCAGCTAAATTCTTTCTTTTGTTCTTGTGGTGGGAGACAGAGACTGGGTCACTCTGAGAGAGGGGGGAAAAAAACAGAGAAAGAAAAGAGATCACATCTCAGCCCCGCTCCAGCCATGTCTGTCAGTGGTCTAGCACAGATGCATCTTTATCATCGGCCTTTCCTCAAGCTATTAGAGAAGATGAAGACCCACACTACATGCTGTGACAACTTAAATTTAGCGAACAAATCCAGCTGGGGACATTAATAGTGAGGAAGCAGAGTGGAAGAAGAGGGAGGGATCAGGGATGACTGTGCTTTGAGAACGTAATGCAAGATAGTTCTTGAGGGGCTGGAGAGATGGCTCAGAGGTTAAGCACATGTACTGCTCTTCCGGAGGTCCTGAGTTCAATTCCCAGCAACCACATGGTGGCTCACAACCATCTGTAATGTGATCTGATGGCCTCTTCTGGCCTGCAGTTGTACGTGCAGGCAGAGCACTGTATACAAAACAATAAATAAATAAATCTTAAAAAAAAAAAAAAGATAGTTCTTGAGTAGAGTTTAACCTAAGCAGGAGATGTCACAGACACTTATCAGAGGGCTGTGCATAAGCATAAACCCGACAGTCACCACACATGGGCTTCTCATATCACCAAAGCAATTGGAGGCAATGGAGTGGGGAGGGGGCGGTGGGCACCTTGGCTAGGCGGGATCCTAAGTCATACCTTCCACAATGCAATCAGAGCAAGAAGCAGAAGGCATTAAGGCCAGGTACCTTCAATCACTTTGTAAGTATCCATCATATTCGAGTCTGTCTCGGCACTTGAGGGACAATGAGGAAGAAAAACTTCATCCCTGCTGTTTAAGGATGTCTGGGTCTAGAGGCAGCACAAAGAAATAAACCTGTGAGAGCTGTGAGCCCCGTGAACCAGAGCGCCGCACAAGCCCGTCTTGAACTTTGCTGGGGAGTCAGGCTGCTCAGGGGAAGTGGGATGCACACAGAAGACAAACCAGTCACAGCACCAGCCAGTGTGCTGTGAGCCCACTAGGAAGGCAACAGACAAGAAGGTAAGCCATGGACCCTTGGGAAGAAGATGTGCTATTAACAGGTAAGGGCGGGTGGCACTGTAGCGAGCTTTCCGTAACATTAAACAGCAGGGAGCTACTGTGAAGGGCAACGGTTATTTTGGCTCATGGTGCTAGAGGTTTCAGTCCACTGTCACTTGTTCCTGTGGGTTTCTGTCCTGTGGTAAGGAAGGGTGTCATGCAAGGAGCACCCAGTAGGGCAAGTTTCTCCCTTAGGAGACTGGACAAACAAGAGAAAAGGGGGTG
This sequence comes from Acomys minous, assembly GCF_964271855.1. Lineage (NCBI taxonomy): Eukaryota > Metazoa > Chordata > Mammalia > Rodentia > Muridae > Acomys > Acomys minous. The sequence continues at coordinate 60,122,277 of NC_140500.1, read as the reverse complement.
CTGTGCTGAGGCTACCCCAGGGTTAGTAGAGTGCTTACATCGCATGTGCGAAGCCCTTGGTACTTTCTCCAGCATCCTATAACATGTATCATGGTGATACAAGCCCATGATCCCAGTGTTTGGGAAGTGGAGGCAGGGGGATCAGAAGTCCATGGACAACCTTGGCTACCTAATAAGGTCCAAGGCTGATGGGGGTTCAAGAGACCTTGTGTTTTAAAAGGTAGGGAGGGAGAGAGAAGAGAAAGGATAGGCTTGGGTACCGTATCCTTTCCCAGGCTTGCTCTCAACGACCAGATGCCCAGATCACTCCCAAAGGATCTATCACCTTGTAGTAGAGTTTAACTGACAACTAGCCACCAAGATGCATTTTCTCATGTGGCCACTTCCTCCTCCAGAGGCTTGACCACCAAGGTCCAGCTTTCAACGCACTGAAGCCCAGCAGTCAAAGGCAGCCATCTTGACTACCCTAATTAACATGCCCAATCCAAAGAAACCAACTCATCCAACCCAGAGTCCCCCCCTTCCCCTGATAAACTGCCACTTGCCACTTTTGCGCATGCTTCTGATTAATCCAGAGGCAGTCTTTTGTCCCTCTGGGGCAAATATCCCTTGTCCCCTCCCCCCACCCCGCCCTGCCTCGCCCTTCATCCTCCTCCCTTGTTTCCTACCCTTTATCTTTTTTTCTCACTGGAGCAAATAAATCTCATTTGTGCAGAGAACTTGCTGGGTCCCATGTCAATTCCAGTCCGTTCAAGGACTAAGCCTGAAATACATAGTTTGTGGGAGCATTCCTGATCGGAGTATAGCACGCAGGGGGTCGTTTTCATGGAAATATGACGTTTGCACATCTGAGTAACACATTGCTCAGGTCCATTTAGACAAATGTTGTGTGTCCTGCCCTGGTCCTCAGCCTCTACAATCAGCTTCTGTGACAGTTTCTGTCCTTAGCGCCAGCACTCAGTCTCAGTGGCCCTTTCCGTGTCTGCTCTCCTGTGACTTTGCCGGAAGCATCCATCACACCTAAGAGTTTATGGTGGAGTATCTGGATTCCATGTGGAGAAGCAAGTCCTCTACAGGTAAGAACACTTCGATCTGACCTTTCCTGCTTGTTCCTTTTTCATTTCTCTCACTTTGTTTTATTTCTCTAGCTTAGACTTCAGGGAGAACACTTAATGAGAGTGAGAGGGTGGGCGTCCTTATTTTGTCCATATTTAGTGACAATGGCTTGATTTTTTTTTCTACTTGGTGTAATGTTGGCTCTTGGTTTGTCAAATGTACCTGTTACCGTATTGAGATATGTTCCTTCTGTTCCAAGTATCCCCCAGGCTCTTATCATGAACACTTACTTTTACCAAATCTTTTAGTACCAGCAATAAGATGACCCTGTGGTTTCTGTGGCTGAGCACATTTATTTGATTTATTACGTCACTGCAAAATTAGAACCATCCCTGCACCTCTGTTATGAAGCAGACTTTATTGTGAATTACTGTTTTGCTGTTTTCTAGAATTTTATGAGCAGTTTTGTTTTGTTTTTTTTTTTTTTTACAATTCTGTTCATTAATAAGTCTGATTTTCTTGGGCCAATTTAGGGTGGGGTCCGGCAGATTTGAAGTAATTGCTGCTACGTACCTGTTTCCTCTGAAACTAACATATTCCATCCTACCAGAAAGGTCCTTTAAACAGAAAAATAACAGAATAGCTGTAGGGAGCCCCTGAAATTGACCAGAGTCACTAAGCCCCTTTTTCCCAATAATAAACAGCGGCTGTAAAGAGTCACTCTCAGATAAAACAAGCCTCAAAGAAGACTGAGACCAACAGGACTGCCCGGAAGAGGGTTAGACCAACCAAGGCACAGGGAAGGACACTTTCCAATGTGCTGAGCAGTGTGCTCAAGATGTCCAGCTTTTGTGAGCTGTCACCCATACTGGGTGGGCTTTGGTGACACAGCTGTCTTTTCTATTCTTATAAGTCACCCTTCACCCAGATTCCCTTAAGTAACACCAATAAAATTCATTTGTTCACCAAATTGGACTTTGGTGGTATTAATACTTGGATTCATCATGGACTACCTATCTGCAATGAGTGGATGTGTGTGTGTGTCGGGGGGGGGGGGGGTGTCTCCCCAAGAAAACTTTGTCACATCACAAAGACCAATTTGGCTTCTGTAGTTTCTGATAAATTTGGATAATATTTGCATATTATTATTCCTATGGGCATTTCTACTATTTGTTCTTTGGGTCACATACAAATATTTCTCATAATTTCCAAAGCGCTATCTGTGTTCTTACTGTTCTAAACATACACACCACAGACTGAGTCTTACAGTCTTTCTGCCTCCTCTGCCACATTGCTCCCGGAGCCAAGAAGGGAGGGGTTTGGTGAAGACAACCCATTTAAGAGTGAGTTTTCCAGCTGGGTGGGTGTCTTTAATCCCTGAACTTGGGGGTTAGAGGCAGATGGATCACTGTGAGTTCAAGGACAGCCTGGTCTACAGAGTGAGTCCAGGACAGCAAGAGCTACCCAGAGAAACCCTGTCTCGAAAAACAAAACAAAAGGACTGAGCTTTCCAAAGTGTCTCACTTTCTGAACATTACCAAAAACTATTTTACAAGATAATGTCAATTTGGAATATGCCTGATTTATGTTTATTATTCTCCAATTGTAAACAAACTTTGTTCTGTTAACTTATGGCTCTTACATTTCCAGTTAGCAATATACTAGTATTGATTTGTTTTTCATTATGGATTTTAAGAATAGTAAATACATAAGAATTTAAAATTGACTAAAAGAAGACTATTCCCCAAAATATTTAACTAGCAGTCATCTGCTCATTTAGTCATTCATTTTTTAATAATTACCTCTGGCTTTCCTGCCAGCTTACACAGATCTAAGTTGTTATAAATATCCTAGGAGTGGCTGTGAGGTATTTTCAGAAATTACAAACTAGTGTATAACTGATTTCTTTTCTTTCTTTCTTTCTTTTTTTTTTTTTTTGTTTGCTTCTTTTTGGTTTGGTTTTGTTTTGTTTTGTTTTTTGAGACGGCATTTCTTTGTGTGTGGCTCTGGCTGTCATGGAATCACTCTGTAGACCAGGCTGGACTCGAACTCAGAGATCTGACTAAAAGGTATGCGTCACCACACTCAGCTTAAACCTGATTTCTTAGTGGCTGCCATAATTACCCACAGCCTTCGCTGGAACTTAGCCCACTACTCTGACTTCAGATGTCCTGTCCTTTGGTTCTGAAGGAATCAGGCCCCTCTCCTTAAGGACCCCCATTAAGGCCAAAGTCTGGGAGAATGTAGAAGCTGGCCTACCCAGTCCTCCCTTAAGGACCCCCATTAAGGCCAAAATCTGTAAATCTTATCTGCTTGGAGAGTCCAGCTTGAACCAAGGACAGCCCGCCTGTGCTGAGGGTCCAGTTTGACTCAAGGACAGCGAGTTTGTGTTACAGCTTATGTTGAAAATTTCCACTTTCCCAGGAATGTACTTACCCCTCCCAACTAAGTTCCTAACGCCCCTGTGACTGCTTCAGCCAATCACATGCTGTAAAACTCGTTTCTTTGTCTAAAACCTATAAAAGGCCCATGCCTCTGCCTCTCGGGGTCTCCAACTTGAAAGAGCTTGTCAGACCCCGGCGCATCAGCTCAATAAATTCCTATGTGTTTGTATCGACAACGGACTCCGTCTCTCAGTAGAGACTCCGGGAGTAGACTAGAGATCTTTCTGGAGGTCTCAGGCTTACAGTTCCACTTCTCAGTGACTCAGAGATTCCCTGGCAGGCATAGGACCCTCTTCCTGAGCGCTGTGGGAACCTAGTGCTGTGAGAACCTAGGGCCGTGGGAACCTAGGGCTGTGGGACCCTAGGGCCGTGGGACCCTAGTGCTGTGGAACCTAGCGCTGCGGGAACCTAGTGCTGTGGGAACCTAGTACTTGGTTTTCTCTTCTCTTTGTTCTCACTGGGTTTAGTGGAGCACAGAGCCCTGCTGTGCGCAGCTGTCATGACACCTGACTGTGATGCCAGCAAAAGTGGCTGTCAATAGATGGGTGTATTGATTCTATTTTGGCAATGAGACAGGATTGTTTAAAATGTTAGCATGTATTGTAGGGTAAAAGGGCCAAAGGAAAAATACCCTGGCTCTGCCTTGACCCCAAGCCGAAGCCTAGAGCCAAGGAACAGAATCCCACCAATCCCTGAGCTTGCCACAGAAACCCACCAAGATCTGAGCAAAAAAACCAAAGCAAAACAAAACAAAACCCAACAAAAAACAAAAATAAAAACAAACCACCAGTCTCTCAATAGGAAAATCCACCAATCCCTGACTCTGGAAACCTCCCCGCCCCCACCAGAAACCCTGTATAAACACTGCCTTTTGCTCAGTCCCCTGCTGCTTCCCTCCTGAGCAGAGGCAGCCACCCGGTTTAACTCTGTGGTGGTCCTTGGCTCCTAATTACCACAACACAGCTCTGAGCAGAGCTGTAAGACCTTCAACAGGGAAGAACGGTTACACTTGCACCGGGAATGGCGAAGCCTTTCCCCACAGCCAGACCCTTCTCTTTCAGCGCTTCAACACCTGCATGTGTTTCCTTTGTTCTATCCCATCCATATCTCTGAATCTAGATAAATTCTTTAGTCATAAAGATGCTCATACATTCACAACACTTTCTGTAACAGATCATAGCCACAACCCAAAACATAACAAAACCTCCCCAGCAGGCAGAGGTATGTCACTATTGGACAGGTTAAATGAATTGTGGTACTTATAGTTACATTAATTATAATCAGTGAAATCCCTTGAGGTTTTTAAAACTAGAACAGACAGCCGGGTGTGGTGGTGCAGGCCTTTAATCCCAGCACTCAGGGAGGCAGAGGCAGTCGGATCTCTGTGAGTTTGAGACCAGTCTAGTCTGCAAAGCCAGTCCATGACAGCCAAGGCTAAACAGAGAAACCCTGTCTTGAAAAGCCAAAACCAAAACCAACAACAATAACAAACAAACAAACAACAGCAAAAAAACTAAAAACCAGAACAAACGTAAAAATATCTGTATATGTGCACATACATATTGCATAGATATTCAGGCAATGAGGGGCTTCCTGAAAACGCTGGAAAGCAGGGCAGTGAGGAGAAGAACTCTCTAGCACCTGTGAGCACAGTTGCAAAACAAACCATTGGTCAATTGATTGGCAGGGACAAAGGGAAAAAGTATTGTAAATGTATAGTGTTTTCTTTTGAGCAGAAAGAGAATATACATTTGTGAAAGTGTACGTGAACAATATACAAAATGTAAATGATATACTACGTCTTAGAACGCACAGGTATCTGGGGCGGCGTGGGAGAAGAACTGAATTGGGGGGGGGGGTTGTTTTGTTTGGTTTGGTTTGGTTTTTCGAGACAGGGTAACCTTAGGTTGTCCTGGACTCACTTTTTAGACCAGGTTGGCCTCGAACTCACAGCTATCCTCCTGCCTCTGCCTCCTGAGTGCTGGGATTAAAGACGTGCGCCATCATGCCGCTGCTGCCGGGCATGAGAACTGAATTTTTGTTCCTGTCCTGAGTTCTAGGAGTGGGAGCACTTCCTTCCATACCTGAGCTACAGTGGGCGCGACAAACGCCTGTTGACAAATCAAGCAGTTTTGCCACCATGTCCCGAGGTTAGCACATGCTGGGAAGGCGCAGAAAGAGCCACAGGACCGGGAGCACCTTGTTGTACCCTTGCTGTTGAACCTCCGCGATTTCAGACCTCCGCTCTGAGGTCGTTGCTTGGACGGTTGGTGCCCGCGCCAGCGTGGAGTGGGCGGTGTCACATCACTTACATGAAGCCAGGGACATCACGGCCACGGTGGCTTCGGTGGGAGCTGGACAAAGCTGGCTGTGCCCCACCAAAGGAGAAGAGCAAAAACCACATCCGGGAATGGTAATGCGCTCTGTGCCAGCCTGGGCAGCCACTGATCCCCACGTTCTCAGCGACCTTGCTCCCTCCTGCCTCCCAGAGTTCTTAGCGCAGCTCTGCATTCTGGGGTCTCGCTCCTGTTCTGACAAGGCTGCATTTGTGGAGCTCAGGCTAGCGCAGAAGGGCGCCGTGGGGGCCTGGCTGCCTATATTGGGTCGTTCCCTTCATCACGGGGACCCACCCGTCCTCAGGTTGCTGTTTAGACAACGCCTGAGAGATGCGATCTGAGTTGGAGATACTCCTTGGGACCCATTAGAGATGCTCTGTCCCTTCCAGGACTCTGGAAGCAGAGGTGTCCTTTGAGGGAATTTCCTCGGTTGTTGCCCCTGGATAGTTTTACGATTTACCTCACAGGTGCTGGGAAACCCTACTTTTCCTACAGTTCTCTGCTTCCCCTCCCAGAGTTCACTAAGCCTTTTCTTTTATCTCTGGCATCCTAGCACAGAACTCGCCTGACCTAGAAGAGATCTGCACGTGTCCATTCATCCACACTCACTTCCCTCCAGTGCAGGTTTACACAAGCAACCCTAAGAAGTACTTAACTGAAATCGAGTTGGGAGCCAGCTCAAAAGACCTTAACATTTTTTTTACATGTTAAAAAATCAACTCCTTAGTGGGGCGCGGTGACGCACGCCTGTAATGCCAGCACTCGGGAGGCAGAGGCAGGCGAATCTCTGTGAGTTCAAGGCCAATGCATATAATCATTACACTTTGCTCATGAGAACTCCCCCACGGCTCCCCTCTGTGTCCTTTGTACCTCCCTGGACTGCCGACCTCCCACATCAGCCCCAGGAGGGTTTCTAGCTACTGCCATTCCATAGAGGAGGAGACAGGCACAGGAGGCTGGCTCTCCCAGCTACAAAGTCCAAGGTGGCGCCTCGCCCATCCCTTGCCTGGCACAGTCCCATGAGACTCTGATAGCAAAGATGATTTCTAAACCAGATAACGTAGGAGCTCTGCTACTGTCCAGACAGATGGAGAGGGCCCAGGCAGAAGGTGGGCAGAGCTGGGAGAACCCCTGCGGAGAAGCTCGACTCAGTTCGGGTGACTTTTCCACAGATGTGATGAAGATGCAAAGAGACAGCTGAGGAGGGCGTAGATGGCCAGCCCTGGGGTCTGTAGATCTAAGAGGGAAGATCACAAGAAAGGCAGGACTTTGGGAAGGCTCGGAAGGCTATGGGAGGCTGGAGAGAAGGTTCAGCTGGTAAAATACTCACCCTCAGGAACCTGAAGACCTCAGTTTAGATCTCTGAAGTCCACAGAAAAGCCAGGCTCCATGGCTTCAATCCTAAGGACGGGAGGATGGGTGGCAGAGATGGAGGTTTCAGCTAGCCTGGACCATATGGCACAGTCAGGCCACTGAGAGACCCTGTGTCAAACTAAAGGTAGAAGATGTCTGAGAGCTGACACCCATGCTGCTCTCATGACCTCTACATCTGCACTCCACGCATACATGCACACACGGCCACACAAATGCATATTGGTAGGGGTGGGGGTCGGGTGGACACTGCAGATCACAGCCCAGCTCTACAGCAGGAGAGCCAAGGGGGCCTCCCACTTCTAAAGTTCATGGGCCTCACCATCTCCCAAGTGAACACCCAGGCCTCTTCCCTCCTCTCCAACTGTCACTGAGACTTGGAGATCACATTGGGGCTTCTGGGGTTCATGGCACTTGGACCACATCAGGAGTCTCCTGTGGCCCACTGAAGGATCCATAGTGCTGGCTCTTAAAACTGAAGGCAGTAAGAAGGGAAGATGCACCTCGCGCATGTGCTGTCCACCCAGGAGCTCAGGCAGGAGTGATTCTGGGCCTGCATTTCGGGATCGGACCTTACGGCGTGTGGGGATGACTTGCTGGAAAGCTGAGTTACTTCTGCTTTCTTTCATTTTGCTAACCTTCCTTCATCATCTGTCACAGAGCTGGCAAGATGGCTCCACAGTGGGCAAAGGCAAGCTTGACCCGAGTTCAGTTCCTGGACACCCATGTAAAGGGAAAGAGAGAACCAACTTGGCAAATTGTCTTCTGACTTCTACAATCACACCAAGGCACACAAAAATAAAGGTTTTTCTTTGTTTGTTTTAATATAGTTTATTAATTTATTCATATTACATCTCAATTGTTATATCATCCCTTGTATCCTCCCATTCTTCCCTCCCTCCCATTTCCCCCTTACTCCCCTCCCCTATGACTGTGACTGAGGGGGACCTCCTCTCCCTGTATATGCTCATAGGGTATCAAGTCTCTTCTTGCTAGTCTGCTATCCTTCTTCTGAGTGCCACCAGGCTTCCCCATCCAGGAGATCTGGTCAAATATGGGGCACCAGAGTTCGTGTGAAAGTCAGACCCCACTCTCCACTCAACTGTGAGGAATGTCCTGTCCATTGGCTAGATCTGGGTAGGGGTAGTTTTTATTTGTTTAATTCTGTGACGTTTTCTTTCAAAGTACCCACTAAGAACTGCTCCTCGTCCCCCCAGAAAACTAACTGTGAGACCCACAGCATCTCTTTTAGAGTCATGCTCTCCCAGCAATTTGTAGAACTCCAGCTTCTGTCGGTTGTAAGCTTCCATCTGGGGGCCCTGGAATACCAACAGGACAACACTTGTGGTGGGCATGGCCACAGCCTACTAGTAACCCCCAAGCAGTCCGCGTCACAGACAGCAGCTGTTTGGAGCTCCCATGGGGGCAGACAGGGTGGACACACACTTAAGGACAACAGGCTGGCCACTTCCTCCAAATCATCTGAGGAGCTCTGTCTCTTCAGATGGCTCCAGGCAGTCTGTGGAGAACTTCCTCCCTCTGGCTCTGTCAACCTCTGGAGGAGAAGTAGCCAGCCTGGACCTGAACACTGATCTTAGGGTATTAGCAACAGCCCTGTCCTCTCTCAACCCCATCTTTTCTTTTGGGACAGGGTCTGTCTACATAGCCCTAACTGTCCTGGAACTCACTGTGTAGACCAGGCTGGCCTCAAACTCACACAGATCTGCTGCCTCTGCCTCCTGAATTCTAAGATTAAAAGTGTGCACCGCCATGCCCAGCTCACCCTGCTGTCTTTTGACAGTAGGTAGCTGGAGTGATGTATGGCTTCTTGTATTCCAGAATACCAGCACCCCAGGCCTCTAGCTCACAGGGTCTTTCCTATGCGCTTGCGCCTTAACTCTCTCTCCTCCCTCCCACAGGACTGCCTCTGTGAGAGCTGGGATTATAATACTGATTCACTGTTGAGTCCCTAAAACATAGGAAAATGGGCTGGAGAGATGGCTCAGGGGTTAAGAGCACTGATTACCCCTCCAGAGGTCCTGGGTTCAATTCCCAGCAACCACATGGTGGCTTACAACCATGTATAATGTGATCTGATGCCCTTTTCAGCATTATATACATAATAATAAATAAAACTTTTTTAAAATAGTAACTTTTAAAACGTAGGAAAGTACTTGGCCCACAGAAGACAGACACACAGTAAATATTCCTCAAATAGAAGCATACTGGGGTGAACTTCCTCAGAAGAAGTGTTTAAAAGCAATCCCAGGGGTTAGAAAGATGCCTGGCTCAGCAGTTCCAAGTATGTGCCTGAGTCTGTACCTAGCACCCATGTGTAACTTCAGCCTTCAGGGGATCCAATGCCCTTTTCTGGGCTCTTCAGGCACTCATGGGCACATAACCACACACAAACACATACATATATTGAAAAAAATGAATCTTTTTTTCTTAATTCATGGAAATTGCTAGCTTGAGTAAAGAAAGCACAAATAAGGATGTAGAGCATTTGCATAATAAAATGTTAAACTTAATGCAAACCATATGCCCATGAAACGTCTATTTAAAAAAAACTGCTCATATACGCAGAAATTTTCCCCAAAGTAGGACATTGTTTAATATTAACTCCTGATGCCACAAATCTAGGAAAACCCTAAAATAAAGACTAACAGTACATATAAGGAAAATATAATAGTTACTAGGAAGTGACTATTGAGTGCTAGGCCTGAGTAAAACATCTGTGTAACATAGGGGAAGAGAGTCAGGAGAGAGTCTGAGAGTTGGAGACTGGGGAGGAGTGCTGTGAAACACTGTCTTCCGGACTTGGCAAGACCGTTGTACTCAGGAACTGACAGCATCCGCGCTTATCTGCACAAGATCTGCACAGGATCAAGCTATTCTGAACTCTAGCAGAGATGGGAGAATCTGTGATGCCCTTCGCATTGCCGACGAGCTGATGGCTGCTGAGGAACATGAAGTCATTTTTCTTCAAGGGTGCAGCTACTGGACAGTTGCCCATGGTCCAGAGAAGAACCCCACATGCACAGGTACACAATTTAATCTAACTGAAATGTAAAAGACAAAATTAGGAAGAGAGAAGAAGTTATCTAGTGAGAAGAGGATATAAAAGGATAATAGGAGAGGGGGAGATATGATAAAATTATATTACATATACATATATATAATTGTGAATATTATTCTAATTAAAATATTGTAGACCGTTATGTGCACATTTTGGATGTATGCGTATATACAGAAACAAACAAGCCATTTTACTATGGCTGTAAATGTGAAATATAGACAAACGAACTTTTAGAAATTAAATCAAGCAAAATATTAAAAGAAGACCATAGCCAAGTATGGTGGCTCATGGCTGTAATACTGGGACCCTCAGGAGACTGAGGCAGGACAAGTTTGAGGCCAGCCTTGGACTACATGGAAAGCCTGTCTCAAAAGAAAAAAGAAAAAAGCATCATGACTATACAAAACTGAAAAGAAACTTCATCTCTCAAAAATGACTAAGTCTACCTACATAACGTCAGCAACAGGAGGGACAAAAGTGCCCTGCCACGGTCAGCTGCAGAGGCCTCAGGGGGTCCCTACATCTTTTAGGAATTAACCTCAGGTAAAGTCAGGATTTATGGCTTCCAGGCAGAAAGCCATGTCAGGGTGAGCCAGTGTGAAACAGAATTAGGCTTTATTAAAACTAATAAATACACTGGCAGGCTACCTCACAGAGGGAAATGCCATCTATTGAAAGGCATTTTCAATGTAGGTTTGTAAGTGCAAGGGGTGAAAGAGAGAGACACGCAGGGAAAAAAAGAAAAAGAAACATACCCAAATGTGGATATGGCCTCCTCAAGAAAGAGTCACAGATAAGTGGTGGCTGTCAAGTGACGTCTCAAATGATGCTAAGGCATGATTTTCCCTTTTCCCTTTTTAGTAGGTGAGATTGTAAGGTGTCTTGAATGGGATTCCAATCCCATAAGTAGAGCCAGAGCCGCTGAGCTTCCGGCAGGGGGCAAGCATGTGCTTTCCCTATAGAGAGGGATTTTGATGAGCGTTCTGGAGAACAGCAGGTGTACAACTGGGAAGGAAGGAAGGTCTTAAACAAATAATAATTATGTCCCATTTCTTGGTTCTCAACTGGCCTGAAAAAAAAAAAAAAAGGCTTCCGCAAGTCTCCTGAGTGAGAGGCTCCTGTCCCTAAAAAGATCCCAGTAACTTTTTATTTTTATCATGTCTCAAAATGATTTTTTTTTTTAGAAAAACCCTTTATTAGCATTTTGATAGATTCTGTAACCCACTTAAGGGTGATTGGGGAGTCCCAGCTTTAGTGAGAGACCTGGTGTTAAGGAGCAAAGAGTGACAGAAGAGACGCCCTGAGGCAGGCAGTGCTGGTGCACACTTTAATCCCAATGCTACACTTCCAACATGTAATGGCACGGGATACACATTAACATTCCAAAAGGTAGGGAATTGTTGTTTTAAAAAAATGAAAATCCCAACCGTTCCATTTTACCAATGAAGACTCGGGAGCCAGATGCTGGGGTGAAAACTTCCCAGCTCAGAGAGGCAGAGAAAGCACCCAGCTGACCTTCCTACTCAGCTCACGTCCCAGAGGAAGAAAGCCTAAAAAGCTCACTAGCTTAACTGACAGCTCAGGAGGAAAAGGCCAAAAAACTCAAGGCCAAAAGCTTGCTATCTCGAATCTCAGAAAACATCTTCTTATCCGCACTGTCTTTTGAAAAAAAATTTTTTATTCACTTTACATCCCAGTTATAACCCTCTTCCTTGCCTCCTCCTGGTCCCACCCTCCCTCCATCTTCCCCCCTCCCCCTATTCTAGTCTTCAGAAAAGGGAAGTCCTCCACTGCCTCTACCAACTGACTCCAGCCGAGCAAGTCTCATCAGAAAACTTGCACCCTCTTCCTCTGTGACCTGGCAAGGCTGGCCCGCCAGGGGAAAGTGATCAAAGAGCAGGCAACAGAGTCCATGGCCGAGACAGGCTCTGCTCTTCTTACTAGGGGACCCACATGGAGACTGAGCTGCCTATCAACTACATCTGAGCTGGGGACCTACGTCCTCTCTGTACGTGGTCCTTGGTTGGTGCATCAGTTTCTACAGGGCCCCCTGGGCCCAGATTTGTTGGCTCTGTTGGTCTTCTGAGGAGCTCCTGTCCTCTCTGGGTCCTTCTATCCCCCCCACTATCTACCTGTCCCTTCTATTCCATGCCCCCCCCTTCTATCTACCCAAAGTTTGGCTGTGAGTCTCAGCATCTGCATCAATCCCCTGCTGGGTGGAGTCTTTCAGAGGACCTCTATAGTAGGTGCCCATCCTGTTCCCTTTCTTCAACCATTTCCAGTGTCCATTCTATTTGCCTTTCTGAGTGAGTATTAAGCAATCTTCCTAGGGCCCTCTATGTTACTTAGCTTCTTTAGGTCTCTGGATTGTAGCATGGTCATCCTGTACTATATGGCTAATATCCACTTATAAGTGAGTATATATTATGTGTGTCATTTTAGGTCTGGGTTACCTCACTCAGGGTGATCTTTTCCAGATCCATCCATTTGCCTGCAAATTTCATGATGACCTTGTTTTTTAATAGCTGAATAGTATTCCATCGTGTAGAAGAGTACCATAGTTTCTTTATCCATTCTTCGGTTGAGGGACATCTAGGTTGTTTCCAGATTCTGGCTATTGTGAATGGCGCTGCTATGAACATAGCTGGGCAAATGTTCTTGTTGTATAATGGGGCATCTTTTGCGTATATACCCAGGAGTGGTATGGCTGGGTCTTGTGATAGAGCCATTCTCAATTTTTTAGAAGGTGCCAGATTGATTTCCAAAGTAGTTGTACAAGTCTGCACTCCCACCAGCAATGAAGGTGTGTTCCCTTTCTCCACATCCTAGCCAGTATGTGCTATCGCTTGAATTTTTTTATCTTAGCCATTCTGATAGGTGTTATATGGAATCTCAGAGTTGTTTTGATTTGCATTTCCCCCTGATGACTAAGGACATTGACTCAAAGTCCCTCCTACTATTGAATCCCTGTCAGCTGGTTTTTTGTTCCACCTCTTGACTAGGGTTAACTTAACTAAATCTTGTATACAAAAAGCTCTTGGATTAAAGGTGTGTGCTAGGGCTGTCTGAACCACACCATATTCACCTGCTTACAATAAACAGAAAGTTCTTAGATTAAATATGTATGTTAAGGCTCAACCACACCAAACAAAAGATAGATATTTTACAGTTCACTATCTTAGGGTTCACAATGGGATCAAGTATCCTGCAACAGGGAATGGATCATATCGACAAAATACTGGACCAAAGCAAGACTGACATGTCTGGGAGCCATGCAAGGGGAACAGCAAACAGCTTTGGAACTCATGGAGGGCGGTCCACCATGGTTAGCACAGCCATGATGGGTGGTGCTTTGGAGAAGCCAAGCCCCGAGGACTAGGTGTCCTGAGGACTTCATGCTGTTATGGAGTTTCACTTTGCTTGTTGCCCACATGGTCATCACATCCTTTATAACCTATGAGTCGCATGAAAACTCTAGAGGAGTTTCCACTTATAATAATAGTAATTGATCTTTTCCAAGTATTGCTGCTGGAGTAAATTAATGATTCAACCACCACCATTAAATTTTTTTAGAGCTGTAGATTGTTAGTAAAGTTAGGCTAAGATGTTTTTGTTAGTGGCTTTGATGCAGAAAATCTTGGGGGAACAATGTACAGTTCAGAAAGAGAGGGCTGTGGTGGCAACATACCTTTAATCCCAGCACCCAGGAGGCAGAAGCAGGCTGATCTACAAAGTGTTGTCTACAAAGTGAGTTCAGGACAGTCAGGGCTGCACAGAGAAACCCTGTCTTGAAAGGAAAAGAAAAGAAAGAAAGAAAGTTCAGAAGGGACACTCTTGGTAGTTGAGTGAGGGACTCCTTGAGGTCAGGGACCAAGAACAATGATAGTCTCGCTATTAGTAGTTGATGTGCCTTTCTTGCTAAAGATGGATTGCTGATCCAAGGTGATAATTTCTTGAATCTGTCGTAGTACAAGAATTGCCACCCAAACCACCCAAACACCAATCTCAGTGAGATATTGATGGTTTATTGAACACAACAGCCAAGGTTGACCATGGTCAGGAACACAGTAGACTTGGGAGCCACACAGTGATTCTTCTGGTCTGCTTCTAAGGCAGGACTTTTATTTAAAAAAAAAAAAAACACAGCCAGGTAGCAACCAGGTAACAAAACTGTAACCCGATGTAGGAAATAGAAGAGAGGGTAGCATTACATCATTTGACAAGCTAGACAAAGCATTTCTAATTGACCTTTAATTTGGTTGGTTCTGCGGTTGGGGGACTTTACAGAGTGTCCAGGTAACAAAGTTTGAGAAATGAAACCATAGAGATAGAATCATTGAAGGCAAAACCTGGAAACTTGAACAGAATTTTACCTTATAATCAAGATAGAGACTAAAAAACAAAATGGCTACATACACTATGCTAAAGGCTGAAGCAGGTTTCAACAGAACCCATTTTTGCCCTTGGCTTCTAATAAAAAAATTACTGGTTAAAGGCTGAAGCAGGTTTCAACAGAACCCATTTTTGCCCTTGGCTTCTAATAAAAAATTGCGGGTGGGTAGATGTGCACTCTGAGGATTTAGGGTAGAAATGTTTATTGGTTTTGGTTGGTTGGTTGGTTGGTTGGTTGGTTTTTCAAAACAGGGTTACTCTGTGTAGCCTTGGCTGTCCTGAACTCGCTTTGCAGACTAGACTGACCTCAAACTTACAGGTTCACCTGCCTCTGTCTCCCCAAGTGCTGGGATTACAAGTGTCTGCCACCACACCCAGTGTGGTTGATTGTTTATGTATATCCAAGTTTAGATTTGTGATTCTTTTAAGATTTATTATAAGATTACTTTTTGAGATGAAGAATAAAATGAATGATTCTTTGTGGCCTTAAAGTGCAGCATGCCAGTAAGAGAACTGGCTGAGGAAAACTCCTTGCGTGCTTACACTTCGTTAATCTGTAACAAGCTGTTTAGACCTGAATGTATGTGGGTCTTTGGGAATAATCTGCTTTTCACTTGTAGTACATAAAACATCTAATCATGTGAGGATATTGAGGAACATGCTGTTTTTTTTTTACTTATACTCACTGTAATAATTTGCTTTAAAATAGCATCTAATCACATTGTAATTTTTATACTGCTTGAAAGATTTTGCAGGGGTATATAAGCTGGGAGGGGGGGAATAAAGTTGTTGGAGCCTTACTTTGTCCACCAAGTATGCGTGAGTGTGTGCCTACTTTACATATTCACCAACCCCACATCTCCTCCTTGGATCACTGAACTCATTGTCGGAGCTGGCCTCCAACATCAAAAACCAGCCAGGCAAAAATCCAAACTCTGCATCTCCACGTCTGATGTCCAAATGCTCTTCAGATCTCCAACTCCTTTCAGATCTGTTGACTGCAACACACTTCTTTCTCTTGGGCTGCTTCCACTCCCTCGTAGCAGTTTACCTTGGCAGGTATCCCATGATTTGGGCATCCCCAACATCTTGGGGTTTCCAAGACAATCCAGGCTTCACCTTCATAGCTTCACACAGTACTACACTAGGCCTCCATGCAGGAACACCCCTGACACACCCCTGGCTTCAGTGCCTTTCCTCATTTATAAAGGAAGATTGTATTACCCCTTCAAACATAGGAATCTATAGGGGTCATTCTGATCCAAACCACTACAGACATAAAAAACTAAGGGTAATTTGAGAGGTCATATGGGAACCTACTAAAGAAGCTGCTTATAATATATACATATAAATGGAGTCACCAAATAACAATAGAAACAATGTCCCAACTAGACTTTCTACCAAGTGAAACCTCCTATGTCAGGAACAGATTACATCTGCTTGAGCCATTGACCAAAGGGGTTCCATAGAAAACCCCCAAACATCTCAAATTATTGCCAAGGCTATTGGTTTACAAACTGATGGTAAGGCCCTATTGATGAAGACAATGCTTATGTATCTCACCAAACACTGAGAAGTTGAGCTGGTACCTAACTAGAGTCTTTCCTGCTACTGACTAATGTTTATGCTACCAAAAGGTACTCTGCTACCAGAGTAGAAAGACAACTACCATCTGAACTACAACCCTTCGATCTACAATGGTGGCTTCCCTGAATGATACAATGGTGCAACAGGGCCATAAACACTGTAGGAGTACACAATCTCTCAATGGATTTAAGGCCCACTCCATGAGATGAAATCTATGCCTGGCACTGCTCATGTGACCAAGAAACTGAGACTAGATAGGCCATAGGCCTAAGAGAAAAATTAATACTATTGTTATGGAAAAAATGTAGTAATAAAATGACCCCTAATGGCTTTCTGCTATACTCATAGATCCGTGCCTCACTCAGCCATCAACAGAGAAGCTTCTTCTTGCTGTAGATGGGAACTAATACAGAGACCCACAACTGGACAATATGCAGAGAGTGAGGGATCTTGGACTATTCAGTCTTAAGTAGGATGTCTCTATTGAAGCTTTGCCCCTTGAAGCTCAGGGAACGATTTGGAGAGGAGGCAGGAAGACTGTAAGAGCCAGAGAGGGTGGATCACACCACAGAAACTATCTTCC
Organism: Acomys minous; assembly: GCF_964271855.1. Taxonomy (NCBI): domain Eukaryota; kingdom Metazoa; phylum Chordata; class Mammalia; order Rodentia; family Muridae; genus Acomys; species Acomys minous. Next base: position 60,105,429 of record NC_140500.1, on the reverse strand, counting down.
AGACGTTAACAGGACTGACATACATATGAACACGGAGACAGTGTCAGTGTGCACAGGGTCTACAAAGGTTCAAGCCAAATGGGTCTCAACACTGAGACGGGGAAGTGGACACAGGATCCCATGCTATCCCCAATTGAAAATGCTTATAAAGGAAAAATAAATTTTCTCCAATGGCGTCACATTGGATATATAAAACACACTTAAGGGTAGGCCACATGCCATAGGTGGGCAACACAGAATAAATTCAATGGTGTTTCTGTAGATATTTTTCTCTTGTATTGCTTTGTTTGGGCATTCTTTTTTAAACCTTACTGGACTTCGCATATATATTATAAAAGTTCCAATTTTCTGTTTTTATGGGTTTTGTTCTCTCTCTCTCTCTCTCTCCCTCTCTCTCTCTCTCTCTCTCTCTCTCTCTCTCTCTCTGTTTCTCTCTCCCCCTATGTGTGTATCTCTGTCTGTGTGTGTTTCTTGTGTTTTATCATTGTTTTTCATGTTTCTTGTTTTTGTTTGCCTATTTTCTAAAAAGAAAGAAAAAGAAAGCACATTGTTGGATAGGTGAAAAGATGGAGAAGATCTGGGATGAAATGGGGGAAGGGAACCATAATCAGAATATATTTGTGAATTTTCAATAATAAAATAAAATATGGAGCCATTTGACTCCTATGGCTACACACAGTACCCATACCCATACACACAGAGAGAAGAAGAAGAAGAAGAAGAAGAAGAAGAAGAAGAAGAAGAAGAAGAAGAAGAAGAAGAAGAAGAAGAAGAAGAAGAAGAAATAAAAAAAGATATTAAAATGGGTATAAATGAGGTAAAGTTCTGTTCAGCCAAAAACATAATAATAGATCTAACAGATTCTACTTCTTTGGTAATATTGAATTTATTTTAATGGTGTGTGTGTGTGTGTGTGTGTGTGTGTGTGTGTGTGTGTGTGTGTGTGTGTGTTTGTATGCATCTGTGCAAGTGTATGTGCACATGAGTGCAGGTGCCCACAGAGGCCAAAAGAGGGCATCAGACTCTATGAAGCTGAAGTTACAGGCAATTGTTAGCTTCCTGACAAGAGTGCTGGGAACCGAACTTGTGTCCTCTACAAGAGTAATGCTCATTCTTAACCACTGAGTGAGTCACTTTTCTAGCCCCCAGGTTTCCACATTGTCATAGCTAGAGGAGCTCTTCGTCTATAAACAACTAGAAAACATGTCACACTAACAGACAGGAAACTCCTATTTCCAGATACAGAGAGAAAGAGAGAGGCCATATAAAGACAGAGATTAAAAGAGAGGAGAGAGAGAGAGAGAGAGAGAGAGAGAGAGAGAGAGAGAGAGAGAGAGAGAGACCCAGAAACCCACATGTGCTTCCTCCTGCATTGGTAGAGTGTTCCACAGACACCAACAGAGAGCTACTGAGGTTCTCATCCTAAGGTGAGCAGAAAGAGGGATTCCCTGCAAAGATTAGTGAGGTGAGTGAGAGGGTGGAGCAGAGACCCTACCAGGCCATAGGACAAGGGAGAGAAACAAGACCCCATCTGTGCACTAAAGAAACCCGTAGAACACCTGGGATGACTTAGGAAAGCCTTGTTGGTCATGTGATAGCCCTGCTGCTATGTGCACAGTCACTGTGAAGCCTCTAGAAAGGGGGTCCCTAGAGGAAACAGAAAGACCCGAAGGACAGAGGCCAGCCCAGGGAGGTGTGTGAAAGCAGCCAAAGGCACAATCAAGCCTCGAGTTTCTATCCAGTCAGTGTTTATTGAGGCTGGGGATGGACAGGCATGTTGGGAGTGCTGAAGGGACACCAGCATGCAGGGCAAACATGTTTTAAATGGTTAAACAAAGGGGCAGCATAGGACATAAGAAGGCCTGAAGTGAAGTCAAGGCTTTTGGGAGTCTCAGGGAAGAAAGACTCAGCTGCGGCCCATTGTGGCCACAGCCTGACCCGTGGTCTTCTTGCACACCCAGTGGTAGGTGGCTCCACAGGCCATGTCATTCCACAGGAGCTGCATGTGGACACAGTCTTCAAACTCTCCGTTGCCATGTTTCCAGTTGTCCGGCTGGTTTTCCCCCCAAAACCTAGAAGAACATGGCTTTATTCTGCTAGACAAAGCTGGATTCTTTCCTCATGCATAAGGGGGGGGCCTCAGGATGGGGATAGGACTGGGACCCTAGGAGCTCTCTGAGGCTACCCTCCCTCCCAGGGTCTGCAGGGGCATCCTTCACAGAATCAATGCTTGGAGGCCTTCCTTCAAAGGGCAAGGGCCAAGAAGGCAGGAAGCCAGTAAACAGATGAACTCAGATAAACAAGAAGACAATTTGTCTGCCATCCTCCGGGGCCTGTCCTTTATTGATGCTGTTCTGTTGGTCTCATAGGTCCACATACTACACTTCATATCACCCACCACAAAGATTGCACATCATACACTGTACATGTCATACTCATCACATATGTCACATGTATAAAGACACATCACACACACACACACACACACATACACATGATTAACACTCCTCACTGGACAGGACCATACACAAAGGACAGTAAAGCCTGTCCAAGACAGTCAGTACCAGACAGTGCTAAAGAGAGGTTAGACTTACCCATTACTCTGAGCAGGATTGAATGGTGTCCCATCTGCCCAGCGCCAGTTGCCTTCTGTGCCCCTGTCAGTGAGCCTGATCCAATGGTACACAGTATTCATGTGCCGTTCCAGGAATGCCTGTGCAAAGGAGGCAGTGCTGTGAAGAGCTGATTCTCTGGGCCATCCCTTCCCTGAGCCCTGAACAGGAAGCCCATCTCAGTGCAGGAGCATCCAGAACCTTCCATGACTTATCCAATATCTAGAGCAGCAGGTAGGTTCCTCTGCGGAAGCCCAGCCTCCCCTATGTTGACTGTCTTCAATAGCCCTCACCCTTGAGAAGGGGTGTGGCTTTGCTGGGACAGGAGTCCTAGTCCTAGTTGATTCTTTACAGCACTGTAACAAGTCCTGGGGGAGCCACAAGGGACAGTTCTGTAGGTTGATCAGAACCAAACTGAACCCAACCTAGCATAGTCCTGTCTTAGCCTGGTGAGTCCCTCCAGGGCCCTAATGAAAGGCCCTCCAAGGACAGTGTTTCCTTTGAGAGGCCTCAGATGTGTAGGAGTCGAGCTCCCAGAGGGCCTCCTCATCAGCTTTCCACGGCCACTAGATCTTTCGATCTAGACTGATGGGCAGAAAGGAAGGCTGGCAGGAGCTGAGGGGACGCAAGAGGGAAGCATCCCCTATACTGAAGAATGGGACAGACTGTCTTTTCCTTCCCTTCCTGCTGGCATCTGCTGGGCCCTGGTCCTGCCCAGAAGGTCTTCCTCCTTGCCTGAGCAGGTGGCAGTAGCTGGCTGCAGTCCCACCTCAGTACGGAGTGCTCTTGGGAACTCAGTCAATATTTGTTGGCCTGGTGGGGACATGAGGGGCTCTACCACCCATTAGGGGGACAAAAGTCTAACAGTACACCAGCCCTCAGCCTGCCCCAGCCTCACAGCTCTGACCTGCTCTGCCTGAGACGTCACAGATGCCAGGTGCTCTCCCTGGGACACACAGAATTGCTCAGCCTGGTGCCACGATTTCTTGTCGTGAGAAAAGTAATACAGGTTTCCCTGGAAGACTTTCCAGCCCTGCATCTCCAACTGGGCTTCCCCGAGGCCTCTGCCCAGCACGTGGAGCTCAGCACTGGTGTTTTCTGCGCTGCTCTTTAAGAGATCTTGGGTTTGAGACGTCATAGCCTTTGCCTTTTCCAAATCTCCTCTCAGACTGTGGATATCAGCACTGGGCAGCTTCAAGGAGTTTCTCAGAGTCTGGGTCTCCGAAGCCAAGGTAGCAGACCCCTTCAGCACACCTTTTGTCTGCTGGATGTCAGCACTGGCGTCCTCCAGATGGCCCCCGAGCTGCTGGACCTAAGAGCTAATGTTGTCCATTTGGCACTTCAGCATCTGTATCTCCTTGTGCCAGCTGCTAGAAGTCACCTCACAGCACCTAAGCCTCTGGATAGCCTCTCGCATTTCCTCCTCTCCGCCGAAGTGGAGATGATCTGACAAAAGCAAAACAGGAGGCAGGGAAGTTCAGGCGGCAAATCAGAAAGTCCCTTCACGTTCCTGAGTATGATAGTTCATACTGCCAACTTGGAAGATCTAGAACTATCCAGAAGACAAACCTCTGGGTGTATCTATAAGATAGCTTCCAGAAAAGTTTAACTGAGCTAGAAGGACCTGCCTTGAATGTGGGCTTTACCATCCTGGGGGCTGGGGATCCTAGACTTAATACAAAAAGATTTAAAAAGAAGAAGAAGAAGAAGAAGAAGAAGAAGAAGAAGAAGAAGAAGAAGAAGAAGAAGAAGAAGAAGAAAAGGCTTACTTATAAAAGCTCATTTAAATTAAAAAGAAAAGCTGAGCACCAGTGTCATAGCTGTTTCCTGACTGTTGCAATGTGATCAACTACCTCAAGCTCCTGTTTCCATGCCTTCTGGGCATGGAGAACTGCGCCTTCAAAATGTGAGCCAAGATCACCACATCCTTAGGTTGCTTTCCTAAGGTGTTTATTGCAGCAGTTTGATGCCTCCATACACAGCTCTGAGTGATCCCAGGGCAGCCAGCCGGTGCCCGCAGCTACATAGACTCTGCGCATGGACCACCCAAGGATGCAGGCCTGGAAACAAGGTGCATGGGGAGCTGGCTGCCTGCTGCACACCCGTGAAGGCGTTAGGGAAAACTGAAGGCCCGGCCTGGGTTCAATTCCCAGAACGACCGAGAATATTTTTTCTCAGATCACATGACTAAAAAAGGAGGCTTAAAAAGAGAACATGATTTTTTTTTTTTTTTTTTTTTTTTTTTTGGTTTTTCGAGACAGAGTCTCTCTGTGTAGCCTTGGCTGTCCTGGACTCACTTTGTAGACCAGGCTGGCCTCGAACTCACAGCGATCCGCCTGCCTCTGCCTCCCAAGTGCTGGGATTAAAGGCGTGCGCCACCATGCCCGGCCTATGATTTTTCTTTTTATCCCTTTTTATATGAACCTCTCTAAGTAAACAACTCTTTAGTCGTGACAAGCAGTGACTACCTGAGGTTGAAGTCAAGAGGGAGTTGGAAGTGATCACCAAGGGTTGCAAGTCGACTCCGGGGAGGGGATGGTGACTTGGTGCTTCACCTTGAGAGAGAATATACTCCTTCCTCAGGATTTATCAGATGGCATGCTTTAAATATGTGCCCAGCATTTACCTCTGCTGGGTCTCAAGGAAGCTGCGCTCAAAAACAGAACAATTTTGGGTTTGGAGCTATAACTCATTGGCTAGAATACTTGTTTAGTTTACACAAGGTTATGGGTTCGGTCCTCAGCACCACCTAATCTGAGCATGGCATCACACACTTGAAATCCTGGTGCTAAAGAGGTGGAGGCAGGAGGATCAGAAGTTTAAGGTCGTTTTTTTTGTTTTGTTTTGTTTTGTTTTTGTTTTTGTTTGTTTGTTTGCTTTTCACTTTGAAGCCAACCTGGATGGCATGAGACCCTGCATCAAAAAAAAAAGTTTAAAATAAAATGTTTTTAAAAACTTTTATTGAATGTCTATGATTTACATGTCATGTTCCAAAGTCCCTCTCCTGCCCCCAGTAAAATAAAACAAACAAACAAAAAATCTTGTCACAGAAGCTGCACTGTATCACACAGTATAGGCTTTTGTCCACCTATGTTTACTTTCAAATGTTCATTGCTAAGAGTCATGGGTCTGGCTGGAGGCCCACACGATCGGTACCAGATCCTCACTGGGACTGCGGTTAATATGTTTTTAGGAGGAAGGTGGGAGCTGGAGGTAAGATGTGGGAAGAGAAACTGAAACCAGGGTCTGTGCTCCTCAACGCCCAGCTCCCCTAGCCTTGTTGGCACCATGACTACTTACTGTCGGGGTCCTGCTCAGTAGATTTGCCTCCCTCTGGCTGGGCTATTAAGGAAAGATCTTCATTCTTCTCAGCTCTCCAAGGCTGTGAAGCTGAGATAGCCATGCCTGGGTCAGCTCATAGCCCTGACATGGTAGGCTGACTGACCCACACCAGTTAGGGTTCCAGAAAGAGGGAGGGGCACCAAGGACCCCCTCTCTGCCCCTCCCACCCCACCACCACCACACCCCCCCTACAGTTTCCCAGGAGAGCCTCCGTTCTCATGGCGCAATGGGCTATGTTGACTCCAGGTCTGGGCCTAATTTGGGGGTAAAAATGTTACTTCAGAGAGCAGAGATGTCCAGAAGACTGGCCTCTGGATCCCTTGGGACTTTTGCACAGGAGAACCAGTTGTGGCTCACATCACCTGAGAACTTACCCACCACAAAAAAAGCCAGGAGAGAGAGGAACACAGTCATAACTGTTAATCCCAGGATGGCCTGGACATGCCTCTGTGTCCTAGGAGCCACGGGAGCCTGCATGTACACCAGAAGAGGGCACCAGATCTCATTATAGATGGTTGTGAGCCACCATGTGGTTGCTGGAATTGAACTCAGGACCTTTGGAAGAGCAAGCAGTGCTCTTAACCTCTGAGCCATCTCTCCAGCTGCCCCCCCCCCATTCTGTTTCTTTTCCCAGACAAGTTTCCTAATTCCCACAACTCATCTCTTCTCTCCAGGAGCAACCACAGACCCTTGTTGGCCTCCACCTCACCCTGGTGTGGGATGCATTCACTCTGCAAACCATGCGTGACACAGCAGAGATGTGACCATCAGAAACTTACCAGTCACGCATACTCATAGCCCAAGAAAGGACACATGTCAGTGCCTCTGTGGTGTGACATCTCGGAGCACAGCCACCAGCAAGGCCTGGAGAGTGTGGGAGGAGAGAGCTACTCCGCAGCCGCCGCGGTGAGCTTGGCCTGCTGAAAGATTTCCCAGGCTAGCAAGGAAGGGAAACATGTGACGTTGATGTGATGGAGTTAAGACTATTGGAATAAAACCACCAGGCTCAATTTAGGTTATAATTAGCCAAATTTATTAAAACTATCAGCAGAGCCCCAGCCTCTAACCCAAGGCAGAGACTTGCCCCCCAGACGCAGGCAAAGGAAGGGCTTTTAAAGGCAAAACCCACAGGAAGTCCTTGAGTGTGTGCACAGCCAAGTTGCAGAGTCTAAAGAGCTGTTCTGCTTGTCCAAGACTAAGTGATCAAGGTGACCTTAAAATAGCCCTTGAATGTCTGCTCAAGCAGGTTACAGAGGCTGAAATTTAGCAATTAATCACATCATAGCAAGCAGATGGCCACGTCACCACTGTACATTTCTGGGTGGGTGGGGAGGGTGTCAAGGAGTCAGGGTTGGAGGGAGCTTGTCTTCCAGGAATTTGAGTAAGAGACAAAATGGCTTTTGGGTACATAGCAGAATAGTTGCATAGCACAAAATGAAGTGTCTTTAGCAAGTGAGTAGAAGGCAGCTGGTCCCATGGTGGGGTACCTAGGCAAATGGGGAGCCCCTCAGCAGGCGGAGTCTACTGGTAAGAGCAAGGGACCTCAGGCTGAGGTCTCTGGGGTTCTTGGAGGCTCAAAGATGCCCTGGTCCTAAACACCTGCAGCCTGGTGTGGTGGCACAATGCTTTTGGTCCCAGAACTTGAGAGGCAGATGCAGAGACAGGCTGTTCTCTAAGAGTCCAAGGCTAGCCTGATCTACACAGTGAGTTCTAGGCTAACCAGGATTACACAGAAAGACCGTGTCAAAGAAAACAGAAAAATTCCTGCGTCCTCTGCTCCCCCTTTTCTCACTCAGCAGTACCTGAGACTCCTCAACCAAGGCTGGCTCACACCTCCAGCACTCTCTCTGCTGCCCCCTGTTGGTGGCCACTGTTCTCAGGCCTTGTCTCAGGATTCTGGCTTATATTCGGAAACACAGCCTCTGTGAAGAATGAGGACCTCAGGAAGGGTACCCCCTGGAATCAGGGCCGGAGGACAGAAGAATGGATACCTAGCAACTCCCAGAAGATGCTTTTCAAACCGTACCATACTTAACTCACATAGAAACTAAAAATAAACCTTGCCCGTGACTACTGGCATTTTCAGGGCTTGACCGACCCCCTTTTAAAAACCTCTATCTGAGTATACTCCAAGCCCCCATTTTTACTTCTATCTGAGTGTACCCCAAGATTGCATATCCCTTCAGGTTCACAATGGCCACTAGGAATAAAAACATGCACTCTAGGCAAGGCTTTGAGCCAGGAGGTGTTTAAAGTAGAAGAAGAGTTTGTCTGCCCAGGGCATAGCAAGAGAGGAAACACAGTGGAGAGGAGAGGTAGGCGCCCCAGGCTGCTGTGAGGGGGGACTGGGCATGTGACAGTCTGGTGGCAGGAGGGAGGGGAGCTGGGCCAGGCAGCTCAAAAAGTAAAACAACAGCAACAACAACAACAAAATACAGACAGAGGACGTGCCAGCCACAACCTGCACTCACTGGATTAGCTCAGTGGAAAGGGAATTCAGGCTTCAGAGAAAATGGATAAAAGAGGTGATGGGACAGGGCATGGACAGCTATTCCCATGGTAGACAGCCAGCCCCCCCCCCCCCCCCCCGGCAAGCAGTATGGGAAGAATTGCTTAGCTGTCCTGAAGCAAACTGCTCCTCTCTCACAATGGTATCATGTAGAGCAGGCTGGCCTGAAGCTCACTGTGTAGCTAAGGATGACCCTTCTGATTCTCCTGCCTCCGCCTCCTCAGCACTGGGATCACAGGTGTGCACCAACACATCTGTCCGTAAAGTCCTGTGGATTTGACTCCGGGGTCACCAGTGCCAGGTGAGCTCTTCTCTCGCTGAGCCACACCTCCAGGCTTCCTATGGATTTTTTTTTTTTTTTATATTTTGTTCTCTTAGTCTGTAATTTAAATCTACAGGACTGAAGAGATGGCTCAGCAGTTAAGAGCACTTGCTATTCTATCAGAAGACCAGAGTTTGGATGTCAGCACCCACAGATGTTTATGGGGATTGAACTCCCTCTTCTGACCTCTGTGGGCACACACACACACACACACACACACACACACACACACACACACACATCAAAAAATAGCAAGTCTTTAAATTTATTTTCCATGGACACATAAAAACAAAATATTTACATATTTTGAGAGTACTATGTGATGTCTTAATACATGTATAAATTGTATAGTGTTTAAATTGGGCGTGTCTGTCTCCTCCAACACTGGTCATGTTTGGATGTAGCTTTCATATGGTCAGCCAAGGTTTCTTAGAAAGATCAGGAAAAAAAGCAAGCAAAATGTTTGGAGTACTGACCTGCCTCCCCTGGAAAGAGGGGACTTTCTACATCTTCTCCAAGTCCTCACACACTTAACCTAAGCTCCTACAAGGTCCTCTGTGGGGGAGGGGGGCAGAAAATTCCAAGCCAAGACATATGGACTCCAGGTCATGTTTGGGACAATTTTCAAGCAAGAAAAACTTAAGGCAAAGAGCAATCTTGAGGCATAGGGGAGAATCATCTCTTCAATCTGGGTCACTGTTGCAGCCCAGTGGCTGATCTCGGGCCAGGCGTGTCATGGGACGGCTTAGATGTGGGGCTGCTTACAGATGAAAAGGAGGGTATTGTCACAGGGAAGATCGTTCCAGGACATGAGAGAGGACACCCTGATATTGACGCAGTGTTCATTGTTCGCTACATTGTTGGGTTCACCTGGAATCCAGAACCTATCAAAGCGAGAAAACAAAGAAAGATACGCTTTATGCACCCGGCAGAATGCTTGCATAGCATGAAGAAAGCCCAGACTCAGATCCACAACACCAAATGCACTGGGCATGGTGGCGCATGCCTTTATTCTGGCACCCAGGAGGTAGAGACAAAAACGATCAGAAGTTCAAGGTCAACCTAGGCTGCAAAGCGATTTCCAAGCCTACCTGGGAGCTGTTTTTTTTTTTCAATTAGTTATTTCAGAAGCCAGAGAGATGGCTCAGTGGGTTAGGGTACCTGCAAGCAAACCTTATGACCTGGGTCTGATTCGATGATTCATGTGGTGGGAAAGGACAGGCTCCGACAATTCGTCCTCTGATCTCTACACACATGTGACACATGCTGCCACACGTACACTCACACAATAAAATAAAAAATTCTTTGATGAGTTATTTCAATCCCAGTTTTTATCCTTGGTGACAACACTGCAAGGTTTTGCTCCCAAAGCTAAGAAGACCAGCAGGCCTTCAACGCTAAGCCTCCTGCTGTGCCCTGACCCTCTTCTCTCAAGGCTCTCACCAGCCCATACTGCACAGGCCTGGACTTGGGTCAGAACCTCAGCTCAGCTGGGCGGAAGGTCCTGGAGGCTCCTAACTGGCCCCAGGTACCCCATGAGCAGCAGCAGTTAGCTGGATCTCCCCCGCTCCAGTGCTGCCGCTGTGCTAGGATGACGACAGAGCACAGAGTGTGTTCATGGGAACTCACGCCCAAGCAAGCCAGGCTGGGAAAGTGGGAGCTGCAGACTCACTCACCTCTCACTTTGCTCCTTGTTGAACGACGTCTCATCTACCCAAAACCAGTCCCCCTCACTCCCTTTCTTGGTGAGGCCAATCCAGTGTGGAAGCCCATCTGCTGCCTTGCACAGAAACTCCTGTGGAGAAACACAGAGTACGTGAGCGGAGGCCCGGCCACCACGGCACCTTTGAGTACCTACCCAATGCACAGCGACAGCCCTGAACTTGATCGTGCCCCGTGAGTCAGGTGCAGCATCTTCTGCCTGGACCCAGAGCACACTCCCAAGGCCTGGTTGCTCTCAACCTATCAGCTCACAAATGTGGAACTTGCGCTCTCTAGTGGACTGTGGGAGGACAAGGGAGACGCAGCCTGCCTGGCCTGGCAGCAGATGCCTGCAATCCCTACACTTTAGAGTCTGAGGCTAAGGAATTGAGAGTTCAAGGGCGTCCTGAGTTACATACCGATACCCTGTCTCAGAGGAAAACAATGCAGAAAACTCAGCCGATCTACAGATAAGGGACATCGAGGGACTGGCCTATATGGTAATACAGAAATTACATGATCCCTTAATTGTACAGGACACCACAAAACCTCCTATGTGTCCTTCCACTGTCCTCTAGCGCAGGGACTGTTTCATCAATTCACTTAAAGTGAGGCCTGGGGAAAGTAAGTTGTCTCCCCAAGGCTCCAGGACAAGTTTGATGGCAGACTACCACACTTGACTAGAACAGAGACCCTGGGCCCTCATCCACTTTACTTCTCTGCCTCTCAGATCAGTGAGCCCAGTCTACACTCTAAGTCACCAGTAAGGAGGCTTCCTGGGTCCTGGAGTTTGTTAATGTGCACAAACCTTTCTATTTTCTAGCATGTGGGAAAGGGCGCCCCCTCGAGGCCTTCCTTTAAGATAGCAGATTGTGTGACAGGCATTCACTAGGGACTTAGGAGCAGAAATGACATTTTAGTTGAGGGCAGGAGCTTTGTCAGCCAGTGCAGCAACTGCGGATGTGTGTTGAAACAAAGCCTCCTTTGGCTTAGGCCTTTGATACCCACAACGAACAGGACCCCTGCCATCCCTTGCTACGTGTGCAGTAACCGTGAGAAATAAACCTCCGGAGGGGTAGGGAGGTGCGGTTAGGGAAACGAAACAGTGGGTAAAAACACTTGCCACACAAGCATGAAGATCTGAGTTCAAATCCCCAGCACCCATATAACCCCAGCCTTATGGGAGGCAGAGACAGGTTTTCTGGAACTTCCTGGCCACCAGCTAGTGCTTGGAGAATGTGACAGAGTGATAGATGTTCTTCTGTGGCCTCCACACATGCATGGGTACATGCCCCTCTGCGTGCTCACACATGCACACACACACACATACACACACACCACACACATGGGCACACATGCACACACAGGGTCACTAACCCCCACCACACAGTTAAGGACTTTTTGTTACTGCAGCAAACTCCTGCCCAGCCTCCCTGACACGGCCCTTCACAGAGCAGTGATGGTTGCAACTCACTTGCTCTGATTTTGAGGTCACTGAGGTCAAGTGAGCTTCCCTAGAAATGCAGAACTGCTCGGCGCTGTACCAGGTCTTTGGGGTACGTGAAAAGTAATAGAAGTTCCCCTCGAAGTACTTCCAGCCTCGAGACACCATCTCCAGAATGTCACCTGCAAAACAGGAGCTGAGGTGACTGTGGCGCTCCTCCCGGTTCCGCTTTGTCCTGACTGGAGATGGGATCTTCGAGGGGAGCCTGGGGCAGCAGTGAATGGGTCCCGGCTCCGGGGTCTTGAGGTTCCAGTATCAGGGGTTGGGGACACTCCATTGGAACCCTAAAGATCTGAGACTTGTGGATGGAGATTCTGAGGCTAGAACAGGTACAGTGGCAGAGGGCAGAATACGACAGGAACACAAGGGGCCATTGCCTCCAGGCCCTGGCTCACAGTAACGAACTGCATGGGTACAGGCCAGGTGTGACATATGTTAGTAAAGTGTCACGAGGTGAGCTCAGTGAGAAGCTGTCCCTTTGTCTGGCCCTTGACTCCATGACAGGGAGGAAAGAAGACAGAAGAATGGACCAAAATAAAGACACTGTGTCCTTGAGAACATGGAGAAGCCAAACCGTTTCCCACAAAGGTTACTACTGTTTATCCCAAATAGATAGACAGTGAAATAGACAGACAGACAGACAGACAGACAGACGGACAGACATAAAGGCCTGCCATGGGAAAGAGGAGCTGAGAGCTTAGCCATGGAGAGAAAGATCAACTTGGAAGATGACTGCCTCAACTTCCCCAAGGCAGTTTCTGCCAGATGTTTATAAGCTCCCAATTTGGTGATGTCACCGTCCAGCTGTTGTTTGTCCTTTTACTCAGAAGCCTTACTCAAGGGAGCTATCAGAAAATTCAGCTGAGGGCCCCCAGTCGATTTCTGCTAGAGGTTTTGAGTGCCCAATTTGACGTTTTTGCCATCATCTACCATGTCTGTCTGTCATCTATCCATTTATCATTTGTTATTCATTCTTTAATTTTTATTTCACTATATACTTAATAAACTCGCTTGATCAAAACCAGACAATACAGAATGCCATGACTGGCTACTGATGGGTCAACATCCTGCACCTTAGTGTAGCGACCCAAGCTGGGCCTACTGTCTTCTCTCCTCTCAGAGCAATAGTTCAGGCCTTCCTTGTTGACTTTCCATTCCACCCTCTTCCCTGTCCCCTGCCCACCCACAAGCTCGCTGGCCTCCTGTCTGAGACAGGCAGGGCCTTGTGGCCACTGGTCCGCCCCCAGGATAATCTCATTTACTTACTCTGCCCTTTGAGCAGCCTGCTGATAGTCTCCAAGCTGTTCTGTAGTCCTCGGACTTTTGCATTCAAGGCGCTGGCTTTATCCAGATCTCTTTGCAGCTCCGGGATTTTGGCGTTGAGACTAGCAACCTCTCCCCAGCTCTTTGTTAATGCCTCGAGTTCAGCATGGGCTAAGTCCATGCTGACTTCCAAGGACGCGATCTGAGAATGCACCCGCTTAAGGCTGGTGTTCACCGTCTCCATCTGAACTCCAGACTTCTCCACGCGGCCTTTGACCTTCTCGAGGTCAGAACCCAGGCTGCTGATGTTGTCCACGCGGCCTCTCAACGTCTGGGCGTCACTCTTCACATCCAATATTTTGCCCATCAACCTGGGATCTGGATTTGAGAAAGCCAAAACGTCAACGGAGGGGTTCCTAAGCCATTGAGGTGGGATGCTGTCCAAAGGAAGGGAAAGCCGCGGGGTCAAGCTTCCCAAAGGATCAGGACGGTCCAAGGAGCTGCCACCTACCCGCCACTCATTCACTGATGTGCATCAAGTGTGCATCAGGAGCCACCATGTGTCAGGAACGCTGTCTGGCACAGGCAGCTTAGGTACCTTCTGAGCCTATGAGCTAGTTCCCAGCTCCTGTCAAAGACACAGCCACCAGCTGGGGCAGCACACCCCTCCCTCTGTGGCCATGAGCTGGGCCATATCTGTGCAGACTGCAGAGCAGACGGGAGGGGCATCAAGCTTTTCCTGCCCTTCCTTGGCCCCATTTTTCATACTCTACTAAGATCATAGGCACGGGAGCAGAAGAGTCCTCTGGGACTGCAGATGAATGACTCAGCAGGAGGGACACTTATTCTTGCAGGAAACCTGAGTTTAATTCCCAGCACAGCACAATGTGGCAGCAGTTCATAGCTGCCCACAAGCGCAGTTCTAGGGAGAGCCACTGCTCTCTTCTCTCTTCAGGCACCAGAGCATGTGGTGTGTGAACATGCAAGCAAAACACTTGCATGCATAAAATTAAATGAGATTAAAAATAAAAGGAGTCCTGTGAGACAGGAAGTGCTAGAAGCCAGAAACAGTCAGGCATGGTGACCCACACCTTCAATCTGAGCACTCAGGAGGCAGAGGCAGGTGGGGCTCTGTGAGTTCCAGGCAGGCCTGCTCTGCTGAGTTCCAAGCCAGCCAGGGCTACATAGTGAGGCTTTGTCTCAAATAAAAGCGAGAGGAGAGGAGGGGAGGGGAGGGGAGGGGAGAGGAGGGGAGAGGAGGGAAGGGGAGGGGAAGGAAGGGGAGGGGAGAGGAGGAGAGGGGAGGGGAGGAGGAGGGAAGGGGAGGGGAAGGAAGGGGAGGGGAGAGGAGGAGAGGGGAGGGGAGGAGAGGGGAAGAGAGGGGAGGAGAGGGAAGGAGAGGGGAAGGGAGGGGAGGGGAAGGGAGGGGAGGGGAGGGGAGGGGAGGAGAGGGGAGGGGAGGGGAGGAGAGGAGAGGGGAGGGGAGGAGAGGGGAGAACAGGGATCTAGGATAAGGGCAAGGTTAGTGATGTCCTGGAAGGGTGAGACTGAGAATCTGAGTCCACACATGTAGGCCATGAAAAGAGAAAACATTGCTCCCTATACATTCAAGAGACTCGACAGAAGAAAGAAAAGTGTGACCACAGCAGAGGCCAAGAAGCTTCTAGAAGAGGAATAAGAAGGCTCCAAGTATGGACATACTCTTTGCAAAGAAGAGAGTTCAGAGACTGCCTGAGAGGCTTGCTGACCTAGCCGTGCTCTCTGTGTGCGCAGTGGAGAACTCAGTCCCTAGTAGGGTCAGGAGACGTCACGCTCACCGTCGGGAGCTAGCCACAAAGCTGTTTGTTTGTTTGTTTGTTTGTTTTTTCAAGACAGCGTCTCTCTGTGTAGCCTTGGCTGTCCTGGACTCACTTTGTAGACCAGGCTGGCCTTGAACTCACAGCGACCCACCAGCCTCTGCCTCCCGAGTGCTGGGATTAAAGGTGTGCACCACCATGCCCGGCCCACCACAAAGCTTTGAATCCAAGGGTCTCAGAGCCATGAGTGACAGGAAGCTAAAGGAGGCAAAGGTAGAAATAAAAGGCTTGGTGACTGTCTCCTGAAGACCAAAGATTACCCTGAGAACAGACATTTTCCAATGTCAGTTCAAAAATCCCCCCAGAACCTGGGATGGAAGGGACAGAAGGCCAGCTTCCAGAAGCACCAGGGAACTTCCCAAAACATCATAGACTGGAGACACCAAGGACTACAGCGAGAAGGTTCAGGTGTCCAGGGACCTGGTGACTTACAGAAAACAGCCTGCAGCACAATAATGGCGACCAGCATCAACGACAGACAGATGGCGGCCGCGTGGATGCAGAGAGGTTTCCTTAGGACCGGAGGCAGATCCGACTTGGGAGGAGGTTCTGGAAGGAGACAAGGAGGTCTGCTAAGGATCAGTGATGCGCCCGGCATTGGGCATAAGCACCTAGTGGGCGTGGAGCAATGGCTGGCACTTGCCTCGAGGCCAGAGAGAGATGTTCTGCTTGTCCACTGTGAAGTGCGCGTCGGGAACCTCCTTCTCCTTCATCGCCACCTCTGGCATTGGAGCTTCTCGATACCTCTCTCCACACGGGCCTTTTATCCAGAAAGAAAGAGGAAATGAGTCACAAAGCAGGTCACTGCATCATGCCCAAGTTCCCTGTTCTTGCCCTAGACACTTTGCCTGGCCGAGGCCACAGCTTCAACCCTCTTCAAAGATCTGGTAAACTTTTTCCCCCACTCAAGCAGACAGAAGAGTGAAAAGGGTAATTGATATCACAGTATTACTATAGAAATAATTTTTACTTCTTAGAGCTCAAAAATGAGTCTAGAAATTTCTGAAGCAATTGCTTAGACAAGGACATTGGGAAGTGTGTGTGTGTGTGTGTGTGTGTGTGTGTGTGTGTGTGTGTGTGTGTGTGTACACGCAGGCATACACTGTGAATTACCTATCCAAATGGATAGCATATTGTGCTGGTTCATGATCACTAACTCACTACATCTCCACAATGTTTCACATGAAGAGATGCTATTATCATCCTCATTTTCCAGGAAATGAGCTACACTGAGGCATAAGGATGTGATATACTTCAGGGAAGAACAAACTAGGTTTTCATCTTATCATAATGTAGGCCTCTGAGAGATGACTGAACTGGGGATATGTAAAACACTGAGTGTTGCATGTTGACTTATCCAGCCTTGGAAGATGACAAGCGTACTTCCTGGTTAGCTCCTAAAGAGACAGGGAGAGAAGACTGTAGTGGCTACCATTCTGAAACTGTCCAAATGGACCCCCAAGAGCTGAGGCCCTTGTGCCTCAGCTGTGTTCGTCTCTGAGAGTTACTCAGAGAGAGCCATGGATACAAAGGCATACCTTTCCCCTTGGAATAGCAAAAGCCTGACTGCTTGGCAGGTGTGTTCATCTGTCTTCCTTGCCCCAGGACAAGCCAGTGAGCCTGCCATTATGGTTATAAGTCTCCCCAGGGATTCTGTGGAGCTTTTCCTTGTTTGAGTGCCAGGAGCAATTGGATTTTAAAATACAGTATCTTATACACTATTTGCAGGGAAATTGGCCAAAGTCAGGCAGTGTTGGCAAAGATCAGGGGATAGCTCAGACACAGCTGCCTTAGGACTGATAGCCACAGTCCAGGGGGGAAGAATTGATTCCCAAGAATCCACAGCCTTGATCCTTTTGAGGCTCCGGCTCCAGCCGCAGACTGAACCTTGCCAAGTCCACTCCTGGACAAGGCCACAGCTACCCTTCCCTTTGTCCTTTCATGAAGCCCTCTGAGGAAATCTTGGGTCAGTCTCGCTCCCAACAAAAGGGGACCAGGGGAAATGGGGAAGAACGAGAAAAAAAGAGACTAAAAGTTTCAAGGGGAATAGGCCCAAGATATGATATACACACGTACAAAAGCATAAGTAATTTAATTTCCTTAAGATGACTTTCTGTTGGGCATGGTGGCATCTGTCTTTAATCCCAGCACTCAGGAGGCAGAGGTCGGAGGATCTTTGTGAGTTTGAGGCCAGCCTGATCTACATATTGAGTACAAGGGCAGCCAGGGTTACACAGTGACACCCTGTCTCAAAAAAAATTTTTTTTGAAATAAAATATAAATAAATCGTTGGCTTTTCCCAAATGGAATCCTCTCTGTACGCTGAGTTAGAGCTGGTCCCAGTGGTCTCAGGAGGCATCAGGGAGCCCCACTGGGCTGAGGTCCTCTTTACGGGAAGGGCAGGATTGGAAACCTTCGGTCCAAATGGACACAGGTTCAAGGTGACGTCTTGATCTCTGAGCCAAAGCTGACCAGTGTGAAATGGGCAAGAAGCAGGGATCTTGGCTTATGAGCCACCTGTGGTTTCAGGAGAAAAAGTCCCAGGCCCTACAGCTGGCCGCTGGCCTCCTCCCTGAGAGGAAAGGGACAGAACAAGGTGTCTCCAGTGTGACTTTTCAGTCAGGGAAGCAGTTCTTTAGCACTCTCTGGTGCAAACCAGCCCTTGCTAATGAGGAACTCCGCCTTAACCTCAAGAGACTAAGAAATCCCTCTGTGACAAGAGAAAGGGAACGGCTATGCCCGTTTTCCTGTTTCCCCTTGCGGTGTTCCTAGGGCTCTCTGACTTCCTCTGGAGAAGGCCAGAGGAGGGGTCGGCTCGGACACCTTTTCCCTTCTCAGGATGAGCGAGTCTTGTGCTTGGAGATGAAGTATGGGCAAGATTGAGAAGAACAGAAACATAACCCTAGGGTACGGTGACACGGCTCAGTTGGTAGAGCGCTTGCCTAGCATACACAAAGCCCCGGGTTCGAGCCCCAGCACTGCATAAACCTGGCAGGTAGTGCCAGCACTTGGGAGGTAGGGGCAGGAAGATTACAAATTTGAGGTTCAAGGTCAACCTGGGCTACAGGAGACCTTATGAGGGACAAGGGAAAGAGGAGAGAGAAAGGAGGAGAAGGAGAGAGACAGAGACAGAGATTGACTCAAGTTGTTTGACGTGCTTGCCCACCAGTACTGAGAGTCACCTCCAAGGAGTGGAGGTCAAGTGGTGACAAGGCAAACATGGAGGACACTAGACTGGACAGCGAGTTGACAGTGAGTACATGTGAGACAAGAGGAAGGGAGGGAGAGAGAGGAAAGGGGAGAAGAAGGTAACAAATGCAGCGAGAGGAGTCAGGGCAGGGGTCAGACCTATCCCCAGGCCTGGAGAGACCCCTACACCTATGACAGGGACTCACGCAGTAGATTCCAGGGAGCTGAGGGATGCTCTGGGTGTGTGCTCCAGTAAACAAAGGACAGGATGATGCGTACAGGAGAGACATCAGAACACAGGCAGCTACCGGCCCCGCTCTCGGAAAGAGCCCTCATCCGGAAGGAAGGAGAGACTACAACACCCAAGAAGTCATGTGTCTCTACACGGACACCTCCCAGTCTCCCTTGATCCTTTTGTGGGTTCGTGTGGAGCAGTGGCAGAGCGCCGGAGTATAGGTTGTTACTAGCCTGTGACAAAGGGCAGGGAAGAAATATGAAACTGGGTGAAAACTTGTCATTGACCAGACTCGGCGGCCACTCCCAGAAGGGAAGCTGTTCTCAATTCGTTTACAGACTGTGCAGTAAGAAGCAGCTGGAGGAGTTGGTGGTTGGACCACCAGACAGCAGGGCTTAGGGGAGGGGCTAGGAGGTGGCCGGAAGAGGCATCACTTATGCACAGGAGACCTGCTCATGAGACAAACCCCCCAGCAATGCAGGAACTTCTCCCCCCAAAAAACAGAACCATGCCTGAGAAAAGTGTGTGTGTGTGTGTGTGTGTGTGTGTGTGTGTGTGTGTGTGTGTGTGTGTGTGTGTCCCAGAGTTCCATGTTTCTCCATTTCACATTTTAAGACAGGGTCTCTCACTCAACCTGGAGTCACTGACCAGCTCAGCTGGCTGGCCTGAGAGCTCAGGGGATCCTTCTGTGTCTGCTTCCTCTATGCTGGGACCAGCAGCTGTGCCTGCTGGTATATGGGCGCTGGGCATCCACCTGCAGTACTCACGCCTGAGCAGCAAGCACTTTCCTAGCGGACAAAGCCATCTCTCCAGGCTGCTGACTCATCATTCTTCAAGTGTATGTGCTTATAAAGAACCATGTGATGTTTCCAAACTTCTAAAAGTCATACAGAATGAAAATATTCCAAGTTCTTTCCCCTAGTTTCTTTTTGTTCTTCTCCTGAGACAGAGCCTCACTGTGTGGCCCTGGCTGCCCTAGAACTTGCTCTATAGACCAGGGTAGCCTGAAACTCACAGCTCCGCCTGCCCCTGCCTCCTGAATGCTGGGATTAAAAGTGTGCACCCCCTACTCCTGCCTCCCTTAGCCTCTTGGAGCCCAGTCATCATCCATGGTGCCCGTGCCATGCAGCCGTGTACCAGAAATGTACTTAGCTCACCAGCCGACCAGAATTTCCTCCACCTAGAAGTTATAAAGATCAGATTTCCACCTTTCCAAACATGGAAGCTGTGTCTGCCATCTGGAGTGAGGAAGGTGACTGGGCTGGAGGAGAAGTGCACAGTGGGAAAGACCAAAACAGCCTACAGCGGAAGCCCAGAGCCGCGCTAATTGGACAGGAGCCTGCGCTTTCCTGATTGCTAGCCTGGGCTTTTATGGTGTGTTAATACAATCATGGAGGGCATGATCAGAGACAAGGAGGGACAAGCAAGTGGCTTTGAAGAAGTGGCAGGAGACAGTGAATTTGCTCTCTGTTCAGGCCAGTTCCCTCAGTACTGGGTGTAGCCTAGTGACGTTAGGAGTCCCAAGGTGCCAGAGACTTCCGGTTCAGCTCTGCAGCCTTTGTTTTCAGGATCACACAGAATGAACCGCCATGTATCATCACTAAGAGAGAAAGGATGAGGTAGGAAACCTGAGTGCCGCTTCAGCCGGGATGGAGAGATGTCACAGAGTACCAGAGGAACCTGTAAGAGGGAAACTGCCGGCCTGACCACACTGGTCAGGAGTTGGCACGAGCTCCTCAGCAAGAAGGAACCAAAGGTGACGACAGCAATGCCGCCTTCCAGATGTCACCCTGCTCTGGGCCAGAGTCCCCTCCGTTGGGGATGACGGAACAAGAGCTGGTGGGCAATGTATAATTACACGGTGCGTATGAATCACGAGTGACATGCTTTCTTGGGCCTCGTGTGCAGTTTTGGGGGACAGTTACTTGGCCCTTGACCACAAGTATCTGGCTTGCCGATCAGATGAGTTTCCCGGTGCCCAAAGTAGGCCAAGTGTCCAGCTCTGTGTGTCTCATATGCCTAATAGAGTTCTGAGTCCAATCCCAGAGAAATACCATCTTCCAAGGCTGCAGAGAGGAGTCAATAAGAAGAGTGAAGACTTAAGAATGGACGTCGAAGGTCACCAAAGACAAGGAACAGCCAGTCATCTCTGAGACCACATGATCACCTTGGCCCTGTTGTTCACAGTGGACCTACCAGTGCCCAGGGTCCTCTGGTCATTTACATTAGAAACCCAGATACACCGAGGAGACTCGTAGCTACTCTTCTGGAACAACTTAACAACTTAAGATTTATCCGCCCCGCCCCAGGGAAAAAAATGCATAGTTCAATGTAAATATTGTTATCAAGGCTTCAAATTATTGATTAATAACTGCAGAATTACAGACTTTGAAAGTTAAAGTTTATACTTAAAAATAGAAATAGAACCTAGAGAAATGGCTCAGTAGTTAGGAGCACCAAGCTGCTCTTGCTGGGGTCCCTCAGGTTTAGTTTCCAGCACCCACGTGGCAGCTCACAATAAATCTGTGACTCCAGTTCCAGGGAATCTGATGCACACTTTTTTTGTTTTTTTGGCCTCCAATAGTACCAGGCCTGCATGTGGTAGACATACACGCATTCAGACAAAAAATCCATATGTATAAGATAAAAAATAAATATATTAAAAATATATGATCCAGCTATTTTATCCCTGGGCATACAGCCCGAGAATCCCACACCCTACCACAGAGACATTTGCACTCCCATGACTATTGATGCTTTTTTCACTATAGCAAGGAAATGGAACCAGCCTAGATAGACATCTGTAACAGGTAAGTGGAAAGTGAAATATACAAAATGGCACATACACAGAATGGAATACTATTCAGCTCTGATGAAAAACTAAGTCACAAAGTTTTCAGGAAAGCAAGCGGACTTAGAATATTAGGCGAAGTCACAGAATCTCAGAAACAAAAAACCACATGTTCTCCCTCATGTGTGATGCTAGGAGCAAGCGTGCGTGTGGTACAGAAGAGAGCGCAGGGGGACAAGAGAGGGCAGGGTTGGGGGATAAGGAAGGATGGATACAGGAACCGGACGCTTGAGGCTTGAAAGAATATAAAGCTAATTGTCTTTCTAGCTTTAACTCTGTCCTGGAATTTTTTTTTTCATTTTTTTAAATTTATTTTTTATTTTTATTTATTTTATTTTATTTGCTTTTGTGGTAGATAAGTGCATAAAAATGGGATTGACGGTGAAGGCGGAAATCCAAAGAAGAGCCCCACCACTTCAGAATGACCACCATCTCGTGCAGACTTCGGATCTGGGCAGGCGTGTGTGTGGCTGGTTACCGTAACCCAGCAGAAGCTCTGCGACCCTATCGCCTAGTTACAAATTTCTTCACAACAAAGTGATTTTCGCCAGTTTACAGTACCTGATCATAATTGTGCCGTTCAAAAGCAAAAGCTAAAAAACCACAGATTGACTCCCTACAAGCTGTCCCGGACAGGAAGCTAAGGTGTGGCTCCGCCCCGGACCTCCGAGCTCTCTTCATCAGCGTTCATTGCACGGGATCTGCTTTACTTCTCCTTGTGTTCCGTTGTTGTTGTTGTTGTTGTTGTTGTTGTTGTTGTTGTTGTTGTTTTATGAACAACATTCTCAACATCAAGTCTACTCTCAAAAGTAAGCTCACTGGTCCAGGAGAAAAGTCCTGAGAAAATAAAGAGGAGGATTTTTAATGAAATGTGTGGGCGCACGCAGAAGCTCATAACAGCCAGTTCTCTCTCGAACGGGGAGCCCTGGCGGGCAGCACCTACCACCTGGCATTGTGTAAATAGTCCCACAGCGACAACGTTCAGGTTGATGCGGGGTCTCTACACACAGTTGAGACAAGGCACACTGAGGCCTTTCCAGAGCCCACAAGACCAGCTCCTGCACGCCCCCACAAGACAAGAAATGTTTCTCTTCTCGGACTTCAAACTGTCCAGTAATGAGGCTGTCGTCTCCAGGAAGCAGAGAAGAGCCCCTGGCTACAGGGTTAAGGTCAAAAGACCGTGACACCGTCAAATGCCATGGGAGGGGGAGACAGAAAGTAAGGGAGAGATGCGAAGACCCCAGGATGAGGTGAGGCCTGAGCCCTCATCTCCTGGGAGTTCTCTAGAACGCTCTCATCCCTTTTCACCAGCCCCACCAACAACAGATGCCCGCTGGCTGGAGCTTCTGTCTGTAATATCCAGAATGAAGTGTTCCTCTTTGCTAGCCACAGAGGCTTGGCTGCCCCACCACCACTACCAGCACCGCAGTGCCCTGACGTAAGCACGCTTCCCCACCCTGAGTGTGGCCCATGGTCACAGGGGACTTGCTAGGGAAACTCCCTGGGTACTGGGTACTTCCTATGAACAAGAGCCACCCACACCAGGAGGCCCCATGCTTTACCACCAGAGACCAGACGTGATGGGAAACTGACTAACTGTGTCTACAGGAGAAAAAGAAAAGTCCCTTTCCACCGGAGGCACAAACCTCTCAGGATGGGGAGACCTTTTGGGGGTCTGGGAAGGCAGTGGGGCTATGTAGCAAATGAGCAGTAGGGGCCAACGGAGGCTGGACAAGGGATGGCAGGGCAGAAGTCCTTGTGGCGGGATGTCCCAGGTGAGGTTGTGGCACCTGTGGAAGCAGGTAGTTTTGGGGAGCATCTCTTGTGACTGCTAGCTAGGCAGTCGTGCGCCAGAACCCTTTCTTCCTGCGGTCCTGTCTTTGCTGGTTTTATTGTTGTTAGGGGTGACTCCATTTTGATTCTGGCACCTTCATGTAGCCTAGAACCTTCCGGGTCTAGCTGTCTTGGTTTGGTTTGGGGTTTGGGGGGGGAGAAGGGGGAGGGGTTGATTTTGTTTTTGTTTTTTCAAGGCAGAGTTTCTCTGTGTAACAGCCCTGGCTGTCCTGCACTCGCTTTGCAGACCAGGCTGGCCTGGAACTCACAGAGATATCCTCCTGTCTCTGCCTCCCACATGCTGGGATTAAAGGCGTGTGCCACCACGCCCAACAGGTCTAGTAGTCTTGATCCGTGACTCTGGATTGGGACTACAAAGTCTGAGGGTAAACATCCTTAGCAACAGAAACAAACAAACAAACGTTTGAGGAACTTTACCTGTGAATTGTGAATCCCAGGGTCCAGCTGATGAGGTCCAGGCACAATCCTTTCTCGTCCTTCCAGCCTCAAGAGGTCCCCTCCTGTACATGCTCACGTGCGCTGACCAGTGCCATTGCAGAGAGCACCCCTGCAGATCTCTGTCTGACACAGTGGTATAAGTGTGCAATCCAGTACCCAGGAAGCTGAGGCAGGAGGATTGCAGGTTTGAGTCCAGCATGGACTACCAAATGAAACCTTATCTTAAAACCAACAACAACAAAAAAATTAAGTAGAGGGAATCTGTTCTTGAGGCAGGGGACAAGCCCTCCGGGAAGCAGATGTCAGGTAGGATTAACAACCATTAAATGTGTGGGGAGTTATCAGCGCAGGTCTAGAGAAAGCTGGCAACCAGGAGACTACAATGCCAGCCTTGCTCCCATGAAGGTGGAAGGCAGAGAGGCCTGTGAAAGTGTTTGTCCCAGGCTGTTGTTTGCCTAAGGACTGTCTGCAAGTCACCTACCAGAGGACACCCACGTGCTGGCCTGCACAGCTGGAAGCAAGCCAGATTAGCACACTGCTCTACCCACTTCTCATGTTGCTTTGAAACCTTTGGTTTTCAAGCAGAGATCGTGTCACTGTGGGATTCACTTCTCACAAACCGACAGGAATCTGGATTTTTTGATCCTGCAAGCTTTGTTGCAGGTTACTAAATTCACGCTGTGCATTCCCCTCCATGACCTGCAGATGGCGCCATCACCTCTGCCTGGACACGGGACCCAGAGGCTGTTTTCACCAGGCTCAGGAACCTGGTCCTCAATAGAAAACTGTTATGACTGGAGTAACACAGCTCTGCTGGGTTAAGGAATGCAACTAGGGCGCTGGGACTGGGGCTCAGTTGGTAGAGTGCTTGCCTATCACACGCGAAGGCATAGGTCCAATCTCCTCAGCATCCTGGCGGTGCACTCCTGTAATCCTAGCACTTAGTAGGCAGATGCAGAGGACTGGGTGTTCAAGATCATCCTCAGCCACACAGTGAGGCTGAGAAAGAACCTCTCAAGAAAAAAAAAATTAAAATAAATGACAAAGGAGCAGGTCATGGTGGCACTAGGGAGGCAGGGACAGGCAGTTCTCTGAGTTCGAGGCCACCATGGTCTACAGAGTAAATTCAAGAACAGCCAGGGCTAACAGCAGGTGGGGGGGGGGGGGAAGAGAGGAAAGAACGAGTGATGCCAGTGGTCATGTGACCTCCTTCACTCCCTAGACCAGGACCCAGGATATTTTTAGTAAATATCAATGTTGATGTGGAATTTAGCCCAGGATCCAAATGTAAGAGGAGAAAACCAAGCCCTACAGGTTGTCCTCTGACACATCCCTCATGGGTGCACGCATGCGCACACATAAATAGGCAAATAATTCAATTACAAAAAGAGAGAGAGAGAGAGAGAGAACTGTTGCCGGTGGCCTACAAGGGCCTATTTTTCAGCAACCTACAAAGATATAAGACCAAAGGCTGGAAAGGAACCAACCAGCCTGGTGCTTAGATGCCCAAAATGTTAACCCCTAGTATTTCCCGCCCCGCTTGGCTCAGGGCCTGCCCCTGTGAGATGAGACTCGTGAATGCAGCTTGTGCCTTGCCCAGCTATTCTTGTGTCATTTGTGTTACCTCTTGTCGGTCTCCCCCTGCCAACACTTGAATGGCTTCTGTGAGGAAAGAGAAGTCAGGTCAGGTGGCCTGGGCCAGGGGTGTGTTCTGTCACCCTAGAATCCCCCAACACACACACACACACACACACACACACACACACACACACTACTCGGGATCATATTCCTGGAATGAGCAAGCTGTCTCAGGAGGGTTTGGTCCCACCCTCCTCCAACCCCTTGAGATGACCTGGAATTGGAGAATGTGCCTGGACCACGTACCACACAGCAGATGCAACCATCAATTTCCAACAGCACCTAGGGAGCCTATTATGTGCGCTGGTGATCAGCAGTGAGCAGGTGGCCACTTTCCAGGCGGTGGCCCACCACGCTTAGGATGCAAAGCTGGATCTGTAAGGGCAGCCGGTGCTCTTAAGCCTTGAGTCATCTCTGTAGTCCCTTGGCATTTCTTTTTACACTCCACAACCGCCTGGCTGTACATCCGTTGTATGACTTTTTCTGGGGAGACATGAACAGCCATTTACTCCAGAGAGGCCACCAACCACAATCAAAGCGACCCGTCCACCTAAATCTACCTTGGTGAACAAAGAAGTTTATTCGGGATTACTTGTGGGAGCATGCCTTGTCATTACTGAAAGGTCCATCCCAGCTTGGGGAACAAGTCAGAAAAGCTGCAAGTCCAGCTTACAGCGAGCTCACAGAAGATTCTCCTCTGTTGCACCGTTGCACCGTTGCACCCTTTGTACAACCCTGGGGAGCAGCCTCGGAGGTCCCAGGAGCCTCCTGAGTCTGGGGCATCCCTCTTCCTGCAGGAAAGAATGTTTCCACTAGAGGGAGCTAGAGTCTCTCCTTTCACAGATGGGAAACCCGGTGTTTGGGAAAACTTCCTTGGGGGTCTCTCTATCCAAGAGGAGATACACCCCGGCCAGGTGACTCTTGTCAGTCATCTTGGCCCCAGGGCGCTGCCCTAGATGGAGGTGGCTGCTCTGGGAGTTGTATATAGCCAAAGAGCTAAGCAGAGTTGCGGTAATTTGAGAAATGTCCGCTATAGTCTCTGGCACTTGGTGCCCAGTGGGTAACACAGCTCTGCTGGGTGAAGTTTGTCACTGGGGGTGGGCTTGAAAGTAAAAAGGGCTTACCTATTTCCAGGTGGTTCTTTCTGCTCCATGTTTGTGGCAATGGATGCGCATTCTCAGCTTCCGGTTCCTGCCGCCATGGCCGCCGCATCTGCTTCACGACGGACTCAGCCTTCTGGAAGCGGATGATAAAATAACCCCATTTGTAAGTTGTCTTGGTCATGATGTTTGGTCACAGTAACAGAAAAGTAACCAAGAAAAGCACGCAGGTGCTCACTGGCCCTCAGCCCTGACTCGGGCCTCAAGCAGAATTAGCCCCCTGAGTCCTGTCCCATGACTCAGAGTCTACCTCCCTGGGGCCGTCTGGAGCATGACTTTTGATCAAAGGAAGAGCTGCCCTCAAATCCCACACATGGTATAATAGCAGCACACCTCCTCAGAGTCCCCAGTGCCCCAGAGACAACACTTTCCTGAATTTCCATCCATTTCTTTCACTGCAGCAGGGGTTCAGCCTGAGACGGGGGACACAATTGTGGTGATGCGTTATTATGAAAATATCCTGTACTTTCTAAAGTACTAGAACATTTGCAGGACCTCGCAGCCCTTAGGCTTAGGACTGCTGTCCTACTGTGGGCCACGCCTGTTCCTTTCACCTGCCTTTAAGGGAGGCATGGAACAACCAACCTCACTTGCCTTGGATTTCCCATGTAATCAGCTTTTATAACCTAAGTTAATGCATGGCTCTAATCTTAAATTTTATGTGCTCTCCCATGCCCCTCATGCATGAGGGTGTGTGTGTGTGTGTGTGTGTGTGTGTGTGTGTGTGTGTGTGTGTGTGTTTAAGGTAATAAATGCTGTAAGTGGCAAATCAGTTGAAAGCCACCATATACAATAAAAATATGCTATTTTTTTTTATTGGAAATCACATACAGGGTTCAGCCCAGCCCAGAGAGGTGAGGGGTAGGACCTGTTCCAGGAGGCAAGGCTACCTTACTGGGGACTGCTAGAAAAGAGCACCTCCCTTTCAGGAGACAGTTCTGGAGAGGGAGGTCTTTATGTGGCTGTCCTGGGGCCAGGAAGCCTTGGTCACCTTCTTCTTGCTGTGGCTCAGAGGCAGGACCACACCCCACATAGCATCCAAAGAAGCAGCTGGGCTTTGCCCACTTTCTGGCAGTGCTCAACTTGCCTGTGCATAACTTGCACACTATGCATGTGGCTCCTGCCCATCTAAAGGCCAAGAACCTCCTTCTCGTCAGGTGAAAGTCTACTTGCACACTCCACAGGCTGGCCCACAAGGGCTGCCAATGTTCCTGTCAGTAGAGGTGCATCTACCTGGGGCTCCCTTCTGTGGATCTGAAGGAGTGTGCTTGGAAGTTACCAGAAGCTTGCAGCCTCCTGGACCACTGCCTACACATGATGGCCAAGACCACCGGCCACCCTCTGTGCGTGGCTTTCTTTTGTCAGTGTCCTTACCACCTACCTCCAGCTTCAAGTCTAAAGTAGAGAGTTCTTCTCAGTGTTGCTGCCTTCTTTCTCCCCAGCCTCCCATCCCTGATGGGGTGCCGGTTGGCCACTATAGATATAAATGAGGGTGCTTGATCATAGTCAAACACTGTGTTCTCTAATGTGTGTCTCAAAATATAGGCACCTCGTATGGGAATTTACCTAAAGAAATTATGGCATGTGTATAAAGAGATAAAAACCAAGGGTGGTTATGGGAGCATCACGTGTTTGCATGTGTGTGGTATAAATACATGGTGTGTAAGATAAATTTTTTAAGATGCCCATTTACAGAAAAAAATAGCATTATACTTTATGGGTCACACAAGCTGTGGATTCCTATACAGCTGATAAAAAGCCTTTCAAGCCATCTTCGTGGGGCAAAGGTCTGGAGATCCAAATGAACAATCTGATCCCGTGTAGGTTTTAAGCAACTCTAAGCCTTTTCTAGCTAAGTGTTCAGACCTTGGAAAACCAAAGGCTACTAGACATGTTAGGGGGGCACCCAAGATTACCAGAAATCAGATGCAGGAAAAATCAAACATCAAAAGCGCCTTCAATTTTGTTTTGTTAAAAACAAATTGTAAGCTCACCAAGATAGGA
Source organism: Acomys minous (assembly GCF_964271855.1). Lineage (NCBI taxonomy): Eukaryota > Metazoa > Chordata > Mammalia > Rodentia > Muridae > Acomys > Acomys minous. The sequence goes on along the minus strand of NC_140500.1, from coordinate 60,076,951 downwards.
AAGATATTTTCTCCAAGGCTGCCACATACAAATAGGCAGAACACTATGAATGTAAAGTTTATATAATTCCTAATTGTTCCATTATTCTTCTTGCTGTATGTAGTTTATTTTATTTTATGTGTGTGTGATAATATACATGAATATGTAAAGACAAAAAACAATAAATTATAATAATAAAAGACAACATTTTAACTTAATTCTGGCAGCCACAAATGGGACATTTACATCACACACACACACACACACACACACACACACACACACACACGGTCCAGGGACATTTTGGAAAGAGGCAGACAGACTATCAACGTTTGAGGAGGACCAGAGCAGATCTGGCTGCCTGCACCAGCCCAAGCAGGCCAACACTCCAGTGTGGAGCAGGGAGCAGGGAGTAGCCCCCACCTCTAGCAGAGGAAGTATTCATAGCTGATGCGCTGAAGGGGAGTTGGTTTTTTTTTTTTTCATTTTTTTATTAATTTATTCATATTACATCTCAATTGTTAGCCCTTCCCTTGTATCCTCCTATTCCTCCCTCCCTCCCACGTCCCCCCTTCTCCCCTCCCCTATGTCTGTGATCGAGGGAGACCTCCTCCCCCCTATATATGCTCTTAGAATATCGAGTCTCTTCTTGGTAACTTGCTATCCTTCCTCTGAGTGCTGCCAGGCCTCCCCATCCAGGGGACGTGGTCAGAAAAGGGGCATCAGAGTTCCTGTGAGAGTCAGATCTCACTCTCCACTCAACGGAGGAGAATATCCTGTTCATTGGCTATGTCTGGGTAGGGGTTCGAAGTTTACTATCTGTATTCTCCTTGGCTGGTGCCTTAGTTTGAGGAGGATCCCAGGACCCAGATCCGCCTGTCATAAAGTTCTTCTTGTAGGTTTCCAGGACCCTGTGGACCCTTCTATTTCCCCATTCTTCCATGCTACTCTCACCTAAAGTCTCAATAGGATGATGTCCTCTCCTCTGACTCACTTTCTTGGTAAGTAAAGTTTTTCGTGGGACGTATCCCTTGGACTAGTGTCTCGATATCAGTGAGTGTGTCCCTCAGTAGAAGAATGGACTAAGAAACGGTGGTACATTTACACTATGGAATACTACTCAGCTATTAAAAACAAGGAATTCCCGAAATCTGTGGACAAATGGATTGAACTAGAAATTATCATAATGAGTGAGTTCACGCAGAAGCAAAAAGAGACAAACGGTATATACTCACTGATATCGGGGAGTGGGTTTTAAGAGCGTTATCCCTTGTAAGTTGCCTATGCTCCACCAGACAGGCTCCACAAGCGGGCAGGAGTGTGTGGAATGCAGTAATTGGACGCAGGCTTTGGGAAAACGAAAGAGGAGGAAGGGAGGTGCGGGGGGGGGGGGGCTGGGGGCGGATCCAGAAGGAGTTAGAAGAAAGGGGAACCAAAATACATTGTATACATGCTTGAAATTCTCAAACAAAAGTCTGTATTTTTATAACTAAGATTAGGAAAATACAAGACTGGGCTCTGCGACTCACACGTTTAATACCAGCAGCTCGGGAGACATCGGATCTCTGTGAGTTGGAGGCCAGCCTGGTCTGGTAGTGACTTCCACGACAGCCGAGGGTTTCACATGTGTATTTGAGGTGGGGAGGAAGCTGGCGAGAGCCCTCATGAACTGCTGAATCATGCCTTGGACCCAGGTAGTTAGGGAAATCTGCACAAGGAAGCTTATGGTGGAGATTTCTGAGGTTGCCGGAGGTGGGGGGATGGGGGGATGGGGGGGATGAGTGTAGCCACTTGAGTCGTTTTTTTCCTGGCGGACAGCAATAAGGGGGAGCCGTTGGAAAGATTTATGCTGCTGTCGGAGGGAGAGGGTGTGAACTTTAAAACGCCAAGCTTCTTCTTCTTCCCTCCTGAAAAGTCCCCTCCCAAGCCAGTAGGTGGAGCCAAACCAAGCCAGGTTCCCTACCAGGAAGGGCGTGTGCCACCGCGAGCTCTTGAAGTCGCTGGCACCGTGGCTGGAGTGAGTATCTAAACCCCGTCCCCAAGGGTCTCTACGTGGGGGACGGGGCAGTAACAGGAATGTAATAACACAGCAGGGGACTGATCAAGCCATCTTCAAAGAAGAGAGAAGCCAGCTTTCTCAGCACCAGAGAAAAGAGTGATGCACACAGGAAAAAGGAAACAGTAAGCGGGAGGTAGAGTCGGTGGGCAGAGAGCGCTTGCCCTCCCTCCCCAGCACTCTATAAACTGGGTGTAGCGGCTCCTGCCTGCAATCCCAGCATTTGGGAGCTGGAGGGTCAGAATTTCAAAGTCATCCTTGACTTGAATATGGGGCCAACCTGGGCTACATGAAAACCTGTCTGGGGGCTCGACGGGGGGCGGGGTGGGGTGGGGCGGGATGGAGAACGAAAAGAGGGTGTCAAAAGCCTTTCGTCTCGGCACTCAGGCAGTGGCAGGTGGATACACAGTGAGTTCCAGGCCAGTCAGGGCTACAGAGTGAGACTTCCATCTAAAGAAGGAGGGAGGGGAGAAGAGGAAAGCAAAGTGGGGAGGGAAAGTGAAGAAGAGGAGAGGGGGAAGGGCAAAAGAAGGAAGAGCAGGAAACAGTAGCACACCCTTTGGCTAGGTAGGAACGTAGGGACTTCAGTGAATGAGGCTGACCGCGTGGATAGGCTCCGTTCTCTGAGAGGGCCTACATCTGCACTCGCCAACGTTAGGGCCAAGACCAGACCGCAGACTCTGCCTTCTAAAGCACGCTACATTGGAGGACCAAGAGGGCATCAAAAGCTGTAGCACAGAAACCCTGTGAGAAGCATGGGTCTTGTGCTAGAAAGCAAGGAGCGCTAGGGATGGGAAGAAAGGGAGCGAGGGTTTATCTTGCCTTGTTTTTCTTTTGGTTCTGGGGCCTCACACATGCTAGGCAAGCATTTGCTAGTGTGCCATAACCCACCTCCCCCCCTGGGGGGGTTCCTTTTCTTGGTGATGGTAATATGCTGAACCTGATCAAAGGATGGCTTTGTGATTCTGAGAGTTTGTTGAAATCCCCTGAACGGCACCCTTTATCCAAGCCAGCTACACGACAGGTAACTCAGACCTTGATAATGCTGTCGCCAAAAGGAAGAACAAAGAAATGAGCTTATGGGACTGTCACAACTGAGGAGGACTGAACAAATAGTGGTACCAACAAGTAACCCATTTAGGCACACAGGATCCATCTCATCATGCAGTCTCAAAACCCTTCGCCATAAGACGCTAATTTGTTACAAAGCAAAGCAGTAACTCTCAGGAGAAAGTCTGCATCCACTTTCATGCTGTTGTACCTGAACAGGAAGCGGCTTGGGGGAAATGGCTTTGTGCAGCTCACAGCACCAGGTCACACTGTTCATCGTTGTGGAGATGCCAAGGCAGGAGCTGGGAGGAGTCGGTTGCACCACATCCACTGTCAAGACCAGAGAGGAAAGCATGCAGCAGGCACTCGACTGCTCACTTTCTCCACAATTCTAGACCTAAGCCCAGGGACCAGGCGCCACCCAGAGTTAAGCTGGGTCTTCCCCCACCAATTAGTACAATCAAGACAACCACCTCCTAACAATCTTGACCTGGTCTACAGCTCTCGCCTCTTCCCAGGTGATTCTGGGTTGTGTCCAGTTGGCAATTAAAACCAACCATCACACTCAGCAGAATGTCATCTCTCTCCAAGGATCAGGCAGTTTCTCCAGTAATGGATAAATCATGTCCCACCTGGGCGGATGGAGTGAGCACTCATGGTGACTTTACAGCCGCCCTCACCACAGGTGCACAATCTGAGTCCCCGTCACAAGGACACATGAAGCAAATCCACACTGAGGGCCATTCTACGGGACAACTGGCCATGAAGGTCAGGCACAGGCTGACCTTAACTCTCCCCCAAATTGAGCAGAGAGACACAGCAGCCAGACACAAAACCTAAGGACCTGAGTCCACACATGAGGACCATTTCCCGGATGCCCAGGGAGGCTTCACAGAGACGTGCAGGTTCTAGTGACTGCTCTGTGACCCCCAAGAGAATGTCTTTGTTTGTTGGGATATAAAATAAAGCATTGTGACAGCACCTTATACACAAATAGGTCAGGACAAGGATTTTTTTTGTACAGGCCTTTCTGTGTCAGGTTACTCAAACCAAAACAGGAGACAGTCGAGGTGGGAAAATCATGAATTTCCAGGCTACTAAGAGCTATGTAGTAATATACCTCGTCTCAAAAATCAGTCAATTAATTAGAGAACTAAAATGCACGCAAAAAAAATTTGGTTCCTTCAAAATTAGGTTGCAAAGACAAACAAAAAAAAGTAAATGAATTGTTTCTAGCTAAGAAAGACTAAAAGGATTTTTAAAACAGAATGCAATGGATAATACTGGATTAAAATCTGGGCCAGGAAAAAAAAAATAAGACCAGAAAGGATATTATTGGGATGGTTGGGGAAATGTGAGTAAGAGTGGTGGCTGCTGTGTCATGTCAAGCGTTCCTCAGTCTGTTCCCGGCACAGAGATGAGTGAAATTATTCTACTTGGGAGACACACACAGTAATACTGATGAGGAAGGACGAGGTGTCTGCAGTTTACTTTCCAACACCCACAAAACTCACTATGCGCTCCCGGAGGAAGAAGCTGGTAAACCCAGTGTGCTGGGGCCTTTCTACTATTCTGGTTCAAATTTATACCATAAATTTGAAATTTTTTAATTTTCTTAAAATCAAAACTAAAATTAAACAGAAACCTCACTACCAAAATCACAAATTTAGCTACAGGCACACAAAAGAACTCATATTTTGTGGGAACAGAGATAGAAACACTAAACATGGTGGCTTGGGAGGGGAGGACAGTCCAGCTAAGGAGACTAACTGGACTGCCACTGCTCTTCTTCTTCTTCTTCTTCTTCCTCCTCCTCCTCCTCCTCCTCTTCTTTTTCTTCTTCAAGACTAGATAAGCCTTCTTGCAGAGCAACCCTCAAGTTTCTCCCCTGCCCCATATAACCCAGGGTGGCCTTAAATTCAATCTATGACCAATGATGCTTTGAACTGCTGATCCTCCTGCCACTCCATCAAATGCTGGGTGAGTACAAAGGACCGCCAAGGCCCAGGAGAGTTGAGATATCCCAGAGAGAGCTGGGGTGGAGAGTAGGAAGCCTTGCTGTAAAAACAGAATAGCCTACACACACACACACACACACACACACACACACACACACACACACACCACACCACATCACATCGTTACTGCAGTCATGCATCTGGAACAAAGGCAGACTTCTACACACTTCCATTTGATTAGGCTATGCCTTTCTGCTGAGTTCTGATTTTAAAATTAATCTTAAAACACATACGTAGTCTCATCATGACAAAATTCAAATATTATGTTCAATGCTTAAATTGTTTACACCATAGCCAGGAGAGGGGTGCACACCTGTCACCCCAGCATTGGATGGTAGAGGCTAGAGGATCAAGGGTTCCAGACCAGCCTGATCTTCAGACTGTGACTCAAGAAAAAAAAATGTCTCTTTCAACAAAACCCCAAACCACAATACTTATCTAATTTAATGATACCATAACCTTTTCAAGTCCTACAAATTCCTGGGGTTGAGAAGGTCTATTTCCTAGTCCCTTGACCAGGATGGCCAGGGTGTGTCCCTCCTTGGCTTTCCCACCTGCGCTCTGAAATGCACCTGCTGCCATACAGAGTCCCTTTGCAAACCCCACAGCCAAGAGCTGTGCCATCCAAGACCCCCAGGTCAGCGCTGCAAATTCTTCCCTTCAATCACCTGTTCCAGCTCCGCCCTTTCCCTTCCGACCTCTGAGAGGAGAGCTTCAAGCTTCCGTTGCCCCCTCTTTCTCCACCCTAGAAGGCTCTCCACCTGTGCTCTGTCCTGGGACGTGCCTGCATGCATAGGTTCCGGGCAGGCGCGGAGGACGTTTTAGAATTGGAACACAGTGTTGGCATCTGAGATCCCCGACTCTTGCTGAACAGATTCCAAAGTAAACGCCTCCGCCTCCGCCAGCCTCTTTAGAAAGCAAGTCAGTGATGGGCTCTCCACAGTGGAGAGGCCTCTGTGGTGTTGAGCCTGTAAATATTCAAAGGCTCTACTCTGAGTAGATAGGATGCCTTTAGTTGTGAGCTATTTCAGCAGACCTTGCCTCAAAACATAAAGAACGGATGGAGAAATGGTCCAGCGGGAAAGGCTGCTGACGTCAAGCTAAAGATTTGATGCATCCCCAGAAGCCAGTGGTTAGACAGATCCCATTCCTCTCACTCCAGCCTTGCAGATGCGCGTAAATGTACACACATATTAAATAGATGTAATTTAAAAATTACTAGTCAAGGGAGCTAAAGAAATGTCGCAGAAGACCCCTACTCTTTGGTTCCAGCTATCTGGGGTCCGACGCCCTCTTCTGTCGTCCACCCGCATTTGCGCGGACACACACACATACACATATACACCTGCTAATAAAATGAAACCTTAAAAAATACTTGTACACTAGTTTGATATTTAAAAGAAAGGGCTACATGCAAAAATTATTTTTATTTAAATTTATTGTTTTAAATAAAGCATGTGCGGGGTGTAGAGGGAGCCGACAGAAGGGGGGAAGAGAGCGGTGGGACGCTTTCCTGCCTTCAGTCTGCCCCATTATTTCTGCAGCTGCTGCCTACCGGTATACGGAGGTTGCAAGCCTCTGAGAGGACGTCTGCCTCCTTAAAATCTCTAAAGAACTGAGAAGAACTCCAGGCGCTTTCCAGCGGAGAGACGTGGGGCTCGGTGGGACTAGAAACAGAACGTCATTTGCATTGTGTCTCGGAGCCAAGCCACGTCCATCGACTTTACTCTGACTCAAGTCCCTCACCAATGGCGGGTCCATCCTAGTCCTCTTTTCACCGATTTTGAGTCCGCAGTCGGCTAGTCCACGCCAGCACCCAGGGCCTGCAGCCGGGAAGCATTCCAAAGCGTCGCGCGAGCCGCAGGGCGTGTAGGTGGTCGGGCTAGGGCCCAGCGCCAAAGTGCAGGACTCCAAATCCCCTCCGCGCCACACCCCGGGGCTCTCCCAAGGCTCCTCCGTTCTCTGTCACCTCCTTCTTCGCCTTTTTTCAGTCCCAGAGCGCTGAAAAGTGAAACTTCTCCTCTGCAGGGACCCACTCGGCCTTTCTCCGGATTTCAACAAAACCAAGTCCACCGGCGCACCCCGTATGCGCGGCCTGCACAGCGCGGGTGGGAAAGAAGAAAAGAAAGGATGCCAGGTCACGAGCAAGCGCCGACGATGGCAGCTGGGGCACGCTGGAGGTACGACCCGGACGGGACCACCTCCATCCGGAGACACGGAGGATTCATTCCCACCCCAGCTGCTTCGTGAATTTTTCTTTGGTCACCAGCAAGACCAGGATTTCGAATTCCACGGCGTCGCCACGTTTGTTTGTTCCCGTGAGAACTCGAGAGTCTTTAGGGGGGGGAAATGAAGAAGAAAGAAAGAAAGTAAAGTAAAGTAAAAATGCACACGGCCTTACAAACGTTCGGGGCTCGGAGTCCTGCGAGCACTACTCTTTCGTAAAGGCAAGACGCCGGGCTAGCTGCTCGGTTCCTCCAAGCTCTCTCTCGGTACCTCGGGTTGCACAGAAGAGGGTGATGCGATTATTTTGTAGCATCTCAGAAGTACGATTAGGCCCACAAGGCCACTGATGCCGGGAGAGGGAATAGGCTCTTGAGAAGAAAATTCTACCTGCGTGGGTTGATGTATTTATCTCGCCAAAAAGAAAAGAGGTACTACTAAAAACAAAGAGGCAGGATGTGGTGAGTCATGCCGCGATCCCCAGCAGGAGGGTAGCCAGGAGCAAGAGGCCAACCTGGGGTACAGAGGGAGGTCCTGTCTCAAAAAGAAAGAAAGAAAGAAAGAAAGAAAGAAAGAAAGAAAGAAAGAAAGAAAGAAAGAAAGAAAGAAAGAAAGGCTTAAAATGTAAAAGAGAAAGTCTATCTTTCAAATGGGCTTACGCTCAACTCAAACGGAGTCTTCTAATTGTCGCGGAAGTGCTTGGGGTCTTGTCTGGTCCTCTGGTCCCTGGCTGGGCAGCCGCGGGCCTGTGAGGGCTCCCGGCAGATCGCCTGAGCCTGCCTCTGCCAAGGACCTTGACCTAGCACGGACTTGGTCTCCACGCTTAGCTCCCCCTGACCTGCTTTTGAACTCGCTAATCCACCCCAACTCTTACCCCTACGGCGACGTTCGCTCCCCGCGCTAATTCCCGCAGGCCTTACAGCCCCGACTCCCTCTCGGCCAGAGGCTCTGAAGGGCACCGCCGGGGCTCCACGCCCGCACTCTCCACCGAAGGAAGCAAATGGCTTCAGCTACAAACATGCCTCCTCTTGGCTCCCCTTAATTTAATTCGTTTTTCAATATAATAACAGTACAAATATTACGCTCTTCTATAATGAATCTGGTAAACTGGCAGTCCAGTAAAGCAGTGGTCACCGTGGCTGGCCAGCGAAGAGGGCCTGGGACGGGTAAGCCAGAAGCTGGTGCCCCCACCAAAGCCAGAAAGGCTGGACACAAAGACTTCTTTCCAGATTTTAAGGAGGGAGTTTATGTCTGAGATAAGGCAAGAACGCAAGGAACCTAGTGATGGAGCCTGGAGGGACCACAGTCCGGAGGGATATCTAGTCTTTTCCTAAATGTAAGTTTTGGTCTGTAAAAATTAAAAGTGGCTATTATTTGTAGAAGTTGGTGGGGGTTAGTCCACACCTGCACACCTGCTCAAGGTGTGAGTCTGCAGGCTTGCTGGAATTTGTTGGCTAATAGTTTTGTTGTGTGGCTGAACAGAGCTTAGGCCAGGAGCTTCCTCTCGGATCCTCAAGACACTGGCTGTGTAAATGTGTCTTCCCAGGCTGCTGGGCTGGAAACTTGAGCTTAGACACTAGGCCTGCCTGGTACACATCTGTGACCCATCTGGTGGTCCAGCCCAACCAGGACCTCTGAGGGTCCCCAGCCTTGGTTCTGCATCACACAAGTCTGTCCAGAGCAACACTGTCATCTCTAAAGATACATGTCAGTTTGCCTCCCGAAGGTGCCCTGACAGCTGAAGGTTGTTCAGGAACAGGCAGTTATTCCTGGCAAACTGGAAAAGTCCTTGGGAGCATCATAGAATAAGTCCTTAAGCTGCATCTGCAGTGGGGGTTGGGGGGGAAGGGAGGACTCATCCAGTGGCTGGCATCTTCTGGCACTCCCCAGGAGACTCACCAAATACCTACAAAGGCTGCCATGTTCTTTTCCAATTCCATATATCGGAAGGCATCTCCCAGAGTCAAGGCTAAAACTGAGCGTGTGTAGCTCACACAAAATATCCCCGTGTTCAGTGCCCAGTGAGACAGGAGGGTGAGACAGCAGGCTATGGCTTTCTAGAAACTCCCCAGCCACAGGCCACGGAACAGAGAGGCCTAGGGTTCTCCTTGAAGCAACAATGCTTCTGGATCCTCGGTGCTTGGGACATGGAAGGTGATGGTTGGTAGCAGAGTAGCCAGAGATGAAATTTGATCTGTTACTCCTGGTAAACTATGTCTCTGTCCCACTGGAACCAATCACTTTTAAAATGATGTTTTGCTGGAATTGTTCAACCAGTGATGAATCATACATTTAAAGGCACAGAAGGATACCAGTGCTGTCTCTGGGCTTCTCAAAAGTAAGATGGGGAGCAGTGTGGAAAGTTTATGCTGGGCTCCAGGAAGCACCTGGAAATTCTAGCCTTAGGGGCCATTACTTGATTGGGGAGGGGGGCAGCTCCCCCTGCACCCTCCACCCCTGCTTCTCCCAATAGGAGAATGATGTCTAGCTCCCTCTCACAATGCTCTTCTTGAAGCCTGGGAAAGGCTATTATGGGGTGGGTGGACAGCTGGGGGCATCTCAGGTTTGGAAACAGCTCAAATCCTGCTTCCAGTCAAACACAGGACTAGAGCTACAAACAAGGAAAGATGGGCTGTGGTTGTGCCAGGCCCCCAAGTTGGATGCCTAAGAACAGGGTCCTAGTTTGGGCCCCCATATCTAATGGCTCTTCAGGGGAGCAGAAGCTTAAAGCAAACTGGCTGATGTGCTGTGCTGGAGCCACAGTGGCCAGCTGAGCTCTTTCTCTACCTCCACCTGAGACAGACATAGGGGCAGCCAAGATCATGGATGAAATTTCCTCATCCTCAGCCGGGGGGGGGGGGGCAGGGGGCGGGCGGTGGTGTGTGCTTGGCTTTTACACCAGAATAATACAAGCATCTCTTTCTTTTCCCTGGTGCCCACGGCTGCTAGACACGGGCGCAACGAGTGGCCTACACAAATTAATTTACTTGTGCTAATGACTCCAGGAGTTAGAACTAAAGTTTTCATAGATAAGGACACTGAGGCACAGAAGCTAAGCAACCCATTAGTGACTAGTTGGTGACACAAAAGATTAGCTCTGAGCTATTTCTGCAACACCAACATCCCCGCAAGCCCAGCAGCCCCGTGGTCCCTCCTCGCTGGGCAGAATTGGAAAGGATGCTTCCAGAAGGTGAGTGAAGGCAAGCCATCAGGTGACCTGCAATGCTACCCTGAGCCTCCCCTCTGACTACTCCCTGGAACTTCCCCTCCTAGCTGAGCTGCTCAAATGTGCCATTGTCACACAGTGGATGTTAGTTGGTGTAGGGAGGAGTGGGAGGCTAGTGCCCGCTACAAGCACACCAAGAGAGAAAGAAGCCATGCACAGGTGCACACACAGTGGATACACCCCAAACAGGCATAGTCATAGGAAGAAGAGTGGCTCGTGGTTGAGAGGAAAGGGGGTATTGGGGCGTGCATTTCCCTCTTAGGTCTCTTGTAGCCCAGGCTGACCTTAAACTTGCTACAAAGCCAAGGATGGCTTTGAGCTCCTGATTTCTCACCTCTATCTCCCAAGTGTTGCTCTTACAGGCGTGCCCCCCCACACCTGTTTCAGTGGTCTGGAAATTGACCCCCGGGGGGCATTCTGTTGGCTACACAAGCACTCTGTACTGACACCATCCTTAGCCCATGAAAATGCTTCAAAATTTGTGGTGGTGAAAATGGTTGCATTTATCTGTGGTGCCCTGAAATTGACCGAACTGTACACTCTAAAGAGGCGAGCTATGTGATATTTGAGTTATATGTCAATAAAAGTGCCACTGTCACACACACACACACACACACACACACACACACACACACACACACACACCCCACAACCACTCTCGTCCCAGTTCTGTGGCCCTCAGCTGGGAGTCACCTGGAGATGGTCTGTGCATGTATATGAGGGACTTCTGGGTAACTTCTAGAGCTGAGCACCAGAAATTTTATTCCCACTGTAGAGCCCCCCCACCCCACACCACGTCTTCCTTAACCCTGGTGTCAGAGCCAGAGCTAAACCAATTGCAGCCTGCTCCATGTCTGCCTGTTTGGCACTTGGAGACTATTGTCACCATCTGCCCCTCCAGTGTCTCCCTTACAGACCCACCAGCTGCCCCAGGTGGCCTCCTGGCTAGACCTAAGAGCTTGGCAGCTCCAGAAAGTTGCCAGCTCCTTGCTAGAGGCCTGGCACATGGGCAGGGGTGGCAGGTATTGACTCACTCTAGACCTCTGGCAGCCTGGCTGGGTTTCCTTTGCAAGCGGAAGGGACAACAGCCTGAATTACGCCCCCACCAAGAGATCAGACTATCAGAACCACAGCCACACTATGGCCCCGATAGTTGCTGGATGCCCATCCCCAACACTCTGGCTACCTGCCCTGTGGCTGAGAGCACTTCAGCCATCTGAGGACCCTTGTGGACAAAGGCCAGCAGAAGCCCAGTACCTGAAAAGCTGCCTGAGGGTGAGTCCAGAGGTGACAAGGTGGCTGAAACAGTTGGTGCCCCCAGCTGGGATTGGCTAGGCTGGGTTCCAGCCTCAACAGTGACCTTTTGTGTTCTGTACCGGCTCCCATCCTAAAGCACACCAGCCCCTTGCAGAACCCCGGGTCACAGACATGACATCATCACCTTGTATTGCTTAAAATGTGTCAGTGGGGGTGGGTGGTAGAGGGGATGGCTCAGTGGTTAAGAACACTTTCTGCTCTTTGTAGAGGACCTGGGTTCAATTTCCATCACCCACATGGTGGTTTACAGCCATCCATAGCCCTGGTAAGTGTAGTTCCTGAGAGTCCAACTCCTTTTCTTGACTTCCACAGGCGGCAGGCACACACATGTTGCACAGACATAAATGCACACAAAGCACTCACACATAAAATTAAAATTTTTAAAGAAAGGTATACTGGGATGGCGGGGGGTGGGGGGGACAGGGAGGCACAGTGCTGGTAAGATGGATGAACGGTTAAGAACATTGAGTGCTTTTCCAGAAGGCCCTGGTTCAATTCTCAGCACCCACATGGCAGTTCACAGCTGTCTGTAGCTCTGGTTCCAGAGGACCCGATGTCCTCACACAGACATACGTGCAAGACCCAATGCACATGAAATATAAATAAATAAATAAATAAATAATAAATAAGAAAGATGTATGCCACTATACATGACAAATATTGGCATGTTTTAACTTTCTAAAATATGCCTGTGTGCCTACCCTGTCGGGTTCAATCCAAGAGGAGGTTAGGCACCAGAATGTGAGGCGCCACAGGGACCTGCCTGAGAATTCGCTGCCAGACCGTCCTCTCCTCTCCTCTTTCATCAGGTTACTCTGCTCAGAAACCATCATCTCCCAAAGAGAACGACAGAGGCAGGACAGTGGATCTTACTGTAGCATGAGGTCTGGCCCCCAGATGGGAGGCTGGAGAAGGAAGTGAGGGAGGGGGTACACCCTTTCTGAGGGCCTGCTTGCTCTCTGAGCTGGGATTGGATCTACAAGCAGTGTCCCCTGCTCACCCTGAACCCCAAGCTCCCTTCAACAACAGGAGGCCTCTTAGTGGTGACAAATCTAAGCACTGGATTCTGTGGGGACAACACAGGAATGCTACTTAGGACGTCCCCTCGGGCATATACGGGGGAACCCGCAAACCAGGAAAGCCGCTGGCAGTGTGTGAGAGGGCTAGCTCTGCACACACTGCTGGAAGATGGAGGGAGGGGTCCACCCCACCCTCAGCAAGACGGAAGCAGCAAGCGGAATCTAGACGGAGCTGGGTCCTGTGTGGTAATTTCAGCTAGCTCATTCAGATTCTCCCACACATTGCAGGGGAAGCGCTGCGGACGTGGCTCAGTAGGGTGCCTGCCTAGCATGCAAGAGGTTGTGAGTTTGATCCCAGCCCTAAATAAACCCAGTGTGGCGATGGCATGTGCCTAGAAAAATAAGGTGGAGGCTGAGGGTCTGAGTTTGAGGCCAGGCTGTGCTGCTAGAGACCCTGAAGAGGAAGGGGGAGGAGAAAGAGAAAGAGGAAGAAGGGGGAGGGGGAAGGAGGGGGCGGGGATGGAGGGGGGAGGAGAGATTCTCTAGGGTTGTGGCCAGGTTGAGGCATGAGTGAGGCAGCAGGTGAACACTGATGGCCAGGGGAGTACAGTAGGAATAAAACTCAGTTCTCTTGGCTCCCTAACTTGGATGAGAAAAAGCTTCAATATTCTGAATTTGCACCAGGCAGAGCTCACAGACTGACTAGCCCTGTGAGCAGAAGGGAAACTCTGGGCCCTGTTCTATTACAGGAGCCTCCCTTCCCAGGACACATTCAGTCATTCAGAAAAAGCCAACACCATCCCACCACCACGGATGATGGTACTTGGTGGCTAAGTGATGGCACACTAGAAAGATTGCACCCAGACTTCCTCTGTCAGAACAGCACTATAGAACGCAATCCCAGGCCGGGGTGAAGGCAGAGGCAGGAAGATCACTGAGAGTTTGAGGCCAGCCTGGTCCACAAAGCTGGTCCAGGACAGCCGGGACTACACAGAGAAACCCTGTCTCATAAAAAAAAGAAAAAAAGAAAAAAAAAGAAAGAAAGAAAGAAAAGAAAAAGAAAAAGAATTCAGTCTCCCTGGGTAGAAAGATACAATGGCAGCAGACCACTGGCACCAAAGAACCAATCACCAAAGTGCTTGCAGGTCATGGGGGTTGGGGGGGGGGGGTGGGGAACCACCCAGAATAGCCAAACTTCCAGACCTAAGATCTAAAGCACTCTCCAAAACCAGCAGCCTCTCCAGAAAGGATGGCCCAGGTGACTGGGGACTGAGGCTCCCTCCCAGAGTAAGACCTCTTCCATCAGTGAAATGAGGATTTAAAATCACAAAAAGATGCCGGGTGGCACGGCAGCACAACTTTAGTCCCAGCACTCAGGAGGCAGAGACAGATCTCTGATTTTGAGGCCGGGTCTGGTCTACCAGGACAGCCCGGGCTACACAGAGAAAACCTGTTTCAAAGTAACCAAACCAACCAAACAAACAAACAAAAAATCATGAAACGAGATAGTTCCTTAAACGGGTCCAGGAGGTGTCTCTTCATGCCCCCATCCCTCCCTTTTCTCTCTCCCCCTACCTCTTCTCTCACACCAACAGTTAGTTAGCACCGCTCCCTCTCTGCAGACCCTATTGTGCCCCGTACCGTGAAAGCCGCCCCTCCTCTGTGGTCACTGACTCAAAGCGTTCTGCCCATGTCTCTTTCTTTCTTCCCTCCTTCCTGTCTTCTTCCTCCCTTCCTGTCTTTCCTAGAATGGGCCAGCAAGCAGGCAATCTCTGTTATCCATTTCCTTCCCTTTCCCAACTCAACAAGAATCAGTGAGAATCACCCAGTGACTACTGGTGCAAATCTGCCGACCCCCTCTTTGGCTAAGGGCCTCTGGGATTGGACAATAGGAACAATAGTTTTTCACTTTTACAGAACACAGGTCAAGGCACTGATGGACTCCCCACACTCACACACCTGTTCACCCTCAGAGGGGTCAGGGCAATACTCAAGCCTGCCTGAGAGACAGAGACCTTACAAGCTTACCTTCCCACCCCACCCCTGCGCCCCCGTGGTCACAGACACCCTCAACCAGATCTTGGGGCCTCCTGAAGTACCTTGGCTTAGACTCACACCAAGCATTTTGGTAACTTCCAGTACTTGCCTTATCCCAGATCTGCAGCTGGAAGAAGGGAAAAGTTTGAGGGGACGAGATCCCTGGCCTTTGGAGAAGGCACCACGGACACCTTCCCTCTTAACCTTTCCAGCAAGCCTCTTTAAGGCCGAGCCAATTAAAGTGAGATCGGTCTCCACACCTCCTGACGCTGTCTATGCGGAAGCTGGATTCTGCAGAAACTGTAGCTAAGAGGACGCCTGAAAGCTCCAGGCTTGCACCTAGCCCCCCACCCACCCACCCCTTGCTCACAGTCTCCTTCTGGTAGTGGGAGGTAGGCACTGCTGAAGGGACTGCTCCAAGGCAGAAAGCGTGAGGAAAAAGCCGAAGCTCCCTCTCATTCTCTTAAGTGTCAGTCCTGAGAGTCAACAGCCTAAAAGCTACCAGAGCCCGGACGTTCGCTCCTGGCGTTACCACCTGGCTAGCTGCCTGTCCAGCTTGGCACCTCACCACGGCCAGGGAGAGCGCGTCGTCCTGGCCTCCTGAGCTTGTCTGTCCAAACTTGTGGGAGCTCTCAAGAGGTAGCTGTTCTGTGTGTGGCCGAGTGTCAATGTGGGTTTGGCTGGAGGACTGCCTCTAAACCCCAGGCCTCCTACCCCGGTCTCTATCCCCAACCCCCGCTCCCACAGCACCAAGCGCTGGAGCCCAGCAAACCTCTTGTTTTCCGGGATCGAGCGGGGGTTCGCCTTCCTCGAGCCTTGGGTTTTCCGTCGAGTAGAGCTAGCCTGAGAGCCAGGTGCGTTTCCCTGAGGATACAGGGAACAGAGAGGAGAGGAGCAAGAGGGACAGATGGAGAGTAGTAAAGTTTTGAGAGGGTATGGGGAGGTCTTCTGTGTGACGGCAGCGGTACAGTCTCCTACCGCCGGGCTCTAAACACCGCCCCACGCGAGGAGGCGCGAGGACATCGCTCCCTCCCTCTCCCTTTCTCATTTCTCTCTTGTCCCTAACCCTCCTCCTTCTCCTCTTTCTCTCTCCCCATCCCTCTTCCCCTCACCCCCTCCTTTTTCTCCCCCGCACCCCCACCCCCATCCATCACCCGCTGCGCTGCGCCTACGGGATCCACCCAGAGTCTTAGACTAGCTCTCAACCAATCGCAGTTGGGGGCGGGGCCTGTAGAAGGGGCGGGGCAGATGGAGGAAGGGGTGGGACGGGGCGGGGCGGGGAAGGACTAGCTATCTCTGGCGTGGACTAACAGCTGCCGTGGCCCAGGCAGCAGTGGCGGCGGGCATGGGCGATGGGGGCGCGGAGCGGGACCGCGGCCCCAAGCGCCAGGAGGAGCCTGGTGGCCGCAGCGGGCGTCACGGAGATCACGGCGGAACGGACGATTTGCGTGCTGACACGGGTAGCGCGAGTCCGAGGGAGATTGCTGGGACCTCCGCCTCCAGCCCTGCAGGCTCCAGGGAGAGCGGTGGGGACAGCGACGGACAGCAAGCTCTTGGTGAGACGGACCACTGCCGCCGCATCCTGGTACGAGGTAAGGGGACAGCCACAGCTTTGAGTCCTGGGCCACCACGCAGCCTCTCCTGGGGCCTCCGACCTCCCTACAGCGTCCATATCTCAGTTCATATACTGGTTCATTCATTCGGCAGTACATCCTGCAAATATTCCGAGTGGCTATTGTGTGCGGGACACTGAGCTGAACGCAGGGGACAAAGCAGGGGCTGGAAGGAGTCCTTTTTTCTCTGCCCTGCAGTTCCTCCTGCTGGACCGGTCCGCTCTCTCTAGGCCCATCCCGGCTAGTTGAAGTAGTAAGGACGCGAATCAGTTGAGGAAGCAGGACACCGAGAGCCAGGGCCCTTGCTTGCGTGGGGGTTCTCAGAGCGAGGGCGGAGAAAGTGTCACGCGCGCTCTGTAGGGACAGGATTGGGAGGGACCCGAGTGGACAGCTGCTGAAGAAGGCCGGGGCCCAGCTGGCGCTCGCGGACCCAGTGCTTCCCCAACTCAGCCTAGCCTTGTTTCTCAGCATCGGGCCTTGCAGTGGGTTGATGTCCAGAGATGGCTGGGTGGGCGGGCGGAGGGTAGCCTGCTCCGCCGCTGCTCCGCGCTGCTCCAGTTCTCAGTGGCTTGGACGCCAACTCCGGGTGCCCCTCCGCCTAGCCTAACAGATGCTTTCTTCCTTTGCTCCAACCGCCCTCACCCGGTGTGCGAGCCTTTCCTAGGCACTCTCCTGCGATCGCCCATCCAGATCCAGGTCCTCAAAGCCAGGATCCTGGGTCTGGGCATCTTTTGGGTATATACTTGGAGAAAGACGTCTCCGGTTCAGCCCTCAACTGGATCTCTGGTCTCCTGGGGCCTGTTCTCCTCCCATCCTGGCATCCTGGGGTTTCCGACTGGCTCATTTGGCTTCACCTAGCAGCTGCTTCTGCTTCTTCTGCTTCTTCTTCTTCTTCTTCTTCTTCTTCTTCTTCTTCTTCTTCTTCTTCTTCTTCTTCTTCAAGCCTCTTTATCCCACGCTATAGCAGATTCCCGTGCTATAACCCGTAGGCCTCAGGAGGCTGCTGGCCGTAGCCAATTTCCTCTCTTCTGCCTAGGAGAACCTAGATTTCTCTCACCTGAGTCTCTAATACCTTGGAGCTGGTGGAGTGCAACTTCCCTGCCCGCCTCCATGTGAATGGCCCTGGGGATCTGAGACGCAGCTAGGGCAGGGCATGGGGGCAGCATGCCCGAAGGCACAGGGAGCGGGGAGCGGGGAGCGCTCTTGAGTCCAGATGCAGGCAGAGGCCCAGCATAAAGAAACACCCCTGGGAGTAGGTGTGGTTACTAGAAGATTGGGTGGCCATTGCCACTCTAGGGCCCTGGTCACACCACCAGGATGTGAAGACTTGTTGGTTAAATTACAATTCCATTCTGTCATCTGAGGGGTTCTGTGGGCAAGGCGTGAACCACCAGTTGAGTTTCATTGAGGAAATCTGCAAAGGTTCCAGAGACACAGCTTTTAGAGCCAGGTCCTTGCCAGAGCTGTGCATCACACCCACCTAAGAAGAGGCATTTCCTCTTGTCGGGATGGCTGAGTTCCGAGCCCAAACACCTTTATGTAGAACAAATAAATCTTGTTTATGGGCATCAGTGGAATTGTCTCTGGTGCGAACTCTTAGAGGTGGGAGTAAAAAGTGACCCTTCCTCTCTACAGTAGAACCACTTAAGTGGAGAGAGACATATATGTGTAGGCTTGCCCAGGTCTGTCTTCAGGAGGGAGTGTACTTATATAGTGTACCCACACAAGGTGATTCTCTTACATTTGTAAAAATATAATGAAAACATTAACTATGAAGTACAGTTATCCACTGGACTGAAATCAAAAGCAAATACAGAACTCGCAAATCCCTCTGCCCCTCCCCCATTGAATGAGGAGGCTGTTATTACAGGCCTGAAATGCCCAGGACGTCATTTACTGCTAATCCCTCCTAGGCAGGGTCACCCTGTGTCAGTCACTGCTCAATTACTAGAAGCCCCACCACAGCTAAGGGTGGAGACTTCCATAAGTGAAGCCAACATTGGGGAAGGGAAGAGAGGCCTTCATCACCCAATATGAACAGCCCGCCCCTCCCATAAGCTCTTTGCACATTTTGCCCTTGCCCCCAGGTCCTCAGAAGATATATCTCCCTCATGTCTTCTGAGGAAGCCATTAGAAGGTGCAAGGGAGAGAGGATTATCTGCTGTGGAAGCTGTGGGCGGAAGGCTCTCCTAAGAAATGATCCCACTCTCTCCACTTCTTTTCACCCCTCCTTCCTTCCTCTGGGTGTGGGGTTAGTTCAGAGAGGCCTTTAGCCCTGAGGCGGAGGCGAGCAGAATTGGTGTCTCCGCCTCTGGCTTTGCCACCCTCCTTCCGAAGCTTGCTAAGGATCCAAGGTGCCATCAGGAACACTGGAAAACACTCCGCAGGCTCCCCATAAATATTTGTTGAAGGAAGGAGTGGGTGGCCCTGGGGGTGACCTTTCTAATGGATGGGCTGGTGTTATCTGGCAATCAGAAGCCCCTCTTTACCGCCCCCCCACACCCACACCCACACACCACGGCCCCAGGGACTGTACTGCTGTGGAAAGCCAGCCATTTACAGAGGTAAAGAAGCAGCTGATAAAGGAAAAATCAGACCATCTTGCCAAAAGGCAGTGAGGCCCTTCTCAGTCCCCTGGGTAACCTTGCTTGGTCAATGTCTCAGATTTCCTCTGAGAATGCAAAGCTGGGAGCCCAGGAGGCACTCTCTTTCTGCTCTCCTTGATTTCAGAATGGAGACATTCTCTCCAGCCGCCTGCCTGATCCTTGGCCAAGGAGGGGTAGTGTGGAAGGGACCTTTTGTTTTATCCTGGAAAGGGCCGGAAGGAATGGGGCCTCCAAGCTCCAGTGTCACCCTGCAGTTGGCCAACCCTGCATGACTCTTTTAGGGTTGGGACAGGCAGAGGACTAGGGGCAAGTGTAACTCACAGATCCCTGCAATTGGTAATCCAAGCCTGCCGCCGCCTTTGGCTCCCGTGGTAACTTCCCATATCAAGCAGGAAGAGAATTCAACTGATCTTGATAAATCTGTGAATGCTCCAGGGTTTTATGGTCAATGCCAGGAGGCACCAATAATCTGCTCTGTCAGAGGTACCTCTTGGACCTGCTGCCTCCTCTGCAAGTATCCAAACACTAGGCTAGGCGCACTTTCCGCAGCTCTTCTGTAGCTTTTGCAAGCGCGAACTCCCATCACAGCAGATCCTCCGTAGGGGCACCGGTCATCCATTCCGCTGTCTCTACACAGCTAAACCGCCCTGGAGAGAAAACTAGACACAGGTGCCCCATACATGGGAGTCCGAGGGGTCCTGAGAAGACTGAGCCTTTGGCTTGAAATAGCTTGAACCCTGATCAGAGCACCAACTGACCCTTCAAAACCTGTAGCCAGCCATGACGGAGCACCACGCACAATGGTTGTTTGGGGCTGGCCTGCCTGGTACACTTGAGTTTCCATCGGCCCCTGAGCCTGGGAGACCTCCAGGCTGCAGGCCTGGCCTTGCTTGAGCAGGCGCTGTGCAGCAAAGCCAAGGCCGCGTTGGACTGCAGAGATCAGGGCAAGGCCCCAATCCTGGGCCTCAGAGTGGGTCTCGGTATCTCAGTCTGTGGATACATTTGGAAACCTGGCCTGCACACACGCCTGAAGCAGATGTTGGAGATTTTAGAAGACTCGTTCAAAAAGCCGCATTGTTGGAGCTTTTGAACTTTATACATCTTTTTTTTAATTTTTAGCGTTTGCGGAGAGTACTTTAATATTTTTTTTATGATTGCTTCGTTTTATATTTTCCCCATTGCTTCGTTTGGCAGAAGACCCTCGCATTCTCGTCGCTGGTCTGTGCCGCCCATGATTCGGGTCTGTATTTTCATCTTATGTTTTAACCACCCTCCCACCCCACAAAAACAAAAACAAAACAAACAAACAAACAAACAAAAAAACCGAAGCAGGTGGCAGAAGCTGCGTTGTTTAGGCTCTTCCGCCCAAGCCTCATTTTCAGAGACCGATTGGGGACCGGAGTTACGTGGCTCCGTTCTCTGGAGCTTTCTTCCCCTGTACGAACGCGGCGGGTCCCCATAGCCACAGGACCCAACGAGAGGGCGCTGAGGACGAAGCCTTGGAAAGCTGCAGCTGGGAGTGTGGATCTCTGGGGCTGCTGGTTATTTTGATGTGGTCGGGCTTGCCTACAGATTCTTCTTCATAATTGAGGCACTATCCATGAAAAAGAGCACTTACGCCTAGACGCCATTGCTGTTTCCTCCGCCTCCCGTTTCTCTCCTGGTTGGACACAATTTCTTCTGTTTCATTTTAATCGGGGGCGACAGGGGGAGCCTATGAGGGTTTTTTTTCCTTCTCTTTCCTGTTTGTTTAAAACGAGAGAAATGGGCCTAGTTGTTCGAGGACCGGCGATGAGGCCAGCAAGCCCTCCCCCGGAGACCCAGGGTAGCCTAGTCTTGCCTTGAATCCCGAAGGGCGGGCGGTTAGGGGGTCTCCCACCTCCTGCAGACGCCTGGGGTTTCCAGCGGTCTGGACACTGCAGCGCTGGGGCAGCGACTGTCAGGAATCTGGCCTGGAAGGCCAAGGGTGGGCTCGATCAAGTCCAGGCTTCGTGGCTGTGAGGTGTAGTGGGGTGCCAGCCTGAAGAGGTGGGGCCCTCTCTAACCCTTTGTGCTCAGAGCTGTACGTCTTCTTCCTCTTCTTCAATCAGTCCGCAGACACCATTGTGCACCCCCTGTCTCCCCCCCCCCCACCTGAATAATTGAGGGCCGCAGCGTTGCATCTTAGCCTGGAGGTTTGCTGTCTTTGAAGACTCCCAACTGCTAAACTGTCCGGGCACACTGGGCTCCTAGATCGGGGTTGGGGGGATTAACCTTGCCCGGAGAGAGAGGAGGGGGCGGATTGCCCCATTCCCTGTGCGCCCCTGGAAACCAAGAAGGAAGTGGACACCATGTCTGCCAAGCCCACACCATTTTTCCCCATTCTCAGCACACAATAGCCACTCAAATATTTGTCAAATAAATGAAAGATCATTTGTTACTATTACCTATTTCCTAGGAATGAGGCCGTTAGTGACCACTCCCCCAAAGAATGACATGAAATCCCTTTTTATTTTGGCGTTACACATTTGTGTGGACAGGAGGATCACACAACGTTAACTGTGAAAGTATGAGGTCGTTAACGTCTTATTTTTAAATTTCCCAACTTTGGGAATTGCTAAAAAAAAAAAAAACTAAGACTGAACAACCTTAAGTGTGTGTGTGTGTGTGTGTGTGTGTGTGTGTGTGTGTGTGTGTGTTTTCTGATCACAGGGATGGCAAGGCAGCGGGGCTCTAAAAAGGTCGTAGGAAGTGCATGGCTGCAGCTGTGGTGGATGCTTCCGTGAGATGAGGTGAGGTTCTACCAGCAAAATTAGCCAAAATTGATTGACCAGAGTGGTGGCAGAGTTGGTAATGCCAGCACACTCTACGAGGCAGAGACAGGAAGGTTGACTCAGGTTCAAGACTAGCCTTGGAGTCTATCAAAAAATGAAAACAACAGGAATGTGAAAACAATTCAAGACAACAACGAAAAATCTAACAACTAACTAGCTAGAACCACTAGATAAATCTGCCCCATGCCAACCCATGAGACTGCAGTGGCTTAGAAAAATGGACTTGCTCTCCCCCCCCCCATCCCCAACCCGCCCCCCAAGCTTGATCTCACAGACTGTGGATTTGCAAGGAGGATCCCACACCCCCAACACACAGGTTAGGCAGGCCACACACAACTTCATTTGACCTACAGACACCAGAACACACACATCCCAGAAAAAAAAAAAAAAAAGAACCAGAGGCAGCAAAGGCTGTCAGACACTTCTTCCCTACTGCTGTTTCTTTCCAGGCACTTTCCCCATGCTATTTTGAAATTGTCTTTTTTTTTTCTTTTTTTTTCTTTTTTTAATCTCAAACTGCAGGAGGCATTTGTAGTTCCTCGAGCCCTGCTTTCATTGATTGTGAGGCTCAGGGAGGACCTGCCCTTGGTCTAGTTTAGTATAAACACAGGGACATGAACTCCCAAAGCCCCTGGCTTTGTGCAGATTTTTTAAAAATGTTTCGCTGAAATAAACTCCTAGCAGGAAAAGTGCTGATTTGAAAGCTTACAGGATTTTAATGATATCTCACTTAATTGTCAAGTGGGGAGTTCATTAAAACATCATCCATAACCCCATTTATGTATTTATTTATTCATTTATTTATTATTTTAGTGCGTGTACACTCATGTAGGACAATCTTCTTTTGTTTTGTTTTTTGTTTTGTTTTTTGTTTTGTTTTGTTTTGTTTTGTTTTGTTTTTCAAGGCAGGGTATTCTGTATTCTTGGGTGTCCTGGACTCACTTTGTAGACCAGGCTGACCTTGAATTCACAGAAATCCACCTGCCTCTGCCTCCCTAAGCACTGTGATTACAGGCTCAGCTCAGAGGACAAGTTTTAAGAGTTGGGTCTTGCCCTCTGGGTCCTGGGGAGGGAACTCAGGTTGTCTCACCCCAGATTCCTGCCTAGAACCTTCTGAGCCCCCTTTTAAAGTCTACTGTGAAACCCAATGGCTGGAAAGCAGCCATTTTTATTGCCTTGTAATCTACTGCCTTAGGGCATTTGCATGGTTTTGCACATCTGTACAGCTATGTGTTCATTTTCCTCCTGCTGCATTTTAGACATAAAGAATCCTCCCTGCGTTTAACAGATATATGGCGTTTCTTTGCAGGGAGCTCTGTCTCACAGTTGGCACATTAGTGATGGACACTGGGCTGTTTTCTGTTGCTGCTGCACACAAGCTGCAGTTAATAAACTTGGATGCTTTCTGTTTGTTTGTTTGTTTTGCTTTGCTTTGCTTTTTCCACTCGATGGGTCTATCTTTGAGGGAGTTCCTCAAAGTGGGTTACTGGGTCAACGGGTGTCTACGTTTATAATTTGAAAGATAATGCCAAATTGCCCTTATTGCTGGAAACTAACATCCCTACCAAGAATGCCAGACCGTTACGTTTGCCACGCCCTCTCTGCACCCCAGGTTCTGAGCAAGCCCTCTAGCTTTAAGCGGGTTCCCTGGTGCCTCTCTAGACTTATTTTATTTTGTTTAGTTGGTTGATTTAGGACTGTTTGTTGTTGCTAAATGTTTTATGACTTTGTCCGTGTGTGTGTGTGTGTGTGTGTGTGTGTGTGTGTGTGTGGTGTGTGTGGGGTGTGTGTGTGTGGTGTGTGTGTGTAGTGTGTGTGTGTGTGTGTGTGTGTGTGTGTGTGTGTGTGTACATGAGGCCAGAAGAGGTCACTGAATCCCCCAGAGCTGGAGCTACAGGCATGCTCTGGTCTTTTGCAAAAGCCGTATGCTCTTTCAACAAGAAAGTAATATGCACTGTTAACTGTTAAGCCATCTCTCCAGCCTCTGGTTCAGTTTTTACATTTTAATTTATTCATCGTATGTGTGAGTAAAGTGTTTGGGGGTCAGATGTTCACTTACTGGAGGCAACTCTTTTCAGTGTATGGAACAGCGGATGGAACTTACGTCCTCAGGCTTGGCGGCATAGCACTTTGACAAGCTAAGCCATCTGGCTGGCCTCTGGTTTTGGTATTTCGAGACAGTTATCTGCATGTAGCCCAGGCTAGCCTAGGACTCACTGTGTGGCTGAAGTTGATTTGATCTCTGGATTCTCTGTCTCCACTTCCCCATCGTGTGTGACAAGCCACCTTGCTTGTTTATATATTGATAGATATTGCCAAGTTATTCTGCAAAAAAAAAAAATCTAGTAATTCACACTTCTACCTTTGCCCACCCCTAAATTTTGTCAGTGTCAGGTGACTGGAGCAGCTGGCATTTTAACTTCGCTTCTTTGTTAATGAAGCTGAATATCTTCCCACACCTGTGAGCCCAGCAGCATCTCCTCAGCTGCCAATCGCTGGCTTTTCCTTTTGACCATATTTTCAAACGCTCCTTTCCTTATTGGTTCGTGGCAATTCTATATTGTAGTCCCTACCCCCCACCGCCTTCAATATTATGGTGATTGCTCTAGTTTATAGCTTGCGTTCCAATTTTATGACAGCCTTTGTTTGAGAACCATGATGTCTTTTTAGTCATAAAGTCCACCAAACTGGTTCGCTTTGCCATATATGGAGAGAAGCTCCCTTTCCCCACTGCACGATCCATGTTTGCTCCAAGGATGTCCCTAGTAACTGAAAAGCACAAGAATCTGAGTGATGGGTTGCAAAATCATGCGGTATTTTCACAACCTTTTCTCATTAGCAAATGTTGCATGGAAATATATCTAGAATTCCTTCATTCTTAAAATAAACTATACATTGTGCCATTGTGTGTATCTCACACTTTATTTGTTTAACTTACTTCCTACTGATAGATATTCAGGTTGGTTCTTTTATTTTTTCACAATTCTAAACTCTGTGCATGTGTGTGTGCGTGTGTGAGTGTGTGTGTGTGCATGTGTGTGTATGTGTTTATGTGTGTGTATGTGTGTGTGCACGTGCATGTGTGTCTGTGAGCCTGCACACACATGAATGTTTGTAAAGGATGCATGGGAAATATGGTTGCACACGTCCTGAGCACCTACTGCAAGCGCATGCAGAGGTCAGAGCAGGACAAGGCATCTTGCTCTCTATCCCTTACTGTCTGGTTGCCTTAAGACAGGGTCTCTCGCTGGACTGGAAGCTTGGCAGTTTGTCATTGCTGCCAGGCTGGCTGGCTGATGAGTTCAGATCCACTGTCTCTGCCCTCCAGTGCTAGAGTTTCAGGCACACGCTCCATGCACATTCCCCCCCCCCCCCTTTCTTTGTGAGTGCTGGGGATTCAAACTTAGGTCCCTGTGCTTGCAAGGCAAGCTCTTACCCAGCAAGCCATCTCTCTAGTCCCAAGGCTGGATCTTAATTTAAACAAGTAGGTTGTTTTTTTTTAATCTCACTTATGGAAAATATAATAGCAGGTGAAATCTTTCTTTATATTAAGGAATTGTTGTTTTGTTATCATTTTGTTTTGTTTTGCTTTGTTTTAAAATGGTGTCTGGCCCTGAACTTACAGTAATTCTCCTGCCTTCCCTCCTGAGTGCTGGAGTTGCAAGTGGCCCCACCATACCTAACATGGAATGCTTGTTAATTTTTGTTGCAGTAATAGTTCTCTGGTTACCTTTCTTGGAGGAGTCTTCTTGTAAGTAAAGTGACAGGACGTTTTGCATGTGTGTGTGCATGTGCGTGCGTGTGTGTGCATGTGTGTGCGTGTGTGTGCGTGTGTGTGTGTGTGTGTGTGTGTGTGTGCCCACACAAAGAAATAAGGCTGCTTCTGACACGATGATAATGAACAAGGGACAGTGAATATCTATTATACTATTCTCCTTGTTTTTGCATCTGTTTGAAATTCATCATAACAAAATACCTACAATAATTGAAATCACTTCGCATATACATGGTATGCTTACAATGACAAGGTAAATTCTCAGAAGCAAAAAATTGAAAGCACAACGAAGTCATTATAGGTACTTATATATTTTATGCTAAAACATGCTAGCTCACGCGCCCAGTGAGCAAGAAAACATACGTCACTCACCGCTTCCTTCCATCTGAGGTCATTCTTTAGCTTTTAGAGTAAGATCTTTTCAAGTAAATAAACAAAAACCTCTCAATTTTGAACTGCTAGTGAGGTTAAACCTGCCTTAATATCTATTCTGCATTTTAATTTTCTCCACCGTGCTTTGCATGTAATCATTTATGTGAATTGGCTTTTGTTATTTCAAGTTTGAAAGAGCTATTTTTAAACTTAAGATTACTTATTTTGAGCGTATGAGTGTTTTGCCTGCCTGTATGTATGTGTGCCTGGTGTGTGCCTACGGATGCTTCTGAGGTGCCGTGTGGATGCTGGTGGTGGAACCTCGGGCCTTTGCTAGAACAGAAGTGCTCTCCGCCGCGCCGCCTCTCCATCCCTGAAAGGGCTATTTATAAACTAAGGAAACAAACCCTCTTTCTGTGGCTTGTGTTGCAGACATCCCTCGGGTCCTTTTCTTTTTAAAAAAAATCTTTCTGAGGTTTATTTTCTGTGTGAACCAAAATTGAAACTGTCATCACATCTAATGACTGTCTCCTTTGGGGATGCTAGATTTTAGTCCCCATTAGAAACGGAGAGGAGTGGGGCGGGGGGAGGAAGGGACTCTGGGATGTGGAAATGCGGAATTTGCGGAGTGACGAATCCAGTCCACACAACTTCATACAGATACTTGTCACTTATAGGAAATGCTGCTGGGGGTCGCTAAAGCAGCACACATACTAAAATTGGAAAGATACAGGGATTAGCATGGCCCCTGTGCAAGAATGACATGCAAATCTGTGAAGCACTTCATATTTGAAGAAGAAGAAGAAGAAGAAGAAGAAGAAGAAGAAGAAGAAGAAGAAGAAGAAGGAGAAGAAGAAAGTAAGGGAGGGGGAGGAAGGGAGGGAGGAGGAGGAAGGAAGAAGGATGCTGGACACACTCACTGCCTCCCCACACCCTCCTAGCATTTTCCTCACCAGTAACACCAGTGCCATGAAATGCTATGTTAACAGTCATCAAACTGCATTGTCTAGAAACTTTTTAACTAAGCACTTTGATCTGCGTTTCTTGAATCCTTGAATATGCACACAAGCATACACCTTGTGTGGAAACACAGTGGGGAAACACTTGAGCTGAAGGTGCCGGGGTCCTTCCTCAGCACTGGGGAAAAGTTCTTTTGTTTTCAAAGCAAACTAAATAAATATAATTTCTTAAATTATACAAAGGATGGTGATCATCCTTTTCTGATCAACTTCTAGTCCCCAGAGGGAACAGAAAGGGAGGTGTTCATCCTACCAGACTTGCACCTGTGTGGGCATACATGAACACACAGGACACAGGCGTCTACTCTACAAGTAATGCATACACACACACACACACACACACACACACACACACACACACACACCCTTGCCAGTGTCTGGGAAAGTCCATCCAGACTAGTAGATGAAGACATTCCTCAGTCTTACCAATGGCTCCAGAGAAGCCAAAGGTTCGCTGGTTCCAACAGCCATTCTCCTGTTACCAAGCTTTCGACATGTTTGTTTGTTTTAATGAAACTACATTATGATAGATTTGACTTCATCAAATTTCCAGTATTTCTTTAGAGCATAAACATCTTCAAGGGTTCTAGGAGGGCCTGCACATTATTTATTGTTGTTTGCTTGCTTGTTTATTGGTTGTACTGATATTATGTGTTACTAGTTTTCACAGAGACAATGGCTCTCCAATACACCACCCTCCCACTGCACCCCCAATCCCTCCCATTAGTTCCCAATTCCTTTCCTCCTCCCCCTTCCTCATTTCTTGTCTTCTCTTATGTCACATGTGTGTGTATGTATACACACACATATGAAAACATATATGGTTTTCAGTGTCTATGAGCAATTCTAGGACTCCAAGGTGAAAGAGAAGACATTGCTCTTTGTCTTTCTGACTCAGTTTTATCTTGCTTAACTTCAATTAATACACTAACCTCCGGTTGCATTTGTTTTCCATCAAATGACTTCTTTAATTTAAAGCATGTGTCTTTAATTAAAATTTCCATTTATTTATCTGGGGTGTGTGTGTGTGTGTGTGTGTGTGTGTGTGTGTGTGTGTGTGTACACGCACACACCCACAAGCCCAGCGTGTCCCAGCACTTGTATGGAAGCCAAAGGGCGACTTCCTGTGAATCTGCTTTCTTCTTCTACCATGTGGATCTGGGAGATGAAAACCAGGTCACCAGACTCGGTGGCAAAATGCCTTAACCCACTGGGCTCTCACTGGCCTCCCATTTAATTCTTCTTTATGGCTGAATAAAACTCCATTGTGTTACCGCATTCTATTTATCTGCTCATCTAGTGATGGACACCTAGGCAGATCTCACATCTTGGCTATTGTGAATAGGGCTGTGTTGCCCCGCCCCCCCCCTCAGAATTTGCCATATTGTATCCATTTGTGTTTCTATTAACAGCTTCCGAGAACGTAATTGCCCTGACTCTGGCCGGCATTTTCCTAGTCTGAGAAATAAAATAACAATGTTTCAAAAATCTGTGGGCCCCTTTGCTGCCCTCCGTCCATTCTCTGATCCCCTGTGCCCTGTGAGCCTGAGTATTTGGCCATTTTATTTTGTTTTTAAAGATTTACTTATTTTATGGGCAGCAGCGTTTTTCCTGCATGTATGTCTGTGTACAGATCAGGAGAGGGTTATCACATAACCTGCAATTAGGCCTCCAAACAATTGTGAGCTGCCACGTGGGTGCTAGGAATCAAACTCAGGTCCTCTGGAAGAGCAGCCAGCACTCCGAACCATTGAGCCTTCTTCTCATCCGACACTTTCCATTTTAATTAACCATTTGTGTTTCTTCTTCTCTGGATAATGTGTTCAGTCCAGCTTGGACCCTGGTCTTAAGCCGCTGGATATGTCTGACCATGCAACTGTTCTGCACGTGACAAGCCTCTTACCAGGGTCTGTGTTTAACTCTCTCACTTCCTGCAGAAGCATTTGCTCACAGGTACTCAAATTGGTCATTGTTTTCCTTTGATTTTTTTTTTTTTTTGAAGCTCTCTTTTTCACATTTCAGTGTTAATTTGGTACTGCATGCAATGGCAGATGGATTGCCTAACTCAAACAATGAGCTAACTGTCCAAGGGCCATGTCTATAACAGGCCTGCCTTTCCTCCAAGTAATGTGAAATGCCATCTTTCCAGAACATTCTCGATCCCTGAGGGTGTGTGGCTCTGCCTCCAGGCTCTCCTCCCACAGTCTCACCAGTTTAATGACTCTTAATTTATAATAGGTTCTGCTCTGTGTCGATGTAAAAATTGTCTCCTCTCTCTCTCTCTCTCTCTCTCTCTCTCTCTCTCTCTCTCTCTCTCTCTCTCTCTGTGTGTGTGTGTGTGTGTGTGTGTGTGTGTGTGTGTGTTTGACACGGGCTCTCTCTCTATATGTAGAGTCTGAGTTGTCCTGGAATTCCTTATGTAGACCAGGCTGGCTTCAAATTCACAGAGATCTTTTTGAGTCTGCCTCTAAAGTGCGCCACCACCCTCAGCTCTGGTTTAATGATTTTAATTGTCATATAGTTAGTGCAGGTGGTGATGAGTTCACAGTATATTCAGAGGCTGGGGAGAAGATGCTCAGTGAAGCACCCATGGCGTGAGGCTGTTATCCCTGTGCTAGGAAGCAGAAACAGGAGGATTCCTGGAGTTTACTGGCCAACAGTCTAACCAATCCATGTGCTCCAAGTTCACTGTGAGATTCTATGTGAAAAATAAGATAGAAAACAATAAAGGAAGAAACTGACATTGACCTCTGGCCTTCACGCACTTGAATGCTCACACATTCACACACGCACAAAGACATTTTCTTTTTAAAAATTTATTTATTTTTATTTTTTATGTACATTAGTGTTTTTGTCTGCATGTTTTTTCTATATGAGGGTGTCAGATCCCCTGGAACTGGAGTTACAGACAGTTGTTAGCTGCCATGTGGTTGCTGGGAATTGAACTCGGGTCCTCTGGAAGAGCAGCCTGTGCTCTTAACCACTGAGCCATCTCTCCAGCCCTGCAAAGACATTTTCATACACATGGATGGTGTACTTTGACCAATTTATTCCTCCCTTCTATTTCTCCCCCTTTAATTATTCGCAATTGTCCCCGCAACCTTGCTTCTACTTGTGTGCATGTGTGCGTGTGTGTGTGTGCGTGTGTGTGTGTGTGTGTGTGTGTGTGTGTGTGTGTGTATAATGTATATCCAGAGAGAGGGAAATATGTAGTATTTGTATTCTGAATTTGGCTTATTTCAGTTATTACAATGATTTCTGTTTACATCCATTTTCTTGCAAATTTCATCCTTATGGCTGCACATACTCCACTGTGTTTATGCACTACTACGTTTTCTGTCCACTCATCTGTTGATGGACAGCTAGGCTGAGTAGTGTTGGAATAAAACTGGGTGGGTAGGTGTCTCTAACGTGCTGAAATTTGCCTCTTCCTTTTGAAAGACTTCTTAACTATGTAATTTTCCCCAGTCCTTGAGAGTGAATTTTTCACAAGGAATTTTAACATGGCAACATAATTTTTCTGTATCAAGGCAGAAAGGATCTTGTCTCAATTAGGAGTCAGTACATGAAAGCGAAGATTGGTGGCACATGCCTGTAATCCCAGCATTCCAGAGGCCGAAACAGGAAGATTGCTGAGTTCAAGGCCAGCCTGGGCTACATAGCATGATCTCGTCTCATAATAACAAAGTGAAAATGAGCAATAAAGTCACTCACAGACAACTTCATGCAGAAAGGGGCTTCCTGGAACGGGGTAGGAAGTGGAGCCAGGGAGGACCTTCGCGGTCTCGTGGGAGAGGGGCCAGGGGGACCTGTGTGGCCAGGAGATTGGGTTTGTAGCTTCCTGGTTTGTTTAATTATCTTCTCTGCTCCCATCCTTACCTTGTCTAGCTTTTTGTTTTTTAAAGATGTATTTATTTATTAGGTAGCCAATGTTCTGCCTGCACTGTGTAGCTGCCCACCAGAAGAGGGCACCAGATCTTGTCATGGTTATGAGCCACCATGTGGTTGCTGGGAATTGAACTCAGGACCTCTGAAAGAGTAGACAGTGTTCTTAGCCTCTGAGCTATCTCTCCAGCCCCAACCTTGTCTAGTTTAAAATTTATTTTTTTTATTGAAAAAAGTAGTTATATTTAAAAACAAATGCTTTTATTTAAAAATAATTAAATGTATTATGTCTTCCCCTTCCTGACACAGGATCTCTGGAAACAGAACCTTGTGTATTTTGCTGGCCTCTAAATCCTCAGATGCTAGAACAGTGCTTGGTACATTAATAAATACATATTAAACACTTGAATCCATGTAATTTTTCTCATTACATAAATGGAATCATAGTGTACAGGTTATTTATTTTTAACGTATTTTTCAATAATATTTTATTTTGTATGTATGATGATTACTTTGCATGTGTGCATGTATATGCACAGTGTGTGTGTGTGTACGTGTGTGTGTACGTGTGTGCCACATGCATGCAGTGCCTGTGGAGGTCAGAATACGGTGGCAGATCCCAGGACCTGGGGTTACAGATAGTTGTGAGGCACCATGTGGAACTGAACCCAGGTCCTCCGCAAGAGTAACAGGTGCTCTTATCTTCTGAGCCATCTCTTCAGCCCCCTAAATGAGTTATTTTATAAGTTGCTTTCTTACACGTAGTGGCAGTTCACGATCATTACCTCATTCTTTTTCACTGCTACTAGATATTTATAGTATGGGTCACAGTATATTGAGCCGTTTCCCTGTGGGTAACATTTAGGATGCCTTGGGGAAAATTGTAATTGTTATTGTTGCTTTGGGTCTCATTGGGAGGCAGAGGCTGGGCTGGAACTCACAGCGATCCGCTTGCCTTTTGAGTGCTGGGATTAAAGGCCATCATGCCAAGCCTATGTTTTGAGTTTTTAATATGTGGCTATGAGGGTGTCATAAGTGCATAGGTAGAGACCAGAAACCAACATTAGGTGGCTTCTACAATTGTCCTCCAAGTGTTGTTGTTGTTATTGATTACTATATGTTATTGATTCCTATGTTGAATTGCGTGTCTTACCTGCATATCTATATATGCACCGCATGGGTACAGAATCCAAGAGGCCAGAGAGGGCTTTGGATCCCTTAGAATTAAAGTTGCTGATGGTTGTGAGCCACCATGTGGGTGCTGGGACGAAACATGAGTCCTCTGCAGAGCACTTAGTTGCTGAGCAGTCTCTCCAGCCCCTCCACCTTGTTTTTTGAGTGTCTCTCACTAAGCTCCTCACTTCATGGAGCTGGCTGGCCAGTGAGCTCCAGGATCTATGTCTCTGCTCCCACTGCAACCGGGATTATAAACATCCACCCCTGCTCAACTTTACCAGGTGCTGCTCAGTTTTTCCTGCTTCTGAAGCAAACCTCTTGGCTGCTGAGCTCTTTCCAAAAACAGTATTTTCATCCAACTGTTCATCGTATGTTTGAGTCTTGGTGTTTTCCTCATATAAGCTTTCCACTTTCATGAAGCAAGATGCATCTTCAGTGTTTCCTCCAATCTCCTGTGGATAGCTCTGAACAGAGCCAGGTGTGGTGGTGCACGCATTTGATCCCTTTACTTGGGGGGGGGGGGGGGAGGAAGCAGAGGCAGGTGGCTTTCTGTCAGTTCAAGGCCATCCTGGTCTACAAAGTGAGTTCCAAATCATCCAGGATTGAGAAACCCTGTCCTGGCGGGGGGTGGAGGGGGGGGGGAGTGGGAGCAGGGAGCAGGGGTGGGGGGGGGCAGAGAGAAAAGCTCATAACAAATAAGGTTATAAGAAAGTACCCTGGAGCTGGAGAGATGGCTCATGGGTTAGGAACAGAAACCCGGGTTCAGTTCCCAGCACCCGCATGCCTGCTCACAATTCTGTAATTTCAGTTCTAATGCTCTCTTCTGTCCTTCTCGGCCATCAGGTCCACACATGGTACACAGACACACATGCAGCCAAACACTCATATACATAAAATAAAATAATCCTGAAAGAAAAAAAAAAGCATCATCTCTTATTTTTTGTAATGTCCTTACCATTTTAATATTCTTTGTTTTTCGAGACAGGGTTTCTTGTGTAGCCTTGGTTGTTCTGGAACTCACTCTGTAGCCGAGGGTGGCCTCGAACTCAAATATCTACCCGCCGCTGCCTCCCAAGTGCTGGAATTAAAGGCAGGTGCCACCACCACCTGGCTTCCATTTTAATTCTTATGGTTTTTAAGTCACCATTTTACAATTGATGATTTGCTCTCCAATTTACTTGAAACTTGATATTTACGGTGTGCGGCGGGGGGGATCACTTAATTCCAAATAAGTTATTTGTGGTTACTGGTATATTTGAGCCTGTTCATCACCACATGTGGTCCTCATTTGGAATGTCCTCTACGCGCTGGAGGAATGGCTCAGCAGTTAGGAACACTTGCCACAGGAGCCGGGCGTGGTGGCACACGCCTGTAATCCCAGCACTCGGGAGGCAGAGGCAGGTAGATCGCTGTGAGTTCGAGGCCAGCCTGGTCTACAAAGTGACTCCAGGACAGGACAGCCAAGGCTACACAGAGAGACCTTGTCTCGAAAAGAAAAAAAAAGAAAGAAAGAAAGAAAGAAAGACTTGCCACTCTTATAGAAGACATGAACCCTAGCACCCATTTTGGGTGGCTAACAACCAACTGCTTCTAACTGCAGCTCCACGGGGTCCAACAACCTCTTCTGGCCTCGGTGGGCACTGCGCACATACACGGGGGCAGGGTGGTGATGGTGGATAGATTTAGAATGTCCCTAGCCATAGCGCCATCCCTGCACATAGATGTTTGATGGGACCTCCATCCTTCTGGAACTGCCACCTGAGATCATTCCTTTTCTGGCCTAGTCATGCTCCACTTATTTGCTTAGCGTTTTAGTATAGAGCACCTTTTTGGGGAGGAGTATGTGAGGGTCAGAGGACAAATTTCGGGAGCTGGTTCTCTTCCACTGCGTATGTTCCAGGAACTGAACACGGGCCATCAGGCTTGGCAACCTTTCATGCTGAGTGAGCCATCTCTAAGGCTCGTCGGAGCCATGTGAGATCATGGTGTGTTAGTTACTTTCCTAGGGCCGTGACAAAAACACCAGGACCGAGGCAACTTAGGAAAGAAAGGGTTTATTTGGACTCATGGTTCCAGAGGAATGAGCAATTGTCACCATCCTGGCAGGGAGGCCCAGCCACACGCAGGCTGGACGGCAGGGCCAGCAGAGTGAGAGTGCACATTGTGAACTGCAAGCACCAGGTGCAAAGTGTGAACTGCGAATTCCCGGTGGCTTTTGACACCTTAAAGCCGTCCCCCAGCAAGGCCGCACCTCCTAGACTTACTTAAGACATTCCTAATGAAATTGAACCTACACGTGGGTTAATTTTTTTTTTCTAGTAAACATTAAAATAAGTTTTGAAATGGCAGGCTTTGTCATGTGCTGCTTTAAAATCATTTTACAGCCACAGGGTACACAGAAACACAGGGGACCACTACTGCGCTCTCTCTTCACTGATGACTGTGTTTGGTGACAACACAGCACGCTGGCTTCGTGGTTTGTTTTTGTTGTGGCTAACTTCATATTTTGAAATCCTTGTGGTGCCACAGGAACTTGTGAGAACAGCAGAGAAGGGTCTCAGTGTCCACCACCCAGCCTGGCTTCCGGTGTCAGGAGTACCCACAGCACATCATCAAAGCCAGAGGACAGAGTCAGGCCCGGTGTGGCGCACATGTAAGGCCCTCAGAAAGCAGAAGCAAGGAGAGTCAAAAGTTCAAGACCAGCTCGGGCTACAGGGAAAGATCCAGGCTAACCTGAATCTCAGGAGTTTCTGTCTCAAAAACACAAAACAAAATGAAAGGCAAACAGGAAAATCACATAGGAGATTGTCATGAGGACATTCTGAGAAGCTGAGCCATAGGCTGTCCTTGAACTCCATTGGTTTGTGCTGTTCCTCATCTCTGTCTTCGCCAGTCCTGTGACATGGCCTCGTCATATTGCTAGGTTCATAAAATGACTGAAACACAGAACCGTTGTCTCACCACAAAGGGCGTCCTTTTTTTTTCTTTTCTTTCTTAAAAATTTTAAGGATTTATTTTATTTTTAATTCTGTGTATGTCTGTGTGTGGTGTTGGCACAGGAGTATAGGAGCCCTCAGAAGCCAGAGGCAGATCCCTTGGAGCTGGCGTTACAGGCAGTTGTGAGCCCTGACCTGTCTGCTGGGAACCAAACTCAGGTCCTCTGCAAAAGCAGCAAGTGTTCTTAACTCCTGAATCATCTAGCCAGTTTTGTTTGTTTGTTTGTTTGTTTGTTTGTTTGTTTCTGTTTTGTTTTGCTTGATAGAGTCTCACTACATAGTCCTGGATGCCCTGGAGTTGTACCGTGTAATCCAGGCTGTCCTTGAACTCACAGAGATCTACCTGCTTCTGCCTTTCAAATGCTGGAATTAAAGTCACCATCACACCTAGCCTACAAACAGCTTTGTAATGTTCCCCTTGTGTGGTCAAATCCTCCATCTTCCCCAGTCCCTGGCAGTCACCTCCACCTTCATAATTTTGTCATTTTGATGTTATATAAACAGAAGCGTGTGTACATGGCATCTGGGGACCGGCTTCTGTTTGTATTATTTTTTTATGCATATGGGCGTTTTGCCTGCAGGTATGTCTGTGCGCCGCATGCATGTATGCCTAGGAAGGTCCAGCAGAAGGCATCAGATCCCCTGGAACTGGAGTTACAAATGATTGTGATCCGATATGAATGTGCTGAGAATCGAACCCAGGTCTTCTGGAAGAGCAGCCAGAGTTCTTAACCACTGAGCCCCCACGGCTTTCTCCAGGCACATGTGTATCCATGAGGCCAAAAGAGAGTACAGGATCCCCCAAAGCTGGAGTTATAGGTGTCGAGAGCCTGGGAACGGGTTCTTTGCAAGCATAATCGCTTTTTACTGCTGAGCAGTATCTACAGCCCCATCTTACCCTTCTTAGGACTTACATGTAAGCCAGTTAAGCGAGTAGCTTCCCAGCACATTAGCAAAAGCCACCTCTGCGCCCCCTGGTGGAAGTGGAGGTCCTTGCAGCTGCAGGGGCTGGCGTGCTGCAGGGGCTTCCTGAGCTTCTTAGTGGCTAAATCTGTTTTGTTGGCGGTCGTGCTGGTGGTAGCGGTGGTTTTTGTTTTAAGACTGGGTCTCTTGTATCCCAGGCTGGCTTTGAACTCCTGATCCTCCTGCTTTCACTCCAAGAGCTGGGATAGCAGAGGCACAACACGGAGTCCTCCTGAGGTGGTGGTGAACCTTCCAGGCTGCTGCTCCTTCCATCGTGGGGGGGGGGGGGTAGGGGTAGAGGGGGGTGGGCTGCAGCTAGTCCTCTTGTGTGATTGATGGGTCCCACGGGGTACGGTGCTGCCTGATTCCACTGTCTGGCTATCGCCTGTGCTAACAGATTTCACATCAGAGCCAGGGAGCTTGGACTAAAGCATGCTTCCTCGCTATGGTGCTCCGTGGTGCTCTGTGGTAATTGTGGGCCGCAGGTCTTTGGCCCCTTTTAAATGGACTCCAAAGCAGCAGAGAAGCTGTGTGGGAGACATTGTCCTGAAGCCAGAGGTGGCTCAGCTGTCCAGGGACACAACGAATGGGGTACTTTCCTGCATGGAAGATGACCCAGCCACCTAGGAGGGTGGTACCAGCCCTTGGGCTCCTCCTGGAGTTTCCAGCTCCAGCTCTGCCTTCTGTGTGGCATCACTAACCTCTGTATGGACCCCAGGAGGAAGCAGGGCTCCGGGAAGCCCGCTATGACTGACCACATTCAGCTCTAATCCATCTTCTCCGGACTTGAGGGCTTGTTTCTGCTTTGTCCTGTTATTCTTTACTCTACAACAGAACAGAATCCTGGTGAGCCATAGTGAGTCCCCTCGGCCCAGGCCATGGTGGCCGACCTGACATTTTTATTGAGGCAAACTCACGCCTCTCTCTCCCTTCCTCTCTCCCTCCCTCTCTTCACCCCCTTCTCTTCTTCCCTCTTTCTTCTTCCCTCCTTCTCCCCACCTCCCCCGCCTCTCTCTCCCTCCCTCTCTCTCCCTCCCTCTCTCTCCCTCCCTCTGTCCCTCCCTCCCTTTCTCTGTCATTCCTTCTTTATCTATCTATCTATCATTTATCTATCACCTATTGATCATCTATCTATCCATCCATCTATCATCAGTCTATCGATCAATCATCCATCTAGCATCTGTCTGTCTGTCTGTCTGTTGTCTGTCCATCCATCCATCCATCTCTATCTCCATACCCATTACATACAGCTCTCTGCATGGGGTTGCTGCGGAAGCTCAGCTCAGAGAGGAGCAGCAAGTTCTCTGAGATCACGTAGTCAGGCAGGGCCCCGAGGATTCCTGATAGGATTCTATCAGGCCTTGAGTTCAGGGTTATCCTGGGCTACATGGAGAAACCTTGTGAAGAAGAGGGAGGAAGAAGAGGAAGTAAACCTCCCAGATGACCTACCTCAGCTAGCGAGCTAACCTGGCTCCCTTCACGGTCCTTGCTTGCAGATGCCAAGGGGACCATTCGGGAGATTGTCCTGCCCAAGGGCCTGGATCTTGACCGACCCAAGAGGACCCGTACCTCCTTCACAGCAGAGCAGCTGTACCGCCTGGAGATGGAGTTCCAGCGCTGCCAGTATGTGGTGGGCCGAGAGCGCACGGAGCTGGCCCGCCAGCTGAACCTCTCTGAGACTCAGGTGAGAGCCAGGCCAGGTTTCCACCATCTGGTCCTGGGGAACTTCTTGGGGTATGAGGCCTGACATAGAAGGGCGTGACTTGGGAGGAACACACACACACGCGTGAGGGGACAGAGACAATAGGGTCAACAAGAGGGCTGGGCTGAGAGTGGTGGGCACACACCTATAATCCTAGCACTCAGGAGTAGAGGCAGCATAAAGAGTAGGAAGCCAGACTGGACCTCAAAGTGAGAACCTATCTCAAAGCAAACAAAATTTAAAAGATAAAGATGGAAGGAAGGATAGAACAAACAAAGAGGAAAAAAATGGGAGAAAGTCTTGTGGGTAAAAGCACTTGTTGAGCAAGCATAAAGATCTAAGTTCAAATGCCCAGAACACACATTAAAAGCTGGACGTGAGCACCTATAATCCCAATGCCCTGTGTGGAAATGGGAGACACAGAGTAAGACTCCTCCCACCCACCTTGCCACCGGTGTTTGCCCTACAGTGAAAGAGCAAGGGACCCTGGAAGACAAGGATGAGTATCCGAGGCTGTCCTCTGACTCCACACGCAGGCCATAGTCATACACACGAATATCCACAACCCGTATATACACAGGGGAAGGAAAGGAGAGAGGGGAGGAAAGAGTCAAGTTTCTATAGAAGGCATACATTCATATGTAAGGAAAATGGAAAAGGACCTAGAAATGGGGCACATTCAAGTTGCAGGGAGTGGGTTGCAGGGTGGGGCCGGCTTACAGTTTCAGAGGCTTATTCCACTAACAACATGGCAGAGAGCGTGGCAGCACACACGATGCTGAAGAGCTACATCTGTATGTGAGCTGTATCTGAGAGCTACATCTTAGTCTGCAGGCTGAGAGAGAGAGAGAGAGAGAGAGACACTGGGCCTGGCTTGGGCTTTTAAAACCTCAAAGCCCACCCATAAAGACACGCTCACTCCTACAAGGCCCATACCTCCTAATCCTCCTAATCCTTTCAGATAGTGCCACTTTCTGGTGACTAAGCACTCAAATATATAAGCCTAAGAGGGTCTTTTTTTTTTTTTTTCTCTTTTTAGACTTTTGAGGCAGGGTTTCTCTGTGTAGCCTTGGCTGTCCTGGACTCACTTTGTAGACCAGGCTGGCCTCGAACTCACAGCGCTCTGCCTGCCTCGGCCTCCCGAGTGCTGGGATTACAGGTGTGCACCACTGTACCTGGCTGGTCATTTTTATCCAAACCACCACAAGGGATACTGCCAGGTAAGAGGTGCCTCTGGATGGTGACCACATAGCTTCTAGGGAGCAAAAATTCCAGGGAGTACCATGCACAATGGCAGGAGCCTGCAGTCCCAGGTCCTTAGGAGGCTGAGGTCCTATGGTCATGACTCAGGAGTTTAGGACAAGCCTAAGCAACCCAGGGTGAGCCCAGATAAAAAAACAACAAAGGATTCTGGGAAGAGATGAACCATGACAGACTGGACTGGGGACCTCTCTCCCCCTCTCAGTCCTTTCTCATTCTCTGTCACCTTTTCTTTCATCTCAAGATAACTGAGTGCCTCTGTGTAAGGAGGAGCCAGCCCCTCCCTCTACCCTCAGAAGGGCTGGCATTTTAACAGGCCAGGGATGTGGCTCAGCTGGGAGAGTGCTTGCCTAACATGCATGAAGCTCCCGGTTGGATCCACAGGAACTGCTTACACTGGGAGTGGGTGGTATATACCTGTAATCCCAGCACTCCTGAGGTGGAGGCGGGAGGGTCAGAAGTTCAAGGTCATCCTTGGTGAGTCTCAGCTCCATAAGACCCTCTACTGGCTGTGCTGTGGGAGGTGGCACACACCTGTAATCCAAGCACTTTGGGAGGCAGAGGCAGGCGGAGCTCTGTGAGTTCAAGGCCAGCCTGGTCTACAAAGCACAGGACAGCCAAGGCTATACAGAAAAAAATCCTGTCTCTAAGAACAAGAACAAAAACAAAAACAAAAAAGACCCTGTCTCACACATTAATAAACATGCCTAGCAGAAGAAATGAGGACAGATGAGGTTTAAAGTGAAGGAAAGACTGTAGGCCGCCTCAGTTGTCCTCTTCCTCAACAGGCCAATAGATGGGCTAAGGACAAGCCAAGCCCCAGTGGGGACAGAGTCACCCATTAGCTTAAACAAATGCTACTCTGGCCCTTCAGCAATTGTCTTTAGTACCAGTGTGTTGCCCCGGAACAGCAGATGGGAGGGGCCACCCCAGCACAGGAACAAAGCCAAAGGCACCTTCCACACTCAGACATCCAGACACTGGATGAGCCCACGGTCCCAGGAAGTGGCCTATGAAAGACGAATGCCTAGTACATGCTTCTCATCCCTGCACTCAGGAAGTTGAGGCAAAAGGATGCAGAGTTCCAAATCAACCTGGGCTTCATAGGGAGCCCTTGTCTGATATCGAAATTATGAATGGCATTTTTTATTTTTTATTTGAACAAGCCTTAGAATTGAGCACTAACCTCAGGCCCAAGGGGATATGCCCTTGGGGGTGGGGGGAGATCTCCCCGGCTCTGGAAACCACGCTCCCCCTCTGCTGTGGGCCTCTGTAGCCCAGCAAAACATCCGGTCACATAGCCACCAAGCATTCCTTGAGATCCAGGGATCCAAGATGGCAGCCTGCAAAGAACTTCTGCAAAGCACTAAGGAGCCCAGCGGGAGTGAGGCGGGGCAGGTAATGCCTAGGAAACACACCACAGATGGTGCCCTGGCCCTTCGGGAGTCGGCCAGAGATGGCTTCCTGGAAGAGGGACAGAGCAGAGCCAGAAAGAATCAGCTCGAGAGACAGAAGGAACCCCAGGCTTCTTGGAGGAGAAGCCATGGTTCTGGCTACCCTGAGCCCATCTCGGTGTCACACAGCCTCAGGAAGCTGCCTCAGGAAGCCCTGAGGTTGATGGGACACAGAGAGGCACAGGTGCTGAGGGTGCTCTCCCAGAAGCATGTCGGAATTCTCTAGAAATCCTGAAGCCTCCATCCTGACCCTGATAGAAAGAATTTTAAATGAGCCATGGGCACTAGGATTTACAATGCACACAGGAGGTTTGTTTGCAGCCAAGCTTAACACATGACAACAAAGGAGACGCCAGGTCCCAGCCCGACCTACCCTAGCCTTCTCTCTCCACTTCTGGGAGTCTACAAGCCCTGCCTTCCCCGCCTGCACATAGAACTCTGCCAGGAAAGGGTATAGTGGGCTACACAGTCCCAGGTTATGTCATTCTGCACTGGCCACATCCCTTGTCATTGTCACTGGCCAGAGTGGGTTTGTCCCTTTTCCTATGAGACATTCAGCTTTTGGGACACAGGAGTCATGACTTCCCTCTCTCAGAGCCACACAAGTAGATGGACCTCTGAGGTCCTATGAGAGCTGGTGACGATGAGAAAGGTCCCCCAGCCCTTCCCTTCTTGCTCTTTCCCCGTCACTGTGCTGTCCCTGCTCATATGTGAAAGTACATGTGACACTTAGCCAGGCAGTGGTGGTGCACGCCTTTAATCCCAGCACTCGGGAGGCAGAGGCAGGAGGATCTCTGTGAGTTTGAGGCCAGCCTGGTCTACAGAGAAAGTTCCAGGACAGCTAGAGCTGTTACACAGAGAAACCCTATCTCGGAAAAAAACGAAAACAAACAGAACAAAAACAAAAGAAAGAAAGAAAGAAAGAAAGAAAGAAAGTCCGTCCCTGGATTGCTCCCTAGCAACTTGTACGACCAGATGTGATGATATAGGCCTATGAGGCAGCACTAGAACCCCAGCAGGAAGTTCAGAAGTTCGTGGCCAGTCTGGGATACCTGTCTAAATAAACATAGAGCTATAAGTGGCAGTTGGCTGCTGGGCTTGGATCTCAGTTTTGA
The DNA here is from genome assembly GCF_964271855.1 of Acomys minous. Taxonomy (NCBI): domain Eukaryota; kingdom Metazoa; phylum Chordata; class Mammalia; order Rodentia; family Muridae; genus Acomys; species Acomys minous. Next base: position 60,035,277 of record NC_140500.1, on the reverse strand, counting down.
GGTCTTGGCCTAAGGCAGTGTTGGGAATTACCTACACAGAAGTGATGTCTAAAATCAGACACCTGACTAAGAGCAAACTCCCAGCTTCTGTCTGCCAATCTGCTCCTGTAGGCGGGCCAGAGGCGGCGCAGCAGTGAAAGGGTATCTATACGTTGAGACATGAGGTCTCCAGTCAGCTCCTCAGTACAAGCGATGTGAGATGACTCTAACAATCTGTTCTTTCTTTCCCTGTCCTCCTCACCCTTTTTACCGCACCCCGCCTCTGAACTTCCTCTCCTTTTCTCTTGGCTCTGTCTCCTGCCCCTCCCCTTTCCCCTTCTGGCACGCCCCGCCCCCGTGTGCACCCCTTTCCCCGCCCCCCGCTGCCCCCACCCCCACCCCCGCGTGTGTGCCCTCTGCCCCAAGGTGAAGGTCTGGTTCCAGAACCGTCGCACCAAGCAGAAGAAGGACCAGAGCAGAGACCTGGAGAAGCGAGCATCTTCCTCTGCCTCCGAAGCCTTTGCCACCTCCAACGTTCTGCGGCTTCTGGAACAGGGCCGGCTGCTCTCCGTACCCAGGGCTCCCGGCTTCCTGGCACTGACCCCTGGCCTTCCAGGCCTTCCCGCCAGCCACAGGGGCACCTCCTTGGGTGACCCCAGGAACTCCTCCCCACGCCTCAGTCCAATGCCCTCAGCCTCAGCGTCGTCCTCTCTGCCACCCCCTCTGCCAGCCATCTGCTTTTCCACAGCTCCTCTCCTGGACTTGCCTGCCAGCTACAAACTGGGGTCCTCGGCTTTTGAGCCCTACAGCAGGCTAGAACAACAGAAAATAGGCAGCCCTGGCCAAAGTGACAAGAAAGCTGACATTTAAGAGTCCCCATCCCCGTGTGACACTGAGTCCCCAGCACAGCACTACCCCAGCATCCTGGCCCCCCTGTGGACTATACTGAGAAGGCCTGAAAGAGGAAAGGTGGGCCCAGCATGCACCTCTTCACCTGCCCTCAGCTCAGAGACTGAACCAAAAGACTTTGGTCCCAACATACTCTCTGATGAGTGAGTGTCATGTGAGTGAGTGTGTATATACGTGTGTGTGTGTGTGTGTGTGTGTGTGTGTGTGTGTGTGTGTCTCACTGAAATAAAGAAGGGAACTGGTCCCAGCATCACCAACTCACTCCCTTCTGTCCCTGTCCTCAATGTGCAGCAAAATGGGAACTTTAAAAGGGACGGGCTAAGCACTGGGCTGGCGTCTATCCGGGCACCACAGCCCTCCCACACCCACACAGGGGCTTTCTCTGTTTCAGCTTCAGCATTATTCTATGTAAGCTTTTCTTTCAAGCTTCAAAATACTTGCTCGGGTGATATATCAAGGTGCCAGTGGGCTTGGATCCCGTCTTTCTGCCACTTGTAGCACATGTAAGCATCTGTCTTGGGCTAACTCCATGCTGTGCCTACAGCTTTCCTCAGCAGACATGAACGGGCGCTAGCATCTCCATTACAACGTAAGCTTTCCCTTCCTTCACGGCTTCCTGCAATGCCTTCTCAGGGCCTCCCTGCAGGGGACTCAAACCTGCCACGCATGACCTGGCAGTAACAGCATTCTAGAACCTTGGCACAACCCTCCATGACCCTGTAACTCTTGCATTTTGCATGCCTGTAAAACCATCGCCGTATGGATGCTGATGCCGGCTTCTGCTGTCGGCTTGAGATGTGCTCTGGCCCCTCGTGCCACACCTCTAGTGGGATCTGTGCTCTTCAGCAGCCAATTCTCTGAGAACTCTCAGGGGGTTTCTCAGAGCAAGCTGTCTCTGGCCAAATGAATTTGCATTTTCACAAGTTGGGCAGTCTGATGAGTGGGTTTGCCTTCCAAGCCCATTTCCTATTGTCCCAGTGCAGACAGGATGCCATTTGTCTCTTTAATGGCGCTAACCTCTCTAACACTCTTTCCATATCTCTGCTCTGTGTGCCGCTGTCTCTCACTGCAGACCTGCGTAGGGTCACTGAGCAGGAACCATGTGACAGCCTAAATGATGTCCTGATGTTTTCATTAATTTTCTATTGCAATGATAAGGCACCACAACCAAGGCAATGCAGAGGATATTTTATTTGGAGTTTATAGTTTCAGAGAGTTAGAGTCCGTGACCATCACAGCCGGGTGCATGGCAGCAGGCAGACAGCTGTGGTGCCGGAGCTGCAGCTGGACGCTCACATCCAGACCCGCAAACAGGAAAAGGCAGAGACAGAACACTGGGAATGATGCAAATGTTTTGAAACCTCAAGGCCCACCCCTGGGCCACACCTCCTAAGCCTTCCTAAACAGTTCCACCAACTAAGTACCTAGTATTTAAACATATCAGCCTAGGGGGCCAATCTCCATTCAAACCACCAACCCTGCCGTGAGATTTCCTCTGCCAAACAGATTAGCCCATTACTTCTGAATTCCGTCTCACTCGAATTCTCAGGACATGGGAAGAATAAATACATATTCTTCTCCAGAACACAGTCTGAATCGTTTCCAGCCCATTTCCTCATAAAGTACTTGTTCGCCTCTGAAACTTCATGTGCTGGCTTTTAACTGTTCCTATATCTCTCAGCATCCTGGTCTTCCATCAAGACAGCCCACCAAACTCTTCTTACCCCCTGATAGGGCTGAACAGCTCTCCTACATTCCTCTCACGGACCAGTTTTAGAGGCCTAGAGAACTACACGGTCAGGTTTATAGCGACAACCCCACTCCTGGTACCAACTGTCTGCGTTAGTTACTTTTTCACTGCTATGACAAAGTGCCTGGTAAGAAGAAACTTTTAAAAGGTTCATGATTTGAGATTGCAAATCCAGTACAGTGGGAAAAGGCATGGTGGCGGCAGGGGTGGAGGGATGGGGCTGACGAGACCATGCTAGATGATTCGAAGTCCTTTCAGGTTGGCAGCCAAGTTAACCATCACACCCACAATTTTTTAATTTCTCGCGTAATATCACACAGAAAAGTAACACGGGGGCCATAAGTGTAAGCTTACATCATTTCATCGGCGTATAATAGATTCATGGAGGTGTGCGATCAGAATTCGGCTACCTTGCAGCCACACACAGCCCCCAGCAGAAGAAGAGCTCTTTGACAGAATGGGAGACGTGAGGGAGGGAGCAGAGACCCGAAATGGACCAGAGCTGGAGAGAGTGAGCAGGGAGGACAGCACAGAGAGAGAGAGAGAGAGAGAGAGAGAGAGAGAGAGAGAGAGAGAGAGCGCCAAGGAACATGGCAGCTTCCTGCAAGAGGTGGCCTGAACTGGCCAGGCCTCTAGAGATGACAAAATGAGCCAGGTGTGGTAGCGCACCCCTTTAATGCCGTCACTCGGGAGGCAGAGGCAGGTGGAGTGCTGTGAGTTCAAGGCCAGCCTGGTCTACAAAGTGAGTCCAGGACAGCCAAGGCTAAGCAAAAAAACCATAAAACACACAAACAAACAAACAAACAAGATGATAAGATGGTGGAAAGGGAAGGGTGCCCAGGTATGGTTCAGGACAAAGGGTCCAGGTTGGGAGGGCAGTAAGAAGACAGAAATAGGGCACACAGAGCCATACGATGGGGACAAGGACTAGTCGGGGAAGGAAAAGCTGAAGCCACAGTACTCAGATACGGGAACTATGCTGAGGGACGTCTGGGCACAGAGTTTAGAAAAAGTGCCCTGCACCTTGCTCTGCCCTTCATTGCAAGCTTTCAGCACCCGAGGGGGCCAGCCACTACAGGATTTGCTCAGCCTGTGCTGTGCGTGAGAAACCTTGGGAGCTGGTGCGTGCCAGCTTCCCTGTTTACAGTCAACCTGGCGGGGGGGGGGGGGGGTAGCAGAGACAGAAGGAAGGGGAGGGGTGGCTGCTGGCACGGGCTGAGCAGTCTGCCCCAGCTCCAGCCGGAACTGGAGTCTTAGAGTTGCCACCAGGCTTCTCAGGCACCACGGGCTTCCAGCTCTCCACACGCCATGGCCACGGAAGTAGACTGCAGGCCTGAGGGACTCACTAGCAATAGCTGTGACCCAGCCACAGCCAGAGAGCACATGCAGGCTGTGACCCGGAACTACATCACCCACCCCCGCATCAGTGAGTAGTCATGTCCAGCTGCTGAGGGGAGCGGGCTGCTGGGATCACTGCTTTTTTGCCTCAGAAAAAGAGCACTAAGACCTAAGGAAATCAGGGGGTCCTGGCATAAGCTTATACATGTCTCACCTCTACAGGTGGAGGCATGGGGGTTCCATTCAGGCCACCCCAAAGGAGAGGGATGAGTAGCAACTGTTATTATCAGATCCCATCTAAAACCCAAGGTGGGGGGGGGGGGAGAGATGGAGAGATGGGGGGGGGGAACAGGAACACACATGGGCTTGTATGAGTGAGCAAACGGATCTGCAGTGACTGTGTAGAGGGATGGGCAGTGGGCACTTGGCTTGAGGAATTTAGCACCCACTGTGTTGTACCAATGGGTGCCTGCATTACCTCCTAGGGGAGAGAAACTGTACACAGAAGCACCGACTAGAACAGCATTCTCCCCTGGGGGAAGGGCACGAGTTGTACAACAGCATGCTTGTACGCACAGGGTGGAGGTGAGGTGTGTATGCAGTGTGTGTGTGTGTGTGTGTGTGTGTGTGTGTGTGTGTATGTGTGTGTGCGCGCTTGGATACAATGTACCTGTGTGTTTAAGGGGAAAGAACCCATGTGGATTCATGTGGTAATGTGTGTATACCATTGGCGTGTACTTGTTTACACACGGTGTGCCTTTCTCACTTTTGTCAGTAGGCAACTCTGTCCCTGATCTGTAGGGGTGAGCCACACCAGTGTCAGGGACAGAAAACCAGGGAAGGTCCACAGGGTCAAAGCCACCCCCCATGTTCTTGCCCAATGTCACTCTCCCTGGCTCGGTAGTCTCGGGCAGCCTAGCTCACTGGCGGAAACCAGCCTGAGTGGCCCCAGCTGAGCAGAGCCTGAGGCTCCTAACAGGGTGTGCCGGGGGAGGGGAAAGTGCTAGACACAGACACCCCCTTTTTCACCCTGGCTCCAGGGCCACCCAGCTGCACAGAGGAGGTACAGTATTCATATGGGGCACCCGACAGCTGAGCACAGAGCAACCAGTGCCTTTCAGCCTCCAACGAGCAGAGTCCTGGGCGCCAGGACCAGCTGAGGGTGAGACAGGCACAGGGTACACCAACTCTGTACTGAAAAGGTGAAGGGGGGGGCAGGCCAGGTTTCTTAAGGAGGTCTGAAAGCCCCTGCCTAATGGACATACAGAGTCCAGAGATAGCCTTCCCTTCCCCCTGCATTGCCCCCCCCCCCCCGCAAAAGCTTGGGTCACAAGGGCCCAGAAATCAGTGGAGAGAGGGCCCCCGCTGTGCCCAGGCTTTGGGCTATGTGATACCCTGCCCCCTGCAGGCCCTCCCACCTGTGGGCAAAGGAGAGCTGCCAGGTTGGGTGGGGCAGCAGTCTGGACATCCAGGCTCAGCTTTCCTTCTGGAATGTGCCCATGCAGGGATCTCCTGGTACACCCCAGACCGACCTTTGTACAGCCTCCCCTTGCCCCACCACTTTTCCTTCCAGGTGGGAGGGTTCAAGCTAGAGCTGCCTCTTACTAGTTTCCTCCTGCGGTTGACTTATTTATTGTCAACACCCTGTAGGTTCTGACACTCACCCCACCCCCCACCCAAGTGACAGAGCAAAGGCTATGGAAGGATGCTCTCCAGGTTCTGCCATGGTATCCTTACCTTACCACAGGCTATCCCCCAGGGGCTGGGCTAGCCTTCCAGGACATCCTTTCAGCCTGGATGAGCTTCATTCCCCAGATGTCTCTCTCTGCCCTCCTCCCCTGCTACCAGGTCCTCTACTCTGAAGCTTCGGTCACTAGCTCAGGCTGGAGAACGAGCGAGGGAGCCCAGTAGATGGCCCCACCCGAGAGTCAGGGGCCCCAGAGCTCTTGTAGCCTTGCTTAGAGGTGACTGTGACCATCACAGGGCTCAGCTATGGCTGGAAGAGTGGTGCTGGGCTGATGGACAGAGATGGCCAGAAAGAGAGGGCAGGGCAGAATTGAAACAACTGGATGTGAGTGCTAGCAGCATCTGCCTTGGGAAGCAGGGCTCCCCGAAAGGCCTCTGTTTACTGTGGAGGAGATGTAGCTTCAGTGTGGTTGCTGGGTAGATGGGGAGCATTTTGCGGTGTAGGGGGAGGTGGGTGTACAGCTTGTGCAAAAGTGCAAAGCGACAAGATGAGGCGATGGAGTCAGGTCAGGTCATTCATCCAGGGTTTGAGAGCCAAAGGGGAGGAAGTTACCGTAAGGTGCTAACAGGCAGGTTCTGATTCTAAGACCCATCTTGTAGTGGAGACCCCTTCACGAGACACGGCCCCCCCCTCAAAAAAACAACTGGGATGGGGGTGAAGGAGCAGGACCTGCTGCCCTGGGCTTGCCCCCACCCTGGCCTCCAGCCTGCTGTGGGAGAGATGATGGGGGGGGGGCAGGACACTGCAGGTGTAGCTGGGCCTGCACTAATTAGGGCCTTGTAGGAGCCCTGCTGAGCCTTTCACTGAGGGCTGTGGGGCAGTGAGGGTAGGGAGGGAGCTCTCTCCCACCCTGCAACCCCCCAAGCAACTCCAGTGTCAGAGACAATGGAAGGGGGTGGGCAGAGTGTCTGCTGAGTCTGGGGAAAGCCCATTGAGGGGCTGCCCTGAGGTCAGTAGCTCCAGCTCTCTCCTGGCAGCTCATCACCCCGTTTCTTTCTTCAGGGTCAAGTGGGACATCCCTGGGTGGGCAATGGCCATAATCCCCGAGTGCCCCAGAAGCAGCTGACTCTTTCCACTTTAGTTTACGTCTCCATGCAAGGGACACAGTCGGGGTGCCCACCAGCCAAGGACATCTGGGTTGCTCAGTTTCCCTTTGCCTGAGTCCTAACTGGACCATTCAAAGCTGGGTGTGCTGGCACGCCTATACTTCCGACACTCAGGAGGATGTGGCAGGAGGATGACCACAAGTTCGAGGTCAGCCTGGCATATAAGAGAGAGTTTGAAGGAAGCTGGGACTGCAGAATGAAATTCTCTCTGTCTCTCTGTCTCCCTTTCTCTGTCTCTCTGTCTCCCTCTCTCTGTCTCTCTGTCTCTCTCTCTCTCTGTCTCTCTCTCTCTCTGTCTCTCTCTCTCTCTGTCTCCCTCTCTCTGTCTCTCTCTCTGTCTCTCTCTGTCTCTCTGTCTCCCTCTCTCTGTCTCTCCCTCTCTCTGTCTCTCTGTCTCTCTCTCTCTGTCTCTGTCTGTCTGTCTGTCTGTCTGTCTCTCTCTCTCTCTCTCTCTCTCTCTCTCTCTCTCTCTCTCTCTCTCTCACACACACACACACACACACACACACACACACACACACACACCAATACCAATACCAATAGAACCAGATGGCTCTGAGAAAAGGTCTCGTCTCATGTTGGGGTCTACAACCCCTCAAAGTGTCAGTCTGTGATTCTGGGGATTTTCAGGAGACACTGGGTAGTAAAGACCCTGCAGAAGGTAGGCAAGGGCAAGGCCTGAGGACTCGCAGTCAGTGTTGAACAGAAAATGGTACTGTTTTGTTTTGTTTTGGTTTGGTTTGGTTTGGTTTGGTTTGGTTTTTCAAGACAGGGTTTCTCTGTGTAGCCTTGCCTGTCCTGGACTCGCATTGTAGCTCAGGCTGGCCTCAAACTCACATCAATCCACCTGCCTCTGGCTCCCGAGTGCTGGGAGTAAAGGCGTGCGTCACTACCACCCAGCCAGAAAATGGTTCTTGAGTAGTTTTCTACAGTGAAGACTCCACACTATGCTCTACGCACACACCCACTCCAGCCACTCCGCCATTCCTGGCTAGAGTTGGCGGTGGATCCGGCAGCCTGGACAGAGGCTGGGGTGCTGGGATGACTCAGAGGCTCACAGTGGTCGCATATTCTTTCTCCTATTTTCCTCTGTGGTCATCAGCAGGCAGGAGCTGGGAGCACAGCCCCTGTGCTGGGCATCAGGGCTGTCTCTTGGTTTGGGGCTAAGGTGGAGGCACCTGTTGGTTCTGATGTGGGAATGATGAGCTGATGGAACCAGTTAGAGCCTTCCAGAACTCAGCCAGCCCAGTGTGCTGAGCACAGCAGAGCCCACCCCTCACAGCTCTCCCCCACACGGGCAGCCAGTCCAGAGCAGCTGTGCCTCATCTTCCTTCTCTCTGTCCCTCAAAGCACTGAGGGACTAGAAAGAAGGAGTTCTTTTAACTCTGCCATGGGCACTTTCCACAACTCCTGGTTGGGGGGGGGCTGCTGGATGGAAGGCTCCCTTAACCTGAGGGTGTCTCTTCCCTGAGCACCCAGTCTGGTCCCAGGACCATCTCACTGCCCCTTCATCCCCTTTGCACCTCACCTGTCCATCTTGGCCTCCACATGGCCCACCCATCCTGCTCTTTATCTCCCTTGGCCAGCCTGATGGTCACCATCTTAATGTCCCTGGAGTTTCACATAGTTCAGTCATGCCTTGTCTTTTCTGTCCCTTTGATATTAGGCTCTCAGTTGGGGTAGTCATTGATTTGCCTCACGTAGTGGCAGCTGAAGGGCATCCAACAGCTAGAACAGAAGTGCCTAAAGAAAGGAAGAGAGGCGGGAGGGGGCCGTGGTGGCGCATGCCTTTAATCCCAGCACTCAGGAGGCAGAGGCAGGCGGATTGCTGCTGCGAGTTCGAGACCAGCCTGGTCTACAAAGTGAGTCCAGGACAGCCAAGGCTACACAGAGAGACTCTGTCTCAAAAAAACTGAAAAAGAAAAGAAAAAAGAAAGAAAGGAAGGAAGGAAGAGAGGAAAGAGCCCCAGGGAACAGGGAGTGAGAGGGAAGGAGCTGGCCCTGGGCTGATCTGTAAGAAATGGGGGATGGTGTGGGTTTCTTCCAAGGATCCTAGAAGTGGAAGAAGAGGGGAAGGAAAAGGAGCCTGCAGGGAGAGGGGGGGACGCGCCTGATGATGTGTGGGGTAGCCCTCTTGTGAAAATGGGTGCAAGAGCAGGAGGAGGCTGAGGGGGAGCCATTGGGGATGGGTGACAGGGCTGGCCTGAGGGACAAATTCAGGGTAGGCAGCTGGTCCCTCACCCCAGGAGGGATGTCTTCTGGATCCTGCCTCTGATAAAGATGGAGCTCCTTCAGGGGCAGAGGGAAGAAGGCAGGTATCTGGTACAAGGGCAGTAGGCAGCTCTGGTAGGGAGTGGGCCACCCTCCTCTGGCCACCCTGGCTAGACTCAACCTTGAGGTTTTCAGATAGTCCGCACACTGGGTCCTCGCAGGGAGCCGCAGAGGAATGGTGCACGTGCTGTGAAAGCAGCTTAAATGACTGGGAAGGCACAGGCAGGGACACTGGCTTCTTCTGGGACCAGCCATGCCCTTTCCCACACCCTACTACAATCATGCCAGGGACCCTAAGCCAGGCTTTTTCTGTGCCCACCTCCCCTGAACCCTGTGTCTGTGGGTGACTCAGTTCCTTTCCAACACCCCACTCATCTGGTCTGGCCAAATCAACTTGTCTTCACTGTGTTACTGGTGCACCCCCCCTCCCCCCAGAATCTCTGATCCCTGAGAGAGACTAGCTATGGTACTCCATTACCACAGACAAGGAACTGTGGCCTCCAAAGGTAAGCTTCCTAGATGACAGTCAATGGATCTCACTCTGGGAGCTGAGCTCTCTTCTCGTGTGTGTGTGTGTGTGTGTGTGTGTGTGTGTGTGTGTGTGTGTGTGTGTGTACACTCTTCTTGGTAACACTCTTCCCCTCTCCTGCCCCCCTCCCCCTCCCCTCCCCCCTCGTTCCCCTCCCCCACCCAAGGCTGTCCAGTGAGCTGGGGGGACCTGGCCAGGGCTTGGTGGAGGAAGCAGAGGCTGCAGCACCTTATCCCACAGAGCCCATCAGTGCAGGGTGAAGGGAGGACAATGCAGGATGGGGGGGGGGGAGGCTGGGGGGGGGGCTGGGGAAGGTCCCAGGAGGCCACAGCTGCGGCCCAGAACTTTTTGGAAAATTGAAGCGGAGTTATGAAGAGGGAGTCGGTGAGGTGGGGGGCTGAGGCCAGAGGGGAAGCACATGGGGTGGGGAGCTCAGCAGGCTTGGGCAGGGCTCTGAGGAGCCCTCTGCCCCCCGTGCCCTCCTCCAGCATCCTGCAGGTGTCGAGACAGTGGGGGGTCTGTGGCAGGGGCTTGACCCTTACAGCAATGGTGGCTGGCGCTGTCACAGCTAATGACCCTGATGGCCCAGGCTGAGGAGGAGGTGGGGGTGCAGAGAGGGCAGGAGACAGAGGATGCTACTCTCTCTCTCCCTCTCTCTCCTCTCTCCCTCCCTCTCTCTCTCTCTCTCTCTCTCTCTCTCTCTCTCTCTCCTGTGTGTGTGTGTGTGTGTGTGTGTGTGTGTGTGTGTGTGTGTTCGCGCGCGCGTGCATCCCCCCCCCACATGCAGGCGCATGCATACATTTCTCTTGGAGGCAGAACATGGTTGGACTTAGGGGTGAGACCCTCACACATCCCTCCCCTCCCCCAGCCTACAGGACCGTGTGCAGCGTTAATGGCCCTCTGGTGGTGCTGGACCAGGTCAAGGTAAGACTCTTCAGTCCCTTTCCTGGCCCCCTAGGCTACATCCAGGATTTCTTTTAAGCTGTCCATCTAGAAGTTTTGTGTTATTCTGCCTAACTCTGTCACTCCTCAAGTCGCCTGCAAGGTTTCCTCTTCACGCTTTGTCTGTGAGAAGCTGTAAAGGGCCCAGGGCTGCGGAGGTGGGGGCTGGGGTGAGTGCTGGCCCTAGGAATTCTGTTCTCCGTTGACTGGCCCACCTTCATCACTTAGTCTCTCCCTTTTCCGCTCCCTCTCCCTCCCCTGACTCAAGGGCCAGGGCCCAGGGCTTTATGCGCGCCAGGCAAGCACTTTGTCCTGAGCTGTATTTCTCTCTTTGTCTGATTTTGTTGACAGCCAGCCTGGTTTCTTTTAGGCCCAAGTTGGTATTCTCTGTTGAGATTTTCCTCTTCAGGCTGACAGTCCGTCCTTTCAGGTGAGAGGGCAAACGCTGAGGACAGTTGCGGTTTCAGAGCCCCAGGCTCACACGGAAGGGAGCAAGGACGACGCGAAAAGTGGGACTTTTGTGGTAGAAACGAAAATTTCCTTTGTCTCTCCGCTCTTGGGCGCCCTCTTGTGGTCGAGATCCCAAAATGCTGCGCTTCCCTGTCTCTTGCCTCCTAAGAGCAATCGGGGTTGAGAAGGGCCTGTCCTGGAGCAACCCCACATGGCGGTGGCTCACAGACCGCTCAGAGAAGAGGGGCTTCGCGTCTTTTCATCAGGACAAATAAAACCGCCTTCAGTGACCCTCATCGCTGAAAAATCTCAGCAGGGAAGGCCTGGGAGAGTGGCTCCACTCTGGTTACTAGTCTATCCACCACTCCCCCGAGACCGGTTAGGTCACTTAGTCTGTGGCCATCAGGGGACAGAATGGCAGCCACAGGGATGGTAACTTCCGGCACTATAACATATCATTAAATGTTATTGTATTTTAATAGTAAAAACTAATACATTCTTCTTCTACCCAGAAAAACAAAGGAAAGCCCTTGAGCATCTGTCCCTTTGTCCCCAGTGCCGTGAGACCCGCGATCTATGCTCATATGTAGGTGAACAACGCAGGTGCGGAGAGACACCTGTGCCCGTTAGATGGTGACCCATCAGGTTGCGTTTCTGAGTATACTGATATTTGTGAGGCTTAATCTTTAACATCAACTGCACTGGATTTTAGAATCACGTAAGGGTCATGCCACTGGGAAATGTGTGTGAGGACATTTCCAGAGAGGTGTCATTGAGAACGGAAGACTTGCCCAAAATGTGAATAGCTCCGTCCCATTAGGTGGGGTCCCGGGGTGAATAAAAAGAAGAACGGTAGAACAGACGCTGAGTACCAGAACCCGTTTCTTCCGCGGCCAGCCACTTCAAGCTCTGCCCAAGCCTTTCCCACCATGGTGGACTGTACCCTCTCAGACCATGAGCCAAAACAAGCCTTCCTTTAAGTGGCTCTTGTCAGGCAAAGAGGCGGGGCGGGGGGGGGGGAGGGGAAGCTAACGCAGATTCATTGAGCAATCCCATTCCGTTTGCGGGCTGTGCTGTTACAAACAGTTCACGAGTGCACATCCTTTCATACTGACTCTCGTTGCTGTATGTTGTTGTATGTTCAAAGGGTAACTGTAATTAAAGGCGTGTTTCAGGAGCAGAGTGAGTGCTTAGCAAACTCACTACCTTGGATGTTATTCCCAGCACCACAAGTAAATAAACACACAAATAAATATTGGTATCAGGACGGAAGTGCTTCTTCTGAAAAGTGCAGTGATCTGGCTCCCAGAGGGTCTGTGGGAGGACCTCCCCCTGCCCCCCCCCCATGTCACATCCCTGTAGCCCTTGAATGTGGTCTTATCTGTGATGTTGCTGTAAGCGTTTTACTGACTGAGCATCTCCCTAGCGCCGCCCCCCCCCCCCCCGCCGTCTGTCTGTCTGTCTGTCTTCCCCCACCCCCCATCCGCCATTTGTCTCTCTCCCTCCCCTTTCCCCTTCTCTCTCCCCATCACCCCTCCACCTCACCCCCATCTCTCTCTCTCTCTCTCTCCTCTTTCTTTTCAGGTGCCATCAGAGGCCAACTGGAGTTAGAGGATTTTGTGAACTCTTAACCACTGAGCCATCTCCAGAACCCCGTAGACACTTTAAACTCTCTCCTCCAACTTTTAAGATATTGATTTTTTAAAAAAATCTTTTAATCCATTAATAAGATGAACTTCACCAGAGTGTTCCCTGTTAGAGTAACCTTGGGGTCTTGAAATCAGTGCTGTGTGTTTACCTTCATTTTAATTTTTTCCTGTTTTCCCCCCACTTTGGGTTTGTGACCTGGACTTCTTATAATTGCTGGACCTTATTTGTGAATGTTCAGTTAAGATTTTGGGATCTCTGACTGTGAGCAGGCAGCCTACAATTTTCCCATAACGGTTTTATTTTTGTGTCAAGGTCATGTTTGCCTCATAAAATGAATTAAACCCAGTGCTCCCCACCCCAAGGCCTTTGAAAAGCTTAAGAAAATTTCAAATTCTTTGTCCTTTCTTGTTAGAATTTCCTGGCATAACTCTCAGTGGTCGATGTGGTAAACTTTAAACTTACAGAATCAGCCAAGGAAGGCAGTGCACAGGCTTAATGCCAGCACTCAGGAGACAGGGGCAGGTGGAACTCTGAGTTGAAGGCCAGCCTGGTCTACACATCTAGTTCCAGGCCAGCCAGAGCTACACAGAGAGACATTCACCAAAAAATGATGAGATCATCTGCCTTTCTATTACTTTTCAATTGGCTCTGGTTTGAGTTGTTTCCTCCTATCTTCATTCATTTCTTCTAAATCCTGATATGTGCATTTCTTCCTATTGTTTTCTGAATCTGATTAGTAGAGCTTGTGGTGGTTTATTTTCCCAATAGCTATTTGTTCTCTTTTCTTTTTCTTTTGAATATTTATTTTGTTTTTATTTGTGCATGCACGTGTACATGATCAATGCTCACAGAGACCAAAAGAGAGTGTTGGATCCACTGGCCCTACCTTGTTTTCTCTTCCTCCCTTTCTCTCTCTCTCTCTCTCTCTCTCTCTCTCTCTCTCTCTCTCTCCCTCCCTCCCTTCCTCCCTCTCTCTCTCTCCCTCTCTCTCTTTCTCTCTCTTCCTTCCTTCCTTCCTTTTTCTATTATGAATAATGCTTCCATGAGAATTCACATTCAATATTTTATATGAATATATATGTGTTTATTTCTCAGGTAGATATCTAAGAGTAAAACTGCTGAGGTCGAATGTAACTGCACTTTAACCTTTTGAAAAACTTCACCTTGCCTTGTGTGTTATTTTTGTATTGTGTTAAACAATTGTGTTATTTCTGTATTGTGTTATACACAAAGTGCATTGGCTTATTCGCCACCCAGTAGAGTAAGAGGGTCCCAATTTCTCCATATCCTTAGTAATGTGTTATCTGTCTCGATGCTGCTGCTGCTGCTGATGATGATGATGATGATAATGATGATGATGGTGATAGTGATGATGATGGTGGAGATGATGATGATGATGATGGTGATGATGATGATGGTGGTGGTGATCACAGCCACCCTAACCGGTGTGCAGTGGCAGCTCATCATGGTTTTGGCTTTCATTTTCTTACTGACTAAGGAGACTAGCCATGAATATGTTGCTCCCTGCCTACTAGCCATATCTGCATCTCTAGAGAAATGCCTATTCAAAGCTTTAATCAAGTCCTTCTCATCATAGAAGTCCTTTATATATTTTGTTTATTAACCTTACTTGTGTTTAGATTCCTAAGCATTACACAGACATCAGGAATGGGTGTCACTGGTTCATGGTGACACCTGGAAAACAGGGAATCCTTTTTCTGGTGACAGGTGTGCTCCTCCTCGGTGCTCAGGAGACCTGGGTGGCCGCAATGGCCACTTTGTGCTACTGTGCCCGTCCCACCCCTGCCTGATGCTATGCTCACAGCTTGCCTGTGATGCATAATTAGACGTGGGCCACAAACTTGCACTAAGCGGGGAGCTTTGGCTTTAACACGTACTTCTGATTAAAGTCACAGTTCACCGCAGAGCACCTCTTCCCAAACAAAATCTCCTTCCCCACACGGGGCACAAGAGGACAAACAGTAGCTTAGGACCCGAAAAAGGAGACATGGGGAAGTGGCAGGTCCTTCACACTGGGTGGCTCTTCTCCCTAACAGTTTGCCCAGTATGCTGAGATTGTCAACTTTACTCTCCCTGATGGGACTCAGAGGAGTGGCCAAGTGCTTGAAGTGGCTGGGACCAAAGCCATTGTTCAGGTACGTGCGTGCGCCAGTGACAAGAGTGAACTCACAGCCCCTGTGCTGCCTTACAAGGACCTATTTCCCAGAGAATACCCTGCTCAGAGCTGTGCACTCTGAGTGCCTGCCATGGGAAGCCTCACTCTTTCCAGGCAAGCCCCTAAGCAACGGTTCCTAACTCATAGGTGTTTGAAGGGACCTCAGGGATTGATTCCCAGAAGACCACATGTGAATTCACGGGGGACATCCTGCGGACTCCTGTGTCAGAGGACATGCTGGGTGAGAATGGGGTGGCAGGCCGGGTGCCCCTCTCACAAAGCCCTTCACAGCCTGTACAGGCGTGTTTCCTATGTGCCCCCTGAGGCTGGAAGTTATACTTTTTCTAGCTCCCATCCCCAGGACAGGGCCCAATATATAGAACATGCTCATGGTCCCAGGCCAGTGACAGGGTCACTCTAAAATGCCTTGTCTGTGAAAATTCCCAAAAGAGGAAGGAAGATGCCCTGCTCCTTGCAGGGACAGTCAGGGAAGTGTGCTGTCTGTGGAGGGCTGGAGGCTGGGGAGGCGAGGAGCACAGGATGATGGATTCTGGAGGAATGTGTGGGACTGGCGGCCGACCGTGCAGAGGCTGCGAGCCGGCCCTGACACCTTCCTGAACCCCTTGTCCCTCCCAGGTCGGATTTTCAATGGCTCCGGCAAACCCATTGACAAAGGGCCTGCTGTCATGGCAGAGGAATTTTTGGACATCAACGGTGAGAGAGTGGAAGCTGTGTGTGGCTTGGAGGACATACACCCAGCAACTGTCCCGCCCAGGCCATCCTTTGTGCCACCTACCCTTGGAAGTCCTACACAGTCCCATGGCGGGTCAGATGAACAGGCAGATAAGCAAAGGCCTCCCTGTCCCCAGATCCACCATAGAACCCCTGAAATGCACCCCCCCCCCAGATTTTACCATCGCACAGCACCTCCGGCCATCCTCTGTAGCCTTCAGCTCCCTAGGCTCTCCCCTGGGAGCTAAGTAGGGGAGACTCACAGCAGTGACAGATCCCTTCCCAGGACCCCAGCTATTCCCAAGGAGACCCTCCTGACTCCCCCAACCTCAGCCCATCCGTTTTCTGAGGCAGTAACGGAGGCCTGCGGAGCCCGCTCATTTGACCAAGGCCACACAGCAAGCTAGCGGCAAAGCACACATCTGACCCCACATAATCTTTGAGCCGCCCCCTCTGGTGCTCTGATCACCATTCAGGTGTCTAAGTGTGGAGGAGGTCTGTCTAGCTGAAGGCCTCACTTCCTGCCGCCTGCTTCTGAGGTGCCTTAGGGCAATGCTGTCTAAGATAGCATGGATCCATGGCTGTTTAAACTTGAACCAATCCTCCCCCCACCCCCCAAAAAAGGAAATTTCCTTTTAAATTGCATTTCATATGCACAAGAGCTATGGGTGCCTGGGTGGCACTGCCCCCCCCACACACAGTTAGAGCAGAGACCCATAGCTGCAGAAGGTGCTGTTGAACAGGCTGGTTGGCAGAAAGAGACCGTGGGGGTTGGGGGTGCAGGGAAGGGCTGACCCTGGCTCCATGACCACCCCTCTCAGGCCAGCCAATCAATCCCCATGACCGAATCTACCCGGAGGAGATGATCCAAACGGGAATCTCCCCCATTGATGTCATGAACAGCATCGCTCGTGGCCAGAAGATCCCCATCTTCTCTGCGGCTGGACTCCCCCACAATGAGGTAAGGGATGATTAAGCAAGGACCAGGGACAAGAGGAGGCCCGGGCCTCCCGGCTAGCGCTGAGCACTTCTGCGCCAAGCAGAGAGTAGGAGTCGTCAGCATCCACCCTGGCTGGTGTTTTCCTGACAGCTCAGGGTCAGGGTCGCATGAGAGCCACCCCCCAACACACACAGTCACACACTGCCCCCAGGGAATGGCTGCACGCTGTCCCTAGTGAATGAGGTGCTTGCTGGCTTCAGGGAGCCCAAGTGGAGTCCAGTGGAGAAGCCCTGCTCTGCTGAGCGGAATCCTTGTACTAGTGATGGCCTGACGCCCCCACCAGACACGAGCCACTGGTGTGACAGTTTCTAGATATCCCTTCCTCACCCACCACTCCTGACCATGCTAACTCTCTTTCAATAGTCGTCTCCTCCTCCTCCTCCTCCTCCTCTTCTTCATCCTCCTCCTCTTCTTCTTCCTCCTCCTCTTCTTCCTCCTCCTCCTCTTCCTCCTCCTCCTCCTCCTCCTTCTTCTTCTTTCTCCTCCTCCTCCTTCTCCTCCTCTTCTTCTCTTCTTCTTTTTAAATGAAAGGAACCTGACTACTTCTAAGTCAGGTGGAGGAGAAAGCTTTATTTTATTTTATTTTAAGATTTATTTACTATGTATACAGTGCTCTGCCTGCATGTACACCTGCAGGCCAGAAGAGGGCACCAGATCACATTAGAGATGGTTGTGAGCCACCGTGTGGTTTCTGGGAATCGAACTCAGGACCTTTGGAAGAGCAGTCAGCGCTCTTAACCTCTGAGATATCTCTCCAGCCCTTCAATAGTCTTCTTCCCCAACACATCTTGGTTATGGACGGAGAGCTCTCATAGACACACACACACACACACACACACACACACACACACACACACACACACACACACTAGTCTCACGGCCACACAGGAGGCTGTGGGAGGGGCAGCCTCTGAAAGGCTCAGTTATCCTAAGCTAATCTGCCCAATTTCACATCAAGACTATTGTTCTTCTGGGCTCTGCCCTGATCCCTGTGACAAGTACCTTCAGCTCCTTAGGAGCCAAAAGAACAGACCATCCCCAACCCTGGGAAAGGCTGCAGGATCCAAAGCAGCCCCTCACTTCAGGGTTTGGACTCCATCCAAAGTCTCTAACCACCCATCCTCCTCAGTGATGCTCAGCAGGCCAGACACAGGGCTCTGACCCTGACAGCCTCCCTCCTGGCCCATCTCCTCTCAGATTGCTGCCCAGATCTGTCGCCAGGCTGGGCTGGTGAAGAAATCCAAGGCCGTGCTGGACTACCACGAGGACAACTTTGCCATCGTCTTTGCAGCCATGGGGGTAAGGGAACCTGGAGACCAGCTCTGGGAGCTGTGAGAAGCAGCCCTTTGCCTTGGCTCTGGCATCGCCTACTCTGATGGGAGACACCAGCCCTACATCCCAAGAAGCCCCTAAAGTGCAGGCCAGTATGGAGGCAGAGACCATGGCATGACCAGTGGGGGCAGGGATGGAGTCAGTGGCCAGGGCGGGGTGACCTTGAGGCATCCCAAGGGCTCACCTGTACACTCAGTGACTGCTAAGCTGGTTGGTCCCCAAGATTTGCTGCAAAAAGCTGGGTGTGACTAAGCAAGCCCTGCCCTTGGCCACATGGCCTGCCTGTAGCTCTCCTGCTATGTGCCTAGGTGAACATGGAGACAGCCAGGTTCTTCAAGTCAGATTTTGAGCAGAATGGAACCATGGGAAATGTCTGCCTCTTCCTAAACTTGGCCAATGACCCTACGTGAGTTTTTCCTATGCTCAGACTGCCTTTGGGACCTGATCCTTCCCTAGATCTGAGATATTGGGGTTCAGAACTTCTCAGAACTACAGCCATGGGTCAGAGCTGTGCAAATAACTCTTGGTTGTACAGGAAAACTGAGGCCTGGGGCAAGCTAGGGAGCCCTGAGTCACCGCCACAAGGTCATCGCTGGAGAGACCATTGTTTGTGGCATTTATTTAGAAAATGCTCTTTTGAAAGTTTTGAAGATGGCATCTCAAGTCTGGGGTTCACATGAATGAAATTTAAACTATCCAGGGTATTAAGGGTACCCCCAAACTAAGTACCAGGATTCTAGGGGCTGGGATGGCATTGCTAAGGGAAGATCCACAGGGCCAGAGCCCCGGAACTAAAAGTGGTCAGCTAAAGGAAGCTTGCTCAGGAGAGCTTCAGATAGGAAAGGGACATTTTTGGCTCACCTCGGATGGTGGACCAGTGTTGCCAGAAAGTGCCCACTCTCGAGAACCATTGTCTTGACCAGAAGGCCTAAGCTGGGACCATCTTATCCATTCCTCTGCGCCACACACATGCCATCTTCCCAGCTGACCTTATGCTTAGTTCTGGGGTTCATGGGGCTCAGGCCTGGGCCTCCGGGCTCTCAGCATTGCCATGCTTGGCTTCCAGGATTGAGCGGATCATCACGCCACGCCTGGCACTGACCACAGCTGAGTTCCTTGCCTACCAGTGTGAGAAGCACGTGCTGGTCATACTGACCGACATGAGCTCCTATGCGGAAGCTTTGCGGGAGGTATGTTGACTGACAGGTGTCACATTCAAACCACCCCCGCCCTGTCCCTCTCTTGGTCTCACACCCACCCAGATCTGTGCCTGCTCCTCTGAGGGCTCAGTCACGGCTGGCCGGTTCCTCTTCTCTCCCCCCTAGTCCAACTTTCTAATCTCCTTTCCCGAGTCTAGCCTTGCACCTGCTGACATAGCCACTGTTGTGGATACTACAGGTCTCAGCTGCCCGAGAGGAAGTGCCAGGGCGCCGTGGCTTCCCTGGATATATGTACACAGACTTAGCCACCATCTATGAGCGAGCTGGCCGCGTGGAGGGCCGGGGTGGCTCCATCACGCAGATCCCCATTCTCACCATGCCCAATGACGGTAGCCTCCAGCACCCTCACCCTTCTAGAACCCGCCCTCCCTTTCCACCAGCCACCCCATCACTCCCACACTGAAAGCAGTCCCCGAGCAGACGAGAACCCAGCCTCCCACACTGAGGACAGGGCATTTGCTTGCAGATATCACCCACCCGATCCCAGACTTGACTGGCTTCATCACAGAGGGACAAATTTACGTGGACAGACAGCTACACAACCGCCAGGTACTGTTTCCTTCCAATATCTGCCCCCTTGCCCGAACATCTGTGCCTTGCCACTAAAGCCAGTGGGGAAAGTGCTATGTATCACTCCTGTGCAAGAAAGAGGAGAGGCCGGCCCAAAGTCACACCAGCAGGAGTCTGTGCTCGCAGCTAGCCATAGGCTAGCCCAATTAATTGACCATTGAACTTGAGAAAATGATCCTAACTCTCTGGGTCCGTGTTTTATGTCTCACACCAATGTACTGGGGAGGGGAGGAATACATTAGCATATCTGAAACATATGGAAAGCACTAAATGTAAGGCTTTTCTCTTCCTGTTACAGTTATTTGCTTTGGTGACACTAAATAAGGATAATAGGGCTGGGGGTGTAGGTCAGTTGTCAGTCGCTTATGAGCCTGGCAAGCGTGTAGGAAGCCCTGCGTTCTGACCCCAGCATTGCAATTCTAGCACAAGCCTGCCATCCTAGAGCTAGCAAGGAGGAGGCAGGAAGGCCAGAAGCTCAAAATTATCTCTAGTTACGAAGCAAGTTTGAGTCCAGATAGCCTGGGGTATAAGAAATATTGTCTCAAAACATGCACGAGCACACACACACACACACACCCCTCCCACTCACACAAATGCACACACACACATGCACTCACACACATACGTATACACACATACACACACATTCACACACATATGCACACACACATATGCACACACATACGTATGCACATACATACACACATTCACACACATAAACACACAGATGCTATTAAGATTCAACTTGTTTGTACAAATAATCAAATGTTTTGAAATAGAAAGAGTTTTATTCATTACTCTCACCTCATTGCTCCTGGCTCCAGCTTCCTTCCTGCATGGACTCACCTATGTAGACAACCCTCACTCTCTCCCACCTGGTAACTGAGGCCTAGAATCTGTGGGGAATAACGCAGGTGGCATGCGGCCCGCTCACTGCTCACTTTTCTGTAGACTGAGTCGGAGTCTCCTGAGAAGGGTGTGGAGAGCCTGGGTCCTGTCACCTGCCCCTCTCTTGTGCTCCCTAGGTTTATCCCCCCATCAACGTGCTCCCTTCCCTGTCACGGCTGATGAAGTCTGCCATAGGCGAGGGCATGACCAGAAAAGACCACGGAGATGTCTCCAACCAGCTCGTAAGGAAATGGGTAGTGGATGCGGGTAACTGAGCCCCAACTGAACTAGAAGGTCCTGGGGGTGGGATGCATGGGGGGGGGGGGGGAAGGCAGGGATCAAAGCTCGTCTCCAGCAGGGGGAGCTCACTCTGCAGGGGTGGTGAGCCCACGCTCCCTCGCTCCCTCCGATAGTACGCCTGCTACGCCATCGGGAAGGATGTGCAGGCCATGAAAGCGGTGGTCGGGGAGGAGGCGCTCACCTCTGAGGACCTGCTCTACCTGGAGTTCCTGCAGAAGTTCGAGAAGAACTTCATCAACCAAGGTGGGGCGCAGCGGGGGCCGGGGCCGGGCCGGGGGGCCGGGGCCAGGAGCGCCTGGACCTCCCCTCACCCCCTGCATGGTACCCAGGTCCCTACGAGAACCGCACGGTGTTCGAGTCGCTGGATCTAGGCTGGAAACTGTTGCGCATCTTCCCCAAAGAGATGCTAAAGCGCATCCCGCAGAGCATGACGGACGAGTTCTACTCCCGCCAGGGGGCGCAGCAGGACCCCTCGTCCGACACGGCGCTTTAGGGCAGCCCCAGGCTGCAGCCTCTGATTTACAGTTTAAGCTCATGGTTTTTTGCCCTAAGTTGACAGGAGTATCTTTTGGTGTGAGTGGGTGGGTGTGCTTTTATTGGGAAAGTGCTTAGAATGGAAGCGGGGGTGGGGGAGGGGGACACTCCAGAATATTAAGTTGACATTCTACTACTGAACTCCACCTCAGTCCTGTATTTTATTTTAGAAGCCCCACCTCCAAAGATGTACCTGAAATGGAAAATAAAAACAATAACTGAGATGAATTTGTCTCCGATGAAAACAAGCTGGGAAAATTTTGCTAATTGCTGAAGGTGCACATGATACCATGTGGTCTGTAAACATATTTAAAGAGAAAATTCTGCCTGGCATGGTGTTACACGCCTTTAATCCCAGCACTTGGGAGGCAGAGGCAGCAGATCTCTGTGAGTTCGAGGCCAACCTGGTCTACAAAGAGGGTCTAGAACAGCCAAGACTACACAGAGAAACCCTGTCTCGAAAAACCAAAACCAAAACCAAAAAAAACAAAACAAACAAAACAAAACAAAAAGTAAAAAGAAAAGAAAACTCTAGTTGAGCATAATAAAGCACACTTTCAACCCCACTGCTTGGGAGGCAGAGGCAGGTAGATCTCTATGAGTTTGAGGCCAGCCAGGGCCGCAGAATGAGGCCCTGTCTCCAAATAAATAAATAAGTAAATGGAAAACTGAGATGAATTAGTGCCTTAGCGGCTGTACCAGAATTCCTCTTTGGGAAGTATTTACCGTTAAAATGAGAGCTGCGCTGGCAGAGTGGTGAAGAGTTTGCACAGAATTCAGAAAGCCTTGGGTCCCAGTCCCTGCACTAAATAAACTAGGTGTGGTGGCATGCTCTTGTAATCCCAACACTTGGGAAGTAGAGGCTGGGGGACCAGAAATTCAAGGTTATCCTCCCCTACATAGCCAGCCGGAGCTACATGAGACACTATTTCAAAAAATAAAATGAAGTAAATTATGAAAGGGCTGGGACTATAGCTCACTAGTAAAATATTTGCCTATTACACGCAAAGTCTGTGGGTGGATTCCTACCACTCAAAATATAAATATAATAACACTGGCCACCAAGCTCTATTATCCTGATTACCTGAGTTCAGTCCCCACAAGAGACATGGTGGAAAGAGAACACCAACTCCCAAAGTTATCTTCTGGCTTTCACATGTGCACTCATGCAAATAAATCAATGTTGTGGGGGCGGGGAGTTAGCTGTGTGTGGTGGTGCACACTTTCATCCCAGCACTAGGAAGCAGAGGCAGGTGGACCTCTGTGAGTTCCTGGCCAGGCAGAGCTTCATAGTGAGACCCTGGCTCAAAGAATGAGGGGAGAGGGGAAGCAGGATGAGTCTTCTAAATTCCAGATGTCCAGGCTGCCTGCTTGTCCTCCATGCCGTCCTCCCCAGATCTCCGGGCACTGCAGTTACAGGTGGTTGTGAGGCACCGTTGGGTTCTGAGAGCCAAACCTGAGTCTTCAGCAGAGCAGCCTGTACCTTTAACTGCTGAGCCATCTCTCCAGCTCTGTTGCTATTACTTTACTGTACACTTTCACATCTGCCACTGGGAACCTTGCTCTGTTTTTTCAGTGTGATTTCCAATTCCAGAATGCTCACTTTGTTCTCTCTAAATAACAACTCTGCACTAACGTGCTTTGGGCCCCTTCTCAAGCAGTTTGTGTGTTGCCCAGCTTTTTTGTTTTTCCCTCTGCTTGGGGGCTATGGATTTTCATTTCTTTGTTCATCTCACTTTTTCTTCTGAAAACTACTATTTTCAGTAATGGGCGCTAGCAACTCTGACCAGCCCGTGCCCCTCTCTGGGACTTTGTTTTGTTGCCAATGTGTTGGTGCCTGAGATGAGTGCTTTTCGTGATGTCTGTCCCCTCTCTTGAAGCCTCGGATATGCTTATGTCTAGAAACAGCCCCGCAGACGCAGCCACTCTGGGACTGTGATGGTTTAAGCAGGATCCTTGTTGACTGTCTGTCTGATCTTTGTTTACCTCTCTGCCTCTGCTGACGTTGCACCCAGCTTTTAGGCCTCACTGTTCCCAGCCTCTTGTTCTAGTTCCCAGGATGCCTCTGGGGAGATCATTTTTTATCACAGACCTGATTGATGTGTGTTCTGACCTAAGAGAGCTCTTGTATGCTGTCTCTCCGGGATTCCTCTGGTAAACCAGTTGACCTACTAGCTTTTTTTATTACTTCCCACCCAAATCTCCAGGATTTGAACTTCTCCACACTTAGAAAAAAAAAAAAACCAACCATGTCCTTGGATAGGGATCTTTAGAAATTCCGATCCCCGCAGATTGACTGGGTGTAACCCCCAAGTCCCTGCTGTGGGTGAGTGGACCACTTTTCTCAGTGACATCTTGGTCAGAACTCAAGGCTCTCCACCTCGGAGAGGAATAGCTGCCCTACTGCCAAGGGCTTGGTGAAGAAGAGCTTTCTGCCTTTCCACCCCATTCCCCAGGCTGTGGCCTAGAGCTGGTGACAGGAGAGAGAGGCAAAATGGCTTCTTTCTCTTTCCAGTAAAATGTCATATATCTTCAGAGCTGCAGAGACAGGAAGCCCCGTTTTCTCAGCCACACACCCCCAATTTGGAGCTTCTGGAGTTTTGTGAAGGAGGGCGGGGCTAGGAATGCGACAAGCCTAGGGTGCCACAGAGCCCTCCTGTTTTACTAAGATTTCGATTTTTGTGACCATTTCCTCATTTTTATATACATTAGGGCAATGCTGGTCTTGTTTTCTTTTAACTGTTAGTTTTGAGAGACTTTCACTATGTAGCCCTGGAACTCACTGGGTAGACCAGGGTCAGACTTGAGGCCATCTTCCTGTCTCTGCCTCTGGAATGCTGAGACTGCAGGCGTGCACTGGCTCATCTGTTTTGTTTTTGTTTTTATTGTTGTTGTTGTTGTTGTTTTAAATAGTTTCCATCTATTATGGCTGTTTCTGAGGGTTGTATCTGCAGAGCTCCTGTGCCTCCACTTCAGAAGTGGAGGCCAAGTACAGAGATCCTGATCTATGCTTGCTCTATATATCGGGCACCTAGAATATGTCAGAATCAGTCTCTCTGTCTCTCTCACAGAGTCTCTCTCTCTCTGTCTCTGTCTGTCTGTCTGTCTCTCTCTGTGTGTGTGTGTGTGTGTGTGTGTGTGTGTGTGTGTGTGTGTATCTATGAGTGTGTATGAGAGAGTAGTGTGGGCATGGGGCATACACACAGGAACCTTCCTGTCTTCACCTTCTGGGTGCTGGGGTTGCAAGCATGTTATCAGCACTCCTGACTTTTTACATGGGCTCTGGGGATCTGAACTTGGGTCCTCATGCTTGTGTGGTAAGCGCTTTACCAGCTGAGCCATCTCACCACACCCAGCAGCATCTCATTCTGGATGCCTCTTGGGATCATGGTGGACGGTCATGGTACTTAGCGGGTAGTTGCTTAAGCAAGCTCCTGGACTGGCCAGCCACAAGGATACTAATTGCCCATCTGGAAGCACCAGCGGAGGAGACTAGATATCTGGCCATCAGGCCTTTCTTTCAGAGCCTTGGGAACGTCTCTGAGACACATGTGAAGGATCTGTTTAAAATGGCTGTGGTAATGGAGTGCTAGGGGAAGGAGATGGGGGAGGCCACAGAGTTTTCTGGAACAGACCTTTCTCCAGTGCTTCCAACACCCCAGATACCTGTCTTCCTCCAATCTGATCCCAAGGGCAGATGCTCCTGCCCTGCTTGCTAAGACTTGTCATTCAAATCCCACTTCTCTCCCAAACACAGATGCCCTCCCCCACAAAGACAAGACTAGCTCTCCTGGCACCCAGGATACTGACCTGGAAACCCTATTTCCTGCCCATCACCAGCACAGCCAGACCTCGGGCCCCAAGAGAACACCCTGACTGCCGGCAGCTAACTCAGTCCCCGCCTCTGCCCTGATACCATCCTCACAGAAGCGCACGCTAACCCACAGAGTGGAAGCTGGCTCAGCGCCCAGGCCAAGCCCCACGCGGGTATGCCCCTACTTGGACAAGCCAGGCCCGCAGTCCCAGGGTAATTCCTCACTCTCATCTGCTGTTCCCCAACAATGCAGAGGTGACTCTAAGTGTTCCTTGGGTGTCGCAGTGTCCTAGCCCACACAGCTCATTCCAAGGGCCATTATCCCTAGTCACTGTACCCCGTGGAGGATTTAACTGAAGAGCTTTCTACTAACTAGACTTTCCCGAAAGTGACAGAAATCCAACTCAAACTAGCTTGGGCTTCAGAAGGAGCTTGAGATTATAGGATGGTGGGGGGCAGCAAGCCTTGCATCCTGGGGATGGTACGTTTCTGAGTCCTGTGCACTCTCTAAGCACTAATTCCTCATCTAGCCTTTAATTTCCCTTGTAAATTACTCTGGGGTCATGCTATTTCCACTATCATCCAAGAGTAATCGTGATATTCCTCTTGGCCCATTGTTGTTTTACCAGGCCCTCTGTGCAGATCCATGGATCTGGATAAGGGTCCTCCCTCCTGAGCATCCATCCCTCCTGAGCATCCATCCCTCCTGAGCATCCATCCCTCCTGAGCATCCATCCCTCCTGAGCATCCATCCCTCCTGAGCATCCATCCCTCCTGAGCATCCATCCCTCCTGAGCATCCATCCCTCCTGAGCATCCATCCCTCCTGAGCATCCATCCCTCCTGAGCATCCATCCCTCCTGAGAATCCATCCCTCCTGAGCATCCATCCCTCCTGAGCATCCATCCCTCCTGAGCATCCATCCCTCCTGAGCATCCATCCCTCCTGAGGCCCCTGCCCAACTTCCCCATCTTCTTGCCGCACTCTGCTGACCCTCTGTCCTCAGGAGTCCTCTATCCTCCTCAGAAAGACTGTAAAGGCAGCACTACCTTAAAGTAGCTCCTAACCCTGGGTGCGTGGGAGATTCTGCCACATAGCCATGCCTGGGCCGCCACCACACCAATTAGTCTGACCCTGCTGGTAGAAGTATTTTGTACGGTCTCCTCACTTCAGGGTGACCATGATATGACATGAAGATATAAAATATGAGGCAGATGCAGGAGGGTCAGGAGCCTTGGTTACAAAGCAAGTTCAAGGAGACTATGGGCTACACAAGACCCCGTTCAAAAAAAATCTTAATAAACAAACTAAATAAAAATAGGACTGTAAAATATTCCAGGTGCAGGTTAACAACATCTGCAAGGCTCCCAGAAGCAGCAGACTGGTCCCAGTCAGCAGGTAACGCTTAGTAGTTGACCTTACTTTACCAGAATGTAATATCAGTAGCTAAAAACCACCTGCAACAGGAAAAGCTGTGATTTTGCTGGCTTTAAAGGTGCCTGGCAGGAGTGACAATTCCAGTCTTCTTTCTAATCCAGAATTTGAGGCTCAACAGCCATACCTGCAGCTTCCAATGTGGAAGTTTAGTCAGCACATAGCAAGTCAAAAAAGCACAACTAGCAAACGGCGGACAGACAAAAGCAGAGAGATAGAAAAATACCCACCAAACCAGGCACTCAAAACATGCCAGAGAAGACTGAGGTAGCCTGACCGAGAGTGACAAAGGCAACAGCGCCAAGGGGCCTCAATCTTCTAGCAGAAACTGACCGCTGAGGTGCTCGGCTGGAGCCCCTGACCTCTGAGGTGCTTGGCCGGGGCCCCTGCTTCAGCTTTCTCTCCATGGATGAGCTTCCCCATGGCTGAACTTCTGGCTTCCCTCTTCACCTCAGGCATTTTTAGATCATGCGGTAAAGAATGGTAGCATCTATTGGGAAATGGTTCACCTTCTAGCTAAGACACGATGTTTTACTCCTGAGCCACACTGCAGCCTCTCCTAACCCTGACTCAGAGTTAGGAACCCACACTGCTCCAGGAAAAGCTGTTTGGGAGGATATTTTATAATAATAATAACAATAACAATAACAATTATTATTATTATTATTATTATTATAAAAATAATAAAATTATTATTGTTGTTGTTATTATTATTATTATATTTTTTAGGTTTAAATAAAATCATGTTGGGTGCTGGCAACTGAACCTAACCCCTCTGAAAGATCAGCAAGTGCTCTTAACCCCTGAGCCATCCCTCCAGCCCCTGAGAATAGCTTTTTTATTTTATTTTTTACCTCTGCAGATCTTAGGGTACCCTTCCTCTTTCAGTTTTCTCAGTGCACACATATCCTCCAAAAGCACACAAGGACCCACTTCCCTCAACTGGCCCTTGCCTCCCAATGTCTACCATGTCCTAATAATACTAACTCTGGAGTGCAGAATTACAAGCTAACATCATCACGCCTGGCACGTTTTTCTGGTTTTCTTTTGGTCTGTTTGTGTTTTGTTTTGTTGTTGTTGTTGTTGGCGGTGGTGGTGGTGGTGTGTGTGTGTGTGCGCGCGCGTGTGTTTGAGGCAATATCTGGAAAGTCCAGGCTACCCTGGAACTCTATTCTCCTGTTTCCCAGGAAAAGAAGCCAAGTAGAATTGTTCTGTTTTGGGCAGCCTGTGTGACGTAGTGGCTGTCCATTATGTTCTACTCTGAGGAGGACGTCATAGTTTAGCATGTGGAATGGCAGGGAGAGTTAGCTCATAACGCAATTTCAAATACAAACGCACTGCGTGTGCACGTGGCACCAGGCCTACTTTCTCCCGGCAGACATGGAAACACTCCATTTCCCAATTGCACTTTCCGTTTCATCTCTATGTGATTCTAATAGAGGCTAAGTGTGTAGTGGGACTGGGGTGCAGAGTTCGCAGGGTTGCAGATGCAGTCCCTCCCGGAAGTCTTGGCTAGTGCCAAGGGCGGTGGGGGCACCGCTTGGGGGGCGGGGGCGAGAGCGGGTCGCGTGCGCCTCCCCTCACAGAATGGCCTTAGCTCTAATGCCTGTGCGCCCTCCGTGAACTTCGCCACTCCGTGGCGCAGATCAGGGAACTTGATTTCCAGAAGGGTCCAGGTGAGCGAAGAGCAGCCCTGTTCTGCTGTACTGGGCTGCCTGCTGCAGGTGGAACATCCCTTGCCAAAAGCTGACAGCAGCAGCCCCGAGACCTTGCAACTCATGTCGGCGGGTGCCACAGCCAGCCTTCCAGCTTACCTTGGTCGGGCCGATTCTTGCCGCTCGGAGGCTTCTGAGCACAAAGTGATCGCCAACCAATCCGAGCTGTTCGCAGCCTCGGTGGGCAATGTGGACTGGCTTCGGTTCTGTCTGAGGCGGAAGCACAAGGAGCTCACAGTCGACGACAAGGTAAAGCTAGCAGCAGAGAGGCAGATTCAATTTTCCCAACCTCCGACCAAGTACTCCCCATAGAGAGGCCACCTGACGACTGCCACTGGGACTCCGAGGTGACCTTTTCTATGCTGTGGTCCTATTTATCCATTCATGGAAGTCTCATTTGGTTTTCTTTCTTTCTTTCTTTTTTTCTTCTTCTTTTCTGAGACAGAGTCTCTCTGTGTAGCCTTGGCTGTCCTGGGCTCACTTTGTAGACCAGGCTGGCCTCGAACTCACAGCGATCCGCCTGCCTCTGCCTCCCAAGTGCTAGGATTAAAGGCGTGCGCCACCACAGCCCGGCTGGAAGTCCCATTTGGAAGCAGAGAGGTAGTGGATGAAGGGCTGTGAACGCCCCCAAGGACACTGGGAACAAGGAGGGAACCCCACCCCTCACCCCTGCAAGGCTTGCGCAGGGTGTGAGCCCAGCCTCCACCCCGTGGAACCTTCTCCTGTGCTCTCTCCTCCTCAGGGCTTCACAGCCATCCACTTCGCAGCACAGCAAAACAGGCTTTCCTGCCTTCAGGTCTTGGTAGAGGAGTACAAGATTCCTGTGGATCTGCCCACCAGCAACGGCCAGACGCCCCTGCACCTACTGGTCATGCAGAAAAACGACAGAGCCGACATCATCCCCTGCATCGACTACCTGCTCAAGAAAGGGGCGCACATCAACTCGTGAGTCCAGCCTGCTGTAGGAGAGACACTTGGGACTCTGTGTCCCTAGACAGGTGGAACCCTGCAGGACCGGGTGAGGGCTTGTGAAAAGGACAAGGAGAAAGCAGTCAGGGAGCCAGCCCACTTGATGTCCTGGCTCTGAACAGACTGGCCATACAGAGAGGGCAGACCTAATGCACAGAATCACAGATAGGGCAAAGTGTGGGTCCGTGGGCAAGCCGCTCCACCTCTGAGCCTCAGTGGTTGGTTCCCACACTCAGGTGTACACAGTAGGGGGCCTCATAGATGTCACTGTACACAATCCTCAGGTGTTTCTAGTTTGAGGCTAAGGTTGGCAACTGGCTACCTTTGATTGAGG
Source organism: Acomys minous (assembly GCF_964271855.1). Lineage (NCBI taxonomy): Eukaryota > Metazoa > Chordata > Mammalia > Rodentia > Muridae > Acomys > Acomys minous. The sequence continues at coordinate 60,005,589 of NC_140500.1, read as the reverse complement.
TTGGGAGGGTGAATGGGCCTCTACCACAGAGCTTCTGTGAGAGTTGTGTGCAGGGAACCAACCTCAGGTCCTCTGCAAGATCCCTACATCCTCTTAACTGCTGAGCCACCGCGCCAGCCCGACTTTTGTGCCAAGGAGACTGCATGGCACACTAAAGACTGCCAGGGAACCCACCCCTGCCCTCACAGAGCTGACTTTCTAGTGACTGGACAGTTTGCTAATTGCAAATACATGAATGAATGAATGAATGAATGAATGACCGACCGACCAGAATTCCGGGAGGTTGGCTATGAAGAGAACAACGGGGTTTTGGGGTGGAAGCACCAGAGAAGGCTGCATTTAAAAGAAGCAATAATCACGCCAGGCGTGGTGACACACACCTTTAATCCCAGCACTCGGGAGGCAGAGGCAGGTGGATCACTGTGAGTTCGAGGCCAGCCTGGTCTACAAAGCGAGTCCAAGACAGCCAGGGCTACACAGAGAAACCTTGCCTGGAAGAAAAAAAAAGTGACAATCTCTAAGAAGGTGGCTTTTCTTTCTTTCTTGATTGCTTTTTAAAGTGTCTCATGTATTCAGGTTACCCTCACACTGGCTATGACAGCCTAGGAGGGTCTTGGACTTCTGATTCTCATGCCTCCAATTCCCAAGTGCTAGGATCCCAGGTATGCATCGCCATCCCTGGTTTGATACAGTGCTGGGGACTGAACCCAGGGCTTCAAGTATGCCAGGTAAGCACTCTATCACAGGAACTGCATCCCCAGCCACAGGAGGTGACATTTAGTTGCAACTTATAGGGACTGGGGAGAGATAGGTCAGTGGGCAAAGCACACATTGTGCAAGTGTGAGGAGTACCTGAGTTCAAATCCTCAGCATCCATGTAAATGCCAGTTGGGTATGGCAACCCTCCTGTAATTCCAGCCCATGGGAGCCAGAGATAGGAAATCTCCGAGCAAGATGGCTAGCACACTAGCTGGTTTGGTGTACTCTAGGCCCAAGTGAGAGACCCTGCCTCTTCATATAAGGTAGAGGATGGTGGAGGAAGACCCTCAATGTCAGCCTCTGACCTCCACACAGCTATATATAATACATATGTATATATGTGTGTGTGTATATATACATATATATATAAAACATCTCTACATGCATCCCCATATGCACGTGAACATGCATATATACATATGCACACACACACACATTGAAAGTGAGCTCACCTTGCCAAAGCCAAGAAGGGGCCGGACTTGGTTGCACATGTCTATCATCATTGGCTTCATAGTAAGTTTGAGATCAGCCTGTACTACAAGAGACCTTGTCTCAAAAATCATACAAAAGTCAATGAGGTAGGTGGCTCTGAAGCAACCCAGGGCACTGGGCAGTTCCCAGGTGTCATAGCAAACACATCCTACACGTAGATTTGTTCTGCTCATATAGTCCTTCTCTCCTTCTAGTGAAGAAACTTGAGCAGGGATATGAACAGGGTCTCCCCACCCCACCCCACCCCAGTGGTGGCAGAGTGGGCCCTGGAAGTTGCCTTGCTTGCCTACCTAATGCCCTGACCCCTGCTCCCTTCTGCCCTTCACCCCTGGCATCACCTCACAGGCAGACGTGCCAAGGCTCCACACCACTGCATCTGGCTGCTCGCAATGGCCTGCTGGGATGTATAAAGGTCCTGGTGCGGAATGGAGCCAATGTGCATGCCCGAGATGCCGCGGGCCACAAGCCCATCGACTACTGCAAGCTATGGAACCACCGTGCCTGTGCCCGGTAAGCCTGTTGCTTCTTCTGGCATGGCCCTTGCCCTGGGCCGAGCCTCTAAGGGGAGGGTTGAAGAAGCCAGGTAGCAGTTGGGTAAGTCTGGGAAGGAGGCCCTCAGGCAGAATATTGTCCACTCGCGTTGTGCCTGACCTCACCCCTTTAGATTGGACACTGCCCTCCTTTGCCTTTCCCCTCCCTCAGCTCTTCAGTAAGGATCCAGGGCCATGAGACACTTTCCTCTTCTCCTTCAAAGGTCCCCTGGGCAGCGGGACTGGGTGCCTTGCTCTTCTCTGCCCTGACAATTCCTCCCATCCCACCCTGGCCTACCGCGCCCCACCTCTTGTTACTGTAATATGACACACCCTCACCTCGATGCCAGGTTCTTGAAGGATGCCATGTGGAAACGGGATAAGAAGGACTTTGCCCGAGAGATGGGCAAACTGAAGACCCTGAAGGGGAAGCTGGCCATTTTGGAGTTCCGCTACCTGACTGAGTTTCAAGTAAGGGGGAGTTCTTCCTCCCCAGGGCTGGGCCCTGCTGCCAGACAGGTGCCTTCTTGCCATGGTGAGAGAAGTAGCCAGAACATTCCCTCTCATAAGGAACCCCTGCCCCACCCCAACCCAGATCCACCCTTATAAGCCACTCCTTTCGGCCAAAGGTCTTGTCCTGTGCCAGAAAGCAAATGCAACCCGCCTCATGGGGCAGTCAGAGTCCTCATTAGGCACTGACCCTCTAGGATAAGGATCTCTCATGGGACACTTCCTAACACTGGTGTGCCCACTCATTAAAAGAAAACTCTCAAAAGATGCCCTGCCCTCACTGTACACTGTACAGAGCTCCTCTTAGGCTCTGCAGGTCCCAAAGGCCAGCAAAGTATGGTCCCCACTCAATGAGATTAGGTGCTAGGGAGCAGTAGGTTTTCCTCCTGGGTGCTGGGTGGGGGAGGGTGCCTGAAGAGATGCCAAGGAGGGAGGTTTCTGTGAAGATGGACAGGCATCTATCCATGTGGAGTAAGGAAGGACTGACCCACAGAAAGAATCACTATGAAGAACACATGGGCCCATGAGAACATCCTGGAGGCTGAAAACAGGCAACTTGGGGATCAAGTCTGAGTTGGGTGGAGGCTGACAGACTACAGGTTTCACAAGGGCCCAAAACAGTGAAGCACCGGGGTTGGTCAAAATGACAGAGGAAGGGTTTGAGCAGAAACAAACACGGAACATAAAACACCACAACAGAACAAGAAACAGGGCTTTGGTTCTGTTCTGTTTGTTTTTTCGAGACGGGGGCGGGGTAGGGGGTTTCTCTGTGTGTCCCTAGCTGTCCCGGAACTAGCTCTGTAGACCAGGCTGGTCTTGAACTCAGAGATCCGCCTGCCTCTGCCTCCCAAGTGCTGGTGGCAGCATGCACCACCCCAGAGCAGCTCAAGAGCTTGGATTCCTAAGTGAATCCTGCAATGGCTGCAGGACCCTGCCACTTCTGTACTGTCTGTACCTGTCGCCATGGAGTCCTCCTTGTGTCACCCAGCCCTTACAGCCATCGGGTTTCTGTTGACCCTAACCCTATTCAGCTGCCCCTTGCAGACCTCCACTCAGGACCCTTGCGTTGGCTTCAATGGGATCATATGGCCACTACTCTCCGATGGCTAGAACAAAAAGCAAGCCAGATGCTACCTGACATAGGACCAGGCAAGGCTGACGGAATTAGGACGACTGGCTTACCCTAATCAGAGCCGGCCTCTGGAGCTGGGTCAATCTCCAAAGCGCCTGATGACTTAGCAACTGTGTGGCAGTGAGACACAGAGGTAACAGGGGCGAGGACATTTCCATACGTGTTGGCGTTTCAGTGCCAGCGGTGGTAGAGACAGTCACCTACCACCCAGTCACTGTCCTCCTCCGTGTCACTTCCCAGAAGCCTGTCTAATTTCATTACTTCTAGCCAATGCCAGGCCTCCCAGCCTTTCCTCCTTGGGGACCAAACCAGAGCCATCTGAGGGTAGGACTGACTCACTGAGGCTGGGGCTGCCTCTGGGGGACCTTCTCTCTGCAAACCTGAGGTCCCTAGGGGAGGGACTATGTCTTTGTCCTCAGGCTGGAGGTTTCCTATGAAAGTTTGTCTCCTCCGCAGCCTGGGACCTCAGTCAGAACAAGGGATGCCTCCTCCATCAGAACGAGGCTCCTCATACAAGGCATCTCGCCGACCGGGCCTGAGGTTTCCCAGGGCACTAGCCACAAGGGTCTTCTGCCCCGCGGTGCCACTGCCCTGTGCCCTTCATTCTTTCAGAAAGAACAGCGAAGTCTGAGAGAGGCTCATTTTAAAACATGGCTCCAAGGCAAGCTGCTGGCCAAGACCAAGGGCTCTGCTCGCCCCAAGCAAGAGGCTGGTGTCCCGTCTTGGTCATTAACCTTCTCCAAGACTCTAGGACCCCAAATAGCCAAAAGTTTCCAAAATTTTCCTTCTGTGGAGGCTCAGCTGCAAAACCTGCCCTCACCCGTGGTGCCGCCCAAGCTCATCTACAGGCACAGAACCATCAATCGGCCCAAGCTGTGGAATTTTAGTAATAACCCTGAGAGGCCCCCCATCACAAAGATTGGCTACCCACAGGGTATACGCCTGGGCGTGCACCCGGACCCCTGTAAGGAGCATGACTTCTGCAGATTCCTGGAGGTGACTCAGAATCCCCTTGGGGGTACATGCCTGCGCACAGTGGACAATCAGTTGGTGACACCTGTACCTCAGCTGCCGTTTGAGGTGATAGCCCGGATGCTGCACCCAGGGGTTCAACCCTACAGGATGAAAGTGCCCCAGGGCTTGTTTCCACTAGACATCCTCAGAGTCTCCCAGAAACGGCATGTGGGAGACACCTGTACCAATACAATGGCCACGAGCCTTCGTGAGACATTTGATGAACCCTTCCTGGCTACCTTGAAAGCTTACCAGACTCCAGCGGCCCCACCCTCCAAGGAAGTTCTCACATAAAATTGTTTTGGAAACCTCCTGGTGAAGGCTGAAGTGTTAAGATTCATATTGTGGTAGGAAGGACTGGGGGTTTGGGGGGTACCCCACTTCCAGGTCCAAGGACAGCACCCCCATTTATTCCTCATGAAACACATATGCTAGTCTCTCTCCCCCTCCCCCCCACCTGCCTTTTCTCTACAGAGAAACTGCCTGGCTCCCTGGGACATGAACATTTGGACAAGAACACCAGGTTCAGAGTAGAGGGTCAGTAATGTCCTGAGACACGGAGATGTGAAAGTCAGCAACCTCTGGTCCTCACTGTTCTACCCTAACCCACCCCAGCACACCGGGGACAAGGCTTCCGAGCCAGGGCAACCCTAGGAACTCTGCCACCTTTCCTTCCTGTCTGCTGCAGACCCTGACTGGGGATGGGGAACAGCTAATGTGCTATCCAGCACAGGCTTCCCTGCACATGTGACACTGCCCCCTGCTCCTGGCCCCATTGAGGTGTGTGAAGCTGCAGGAGGCTGGGCAGCACTTCTGCCAAGAAAGGAAGTACTGTGGCTTTGATGTGAGACCTGTCCAGGAAGCCATCCTGGACCCTGATGCTCCCTTGAGACACACTACAGCTCACTCTTTAAACAAAACATTTATTGAGTGCTTTCCACGGGCCAGGTGCCGGAATCAGGTAGTTGATAATACAAAATTCCAAGGGCTTTCCCTGCCCTCAAGGAGCTTCCAGTCTAGTGGGGAGACAGGCCGTACCACGGGCCAGTGAACCCAGAGGGATCTGTGTGGCAGCTGGGAGAGGAGACATTCAAGGCTCGTTAGAGGAAATAAAATCTAAGTGGAAAAGCGGCAAACTACCAAAGTGAATTAATTGAAGGAAGGGTATCAAAGCAAGAAGAGAGCGGTGGTGTCTGTACACAAGAGGCTGGAGCCCAGAGCACAGGTCAAGTGATGAGGCTAGTAGGGACCTCACACACTGTCTGGACTTTATCCTGAGGGCAGTGGAGAGCTGGGGAAATTTTGAGGCCAGAAAAGACTTGGCCAACTGTACATTTTAGAAAAGCAACGCCAGCTGGCCACAGGCTAGAGGAACACAGAAAACTGTCCAAACCAACCAGGTGAGAGACAACAGTAGGAGTGGCCCAAACAAAGGGTTCCCAAGAATAGATTGGATGTAGGACATAAAGAAAAAGCAGTATCCTGCCTGGCTCCTGAGCCATCATGGGACCAGGGCGGGTACTAGAAAGAGCAGGTGAACAGGGCGGATGCTGAGCTTGAATTGTCTCTGTGGCCAGAAGGCGGGAGAACTGTGGCTAAGGTAGAAAGAAGCTGGGCTGAAGGCTGGCCCTGGCTTCCTCCACAGCATCCCAAAGGTGACAGCACAGTTGGACTTCTTCAGGCAAGGAGCCCCTGGTGTGCACAGCAAGACAGAAGCCTATACATAAACTGAAAGGACAGAAAGGTCAAGGGACAGCCAGCCACACAAGTGCCAGCAGAGTGTGAATTGAGAAATAGGCCATCAGCAGGGTCAGCTACCCCAAGATCTAGTAGATAACGTGTGATGACTCCAGAGGCTTAGCCTGGGAAAGCCTCTGTCCAGGTACTGACCAGCAGGTAGGATGAACAAAGACGAAGAAGTAGACAGCAAGGCAAGTGGGTTCAGTCTCCGCCCGCTGTGGACAGCAGCCTCGTGTTTTATGCCTTCACCCACCTGACTGCCAGAAACAGGTCTAGTGATCTCATCTGTAGCTGCAGAACAAAATCCAGGGAACGGCAGGCTAAGAACAGAAATGCAAGAGCTAACGAGATGAAGGATGCTTGGTTCATGAACTAGGGTCTTCATGCCTTGTCCATCTGGGCACCTGCCAGACTCACTGTGAGGTACGAGATTCGGCCAGTGGCGCCTTCATTCCATGTACTGCTGAGGCCTTGCAAGGCACTGTAGTTGGAGTGCAAGGTCAACAGATGCTGGTCTGTGCCCAGGATGGGGGCCACACCTTCTTAGAAGGCAGAACTTACATCCCTCTAGGAGCCAGAAGCGTGCATGAAGTGTGAGGCCTGTGTGCTCTGAGGGACAGCCTTTCCCAACCCCATTTCTCAAGAAACAGGCCACAGGCGAGGCTGCCTAGAAGCCAATGTTTATTTTTTTTTCATTGAGCCTGAGATAGAATTCACCAAGAAACCTCTCCTTTTATCTCAAAGGAAGACATAACTAGGATATTATACACTGTCTTCTGCATCTCTAACCCAGCCACAAACGGTTTCTGCTTCCCCCATCTGGACTATCACAGTCTGGGGAAGGAAGCCATGGCAAGAGGGAGGAGCCTCAGGAAGACTGCCTCTGCCTGCTCATCCTCATCTCTGTTCCTTCCTGCTTAGGGCCACAGGAATCCCTTCAGAAGGGAAAGAGCCAGAAGAGGAGACACTAGAGCAGGCTAGCCCAGTCTAGGCAGAAGGCTAGTGGGCAGAGAAGATGAACTCCTGGGGTGTTAAGGCAAACAGTGCCGCCTAGAATCTTTATTCAAAGGGGATTCAGCATTGGACAAGACCCTTAGTTCAACAGCAAAATGCACTTTTCCTGGAAGTGCCAAGCCTCAGCTTCTCCCTATGGTCACCTGCCTGAGAACTTGCTGTCTGTTCCCCAGCTTCATAGACCCTCCCTGCCTACCCCATCTGACCAGACCCAACTCTGGGGAGGGGAGGGCTGGAGACACAGCTGCCTGGCACAGTAGGCTCTGCTACCCCCTCTGGTGTCCTTGGCAGCATTCAAGCCCCCTGAGGAGAGTGGGATGGCGCTTCAGAACAGAGGGGAGGGAAACCGGGGCTGGCAGAAGACATCCTCCAGGCTCCCAGGCACTGCTGCCCAGAACCCCAGGGACCTGGTTCTATTGGTCTTGCCCCCCACACGCCCTCCCCAAAGGGTCAGTATATCTTCTGCCGACTGGGTAGGATGGCCTCTTTGATGAAGGAGAAGACAACCAGGATGCCTAAGCGCTTGCCTCGCTTGCCTTTGGTGAAGTAATTGGAGACCACGTCATCTGCGGAAACACAGGCGGGGAGATGAGCGTGCATGCATACGCATATGCGGTTCTCACCACCGGAAGCCCCAGGGTTTTCTCAAAGGGCCGGTGCCACTCCCCCTCCTCACCGCCTGGCTGCATGGTGGAGGGCAGGACATTCTCCCCAGCCGAGAGTGACACGAAGAAAGCAAACGGGATGATCCACAGGCAGAATGTGAAGTAGGCCAGGACCTGGTGGCAGGAGAGACTGAGAAGGGACAGCCCCAGCAGTGCCCCAAAGGCCCACCCTACCCGGGCAGGGGCTAGCACTCAGGAAGCCGGACTCTGTGACACCGAGACCGTTGAAGGAGGGGAAGAACAGCTGTGACTGAATGAAGTCCTCTCCCAAAGGGACACTCTTCTTCTCTGGGGCTTCAAGCGGGAGGAATCCTGGGCAGGTTCTGATGGCGCTGGGGCAAGGAGGCTGCCACTCAGTCCTGCCTTGTGAGGTCTGAGTCACACAGGCCAGCCTGGTGCCCCTTCTGGACTTAAGGATGACCCTATGGGGGCGCCCAAATGACTCACTGGGGGAGAGCAGTGTCCTCCCACCTCAGCCAAAGGGATCCTTTCTGTTCCTGGGACACCCTGCCTTCCAAAATCCTCGCTATGTCTTTTGTTTATAAAAAGCATGGCTCCTGAATGCAGCCAGTTTTGGCTCACAGCTACATTCACAAAGCAGATTCTGTAAGACCCTTCATTCCTCCATCCCCATCACTTAAAGACACTGGGAACATCTTACCTCAGAGAAAGGGTAATATTCTTCTGCAAAAAACTGAAATGCCAGGTAATGGTTCACCACCACCAGCCCTGTGGGGATGGAGAGGCGGGTCACTGTGTGCTCACCAAACCCAGAAGGCCCCCAAAACTGGAGTCCTGGTCTCAGTCTTGCCTTTGCCCTAGTCTCAGCACGGCTCTGGGCCAAGTCTAGAATTCAGTCCCCACCTGTTAAGAACGGATGCTCAGCTCCTCACTGCAGAGGGCAGCGGGAATAGAATCAAGGTAGAATGGAACATTCTGGCATGTTATAAAAACAAGGGCTTCTTTGTGTGTGTGACAAAATCCATGATCACGCCATTGCTATCCCAAGAGCAGCAGGTGAGGGGAGGTCACGGGCAGGAAGAACACACACCACACTAGACTCCTCTCCACACAGGGAGAGGCCTCCTCAGATAGAGAGGGGGTACGCTCAGGGCTCCTTGGAAAGCTAGGATGGGGCAAGACACACCAACTTATACTGGTATGCTCTGGCCCTGTACACTCTTCCCTGGTGTGCACAAGTTCACGAAAAGGGCACAAGGGGATGAGAGCCGCTCAGGGGCACAAAGCCCTACTTGCTTCCATGGCAGGGTGAAGGGCAGGTACCAGAAAGACCACCTCCCCCGATACCTACCTCACAACTGTATGTCTCGTTTTTGTCCTTTACCGTGAAGACAGCACTCTGCTATGCCACACACAAGGCTAAGCGACAATAAGGCATAGATGGCACCTGGTGCTCACAAGGTCCCTCAGAAAACATTCCCAGGCATCCAAAAGGCAGGCCGAGGGAGTGACATAAGGAAGCCAGAGGAGCCTTCTGGTGACCAGAGCTGCTCTCTGGGAGACACACAAGGAGCCTGGTGCTCAACAAACTCCTTCTGAACAAATTCTGAGACAAAAATCCTACCTGACATTGAGAGAAGATGCCCCACCCAGCTCTACCAATCTACCTGTCTAGGGATACCATTCAGAGTTTCCCCTAGTCAGAGAAACCTAAGTCTAACACACACACACCACATCACCTTGACCCAGGAGAAACAGCAGTGCCTGTGACCAAACACTTTCTAAAACCTTTCTCATGAAAGTTTGTGTTCCTCTGTGACCACCGCCTAAACCAACTGGGTCTAACAGAGTAGCTTGGGGATAGGAAATTAGTTCCAGGGACAGGAAGTAGTGATGAGGCCAAGGCATGAATGAAGGCAGGACTCATGTCTGAGGCAGTGGAACCTTCTGAGGACGTGGTGAGGAAAGGCTGCTCCAAGTTGTCGCCTCTGTGGCTTAAAGAGATGAAATGTCTACCTGCTGAGCTGGCCCCATGCTTTTCAAAGGGACCAATCGATTTCTTACAGGTGAGAGTTACTCTGCCTAGGGTGTTCCTTCTCTGCTTTCCCAAGCCCTTGTTCTAACTTGCCTCTTTGGCAAGGTCCTCCTGGCTGGAGCCTCTCCCCTGATAAGGGCTAAGCCCTAGGTTGAGACAGGCTCTAGGGTCCTCAGGAATGAGAAGCCATTTTTTCCCAAGCGGCCTGGCCTCCTGCAGGACCCTCCCTCCCTGGCTGCTCCCCTCCTTGGTAGTCCCTTCCAGTGCCTGGGCCAGAGTGCCCACAGCCAATCACAGAAAGTCCTCCCTGCTTGTCCCCCGCTCACCGCATGACAGGATGAAGTTAGGTGATGTCAGCATGATGAAGGGGAAGGTCTGGAGAAGGCCAAAATAGACGAGGTTGGTGAAAAGACCCACGCCAATCATGCCGGTGGGGAAGCGCTCAAAGACGTAGAGGCCGATCAGCACTGCTGTGGAGAACTGAAACAGGCACAGGCATTGGCTGCAGGGGACCTTCCAGCCGCCTGCACTGCCCGCCCCTGCCTGCCTTGGGCAGCGTTACAATTACACTTTGGTTTTCTTGGTTCATAGTCACCTCCATGGCCACATTCAAGCCCTCAAAGGTGGCGTCTTTGAAAGCTGCTTCTAAAAGATTTTTGACAGTGACCCAAAGTAAGAAGAAACACTTTTACATAGTATCCACCTGCCCCCCACCAAACACACATCCACTTGTGTGACAGAGCTCAAACTCAGCTTGCCTGTCCTAGTCTTTATGGTTATTTATTTATTTTTGAGCTGGGGATCTGACCAAATGCCACATGCATGCCCACGCCCTCCACCCCATTTCATATTGTCCTTGAATGCTAAGCATGATCTCTTGAATCAATTTCATAACTGTAGTAATGAATCCAGGCAGCAGTCTGAGCAAGGCTTTAGTTGTTAGTGATGTAAGGCCTAATTGCTATACCAACCACACCCACAGACTGAGCCAGTCAACTGGCCGTGGGTATAAACTACAACCCCAGGCTATGCTCTGAACCAAAGGAGCTGCAGATAGTAGGTGAGTGAAAGGTAAATGTTTCTGTCCAGACATTTCCCACTGTAACCTCAGCCTTCCTCACAGCTGCCAGAGGAAGCCTTCCTACAGCCTTGCTAGCAGCAGCAGGGACCAAGTCTGCATAAAAAGAAACTGCCCATAACGGTGCAAGATAAAGGGCCAGGCATGCTCTCTTAGGACAAATCACGTTGACCAGAAAGAGCAATACATAAGCATTACAAACTGTCCTTAATGTCACTGTAAGTTCTAAGCCTGAACCAGGGTTGGGTGGGGGGTTCTGCAGCTAGAGACAGTGAACACAGTGGGAGACTGCCACATGAAAGCAAAGCCATGAGTACCTGTCACTGAAATACTTCTACTGTCACCTTAAGAAATGGCATGCCACGTGAGGCTGGAGGGCCAGGAGGGAATCTGGACCCAGGAGTGCAGACCCAAAAAGGTGGACTGCAGGGCAGGGAGCAAAGAGGGGCGCCCTCAGAGCCTGAGGTCTCAGGACCAAACAACGGGTCCCAAAGCAGTCTTCCACTTCCTGCTTCTGAGGCAGGGCAAACAAGCCTTGGGTGACTTCAGGGAAAAGCGGCCACTTACCCAGATCATGTATTTGATGATTCTGCTCGTGGCCACCGTATACTCTTCGATCAGCTCTGCCAGGTAGTACAGTCCAGCCGCTAGGTAGGAAGGGGGAGCGAGGTTGTCCCGGGAGGGGACAAACAGGAAGAGATCAGCCAGGACCACTCCCACCAGCCTGCTCGTCCCTTAGTTCCCACCAACCCTCCCCAGACTCCAGGAAGTCGGGGACAAGCCAAGGCACCCCCCCTGGGATTCCCTTCTCATCTGCACAAGTAGAACTTCGCCAGGACAACTGCAGAAAGACTGGACTTGACTGCACGGAGTAAGGTTAACCTCTGCCCCGGGAACCTTAAACTCCACTCAGTCACTCAATCAACACCTGCAGAATACTTAGTTTACAGGCCGGGTGCTGTACGCTATAGCCCACAGCCCGGTGAGCCAGACGGGGGCCTTCCCTGCCATAGCTGGAGCAGACGGGCATAGGGGGCAGGCCAGGATCCCGAGAACAAGGATGGGTCTCGGGGACCATATATCCCCTCCAGAAGTTCGGCCGAGGTCCAGCAGGACAAGCTCGGGGTCGCCCGCGCCCAGCTGCAAAGAGCAGCAGCGGTTGGCGACTCGGGGTACCGGGGAGCGTGCGGCCCGGGTCAGCGCTCTCACCGACGGCCAGGGTGATGAATGCCACCTGGATGAACAGCGACAGCCAGCTCAGCACGTACATGAACCACATGGCGCCCCCCGGGCTGCCGGGACGGGCCTGCGCGGGCCGGCTCCGGGGACACTGAACGGCCGCTGCCGTGGTGTCCCCGCCCCGCGGACGTCGAGAGGAGAGGGGAGGAGCGCCGCCGCCCGGCCGCCCGGCCAAGCCCGCGAGCGCCGCCCACCGCCTTGGAGGATCGAGTGAGCGCTGCACCCTGCACCGAGCGCCGACACAGGGAGCCCAGGTTAACAGGTTAACAGGTACCGCCGCGGACCCGACTTTTCTGGAGGAGGGAGGTTAGTGTATCTCAGGTCACACACTAGGAAGCCGCATAGTTCAGAATCCTGTGTGCCTTTAAATGATCACCTTCAGCCTCAACTCCCTCTATAGGCTGAGTTGTTTTGCAATGCAAGTCTGCACGTTTGCATGAGGACTAAAGGTACCGCTAAGCACTGACTGCACTTGGCGACACCGCAGGCAACCATCTGAGAGAGCACCACCTAGTGGCTGACACAGGCCAGCTCCGACTGCGGCTTTGCTTCTTATCTGGGACTAGTTATTTCTCATGGTTATAGCTGATCGTGACTACCTACCTACCTACCTACCTACCTACCTACCTACCTACCTACCTCCGCCTCTCAACTAGTAGGATTTCAGATGTGTCCCACCATGCTAGAGCAAAATAAAACTTTTGTTTTGTTTTTCCGAAACAGGGTCTCTATGTAGCCCTGGAACCTGCTGTATAAATCAGGTTAACCTCGAACTCACAGAGATCAGCCTGCCTCTGCCTCATACGTTCTGGCATTAAAGGTATCGAACCACCACGCCCAGATTTTTTTTTCTTTTTTTGAATCAGTCTTATGGGTCCCAGGCTGGCCTTGAAGCCACCAGAAGCTTAAGATGACCTTGTGTTTCTGATCCTGTAGCCTCGATACTGAGTGTTGGAATCACGGGTACACACCCTATCACACACAGGATCATATTTCCTGATCGTAAAGAAAGTGTGCGTTCCTAAACAAAGGGAAAAAAAAAGAATTGTGCAGAAGAGATGATTCAGTGGCAAAGAGCATGTTACTCTTGCAGGGAACCCAAGTTCAGTTCCCAGCACACATGTCCGGTATCTCAGAACCACCTGAAAATCCAGGTCCAGGTGGACCCTGTGCTTCCGGGGTCATTGGACACCTGTACTCAAATGCACATACTCACAAATACATAATAAAAATAAATAAATAGGCCACCCATGGTGGTGCATGCTGTTAGTCCCAGCACTTGAGAGGCAGAGGCAGTTGTATCTATCTGTGTGGGTTTGAGACCAGTCTGTTGTTGTTGTTGTTGTTTTGGTTTTTTGAGACAGGGTTTCTCTGTGTAGCCTTGACTGTCCTGGACTAACTTTGTAGACCAGGCTGGCCTGGAACTCACAGCGATCCACCTGCCTCTGCCTCCCGAGTGCTGGGATTAAAGGGGTGCACCACCACCGCCCGGCTGGAGACCAGTCTGTTTTACATAGAAAGTTCCAGAGTAGTCAGGGCTACATAGTGAGACCCTGTCTCAAAACAAACAATAAAAAATGTAAAAAATATTAATGAATAAAAATGCTTCGTGGAGGGAGGAAATGTAAGCGTGTCCTCTGATCTCTTTTCCAAAACTGGAGCTAAAGAAACTCGAGGCCCTGAAAGCTGAGCACATCCATACTTCACTGTGCCCGCTAGAACTGGTACAGCAGCTGGGTGCTGCCACGTCCTCCTCTTTAGAGCCCAAACTGGCCTGAACAGTGAGGGCTGAAGATCTGAATTGTCTTTGACAGCAAGAAAGGCAAGCAGGAAGAAATGAAAAGCAGTTTCTTCTGCCGCTCCATCCAGTCCAACTCCACAGCACAGGACTCTGGAGCCCCGGGGGCCAAGCTGAGCAGGGGTCAGCTCAGGGCCAAACCCAAGTCTCAGTGTGAGAAGTTGACATAGTCATGAGCAGAGGCCACTCGTCATGCGTTCTCCTTCCAAGGCTGCAAGGACCCCTTTCACCTTTACTCATCACACTTTTGTGACTGAGTGTGTGGGTGGGGCAGGGGAGCTGGCTCAACCCCATATAGGTCTCTTCCTTGTAAATCATTGCTGAAAAATTTCTTGGCTTTTGGGCAAAGATCAAGGTCAGAAGACAACGCTAAGTGCTGGCAATTCCCAAGCTATTACTGTGCCAGTCACGGCCCTAGGTGATTCAGATGAGCTGACCCAGTTAGCATCACATCTGGGGCAGGAGATGGTACCGTTGCTGTCTCTGCCTCACAGACAACGACCAGAGACACCCCCCTCTGAATCCACATAGCTAGTACCAAAAGGAGGCAGGGTTTGAATGTGGGCAGCCTGAGTTGGCTTTGCCTTGTCCGCTGGTTCTGCGTGTCCACTTATGGCCTGCCTTTCAGCCCAGGAGCTGGGTCCTGCCTCAGCTCCCGGCTTCCTCTTTACTCTCTACCTGCCCCCCCCCAGACAGGGTCTCTCTGTGTTAGCCTTGGCCGTCCTGGACTCACTTTGTAGACCAGGTTGGCCTCGAACTCACAGTGATCCGCCCGCCTCTGCCTCCCGAGTGCTGGGATTAAAGGTGTGCGCCATCACGCCCGCCCGGCTCTACCATTATTTTTACAGGGACACTTCTCACCGTTCTCTCTTTGGCCACTTCTCATCCCCTATAGTGTACCTTTAATAACTCACTCTGTGACATTCTCCCAGACTCACACATCCACAGGGAACATTAAGGTCCAGTTGTGGTGCCAGTGGTCCACCCTGCTTGGGACTAGATTCCATTTCTTGTTAAGAAAGCTGGGGTGGCGGGTAGGGGGAGGGAGGGGAGGTGTGAATCGTCCTAATGGCAAAATCCCTTAGTTGGCGTTGTTGGTTTCTGCCCTCTAGTGGCGATCAGAGGAACAGCAGAGAACAATAGCCTCGGGAGTGGCCTCTTGAAAGGAGTTTTGAGAGAACAGAGATTTTCCTGGCAACCTTGAAATGAGGGACAGCCAGGGAGGTGTGATAGCACCCACCACACACACACTGCATACACTTGTGGACGGGGTTCATGTCATCTTTAGACCTCTGCTGCCTTTTCTTCCCAGGCTTCAGCAATGGAAGAGACAGGGCTTGGTGGGGAGAGAGAGAGAGGAGGGGAAAGGAAGGGAGGGAGGGAGGGAGGGACGGAGGGAGGGAGGGAGGAAGACAGAGAGAGACAGAGGGAGGGAAGGAGGGAGGGAAGAAGGGAGAGAGGAGGAGGAGAGGGAGGGAGAGATGCTCAGAGGTCAGACACCAGCAGAAACCTGGCTCTTCTTTCCTCACCTACCTGATCTCCTTTCCCTGTCAGCTCTCCAGGCCTCCCAGAAACAGTATGGGGAGGTGGGAGCCATAAGCAGGTGTGTTTTCATCTGCTCCACTCCATGACAAACGCATATCATATCAGATCCAATAGCTGTCTTCTTGGGCGAGCCCACCTCCTGGGGGGCCCAGTTTTCCCTGTGACGGTCCATGAAGTGAGCAAGCTTCTTGTTTGGGATCCTGTGGCAAATGACCCAGCGCACAATCCTAGAAGCGAATAGAGAGCAAGCCATGAAAGCCTTGACCGCTGCGCGGCACACACAGGTGATCTGGGATCCACTTGTCTAGGTTACCCTGTGGGCCAGTCCCCACCCTCATCCCTGTCTCATAAAAGGGGCTCTGAACAGAAGGGCTTTCCAGTGAAATGACCTCAAAGGTTCTAGACCACTGTTAAAGCGCTGTCTGCTAATGTGCCAGGCTAATGTGCCAAAAGAACCACGTGCAGGGGTGCTGTGGTGGGCTGAAAAAAATGGCCCCACAAGCTTTTTTTTTTTTTTTGAATGTGTGTTCCCCAGTTGATGGAATTATTTGGGAAGAATTAGGAAATGTGGTGTGGCCTGGTTAAGGTGTGTCACTAGGGATGGGTTTTGAGTTTTCAAAAGCCCATGCCGGGGCTGGAGAGATGGCTCAGTGGTTAAGAGCACTGACTGCTCTGACAGAGGTCCTGAGTTCAATTCCCAGCAACCACATGTTGGCTCACTACCATCTATAGTATAATCTGATGCTCTCTTCTGGCCTGTGAATGTATATGCACGCAGAGCACTGTATACATAATAAATAAGTCTTTAAAAAAAAAAAGCCCATGCCATTCCCATTAGCCCTTTCTTTCTACCTCAAGATGTAAGCTCTGACCTACTGCTCCCGAGCCATGCCTGACTACATACTCCCCACCATGATGGTCTGGACTCACCCTCTGAAACTGAGGACCCCGATAAACTCTTTCTTCTATAAGTTGCCTCACGGTGTCTTATCACAGAGTAAGAAAAGTGACTAAGGCAAGTGCACAGGATGTGAGGGGGAGTGACAAGATCGTGGTGGGGGAGGATCAGACCCTAACATGTTGTTAAAGGAAAGTTCTAGAGACTGAGAGATCTCTGCAATGAAAGGGTTTATGAAACCACTACAGCCAAAAGACAGGAAGATAGTCTTGGAACACTTTTCCCTCGGCCACTAGCTGCAGAACTGGGTGGCAGTTTTTTGGGGACAGGTCTGTCTGTGTTCTCAAAGATAGAATCATAGCCTGGGCTCAGTCTGGCCTCTCTAACAAGCCGGGCTTGACCACTGTCCTCAATATACGAACCAACGAGACAAGCAGTAGTGCAAGGCAGGGAAAGGAGACTTACTCAGTGTGGAAAAGGGAACAAATTGGTGAGGTCCAGCAATGCCCCAGTCCATCTCTCAGGGGACAGACATGAAGTTTAAGCTTCAGTGGCAGACAGTAGCTAAACAGCTCTGGTGAAGGTGTGGTCTGCCCATCACTGACCCTTCACTGTCTCAGCTCCAGTCTCTCCTGCAAGGTGGTCTGGCAGCTGTGAGAACTTTGTGAACTCTCTTTCTGGGCGACAAGCTCTTCCTCTGCCTGGCATCAGTTTCAGCATTTGTCCTTCTCCCAGTGTGTGAGATTCCTTCGGGAAAGCCAATTTCTTGGAGTCCGTTGTCTCAGTACTCTGATGGCCCAAGTGAGGGGCAGAAGTATGTCTTGAGATTTGATACGTGATCATGAACATCTGGGCACTGGTGAGACAGTTCAGCGGGCTAAGGCACCTGCCGCCAAGACGAAGGACCTGAGTTTGATCCTTGGAATCCACACGGTGGAAGGAAGGAAGAAATTCATGCAAGTTGGAAACCTGATTGCAGGGCAGCTGGGCTAACAGGAGGAAGCAAGACGCTCATCAAAGCCAGAGCGCACAGTTAGGATGTCCCCACATGCGATTCCCCTTGTCTTAGTCAGGGTTACTGTCGCTTAGATGAAACGCCATGGCCAAAGGCAAGTCGGAGAGGAAAAGGTTTATTACATTTCCACATTGTAGACCATCACCGAAGGAAGTCAGGACAAGAACGCGAACAGGACAGGAACCTGGAGGCAGGAGTGACACAGAAGCCATGGAGGATGCTGCCAACTGGCTTGTTCTTCATGGCTTGCTCAACCTGCTTTCTTAGAGAACTCAGGAACAGCGGTCCATGGATGGTACCACCTGCCATGGTCTGGGCCTTCCCACATCTATCATTGATTTCGTTTTTTAATGCCTTACAGGACCAGAGAGATGGCGCAGAGATTAAGAGCACTGGCTGTTCTTCCTAAGGTCCTGAATTCAATTCCCAGCAACCACATGGTGGCTCATAACCATCTAAGATCTGGTGCCTTCTTCTGGCCTGCTGACACACATGCAGGCAGAATACTGTATAAATAAATAATAAATAAATCTTTTTTAAAATGTCTCACAGATTTTGTTGGGTTTTTTGGTTTTTTGGTTTTTTGTTTTTTCAAGACAGGGTTTCTCTGTGTAGCCTTGGCTGTCCTGGACTCACTTTGTAGACCAGGCTGGCCTCGAACTCACAGAGATCCACCTACCTCTGCCTCCCAAGTGCTGGGATTACAGGCGTGAGCCACTGTCTCTGGCTTTACAGACAGATCTTATGGAGGCATTTTCTCAACTGAAGTTTCCACCTTTCAGATGACTCTAGCTTGTGCCGAGTTGACCTAAGACTAGCCAGCATACCTATCTTGTCTCGGTACTTTCTTTGCATCCAGACAGGGAGGAGAGAGTTGGGAGGTGCTCTCTTCCTACAGGGTCTTGCAGGTCCCCAGCCTTTCCCAGCACCATTTGCCTGCCTCTCATCTGGAAAATGTCTAGCTGCCCTTCAATACCCAGCTCAAATATTTCCTGAGAAGGTCGTGGAAGTGAGTTCATAACCATGACCCTAAAAACTCTACAGGGCCTGACAAAGCAGGAGAAGGCATGAGCCATCCTGCTTATGGGCTAGCTCTGGAAGTCATATTTCTGCCAGGTCATGCCATCCTCCTGGAGGGTGACTATATTCTCTTTCCTACCGCAGGATAACGGGTCTGAGAGAAGCCAGACTGGCCTGTGTATACTGCACTACCATGATGGCAGCCTGTCAGTGTAAACTATCTGTACCGAGAAAACATTAATCGAAAGGCTGGTCGTGGGTATGGTCTGGCTCCCGCGTTACCAGGCCTCCAGGGCTCAACTGCTGCTGGTGGGGAACCTGGGCCCATCTGCTGCAGACTCTGGCTAACTCCTGGCCCTTCCAGATGGCCCTTCCATCATGGGTGGATTCTCAGATCCTCATTTCCACAGATTCCATGAGGTACCTGGTGGGAGGGAGCTCCTGCCTCAGGATGAAAAACACAGAGTGCTCTGGCAACAGGAAGCCCTTCTTCTTCTTCTTCTTCTTCTTCTTCTTCTTCCTTCTTCTCCTTTTCCTTCTTCTTCTCTGAGGTGCTGCAGACATGTGAGTTTGCCTTGGAGGAGCCTGCCTATGGCCAGCCCTCCCCTTCAGTATTCTAGCCTGTCTCCTGCAAAGGCAGCCACCTGGAGCTTCCCCAGGCCCACCCACATCCACCCGGAATGTGCCTATCCTGTCAGCACCTCCAGCCAAACTGGCAGCAGCCTTTCCTCCTGGCTTCCGGTTCGTACCATAGTCCACCATCATCACTGGACCCTCTTGGGCCCTTGCTCTGAAGCAAGTTTAGAGCTGTGTCTACCCCATGTGGGAAGGCTCCATCCATGTCTGCTCATCCACAGTATGGCCAGTCCCCACACTGTACTGTGGGATGCAAAACGGCGGCTCTCACCTCAAAGGGAATAACGGATTTTATTCTGAGCCAAATATGAGTGACCGCAGCTCTGGAATACAGGTTCAGGTTTCCCCAAAACACCATAGTCCAATGTAGAGACAGTTTCATGGAGTTTTTATGGTAACATAAAATTGAGAAACTATAAAAAACCCACTGGTGGAAACATCAGGATGTGGGTTGCAGAGAAGTCACAAAATCTGCTATAGACAGACGCTGTCTGATGACGGCATTCTTAGGCTTCCGGTTTGCAAAAGCTAAGGCTCTGTTTTGCGTTTAAAAAGGACTTCACCTGATACAGGGCATCAGGTCACACACAGAGGTGGCCAATATATAGCTATTAAAGAAGGTTAAAGATGGCCCAAGAGAATTTGGCTCCAGATGGGCAACAATTACGGACATTCTGTTACTCAACTAGCCTTAGAGACTCTTTGACACAGTGTTTCTTCCTTTTGTTTTTGGTTTCCCCCTAGGAAATTCAGTGTCACACTGCAGGGAAGGTGTTACTATCCTCTTCTCACCTCCCTCATCACTAACCTTCCTTGCACTTTCAGGGTGGGAGACCAACGGGATATGAATCTGCAGCCAAAGCTAGAGGTCAGTAAGAGGCCAGAAGCACAAAACTAGCTACTACATAGCACATACTGCAGGTGCATGAGGGGGAGGGAGGGAGAGAGGGGGAGGGAGGGAGGGAGAGAGGGGGAGGGAGGGAGGGAGAGAGGGAGAGGGGGGAGGGAGGGAGGGCAAACTTGCCACCTGCTTGACTTACAATACAGTGTAGCATCTTGGGAGAGCGCCTTGCAGCTACTTGCTGGTGCCATCTGCTGCCCAGGTGAAGGTGGAGGCGCCAGCATACTCCTTGAGAGCACACCTCCACCACTACCCCCACCACCACCCACCCCCACCCCCACCCCTGCACCCCCTACCCCCTGCACCCCCTACCCCCCACCCCCCCACCCCGGTCAGCTGGGGAGGAGGATGTTACAGCTTTCAGAGCTGACAGCCCAATGACAAACCTGGAAAACACTCAAACACTTGTTCAGTCTCCCAGTAAAAGCTCAAACACCTAGAGTCCTCCACAGCGGGCAGGTCAAGGGCCGAGCTGTATGCCTGAGTAGGCATACAGTGCAGAGGTACTCCGGACATGCTCACATTCAGAGGCTAGCAGAATGGATTCAGCTTGGCATGCATCAAACGTAAATGCATGGGCCCACCCACAGACACAGGGCCCAGACAGACACATAGCTGTGGGCCTCTGGTCTAACATCCTCAGGACAACCAAGCCATATTCTTGCTGCAGCAATGTTCTCTGAGTTGAAACATTGTACCCAGGAGGGACGCTCCTGAGACTTAGGAGCCTCTAACAAGAGGGTATTAAAACTCAGGAACTAAACAACCTGTGGTTCTCAGGAAGTCCCTGAAACCGACCAGATGCAGAGGCCACTTCCTCTACAAGTTTATATAAACTAGTAAGGCTTCCTGAGGAGACTTCTGGACCTGTAGAGCTGCCTGTAAGGCACACAGAGTCCTAAGGTTCCATTTTGTGAGTTGTCACTCATACAGGAGTTAGCTTCAGTCATTCATCTGCCTTGAGTCAACATTTTCCTGATTTAACCTTTCACTCATACACACCTATAACCCCAATAAGCCCATTGGTTCAAAGTTGGACTTTGGTGGTATCATAACTTTGGTCAGTTGTTGCTTCCCGTCTGGGGTTTGTGGATGTTTGTTCATATCTCCACAGGAGAAGTGTCACACATTTCTTCAGTTGAAAGGAAGAGAGCTCAGCTGGTTTGACATGGTGACAAGTTTTCCTCAACAACACCACTTCATTTTCTTTGTTATTACCCAACGTTCCTTGAGACCATCTGGATGGACCAGACTAGCTCCCTCTCTCCCTTGGGCTCTTTGTCTGGGACTAGGGGTCTTGGGAGATGGTTCAAGGTTAAAAGTCAGCTCTCCATGACTTGCTGGAGCTCAGAGCCCTTGAGAACAGAAGGTGGGGGTTAGTGAAAGCCTCGGCTGAGACAGCCTACCTTGTGTCTCTTCCACCAATGGCTACTATGCATCTCAGTCCCAAGGGCATCCTTGCCTCTGGCCACCAGGCAGCTTCAAGGCCAGCTTTAGGCTGGGGTTCCAGGATCACACCAGGTTTTGAAGGCTCTGATTCATTTCCCTGGGCACCCATGGGTGCCAAGTGCACAGAGCCGGCTTTGTATAGCTGAGCACACCCATCACGAACAACCTCAGGTGCTGTCTGTGTAAGAAGAGAGAACCCTGTGTGCTCAGCTGTGTGTGTGGTTGGGCCGAGGGAAAGCGCCAAATCTGGACCCCAGGTTAGGGCTGGGAAAGTAGGGTCAGCTTCCTGTCACTCCAGCTATATCTCCCAATCCTTCCGTTCCCATCTGGCTCCTCTCACCCTGGCCCTGTTTATTGCCCTACCTGGTACTCTCCTCCTCCTCCTCCAAATCATCTGGGTGCCACATCTCTCCCTCAGAGAGGCGCAACCCAGAGGACAGCAGCTAAGGAGCAAGCTGTACCCTGCTTCCAGATCTGCCTTTTCTCATAGGATCTATTGCTATAGAACGCAGCCGAGGCTGATACATTTCCCACCTGTCCCGCTGGACTTCCAGCTTCTTGAGTCCAGGGACTGTAGACCGCTAAACCCTAGGCCTCCAGGTGTACACAGCAGCCACACACTGGGTGTGCTTAACTGGGCGCACAAAGGCATGCCCAGGCCACGGCCACAAACCCTGAGTGACGAGCATGGGCACAAACACACACGCGGCAACATGCCTACACATGCATTTGTGAGTGGAGGCATGCCTGTTCATAGATCTTCCTGGCTTGCTCCCCACCCTCACCCCCCAGACCCCTCAGCCCCAGCGTCCAGTGGGAGTGCTGTCACCCATGGCTCTCCATCCAGGCAGCTGGCCTCCACTCAGTGTCCTGGTGCTAACTCGGCCTGACACTCTAGCTGCACATGGGGGCCTCCTGTGGAAACTGTGGCAAGCCCGCCACTGTGGTGGTGACTGCTAATTGGCTCTGTGTTGGGCCCTGGGTCACAGCTCGGTCAGCCATGGCTGATACTTTCTTCCCACTTGTCCCAGGAAAGGCACTGCTGTCCCTTCTGCTTAGGCCTCAGCCAGCCACTGAACCGCACATGCCTGGCCGCGTGGGACAGACCGGGCAATCCAGTCTTTGATGGTTGTGCCCCCACCCCCTGCCCCCACCACACACACTCCATCTTGAGAGGCAGAAGGGAAAACTCAGCACACAGTACTGGCTCTGGATGGGCACTGCCATCACACTGGGAAGGGCCCAAACCCAGGTACCTGTGCATACGCTGACCCAGGGCCTGGAAAACCATCATTAGAAGGACAATTCTCGTGAGTTCTGGCTTCTCTTTTGTGTTTTTCTAAAGAGTACATCCTGTCCAGGGACCTGGGATATCAGAAGAGGAAGAGTGCATCTATGCTTAGATTCAGTGACCAGGTCTCTAAACCTGATGCTGTGGTCCCTCTGTCCTGTGTCCTGGGACTTTCAGTGGACCCACTTCAGAGGAGAAACAGCTGTGTCCCATCTCCTCCCCTCTCTGAGATCTCAACGCCCCTGGGAAAGGGAAGTGGCTTTTCCTCAGCCAGCTGGGATCCTCTGTGGGTGCCGACTAAGTGACGTCCAGGTGGACACTGCCTAGGCCACAGAAGATAGCAAAGTCTGGGAGTGTGTGGTGTGAGTCTCCCCATGCCCACTTTTCAAACCCCAAGAGCCCAATCTGTACCCTTTCAAGGCTTGTCAGAGCCAAGTCTTGTTTTCTTTTTATTTTTTACGGCTTTGTTTTGTGGGGTGTTTTTACGGTTATTGGTATTTGTCTTCTGTATTGGGGTAGGACCTCATTATATAGTCCTGGCTGGTCTGCCCGACTCTGCCTCTTTAGTGTTGGGACTAACACATGTGCTAACGAGGCTGGCTTCTCTACGGGTTTTTTGAAACCAGGTCTCACTATGTAGCCCAGGTTAGCCTCAGACTCTCCATACTTCTGCCTCTCTCCCTGGAAGGCTCGGATTACAGACAACCATGGCCATCAGAGTCCAGGCCTTTTAAGTGTATGAATCGCTTTCTAGTTTGGGATTTGAATAAACAGCAATCAGTCTCCGAGACAGCCTCAAAGCCTGCCTCCTCTGGGAAGCCTTCAGTCTTGCAGCCCGTGCTGTTCCTGCCACATCTGCTCTCACAAGGAGCCTGCAGAGTCAGGGCAGATGTGGGCTACGGCATGCCTCTGCTGTCTTTCTTTCCCTAGTATCCAAGCCAGGAATATGGGTGAGTGGGTGTTAAGAACAAGCATCCATATGAACAACAACAACAACAACAACAACAACAACAACAGCAGCAGCAGCAGCAACAAATCATGCTGGGCCAAGCCCAAGTGACTTCCCTTTATATTTTCTGGGAACGTATACAAGAGGCAGACCAAGGCTGGGGGTGTGGCTCAGTTGGCAGAATCCTTGCC
Organism: Acomys minous; assembly: GCF_964271855.1. Lineage (NCBI taxonomy): Eukaryota > Metazoa > Chordata > Mammalia > Rodentia > Muridae > Acomys > Acomys minous. Next base: position 59,981,727 of record NC_140500.1, on the reverse strand, counting down.
TCCAATGCATGAATCTGTGGGTTCCTAGCCCCATGTGAACAAGGTATAGTGATGGACCTTGTAATCCCAGCACTTGGGGAAGACAGGAGAGTCAGGAGTCAGAGGCCAGTCTCAGCTATACAACAAGTTGGAGGCCACCCTAGAATATATAAGACCCTGTCTCCCCCCCCCCCTCCCCCCGCCCCAAATAAGTTCAGGTAATGCCTCTCTGGTTCTGGTCTGGCCCATCCTCAAGGTCTGGAGAGCTGAAAGCTACTGTGGGGACTACATTAGGCTGAGGCAAGCTAGAGTCTTTCCTAAACAGAATCTAGAGGCAGGCGTGGAAGGATGCTATCCTCATAGCCCCTGTGCAGGCTAACCTCTGTCCATTTTCCTCAGGTCTTGGGTCGCCACCAACAATCATTGTCTCCACGGCTCCCTTGGCAGCTGATGGTTCAGGCAAAATCAAACAGAAAGAAGAAAACAAAACCAGTCCTGACCTGGGGCCTCAGGGTGAGGTATCTGGGTGGTCGGAAGTGCACCGCCTTCTGGCTCTTCTTTACAATAGCGATGCAATGTGATCAGCTGCCTCACACTCCAGCCCAGGCCGTGAGGCGCCGCACCCTTGAACTGTGAGCCAAGCTAGGCCTGTCCTTCCTTATGTGTGCCTGTCTGTCCGCCAGGGATCAGCACTGCCTTCCCTTATTTTCCAGTTCCAGCTAGACCCCTCCCGCCAGGGCTCCCCACCTCTTTGACTATGGTCACGGAAGGCCTGCCCTCCAGGCCTTCTTTCCCATAGTCCCAACAGCAGAGGGGTAGCACGGGCCTGACCTGGAGCTCTTCCTGTAGCTCCTGTCATCAGCTCCTCCTCATAATTTCCCTTCTAAGCCTGTCCCTGCTTCAAGCTCCTCCCTCCCATTTGCCCTGCAGTCTGGAACCCGAGAGACTTTTCTAAAGTACAGAGCAGTGAAATTCTAATGAGACCTCCTGGGCCCCATGTCCAGCTCTGCTTCCTCGGCTCACAGTTTTGGTTCTTGTCTCCCCCACCCCCACATCTTTCATTAGTCTGTGTTGAAAGCCATCTTTGCCGTGGAACTCGCTTGCACCCTCTTTTAGCATTTACTGTGGGTCTTGTCACGGTACTATCTCACAGTCTCTTGGCACTTTCAAAGCGATGACAGTGTCCAGTGGCGAGGTCAACACTGGGAACAGCGCTGCCTAATAACAGATAGGACTGTAATCTGCTAAGGAAGAACCTTGGGCAACGAGTCCCTCCGTTGCTTTCCCACTGTGAGTGATTTTGGCCCGGGAGGTCTTTTCCATTGTCCCTCTGCCCTCTCTCATCCTGCCTCTTCTGCAGCGAAGGCCTCCCTGGCGTCCCAGGGACAGCGGAGAGAGGACAACAGCTGTAGCTTGTAGTTTCTTTCCAGAACATTACCAATCTTGTGAGCATCACGGGAAGAGCTGCTGGGATGTTGCAAGCTGAGGGCAGAAGGGCATAGACCTTTACGGAGCCACTTAAAAGCAAGCAAACACCTTGCACTGCAGCATCTTTATTGCCTCAGCCTTGCAGCCGCTCACATCTGTGACAAGCATCGTTTTGTGTGAGCTGAGGCTGGTTGTCTAGATTTCACAGCTCCAGTTCCCCCTTGTAATATGGTTAGAATCTCCCGTAATTTCCTGTAGGGTTTTTGTTTGTTTGTTTTCTATAGCGGGATAAACAAAGGGACAAAAGGAGCATTAAAGAATTGTGAGCATGGGCTGGGGATGTGGCTTAGTGGTACAGCATTTGCCTAGCATATGTAAAGTCATAGGTTCAAACCCCAGTACCACCAACCAAAACAAAGCAAAACCACAAAAAAAAATTATGTGCAGTGGCTAATGTTCTTATCAATCTCTTATTCAATATACTGTTTTAAGTTGATATGGCTAGCATATGTTTCATAAAAATGGGCAACTCAGTGACTTTGAAATAATCTAGTCAGGATGGACTGAAAGACAAGACCCAGAGGAGCTACTAGAAAGAACATAATGTAAACCACAAACACAAGCCTCGCGTGTGAGTTAGATTTTTCTAATTTAAAAGGCTGGCAAAATCAATGTGAATGGTACAAAAAAAAAATTAATTCACCACCTCCTAAATGTTATCCTTCCAATCTGGAATTCATATAAAAGTTAATATTTAATTTATGTTTTTATTACTAAGCCTGTGTGTGTTGTCAAGTGCTGAAAAGTGCATGCGGATATAAATAAAATTAGTTACTGGGCTGGGGATGTAGTTCAGTTGGTAGATAGGTTATCTACAGTACACAAAGCCCTGGGATCGATAATCAGCACTACATAAACCAGGCGTGATAGTGGTTACCTGTAATCTCAGCGCGTGGGAAGCTGAGGCAGGACAGTCAGTTCACACTGACTCTTGTCTACGTAGGGAGTTTGAGGTGAGCCTGGGCTACAGGAGAGCTATTAGATTGGGTCTCTGGAGGTTTGTAAGTTTTTTTGTTTGTTTGTTTTTGTTGTTGTTGTTTTGTTTTGTTTTTTGTTTTGTTTTCTTTTGTTTGTTTCTTGAGGCAGGATTTCTCCGCATAGCCTTGACCATTCTGGAACTCACTCTGTAGACCAGGCTGGCCTTGAATTTACAGAGATCAACCTGTCTCTGCCTCCCAAATGCTGGGATTAAAGGTGTGTACCGCCACCACCCGGCTGTGATCTTTTTTAATATTTAATTTAATATTTTATTTCATGCAGTGCCCAAGGAGCCCAAAGGACAGAGTTGAATATCCTGGGGCTGGAGTTCCAGGGTGTTTGAGCCACCTGGTGCTGGGTGCTGGAAACTCACTTCCAGCCCTCTGCAGGGACAGCAAATGCTATTAACCTCTGAGCCATCTCTCTGGCCCTGAGGTTTATCATTCTCACTCTAGAAGTGAGAACTGGCCGCGATTATATGTCATTCTCATGCAATATCAAATTTAGAACTCAATCTTTTCTTCAAACTAAACTTTCTCTCTTGTATTCCTTTCTAAACAAGCAATACAGAGCTGAAAGGACAGTGTAGTCTTTTAATCCTAGCGTTTGGGAAGCAGGAAGATTGAGGTTACTTCAGGAGTGTAGGGCCAGCCTTGGTGATTTGAGACTTCATTTGACAGGGGCTGGAGAGATGGCTCAGTGGCTAAGAGCACTGGCTGCTCATCTAAAGGTCCTGGGTTCGACTCCCAGCAACCACACGGTGGCTCACAAGCATCTATAACGGAATCTGATGCCCTCTTCTGTCATGCAATGGAATGCTTATATATACATAAATAAATAAATCTTAAAAAAAAAAAGAGAGAGACTTCATTTGACTAAAAATCCAAACAATACTACAAAAGCACACTTGAGTGTTGTCAAAAACAAGTCCTAGGACTTAGAACATTAGCGCAAAAAAAAAAAAAAAAAAAAAAAGGAAAAGTTCCTTCAAAATTCACCTGCAACTTCACATTTCTGCCAAAACTTCTGTTCAGTTAGAATCCTATGGAATTAGCTTTGATTCTAAACATATTGGATAAAGTATTTTTCTAGCCTTGATGTATTGTGAATGGAACGGTCTCAAAGGGGCATTAAGACCTCCCTCTAGTTTATTCTTGAGTTATTTGTTGCATTACTGACTCAAATAGGTAAGAAATGAGGTACAGAGCCCACTCGGTAACCTTAAAAAGCATGCCTACACCCCAAACATCCTTCACTTGGGAGGTGGGAGGCGGGAGAACCAGGAGTCTAAGGTCATCCATCCTCAACCAGAATTTCAGGTTATTTTGAGAAACATGAGGCCCTGTTGCTCACATCAAAACCCAACTGGACCCAATTAGCTTGCAGGCAAGGAAAGGGGATCCCAGCTCAAGATTTCTCCACAGAAGGCAGGCTCGGAGGTTGGAGGTTGGGTAGGAAGGAAGCAGGCTGGCCCTGTGGAGGCTCCATCTGAAGTCTCAAAGAAATGTCAAGAGTGGCTGACAGCCCACCTGGCTATTGAAGCTGCCTCTAACTGACCTGGAACCCCTTGGAGGAGTCTGAGGAGGCGCACAAGAGCCAGTCTTTTACCAGACCTGATCGGTGTCGCCTTCCTTCCCTCACTGCACATTTTAAAATAAGGGAGCAGATGTTGGCCAGAAGGTGAAATGTGGTCTGTGATTGCCAGCTTTTAGCAGGCTGAGCCAGGATTGCATTCTGGCCAGTCTGGGTTATACACAAGAGATAATGCCAGAAAAGAACAGAGCTGGGATCAGCTCACTGTAGAGAGCTTGCTGCCAAGCAGGAAACCATGGGCTCCATCCCCTCCATCGCACAGACCTCCTAAGCTGACAGCAGCCTAAGGCCTTTCTGTTGGCAGCTCCGGGTTTTCAACCCAAAGTAGACGGGGAGTAGTTTGGACCTTGGCCCCGCCCGGGCCCTCGCATTTCCGCCAGACACTGGGCTTGCCTCGGCAGGCGTCTGCGCATGCGCACCCCACAACTAACGGCGCCGCTGCTAGCTGTTTCCGGCGCAGGCCCTCTTACAGCCTCCCAGTGTCCTCAGCTGGGTTCAGCCTCCGCGTGGAAGCACGGCGCGGAAGAGCGGGCTGGAAGGAGCTGGAGAAGACGGCCATGCGCGGCAGCCTGGGAGGGAGAGGACCGCCCTTCCGCACCCTGCGCACGCGCGCTGCGATCACATGATGTGGGGCGGTGCCGCGGCGCGGGCTGGAGCAAAGCCACGGCAGCGGGCAGAGTAGCTACGGCGGGACCTGCGGTGGCGACGGTAGCATGGCCGCGCTTTATGGCGGTGTGGAAGGGTGAGCGCTGGACCGGCCTCAAGCTGTCTGTCCGGGAGCCGCTGGTCAGGGGGCGGTGGCCCATCAACCCACGCCCGGTGCCTTAGTGCTGCTCGGCGCGACCACGCCCCTCCGGACCACCACCTTCGCGCCCCAGGGCTCTTGTGTCAACACGGAGAGAGTTTTGCAGAGCTGGCGTCAAGTGGGAAGTTGCGGGTCGCGAGTGGACATGGGAAAGTGGCGGAAGCCCAGACTGAGATTTATGCCCAAGGGAACCCTGGAGTTGAGCAGCTGTCACCAGAGTACTGTCTGGTCCTGGTGCCAGGGACCCTTCACTGCTATTGGCCAAAGGGCCTTTGGTTTCCACATTCTCCTCAGAAGCTAGTCTGTTGGACTTTGGGAAGTAGCTCAGCTGAGCATGGCTTTGGGTGAGACGTCTGCCTTCTCTGGGCTTCAATTGCCCATATGTATAGCGCTAGGACAAGGGTGTGCAAGACGGTGGTTTACCCTGTCCCCTACGCATGACAAACATTTTGTGGATCACAGGGTGTGTCAAATCAGGGCATGATAGGAGGATGTGGAATCATAGCAGCTTACTGCTGACTTACCCAGAAGTCTCTTCCCATGAATTGCTAACCTGGATGGTCAGGCTTTATTTTTTTGTGACACTTTAAAAACAAAGAAAAGCCTTCAGCACAATGTAGAAGTTTGCACTTAGTCTCATTATATTCATATGGAAGCTAGAAGTTATTTCCCCCAGTTGGTCAAGAAGTTATTTTGGATCTAGTCTGCTGTCTCATGAGTCAGTGTCCCCTCTGAATTTGATGCCCTCTTTGAGTTGGCTCATGGCGTTTTCATTGTCTTTCTATTGCATTCCAGGAAGTACTGGTCAGTAGGCTATTACTAACTTGCACATTACTCTTCCTTTAAACCACGCCTTACCCAAGGGATTTAACTCAGGAGGGTTTAGTTGCCTAAGTCTGTAAATTCCTCCTTGTCTGGTGGTCATTTCTCACAGGTGTCCTGAAGACCTTTGTGGCGGGAGACGGGGTCTTGAAAGTGGCCCTTAGGGAAAAAAAAAGAAAAAGAAAAAGAAAGTGGCCCTTAGCTGTAGCGAGAAGAATATGGTGGTCTGCTTTTCTCCTCTGGTGTATTTACCATAAGTTGCCTGGGCCAGGCTCTGGGTATGTTAGGGGGCTAGGTAGTTAATTGCTCTGGAGCTTCACCCAGTGAGCTCACGAATAGGCAAACAGGAAACAACTGGATGCCCTCGCGATTCAGAGCAGTCTCTACTAACTAGGGGCTTACCGCTGTGCGGAGAAGCCCTCCAGCGCACACATTTTAAGGCCCAGGTGGTGAGTAAGTGGGATCTTGTAGAAGTGGGACCTACCAGGGAAGAATGAGCAAGGCCGCCCACTCATTTACCTTTCCAGAGTGTAGCAGACACTACACAGGCAGGTTTGGGAGTATGTGTTGGGCTTGCTGAAGCTTCTCCACCCTAGACTCTATTAAGGGGCTACTATGCAAGCTTGGCTCCCCCTGCCTGCAATCTTACCAGGGCTGGGTGCCCTCTTGTGTTTTGTAGGGGAGGCACACAGTCCAAAGTCCTTTTACTTTCTGAGGATGGGCAGATCCTGGCAGAAGCTGATGGACTGAGCACAAACCACTGGGTAAAAAAGCCATCATCCTGAGGGGACCCGAGGGTTGGCTCTCATGTAATATGCTGTGACTCCCCTTGAGGTGGTGGCTGGGCCTCTTGGCAGCTGGTAGGGGCAGCGCAGATCCTGAAGTCTTTTTTTTTTTTTTTAACTCCTCCTCCCCTGTTGGGGCCAGCTGATAGGCACAGACAAGTGTGTGGAAAGGATCAACGAGATGGTGAACAGGGCCAAGCTGAAGGCTGGAGCGGATCCTCTGGTACCCCTTCGAAGCCTGGTGAGTCAGCTGGAGCCTGGGCCATCAGCAGGCTTGAGGCAGGTGGCCAGTGGGACTAGACGAGCTTGGTGCCTGGAGGAAGAGGTCTCTAGGACCAGGGCCCTCCATCTTGCCCATTTTTTGTGGTTTCAGTGATCATCTTTAAGCAAGAAAGCATTGTAAGAGCATGGCGCTCCAGAGACCCGTTTGTACCTTGATTTGATTCTCAGCTTTGCCACTCAACAGGAGGGCCCTTAAGTCAGTTGCCTTCTCTAAGCCTGTTTCCTCATTTTGCAAATATAGATATTAAGAGTTGTTGGGAAAGTGAGGTGATGTGACACAGTCTGAAATGGTCAGCAGCCTCTAGCCTGGAGAGCTCTTAAAATGTTAGCTCTTCTTCCTCCAAGGTTGCAGTGCCTCTGGCTGCTTCCCAGATACGCGAGGGAGATAGATAGGCAGGCACAGGCAGACTGTCAAGCCAAGCTGCTTTCTCCACCTTCCCTCACCTTGCTCCTTTACCTGTGCCTTTCTTTCCTAAGCCAGGCTGTCCCTGCGGGCTGGATGGGTGTCAGGAGGGGAAGGATTAGGAAAGGAGCTGGTCTGGGGCTGTACCCTCTCTTCCGTTGCTTAGCTTATTCCTCTCCCTTGTGCCTAGGGCCTGTCCCTGAGTGGTGGGGAGCAGGAGGATGCGGTGAGGCTCCTGATGGAGGAGTTGAGGGACCGATTTCCTTACCTGAGTGAAAGTTACCTAATCACCACTGATGCAGCCGGTTCCATTGCCACAGCTACACCGGATGGTGAGGATGTGAAAGGAGAAGTGGGGTTGAGAAGGAGCTTTCTTATGAGGAAAGCCTATAACCTATAAAAAAAAAAAAAGGTAGCTGGCAAAGTTTGTCTTATAAATATCTAAGGCAGCCATTGTTATTCTCTCCCAGCTGTGCTTTCCTGGGCAAAATAATACCCTTGCTAGAGCAGGGATGAGGGACAGAGGAGGAGGGAGGGCAGGAAAAGTATCTGTGTGGGAAGTGAGGGATGGAATCTAATGGGGCAGAATGTAGGGCTACTGAGCGGAAAGAGTGGGACTCTGTGATACCCTATGTGCTGGTATATAACGGAGTCTCAACAGGCATGTCAGTGCACACCTTTAACTTTCAGGAGACAGAGGCAGGCAGATTACAGCAAGTTCAAGGCCAGCCAGGGCTACCTTATGAGACCATCTCAAAAATGAAACCGGCTTAGGCTCTGGTTTGGCAGCTCCCCTCTCTTTGAGAAGTTGTGGGTTTCGCTTCCCTCGTGTAGAAGTGAGGGTCGCTATCTGTACGACTCAGTGGTGCTGATGGTCACAGGGTCTGTCATAGTGTCTGGTATTAGGTACTCAATAAAGCTAAGATCATTTGAAGTCTGCCTGGCAGGAAGCCATGTTCCCTTGAATTGATACAGATTTGGGGTTTCCTCCATCCCCTGGGCAGGAAGCAAGTGGGCTATTTGTCCTGGGAGGTTGGGTGGCAATCCCTCCGCTGTAAGGCTGAAACTGCTGCTCTCTGGGCCCTAGGCCACACTGAGCCCCCATGCCCTCTCCCCAGGTGGGATTGTGCTCATCTCTGGAACAGGCTCCAACTGTAGGCTTATCAACCCTGATGGCTCGGAGAGTGGCTGCGGTGGCTGGGGCCACATGATGGGGGATGAAGGCTCAGGTGAGCACACATAGGGCCGTGACATATCCCTTCCTATGGCTCCTCTCGGTTTTCCTGCCCTCTCGGTTCCTAAACCTAAACAGGTGTCCCTAAACAGCTCCTAAATCTCTTTTGGAGTACAGGGTAGTATTGGGAGAATCACAGTCACCATCTTGCTCCTTAGTAGCCAGGGCCCGCTTCATGGCAGGGTGGTGTAGCCTCCCTCTGTTGACCTGGAGACCCAAGGGAAGGATTGAGACTGAAGGGTAAGGCCAGAGACTTCCTGCCAGTAGGAAAGGGGTCTGGAAACACTTCCCACTGACACTGCTTTTGAGGCAGTGTGTGTGTATGTGTGTGTGTATTGGTGTCTTTTGGGTCCAACTCGTGCTGTGACTGCAGCTGTGTGACACAGCTCGCCACCTTTGTCTTTGAATGGGAGCTGGTGTGACAAGTTCACTTACTCTTCCCACCAGCCTTCCCTTGTCTGGGTCTGTCAGATAGTTGGGTTAAAAGCCTCCCTCCTCTACTGGAAATGTGACTGACTGATCACTGACTTCTAACTGGTCTTGAGCTGAGAGCCCATCTGCATGGGGAGAGTGCTCTGCGACTGGCTGTCTTCTTTGCCCTCTGCTCTCGGCAGCCTACTGGATTGCACACCAAGCTGTGAAAATCGTGTTTGACTCCATCGACAACCTGGAGGCAGCTCCTCATGATATCGGCCATGTCAAGCAGGCCATGTTCAGCTATTTCCAGGTACTGCCTACCCCATAGTCATGAGCACCTGGTGTAGAAGACAGGGGATTCTGATGGAGAGGCTGTAGAGAGGAGGATGCAGGTCTCCGGGTGGTCAGAACAGGATTCAGAGTAGTGTGCGCAGTGTGACTGCCACTTCCTCTTAGGAATTTTAGTCATTTTTTCCAAATATTTTAGCAAAGCCAAATGAGACAAGCGTAAAAAAGCTACTGTTTCTGTAGATAATCACATTTACCCTACCCCCATTAAAATATATTCAGGAGAATCTCTGTTTTCTTGGAACTCAGATGGGTTGTATGTGTTAGACTGTTGGAGGAAGACAATTTGGGAGATAAATCTGTCTTTTAGTTATAGCACTTTTCAGAGCCTTTGCCATTGTGAGCAGGGACTGTAGGGGAGTGCTGCTCTTTAACTGAAGCAGTCTTTTCAAGAGTGATCTCAAGGAAAATGAGAAAGGTTTCTCTTTGTAGCCTTTGGCTGTCCCAGGACTCATTCAAACTCACAGCAATCTGCCTGCTTCTGCCTCCCCTAGTGCTGAGATTACAGATGTGTGCCACCACCTCTGGCAAATTCCCATAATTTTTAAAGCTTAAAACCAGACAAACAGCTGGGTATGGTGGTGCATGCCTTTAATCCCAGCACTCGGGAGGCAGAGGCAGGCGGATCTCTGTGAGTTCGAGGCCATCCTGGTCTACAAAAGGAGTCCAGGACAGCCAAGGCAACACAGAGAAACCTTGTCTCGAAAAACTAAAAAACAAAAAACCAGAAAAGCCCTAGTGGTGGTCACACACGCCAGGACTCCGGAGGCAGGGGCAGGGGATCTCTGTGAGTTTGAGGACAGCCTGGTCTACAGAGCGAGTTCTGGGACAGCCAAGGCTACACAGAGAAACCTTGTGAAAACAAAAACAAACAAAACCCCAAATACTTTGGTCATCCAATAGATACACTATGAAGGCCACTGTGAGTTACAGACCAGGGATTTCTCTATCTATTGACTGCTTGTGTCTCTGTGTTCCTCAGGTGCCAGATCGGCTAGGAATCCTCACCCACTTGTATAGGGACTTTGATAAATCCAAGTTTGCTGGGTTTTGCCAGAAAATTGCAGAAGGTACTGTAGGTGCTGGTTTATATAGCTTGGTTCCACAAAAGCATGTCTTATGGGAGGGTGGTGAGTGGTTGAAGGCTGGCCTCTGTGCTGGTGCCTGTCTCACTAAGTAGCCTGGAGTCTGTGGCTCAACCTGGTGTGGTGACTAGGGTGAAGGTGGGACCAGACAACACTGGGTTGCCTGCTCTTCTCCCTGGTTGCCATATGGCTGGTGCAGACTGTATGCCTGGTTTTGAGAACTTGAAGTCCTTTGGACAAGTTCACAGAAGCCAGGAGTTGGAAAGCTCAGGCAGCTTGTGTTGGCTTTTTGAGGAGCCTGCATGTCTACATCTTTTTTCAGTAAGGCTTGCTCCTTTTTCACTTGGATTCCTTAGCCCCAGGGAGGTCTACATGTTTCTCTCGGGTCTGAGGCTCAAAACACTTGTCCTGATGAGGCTGATACTAACAGGAAAATCAACAGTCTTCTTAGCAGGGCTGATAGATTCATGGGGACAGACACAGTAATGTGATTTAGTAGTTCATCAGTCTAGTCCTACTGCTCTAGTGAGCATCATGAGCTACTTCCAGTAGGGCACTGGAAAAGGAGGTGCCTGAAATGGTGGGAGGAGCTTGTTTACCAATATGGGCATCCATCCTAACATTAACATGGCCTGAGCTTGCTGCTTTACCTCAGGGAGAGTGCCTAGAGTAGGGTAGGCTGCTTTCTGTATTCTCTAGCCCCCTTTTTCTCCCCCAGGTGCACAGCAGGGTGACCCTCTTTCCCGGTACATCTTCAGGAAGGCTGGGGAGATGCTGGGCAGACATGTTGTGGCAGTGTTGCCAGAGATTGACCCGGTAAGTTGAGGCAGTATACAAAGGTGGGTGAAGTCTGGCTCTTGGCCTAGGGTAGTGAGACTGTCCCATCAAACTCTATGCAATTCGATGCCTCTGTATCTGTAGACTGGGTTCATGTGGTGCTGTCTCCATCCTCCTGTTTGACCATTCCTTTCTTCTCTGCCTCGCTTTTATGACTCCCATTTTCCTCCTTGCCTTTCCCCCCCTTGAGTCCACCTTGTTTCTCACTAGCAAGGGCTAGGGTTAAGGTCAGCCTACAGTGTCCCATTTTCTGCCCTTCTGCCAGGTTTTGTTCCAGGGGGAGCTTGGCCTCCCCATTTTGTGTGTGGGCTCAGTGTGGAAGAGCTGGGAGCTGCTGAAGGAAGGTGAGTCTTGGTGGCAGATGTGGGTGAAGACAAGAACACAGCAGGAAAGGAGGGTGAAGTGTGGGCCTTTATTCTAGCCTCTGTGACCTGCTGGAGCATGTGCCTTGTTAAAAGCCTGTGTAAGCCTCTTGAGCTCCTGAAAGGATGGTCTATTCCAAATGACACATTAATCACTTTTTAAGATTTATTTACTTTTAAGCTGGGTGTGGTGGTACATACCTTTAATCCCAACTCTCAAAGGGAGGCAGAGACTGGCAGATCTCTGTAAAAAAATTCAAGGCCAGTCTGGTTTACAAAAGCTAGTCCAGGACAGCCAGGGTTCTGTTGTTTGGGTGTTTTTTGCCAGCATGTATATCTGTGCATATGGGCATGGAGTGCCCAAGGACAGCAGAAAAGGGTGTTTGTGTGATCCTCTGGAACTGGTGTTTGTGTGCCATTGTGTTGGTGCTGAGTACTGAACCCAGGTCCTCTGAAGAACAGCAAATGCCCTTAACTACAGAGCCATCTCTCTAGCCCCTTGGAGCTCAGACCAGTGTGATAACTTGTGGTGGCACCCTTAGTCACTGTTCTGGTCAGAAGGAATTAGCCAGTTGTAGTATTTCCATTAGAATCTCTGAAACAGCTCAAAGACCCCCCACTAGATTCTGGCACCAAAAAATTGTGATTACATGCCCTGGAGCTGAGAAGCACTGGATTTTGGGGCTGCTGGTTCTAGGACCCAGGTACGCTGGCACCTTTGTGCTGGATGGTTGGCATATGGCCTCTAGCATCTGCACTGAAGCTGTAGCTGCTGGTCTCCTCTCTGCATTCTTCCCTCCAGGCTTTCTCCTGGCGCTGACCCAGGGCCGAGAGCTGCAGGCACAGAACTCCTTCTCCAGCTTCACCCTGATGAAGCTGCGACACTCTTCTGCACTGGGGGGTGCCAGCCTGGGTGCCAGGCACATTGGACACCACCTTCCCATGGACTACACCATCAACGCCATTGCCTTCTATTCCCATACCTTCTAGGGTCTGCCCACCTCCCCATCCAGCTGACACTGAGTGTTAGAAGGGAGATTAAAAAAAAAAAAAAAAAAAAAAAATATATATATATATATGGAAGAAAATAAATGCACTTTATTCCTTCCCCAGCAGGAGGTATCCTCAACACATTGCTGTGTATGTCCTCAGCACCTCCAGGTGCTTACTGTGGTTTGCATGCACTCACCAGGCTTTTAGGCACATAATCCAAGTTTTCTCTTGGCAGACTTATGGTTGCTCATGATGAAACTCGCCCCAACTCCTAGAGAATGACCCAAGATCTATCACACCCTCTCGTAAGGTTCCCAGTAGGACTCAGGGACCAAATAACCCTAGTCTCAATTTTGATTTAACTGGATTTGGTAGCTGTAGGTACACAGCACATTTTATAGTTTCTTGTGTGAATGAATTCCAGAGGGCCAAGCAAACACTGTTTAACTCAGTGGACTGCCTACTTCTGACTGCTGCTCGCCTGGCTCTGGTTACTCTTCTCTCTCTCAGACCTTTTTATCTGGGCTGCTGCCAGCCCTGGGGGAAGGGTCTTTCCTCTGGAGCTAATCCTTCCAGGAAATACTCTCTATGTGCCGCCCGAAGGCAGGTTTCTTGTCATTCCCAGACCCAGATTAACCAGGTGTGGATGTGCATCAATGCTAGTGTTTTAACCTCTGTGTTCTGTTTTCCCTGTCTCTATCTCCTGCACAGCACACGTGTCCATAAAGCTTAGCCAGGAAGGTGCCATCTCAGCAAATGCATTATTCTCATTTACTGAGTTTTTCAAACAACTGCTATTTGATTGGTAGCGTAAAAATTTTAAGTTATCTTTTACATGTGTTTTTAGGAAAACTATTTTTAGGGTTTTTTCTTTGTTCTTTTAAATTTTGTTTGGGTGTTTTGCCTGCATGTATGTACAGTGTATGTGCATTGTCTGCAGGAACCAGGAAAAAAAAATAGATCCTCTGTCTGGGACTAGAGTTTCAGATGGTTGTACACCTAGATGGAGGTACTGGGAATTGAACTAGAAACCTATTGAAGAGTAGCCACTTAATTGCTGAGCCCTCTCTCCAAACTTTTAAAACTTAAAAAAAAAAAAAAAAGGCAATTAAGAGCATTGGCTTTTAAATACTTACAACTGGGACAAGGGTCCAGAGTCTGGACCTAGGTTTACTGGAGGTGCTAGGCAGCTGCTGGGCTCCACTGGTGCCTACACCTTCCCTTTGGCCCTCCTTCCTCCTGTGTACACTTCTACCATCAGCCCTCCTTCCTTCATGTATCTAGCAGAGTCTACAACTCTCGTACCCATGGGCATGACTGGAAAGTTCAGAAGTCTCGGCACTGATTCTGGATAGAAGAGCAGTGCAGTTTCATACCCTGTCCAGTTATGCTCATTATTAAATGGGCCTCAGGTACTTTAGAAGTCCTGGCCTGTAGGAGATAGCACAAAGGTTCTTGAGAAGTTGAGGATCATAGGAATCTGCAGTGCCTAAGGCTCCTAAGAGGCACAGCAGCTCCCAAATCCTGTGTACAGACAACTTGCCAAAGTGGAGGTAGAGAGCCAAGCCTAAGGGGCTGACAAAATGCAGCACACACTCATCAACAGGTAACTGGTCAGTAGTGGAAGAATGACTCAGAAAAACAAGACAGATAATGAGACCACAGCATGTTTAGCTCCATTGACATGAAACATCCAGAAAAGATGCATTATTAGCCACACCAGGGCCTGGGACCTGCATATGAAAGAGCTTTCTAGAGAGAAATAGGGTGGTTGTTACTCCAGCACTAAAAAAGTTCCTAAACTCTGACTTGGGCACTTAAGTCCAGCATATGAACTATCCCAGCTGAAAGCTGTGGGTTTTTTTTTGGGGGGGGCATTTCCACTTTTAAAGTATTAGTTTATTTTATTAATTTATTATTTACAGACAGGGTCTTACTATGTAGACCTGGCTAGTCTGAACTCTGTTGGCCTCAAAGTAGTGATCTGCTTATCTTTGTGTCTCTGCTTCCCAAGTCCTGGGATTAAGGGTGTATACTACCACTGTCTGTCAAATATTTTTGAAGGTTCACAATGGGCAGGACGGGATTTCTACACACACAACCCTAGACAGGGTTTCCCTGGGCAGCCTTGGCTGTCCTGGACTGGCTTTGTAGACCAGGCTGGCCTTGAACTTGCACTGCCTGGCCTGACAGAATTAAATGTATTTACAGAATGAGACATTTACTACTTTATGGGAAATACATTTTATAGTCAAGGGATGTAGTTTGCTTTTGGAATACTTTCTTGGCCATGCATAAAATCTTCCATTTAGCTCCTAGCACTAAAAAAACAATTTAGTAAAAGTATGATATTAAAATATTCAGAACAAGCTGGGCACATGCCTTTAATCCCAGCGCTTGGGAGGCAGAGGCAGGTGGATCTTTTTGAGTTCGAAGCCAGCCTGGTCTACAAGTGAGTCCAGGACAGCCAAGGCTACACAGAGAAACCATGTCTCAAAAAACCAAAAAATAAAAAATAAATAAAATATTCAGAATAGCCTGGTGGTCTACATCTACAATGTAGAGGCTGAGGCAGGAGGTCTAGTCTGGACCACAGAGCAAGACTGTGAATCACAAACACCATTTTGCTACCCTCACCCCGGGGTAGAAGTAACTCTGTGGTAGATGCTTGCCTAGGTGTGAGGTCCTGCATTAGATCCTAAGAACTACCAGGGTCTCTTCTTGTTACCATTAAGTAACTTAGAATGTTTACTCATTTTAAAGGAAAAGTAGTAAGGTAAATTTGGGCTCAGTAAATCTTCCATTTAAGTAAGAAGCAACAAAATGTAGAAAATGTTTTTACATTAAAAAAAAAAAAGGTACGCCTGTCCATTGAATTCCCCCAAGAACAGGAAGTCTGGCTCCTAAGAAAGCAGTATGTCTAATGTCCCAGTCCCCAAGTCCCCTAACTCCCAGGAAGTGGACTTCTGAGGTCCAGCAGTGGTCAGTATGAGGACAGAGTCCAGGTAGTATTCAGTCAACTATATTGTTCCCTGCTCTGTTCCTATCACCACCAGTAGCTTCTACGTGGGAGATTAAACAGGAAAAAGAAAGGTCCTCAAGTGCACAACAGGACTCACCTTCTTTCAGATTGTGACTATCTAGTCTGGTGACATCCTCTGTAGCATGATGGAATTTGGTAGGTGCTCACACCCACTGCACTGAGTCATCCCAGGACTGACCGTCCCTGGGGGCAATGAGTCTCATGACAGTGGAGTCCCTGCTTCACATGTCAGCATCGTTTCTATTTTCTCTACTTGGCAAACAGGAAGTGTGATGCCCCCTTACCCCTGTCCTCCCAGAGGAGAGTGGCTGGGATAAGCTTTTCCACCAGGTGGTGGGCACTTTGTCAGACCTATTGGTGGCATCCTGTAAACAAAGACTAGTAGCAATACAAGACCTTTACTGAATAGGCCTGTCCCCTCTAGCAGTAGAGGACAAACTCAGGAAGTCAGGCAGTCACATGCTCATTTACCACACCCCAATCAAGAAGTATCCTCTGGCTGTCCCCCCTTTTCCACCTCCTCACAGAGGGTGCTAATTCACAGTGCTGTTTGCCTACATCTCAAATCTCTCTAAAGTAAAAAAATGAACCCTTGACATAACAATACCCTGGAAAGTGCTTAGAGTTCACTAAAAACATTTATTTTTAAGCCATGGTTAACCTTACAATCTTAATGAAGCAATCATAGATCCTGTGACTTTGGAAATAGGGGTACTACCAAGACCTAACCTTTCACATGACTGGAATACCGCTTGGTGTAGTGCTTGCATGGTACATGTGAGGTCCTGGGTTCAAGAAAAAAGACTCAGTCTTCTCATTAGAATATTTTCTGGCTTGCTTATATGGCCAAAAGTCAGACACATTACAGATAGAAACTGGTCCCTGACCTTGAGCTATAGTACCCAGGCTTTGGCTACCTCCTCAGATTTCTGATGCAGTCCAAAATGCCTAAAGAGGCATTCCTTCACCACCACCACCCCAAAGTTATAGGGCCAAATAATCATAATTAGAGCTCAGTCATGAATAAATGAATACTGGGACTAGCCAGACAGCCACCATTAAGAACATTTCCAAAAAAGAAGATCTCAAAGGGGAAAAAAACTAAACTCTTAGCAGAGCAGTTTTGCTAAGTTGGCAAACTAACTAGGGCCAAGTCTGCAGTCTGGAGCACAGTTGTGCTACCTCACGACATTGGGTGGTACAAGAGTTGGGCCACAGGAGTAAGTCATCCCACACGTTACCAAGGACCACCTCACTGGCTGCATCTCCCAAGCCTGGAGTCAGCACCCTGCCTCTAAGGTGAACCCAACACACCAGCCCTTGGTTTCCAGGTACACCCAACAGTAGTCCAGTAGTAGTAACCAAATGTACTCCCTGAAACCAGGCCAGAGACTGACCTCCAAATAAAATGAACCAGCGATGGGCCTGTTGGACCGCTCCTAGCAGCTTGGCTTCCAAAGAGCAAAACCTCTCAGGCTTAAACAGCATTCCCAGCTAGGAACTCAGAGAAGAGAAGGTTGCACTCTATGTTGATATGCTGATGGGATTCTCCAGGATCTTCCTGCAATTCTGATATGTTCTGAACTCCAACAGCCTTGAGACTGCAGCAGAGAGAATCTTTTTATACCCTCCCTGTTCCCTCCCTCTCCTCATTAGAGGTGGCAAGCCAAGCTAAAAGGGGAAGCAGGAGTAAAATCCTCAGAAGGAGTTCCTAGTTTCATTCTCTTGAGGGAGAAGCTTTGGGAATTGGTGTGTGTCTGACATACAAGTTCCCTGAGCTACTCTCTATGATGTGCCGTGAGGGGGAAGGCCATTTTCACAAGATGCCAACATTCTATGGGACTCAAGGAAAAAGAGGGAAGTTTGTGTTTGACTGCTGGGCCTGTCTACAAGTGTTGAGAACAGCTCAAGGGTAGGGCTAACCGGACACCAAGACAAAATGAAAAGTCAGCAAACCAGCTCATAAGAAAAAGGGGAAAGGTTCAATTATCCAGATCCCAGTCCTTTCTTTCTAGTCTCTACCCACATCCACATGCTAAACTGACAACTACTGGAAGCTGCAAGATCTTTCCAGACCTACCACACAGCACAGTGACAACTGTACAGAAGCCACAGCACTCTCGGGCCTTCTAAGTCTCTTGTCCTGGTAATATGCTCAGGACAGGACACTCACTCTTTGACCCATCAGCCACTACCATGTCTACTTACAACAGCGGCTCCAGGAAGGAGTCAGCGCCACAGAGTATCAGCAAACCCTAATGAGCTGCGTGTAGAACTAGGAGTGCACCTAGACAGGACCATGGGGAAACTAAAGAAGCTGGATTGTGGGAGCAGTAACGCCTGGTTAAACAGCTTCATGGATACAGAAAGCCAAAAGCTCTGTTGTGCACTTGAGCAAGACCCCCTCAGGAGCTTAGTTTCTGGAAATCACTCTGTAAGGCAGAAGAAACACCCACGCTGACCCAGGCAGCTTGCTAGTGTCAAGGGAAAAAAATGTATTTCCTTTAAAAAACACAGAAATCTTTGAGGGAATTAAGATACCAAAAGGGCCAAATATTCATGGGACTTAGGAAAAGAAAACTGTCTAAAAAGATTCAAGCTGTAACTAACACAACTAAAGGCCTGTCTCAGACTTGGCTAACAGTGTCTTTTAGACTGTGGGGAAAGAAGCCTGGAGGAGCCCCATCAAGATCATGACAGAGAGCCCTATGTAACCGTTCACCTGTGAATGATGAGTGAGAGCAGCTACACAGTGATGACGGGACAACACTAACTAAATGACAGCCACCATCAAGCCCTGTTCTTCTGATACACAACTTACATCCATCTGAAGTTACATTCATCCAAGAACTTGCAAATCTGTTTTCTTGAGTAGAGTTCAGGACAGGAGACAAAAGCTTTGTGGGCCACTGGCACCCTAGTTTCATCATGGAAATGCCAGGGGATGGGGAGCTGAGTGTTGCATCTGGTTTGTATCTCTCACCACCCAGCAGCTCTCCAGGTGCCCTGTTCCTCATAGGTACACAGCAGGGAAAGTTATCTCTTAAATACTGTTTTCCTTGGTCTGCTTATTTTGCTTAAATGCAAACAACATTCTTTACATGGGGAAAACAACTGCAGTTGCTTAACTCTGAAGAGCTCATCTAAAATAAAATAAAATAAAGTGGGAAAACTGCTCTGAACAAGTAGGCAGAACAGAAGAGCCATTCTCAGAGGCTTGGAGAGTAGTACCTCACACATTAGTTACTCAGTCACAGTATCCAGTTAAACAACCTTCCCGACCCAACCCGCCTTGGCCTCACACCCTTACCACCCCCCTTCAGCTCTGCCTTTTTGTGCATTGCTGGCCCCAGGTACGGGGACAAAACAAGTCCTTCTGGAAGCTTCCAACAGCTCAGTACTTCACTCCTGGAATAAACTCCTTGGCATCTGGATTCAGGTTACTTTTGCTCTGAAATAAGAACCAAGAGAAAACATCTCAAAGCAAGCTGTAGTTTATTTTTTTCATGATTAAAAATTTAATTTGGCTGGGCGTGGTGGCACATGTCCTTAATCCCAGCACTTCTGAGGCAGAGGCAGGCAGATCACTGTGAGCCTGGTCTACAAAGTGGGTCCAGGACAGAAAAAAAAAATTAGCATACACAATAATGTTTCATTTTAACATTTCTTTCTTCTTTTTTTTTGGGTGTGTGTGTGTGTGTGTGTGTGTGTGTGTGTGTGTGTGTGTGTGTGTGTGTGTGTGTGTGTGTGTGTGTGTGTTTTCCCAAACGGTTTCTCTGGGTAGCCTTGGCTGTCCTGGACTCTTTTGTAGACCAGGCTGGCCTTGAACTCAGAGATCTGCCTGTCTCTGCCTCTCTTGAGCACTGATATTACAGGTGTGTGCCAGCCTCGCTTCACTATAACGTTTCCTACAAAGGCATTACACTGACTTTGCTGATATATGCCTCTTATCCCTCCCCATATCAATGGTCACCTTTCTGCTTTCATGTCCTATTGCACTTTAAAACTTACTCCAGGCTAGGGATGTAGCTCACTGGTAGTACTTTGCCTAGTGTACACAAGGCTCAAATCGCCAGCCCTGCAGAGAGATGGAGGCACAGGGAGAAAGAGAGGAAGGAGGAGGACAGGGAGAAAATCCCAAATCATTTAAACTTTGTTTTTGCAGTGCTGATGACTGAACCCAGTGTCTGATATATGCTAAGCATGTCTTCCACAACGAAGCCACACCACAGCACCCTTCTGGGTAGCCCCAGGCAAAGAAGGAGTCTCAACTCCCTAGGCTGTAACTGAATTGTGCTCAGAGGCTCTTCCCTTCCTGTTTCCATTCCATTCCAGGATATTCCCCAATGTAAAAAGATACTCTATCCAAACAGCATTTCAAGCCACTGAACAGATTAACATGGTGAGAAACAATATTCCTCAAAGCTAGCTTGCATATCAGAGCCTCTATTTTTCTCATGTTTCTGTGCCCCTTGGTGCTCTTGTGAATAGCCCAAGTCTTGGCTCACTGAAGGCCACAGCCACCTACAAGCCATGAATCACTCAGAGAATTCTAGCCACATCAAAACAGAAAGCAAGGAACTCACTTCCTAGATTTAACTTAAGTGCAAAGTGGCCTGTTGAGTGTGTGTTCCTTCTAATAGGAACAGTTTTCCTAGCACATGAGAGAACATTAGATACAGAGAGAGAAAGAGAAAGGCACTATCAAGTGGTCTACCAAAGCCCTTTATCCCAGTGTGGAACATCAGGGCAAAGGAAGGCTGACAACTATAATTTCAGAGATGGGGGCCATTTAAGAGGTGAAGACATGGCAGCTCAAGAGGCTCCAGAGACTTGACGTAGGGTGTAGGGCCACACAGAGCACCTGTGACTCCAAACGCCATATTCTGTTCAGGCTGTCATATGCAGAGCTAGTGACGGCTCTTACCAGAATGTCTTCAGATTCCTGACTGTCGCTGACTGATAGTCCATTTAACTGTTGCTGTAAGTGTCCCACACCCTGAGGCAGGTCTCGTGATGGTATGAACCAGTCCTGGTCCTCTTCATCCAGCATCTCCTGAAAGCAGCGGTCCAAGAAGTCTTGCTCCTGCAGCTCTTCCTCTACCTGCCAACAAGTAAAGCTCAGTGGTATCCCAAATAAGCCATCCAGGGTCCCCTGCCCTTCCCTTTAGGGGTCCTCAGCCTGCAACTCAGAACCATAGGCAGGAGAGCTAATGATGCTCCTGACTATTGTGGGTTAAATGAGAAATGTTCCCAATTGGCTCATGTTTCTGAATACTTGCTCACTAGCTGGTAATGCTGTTTAGTTTGGGACATCACAGAACCTTTATGAGGTGGAGCCTTGATAGAGAAAGTGTGTCACTGGTGGCAGGCCCTGAGATTTATAGCCCTACCCCATTTCTTTCTCTCTGCTTCCAATTTGCAGATAACATGTGATCAGCCAGCTCCTTGCTCCTGCTGCCAATGCTTGTCTGTTGCCATGCCTTCCAAGACATGATGGACTGACTATATCCTCCCAAACTATAAGCTAAAACAGTTGGTTTTGTTCTTGGTATTTTATCACAGAAACAGCAAAGTAACTAATAACCATAGAGAAAACATGATTTTAGTTATTCAAAATGGCAGGCCTTCATAGATCTTTATTGGATACTTTTTATTATTATTACTTCTGATTTTGAAGGGGGGGGGGCGTGAGGATGGGACTGAGTGGAGAGGAGGGAATAAGCTGTGTACCATCATATACCATTATTTGCTGAGATCTAAAACAAATGGCATTTCCTTATTTAGAACATAAGTTTTTCTCTCCTCAAGATGGCATTTCAATCTGCTTCTAAAAGCCTCATATTGTTCACCTTTTTTTTTTTTTTTGAGACAGAGCCTTAAACTCCGGATCCCCCTTGCTTCTACCTTGCAAGTGTTGGGATTATAGGCATGCACCACCTTGACCATCTTTCAGAGATCATTTCCCCACAAAAAATCAATAGAGCTGGGAAAACGGCTCAGCAGGTAAAGTGCTTGTTGCACAAACATGAGGACCTGCATCTCACAGGCTCCATGAGATGTTTGATATATCATACATCATGAATTGAATCTTATGGTAATTAAACTGTGGCTTACTTGAAAACTTTGATAAAGTATCTTCTTGTCATCAATTTTAACATGATTTTCCAGAATGATATACGCAAAAGCAGCAAGCGCATGTCCTTAAAATGTTGTAGTAGACACCACCACCACTGACAATGGTAGCAGCAATGCCAGTGGAGGCAAGAGGGCAGGGAAGAACTCCACACAACCAGCAAAGACAATGAAGGCTGGTGGGGTGTAAGTATATGGAAGACAAGAGACCCACAGAGGGCAGAAGGGAAGAGGAAGGGATAGACTACAGATCCTTGAGGATTTAGAAACATTTAGAAGGTCAGGCCTTTGGCTCAGAACCCAGAGCTATCAGCTAACTTGAGCTATAGACCACTGGCTACTAAGGCCTGGAACCCCTGATTCTCTGAGTATGTAGAGCCTTTATCAACATTAGAAAAGCCGTCTTGTTCCTACAAGTACAGAAACAGATTCCAACAGTTCACTGGGATAGAGACTGCCTTCTACCTTTGCCTACCTGTCTGTTAAAATCCTCTTCATTCTCCATCCACATATATTCTGCAAATGGGTTTTCCTTTTCCTCATGTCCATTTAACCCTTGGTCCTCTTTGCATTTTACACTGGGTGATGTACTTGCCACACTGGATCCATTCATTATGGGGATTCTAAATAGATAAAAGGAAGCAAAAAGTAAAGGACTGAGGAAATATGAATCTAAGAAATCCAGACCCTTCCAAGTTGTTGGCCAATGACTTTAATGAAAATGAACACAACTCTTTTGTTTGTAACTGCTATGACATCAATCCCATCTGTATAGGTACCAACTATACAGATGTATGGTTCTTTAAGAACTGAGAGGAGTGGGGCATGGTGGCTCACAATTATCATCTCAGCACTCATAGACGTCAAAGCAGGAAGACTGCCTCAAGTTTCAGGCTGGCCAAGGCCATTGTGAAACCTGTCCCAAACAAACAAAAACAGTTGGGGCTGGAGAGGTGGCTTAGTGGTTAAGAGCACTGACTGTTCTTCCAAAAATCCTGAGTTCAGTTCCCAGCAACCACATGGTGGATCACAATCATCTGGCCTTCTTCTGATGTGCAGGTGTACATGCAGGTAGAACACTGTAAACACAGTAAATAAATAAATATTTAAAAACAAAACAAAGAAAAAAACCACTGGCTGCTCTTCCAGAGGACCTGAGTTCAATTCAAGGCAGCTCACAACTGTTTGTAACTCCAGTTCCAAGTACCTAACATCCTCATACAGACATATATGCAGTCAAAACACCAATGCACATGAAATTAAAAAGAAACAGTCTAAGCTTACTCTTTCTAAACAAAAGCCAAAGGACACAGTAGGAGTACAAACTTTATTATGCCAAATTCCTAAAGTCCTAGAATCTACTGCAAATCAGCTTCCTTACCATTTGGACAGGAAGAAGTGCATTCTTTTAAAAAAAAATTATTCATGCCTATTTTCATTTACACATGTGTGTCTATGAGTGTATGCTATGCATGAGGGTCACCTGGAGCTGGAGTTATACATAGTTGTGAACTGCCTGACATCTATACTAGGAACTGAACTAAACTAGGGTCCTATGGAAGAGCAAGTGCTCCTAACAGCTAAGCCATCTTTCCAGCCCCCTAGAAATACACTGTTAATGAATAGTATAAGCACCTGTTCTTATTCTGAGCACTGAGTCCTCACCTTCTCTCTCTCTCTCTCTCTTTCTCTCTCTCTCTCTCTCCCCCCCCCCTTTTTTTTATTTATTGAGATAGGGTTTCTCTGCGTAGCCTTGACTGTTCTGGACTCTTTGTAGACGTCGCTGGCCTTGAACGCATAGGGATCA
The DNA here is from genome assembly GCF_964271855.1 of Acomys minous. Lineage (NCBI taxonomy): Eukaryota > Metazoa > Chordata > Mammalia > Rodentia > Muridae > Acomys > Acomys minous. The sequence continues at coordinate 59,958,331 of NC_140500.1, read as the reverse complement.
GCCTGCCTCTGCCTCCCGAGTGCTGAAATTAAAGGCGTGTGCGGCACCATGCCCAACTCCAAGTTCCGTTTCTCTTTTAAAATGTATTTCAAAAGTAACACAATTCATGGGAAGTGAGGTTGGAGGGATTACCAAAAAGCAAAAACAAAAACAAACAAACAAGATAACCCTCCACTGTATTGCTAAGAAAAAAAATTAAAAAATAAAAAGTTCACCAGCTGTCCAGTCATCTACAGTTAAGAATAGGCAACAAAGTGCACACAGCCTTCCTACCCCTAAATTCCATACATACATTCCCAGTATCCCTCCTCACTAGCAGGATGACAGGACCATCTGACATGTCAGCATGCAAACCTGCCTTGGGAACTGCATCCAGTGTTTCTCTATGACACAGTCTGGAAGAGCCTCTGTCCATCTTACTGATTTCCTTAGACTATCTCTCAGAAACACAGCCACTGCATTACTGGCTATATTCACTTTTTTTAAAAAAAATATTTATTATTATGTATACAGTGCTCTGCCTGCATGTACATCTGCAGGCCAGAAATGGGCATCAGATCACATTATAGATGGCTGTGAGCCACCATGTGGTTGCTGGGAATTGAACTCAGTACCTCTGGAAGAGTAGTAGTGCTCTTAACCACTGAACCATCTCTCCAGCCCTATATTTACTTTTTTGAAGTTCTTGATTTGTTGCCACTCTGGTAAGATGGTTTAGAGCATCAAAGCACTTGCTGCCAAGCCTGAGGACTGAGTTCTATTCCTGAGTCCCACATTGTGGAAAGGAAAGGAATGATTTTACATAGTTGTTCTCTGAACACACATGCATGCACACAACACACACAGATACACACACACAGTGAAAAAAATTAAATTCTCACCAGCAGTGCCTATTTCCTTACTTTCATGAGCATTTTAAAAAAGTATTCCTATTCTCATACCTTAGTTATTTATAGCTTTTTCTTTACACTTGTATTTTGTTGAGGACATTGGCCATTTTTCTACAGACACACATAACTTGTCCCTGTCTTTTATAATTTCTAAAGTTATTTTGCGTAGCTTTTGGTGGCACTTTTACTATCCTTAATTTTGTCTGTCTTATGTATGATTTTTTAATAAAAATATTTGACAATTTTATACCTGAAAAGATTATTTTTTGCTGGTGTTTTGCTTGCATGTTTATCTGTGTGAGGGTCTTGGATCCTCTGGCATGTGGGTGCTGGGAATTGAACCCAGGTCCTCTGGAAGAACAGCCAATGCTCTTACCTGCTGAACCATCTCTCCTGCCCAATTTTTAAAAATTTCCCCCCTAGACAGGGTTTCTCTGTGTAGCCTTGGCTGTCCTGAACTCACAGAGATCCTCCTGCCTCTGCCTCCCAAGTGTTGGGATTAAAGGTGTATACCACCATGCCTAGCCTCCTGATTTTTAAACTTTTTGTGTGTATGCACGTATATATACACATACTATGGTGCACAAACGAATGCCAAAGGCAATCTGTAGAAGTCAGTTCTCTTCTACTATGTGGGTCTTGGGGATGAAACCTAGGTCATCAGGGTTGGTAGCAGGTGCTTTATCCATGAGCCATCTCACCAGCTCTTGCCTATAGCTTTTAAAGGCATACATGGGCTGAGTTTATAGTGAAGTGGTTCATCTCTAGCATGGAATTTAACAAGTGAACTAAGGCGCCTGTCTGTAATTCTTTTCTTTGGCTTCTATATTAATTACTTTATCTACTACTGGGACCAAATACTTGACAAAGGCAGCTTAAGGAAGGGTTTGTTCTGGCTCACAGAACCAGACAAGTATGTGAGGAGCTATCACATTGCACTACAGTCAGGAAACAGACAGTAAAGAATGCTGGTGCTCACCTTTCTTTCCTCCTTTTTATTATTCAGTCCTGAATCCTTGGCCACGGATGGTGCTGTATACTTCTCATCTGGCGACTGCCTCACTGGCATGCGCAGAGGTTGGGCTCCTTGATGACTCTAGTTAGATCTCACCAAATTGGCAATCAATATGAACTGTCACAGTTCTTAAATTCAATTTGGTATTTTTGATACCATTTATATGCCTTTTTTCTATAGTCATTACTTCTCCCTTCCTCCTCTAAGCTGCTGTGCCTGAGGAGCACAGTTAATGGCATTTCTTGTTCCAGTTCAAGTGCATAAATTTTTCCTCCAATTAGACTCTCCACTTTTGAGAAACAAGACTACTGGGCTGGAGAGATGGCTCAGCAGTCAGAAGCACTTGCTGCTCGTTCAGAAGACCTAGGTTCAATTCCCAGCAGCCACACAGTGGCTTACAACCATCTGCTAACTCAAGTTCTAAGGGATCTGGCACCTTCTTTTGGTCTCTGTTGGCACCAGCTACACTTGTAGTGCAGACATAGATGCAAGGCAAAACACCCATTCACATAAAAATAAATATTAAAAAAAGGAAGCAAAGCAAAGGTCTATTCATGCTGCCATTCATATGCCAAGTTGCTTAGTTGAGTTTAGCCCTGCTTTCTCATCTCCACTCGACACCTCTGGCTACTTGGATTTAAGTTTTTTCTCTTGTTGCCATCTAGCAACACAGCTGAAAGTTATCTATGCTTTGAATACACACACACACACACACACACACACACACACACACACACACACGAAAAGAAAAGCTTGCTTAATCGCCCCAAAGTATCTGCAACTTCCTAAAATTTGTTATTAACATTTTTAAAAATGCAATTTTGTAAAATAAACATGGTAGAATGTTGAAGAGTAAATAAACGGAAAAGCCAAGAGTAGTAACAAAGGATTTTAATCTTAGAACTTGGGAGATGGAGGCAGGAGGATCAGCAGTTCAAGGTCATCTTCAGATACATAGCAAGCTAGAGGGCATTCAAGAATAATCTCTTACAAACAAATGTGCTGGAAATTTATCTCAATGTATATCAGGTCTTGGATACAACCTCTAGTACTGCAAGAATAGTTAGAAATTTAGCTCAAGAGTTCTAAGAGAATTTCGTTTTAGGGCAGCATGGTGTCTCGTGTCTGGAATACCAGCACTCCAGAAGCTGAGGCAGGAGGATTATCATGAGCTCCAGGTCACACTGTGCTAGAGTGAGACATTGCCCACCCAAAAATTTTATTTTAAACAGACTTTTAAGTAGGGTACCAAGTAAACAATATATCTGTTTAGCATACTATAGAGGGAGACAGAAGAAATCAAAGTTTATTCCCAATACAGGCTCAGAGGGAAGGTACCTCCCTTTCCCCAGGAGGAGGAATTCAGGTCGCTACTGCTGCCTTCCATATGCACTGTGAGGATAGAAGCCTGCTTTGAGTGCTAAAGCATCTGTAAAATAAAATCTCTGTGCATTCCTAAACACAGAGACCCCACAGGGACTACGCCTTGCTGTGCAGTAGGTTGTGCTGGGCTGGCCTTCCCAAGGCCTTAGCTGGTAGCTATTTACAACAGGCAGTTACTTCTGCCCACTAATCTGGAAACCATCCATAGAAACACAGTTCAGTTTTCTAAAAATCTACCTTTGTCCAAAACAAACAACAAACACACAAACAAAGCCTGCATGCATAATTGCAAAGGTCAAAAAGAAAGCAGCAAAAGAACTCTGATGTAGAACAAGACAGAGCACAGTAAACTTGCTCATAACAGTGGGAATAGAAGCCAGGCACAACATGTGTATGTTGGCTTTTGATTTTTATACAGGCCCATCCTGGGTCTCATCCATGGTTTCTGGCTCACAGAACCTCAGCCTTTTGGTTCAGTTTGGCTTCAGATCAATAAGGATGGAAGATAGTCCTTTATCCTTCTTTCTCCAGAGTTCCTTGCACATGTAGGCAAGCACTTAGCCACTGAGTTGCACCCCAGCCCTCGACAGTCTCTTGTAATGCTTTAGGCTTCAAGAACAAAATGTCTTTTCCCCTAGACAAGTAATCAAAACAAAAATATTTCTGAGCTTCCCCTATCTTTCTGTCTCAGGCTGGCCATAAACAAATTCTCTGATCTTATGGATTGACCATAAAAAGCCCATTTCAATAGAGGCCCTACCCATAGCTGGGAGGACAGATTGCTGCAGAGGCTAGAAGAATCTGGATAGACAGGCCCTGCTGGATTTCCCTATGCAGTCTTGTAGCATCAGACCACACCCTGTCTGGCCACACTGTTACAGGGTCATCCTGTTTCAATCTTGCTTTTGTAATGAAGCCTTCATAAAGAACCCAAAGAGGTGGGGTTCAAGGCGTTTCTATACAGCTGTACACATGGAAGCTTGCAGAAAGTGACTAAGAACTTATTCACAAGCTGGAAGGGGGTGACTCCAGCTCCACAGGGATAGGAATTCCTGAGCCCAGGATGTTTCCAAACCTCATCCTACCAATCTCTATCTGGCTATCTGTTCTTTTGTTGTTGTCTTCTTTCTTTATATTTGTAATAGTGGTCTCATTATGTATCCCTGGTTGGTCTGAACTGGTTATGTAGCCAGCCTGACCTTTAACTCACTGTAATTCTTTGCCTCTGTCTCTCAGATGCTAGGATTACAGGCATGTAGCACTAACCCCAGTGGTCTGTGTCTTCTACAAAATATCCTTTAAACTGACCAGCAAGCTAACCCAAGGGTGGGGGAATAGGAGGTACAATTAACAGCCAGGTGGTCCTAAGTTTCAGAGGTCTACAAATTTCAACTGGTTGTCTGAACTGAGGAGGCTGTATGTTGGGGCTGAGTTCTCCATCTGTGGGACATGATGCTACCTCTAGATAGGCAGTGTCAGAATTAAAGTGCCCAGCTAGTTCCTGTTGCAAACCAGACTGCTTTCCAGAGGGAGACAGGCACACACATTTTGAGATCACAGAAATAATCTGTGCTGTAAACACAATAGTAGTAGAAGCTGGATTCATTTTCCTTTAGTATCATCAGGTTATAGAACTGAATATAAAAAAAGGAAAACACAGAAACAAAACAATTCTTGGAGTTCTCAGTGGTCACACACAACTGATCTATACTTTACATTCAAACTGCAGCTTCCATTAAGTGAAAAGTTGGGCCCGGCATGGTGGCGCGCGTCTGTAATCCCAGCACTCGGGAGGCAGAGGCAGGCGTTTCTTTGTGAGTTCAAGGCCAGCCTGGTTTACAAAGTGAGTCCAGGACAGCCAAGGCTACACAGAGAAACCCTGTCTCGAAAAATAAAACAAAACAAAAAAGAAAAGTTGGTTTTTCAAAACAGCAACAATCTATATAGCTGTGCAACACAGCCATAACTGTACAGAGTTTAAAAACAAATGAAGTTCTATCACATCTATATTCTGACCGCATAATCCATCCAACCATATTTAATTTTTCCCCTCAGAGCTGGAGACTGAACCCAAGGCCTTTTATATGGTGGGTATGTTCCTTACCACAGAGTTACCACTCCAGCCCTCAACTGCAATTTAAGAGGTTTCACACGGTGAAATGACCACCAGAGAGGGCACCAGACGAGGAGTTAAGCCACCTTTCTGTGTTACAGGCTAGCTTAAGACCACACAACTGGGTGAGTATGCACTGGTACCTGAATATGTCTGTAATTTGGTTTAGTAGCTAGCTGGGAACAGGAGATTCTGCTAGAGATTGCAGCTCCTCCGGCTGCACATAGACGTTGCAATGTGAGGAAGCTATGTGGTGATGTGGGATCACTGCCCTTAATATCACTGAATTCCGAGCTCCCAGTTTCACGCAGCATTCTGTTCACAGCTCTTCCCTAGCTTACCACGCAAATGCTTCAATGGTGAGCTGCTTCTGGTCAGTCCTCTTCGTCAGTTTGCATTATTTAACATGACCCTTTCTCAAAGCAAGCACATTCATATCAAAGTCTAATGTAGTGGGGATGACAAAGAAAATGTCAAGTTTCATAAACCGGATTAAGAATAAGATGATGCTGCCCTAGGTGGCAGGGAGTGAGTCGCTAATGTGTGAACTTGGAAAGGTATCTTCCCACAATCAAGCTTTGCCAAGCACAGCCTCAGCTGACAGCCTGCCTGCAACTTCATGACAGACTCTCAAACACAGACACAGGGCTAGGCTACTCCCAGATTCCTCACCCTCAGAGTAAATATCTGCTGTTTTAATTCCTAAGTAGCTATGTGGAAACATGTAAGTGTGAAGCAGGACAGTGCTTAAGGAGTGCTTCAAGATCAGACTCTATATGAGATAGATTTTAGGTCTAGCTTGGGTCTACACTGTACTACAGAAATACAAGAACAATATGAAAGTTATTCTTTCAGTTTTTGATGTAACAACAAAATATTTGACAAATATCTTAGAAGAGGAAAGATTTATTTTGGCTCATGATTTCAACCCATTCCCAGTTGGCTCCAGTAGAAACATCATGGCAGAAGAGCACAGGGGAAGAAAGCTGCTCACCTCATGGCATCCGGGAAACAAGAGAGAAGTGGAGTGGGGAATACATGGGTTAAGACAACCCCTTCAAAGGCATACTTCTAGTGACTGGCTTCCTCTAAGTCCTACTAGCCCAGTGATGAATGAACTCAACAACAGAGTAACTCACTGATGAAGTTAGTATCCTAGTGACCTAATTACCTCAATAGTGGCACCAGTTGGAGACCAATTCTTCAACACACGAGCTTTTGGAAGACACTTTACATTTAAACCATCAACAAGAAACATGCTGAATATGGCAAATGTCATTATGGCTAAAACTGGGAAAGATACTAAATGCAAGGTGTGCAACCCTGTGGACAGGTGGCAGGAGCATGGGAGGCTGCACAAGACCTGAATGACCACAGTCAAGAGTTTAAAATAGGAGTCTCGCTTCCCAGCCATAATATGCTTCGGGACTCTTAATGTGACAGTTTAAAAACACATGCTTTGTCAGTTCAACACTCTGAACTGCCAAGGACCCAGGTGGATGGCAGTCATTCACTGGCTACAGAACTCTGAGAGGCACAAACCTTTCTTGGGTGGTGATGAGGGGATAGTTAAGAAATGTGATGAGCTCAGCTGTGGACATGTTAAATATGCAACGCCTCCAAACCACTCAAGTGCTGATGTTAAGTAGCTTGGCTGTATTTAACAAGAATAGAAATCTGGCTAAACACAGACAGGTGGAGTGATTATTTATATAAATTAAAGACACTATCTAAAGAGAAAGAGCAAAGTAGATGGAAAGAGGACCCAGCACCTGAAGGAATCAGACAGAGGAAGACAACATGAAAATGAGACTGAGAAGCAGCTGAGAGGCGAGACAGTACAATTCCAGTGCACTGGGTTAAGTGAAAGGCTCCTGCCAAAGATAAGCCCACAGACTAATCTAGATCAGTAAATACTATCTTATTTGGGAAAAGGAACTTTATAGATGTAATTACATGAAGGTCCCTGAGACAAAGAGACCATCCAAGTGAACACTAATAAGTGTTCCTATAAAAGAAACACAAGGAGCGGGTGTTTGCAGATGGGAGGTAATGTGACCAGGGAGGCTGAGGCCAAAGTGATATCCCCTCCAAAGAGGGCCGATACACAACAGAAGCTAAGAAAGAGAGCTTTCCCTGGAGCCACTGAGGAATTGTGGGCCTCAGATACATTGGTTTCCAGGATTACAGCCCTCCAGAACTGTGGTTCAGTTTTAAGCCACCAGTTTATAGTAATTTTGTTATAGCAGCTATAAGACACTAATACATGCCTAGTGAAGTATCTATGGATGTTGAAGACTTTTGAAAGTTCGAACAAGAAGCAGCTGAATAGGTGATGGTGGCAAATGCCTTTAATCCCAGCACTTGAGAGGCAGAGGTAGGCAGATCTCTGTGAGTCTGAGGCCAGCCTGGTCTACAGAGGTAGACAGCCAGGGCTACACAGTAAAACCCTGTCTCAAAACAAACAAATGGCTGAGAAGTGTCTACAGAAGGCAAGAAAATAGAGGCTGCTTAAAACTTGAATGAGAGCTGTCTCCATGAAGAGAAAGGAGGGGGAAGGTTACACAGTGGCAGAACAAACTGCAGGTGACACTGAGAGACAGCTTCCAAAGGAAGTAGCAGGACTTGGTGGGATCTAGCGGGGCAAGAGGTCAGCAGAAGTGCTCTCTTGTTGTTGTTTGAGACGGGGGTTTTTCTGCGTAGCCCTGGCTGTCATGGACTCGCTTTGTAGACCAGGCTGGCCTTGGCTGAACTCAGAGATCCACCTGCCTCTGCTTCCCCAAGTGCTGGGATTACAGGCATGCACCACCATGCCCGGCCTAAAATTAAAAACAAAAACAAAACCATAAAAGTTCTAACTTTACAATAGTAAGGTCAGTATTAAGTGACTGTAAGAGGCTCTAGTGGAGAATGAAGAAATAAAGTTTAGTTTAGGTCCTGGGAAGGCAGGAGGATATGTTGTTACTATTATATTGTTGTTGTTAACTGTAGTTATTATTCAGGGTCTGTGGCTTTCACTGGCTAGGAACTCATCATGTAGACCAGGCTGGCCTTGAACTCACAGAGATACACCTGGCTATGCTTGGATTAAAGGTGTGTGTGTGTGTGTGCTACTATGCTTGGCCCAACAGTTATTATTGAATAGCTAAGATACTCTCATGATCAAAGGTGCAAATGCCTGGGATTCAACTGATAACAGATGGTGGCGTGGTGAGCATGGAATCAGACAAGAGCAAGAGCATGTACAGGGAGATCATCTACCTCAGAGCCGAACACTGCAACCTGAGGCAGGACTGCTGCCACACAGCTGCCAGACTCCCCTACCAAACTCCAGCTTCCTGTTACCTTCTGGTTTCTAATTATTTGCAGGGCCATTTCCATACACATGCTTGCATGGACACACACACATTTCTTTTAAGTCAGGGTCTTACTATGTAGCTCAAGCTGGCCTTGAACTTGAAATTCACCTGCTTCATCCTCTCAAGTGCTGGAATCAGACACATACTACATAAGGTTCAATCTGTAGTACTAAAAGAAAGAAAGAAAGAAAAAAACAAATTTATAGCCTGGTGTGATGGCTTACACACTTATCTCAGCACTGTGGAGGCAGGAGGATCATGAGTTTGAAGGTAGTCTGTGCTACCAAATGAGCACTGTGTAAAATAAACAACAAAAACATACATGTTCATAAGCCTTTTATGTAGAACTTGTTTTATATGCCATATTTTACTTCATACTATGTGTATTCTCTTTCCATATTTCACAGTCCTTTCTTATTAAGTATACAAACTCATCATTTGGTGGGGGCCCAGGCAAGACAAGAGCAGGAGTGGCTCATTTTCTGTAGGGTGAGGAGGATCAACAGGATATATGTACAGATGCTGAATACCAAGTCCAAGATACCCTCTAATTAGAATGATCTTATCTCCCACATTTCCATTTTTATGAGTGGTTATGTAGGCTTTAGCTTTCCTATTCTGACCACAAGTCACAAATACCCTACTGGTTACCGTTCTCCAATGCAAAAACATCGCTTACAAACACACTGTTAATGTGTTTGTCAAAAACACAGGAAATTTAACTGTCATGTAATTACAAATTGACAAAGCCAGGCCTGTCGTACTGGCCTGTAAATCCCAGCTACTCAAGAGGGGCTGAAAAGTCACTTCCTGCCCGGACTATAGTAACATCAAGATCAGACTGAGTAACTGAGTGAGATATTATCTCAAAAACACACAAACAAAAAACTATAAAGAGGCCTGGGAATGGCCTATAGTCCTCTTTAGTGGGACCATATAGTTTAGTGACAGACCCTTGTCTATCATATGAAAAGCCCTGGGTTCAATCTGTAGTATGAAAGAAAAAAAAAAACTTTCAAAAACATACTACTTAAGACATCTGTGGTGGTACATGAATGCAACCCTAGCACCAGAGAGGATGAGGTGAAAGGATGGTAAACTAAACTTCAGGTTACCTTGATCTCTACAGCAATACCTTGACTGTGCCCCCAAAATCAAATCAGAACAAAACCACAACATCCCCAAATAACAAAAGAATTACTAGTGGGTGAGAAAGTCAAGAAACTAAGAAAGGTCACTTATGTGATTCCTAAGAGCTAAAATACAACAAAAAACAAAGACAAATTACAGAGGCAACTTTTAAATTAAAATGAAGACTCCCAAATTAGATAGACAATGAAAGCAAATTAAACTCAACCTCTTTGCTGATGTTGCAGTCCATCCTATTATAGATCTGTAAAGAGCCCTGCATTGAGAGACTGATGCAGACCCTCTGGGAAAAATCAGTATCCTAAGCTTAAGGTAGGCCCCTGGACCAGAGCCAAGAACACAAACATGTGACAAACATTGAGAAAACAATTTCTAATCCAGGGTTCTTAGTTAGGAACATCACTTATAAGCATTTACACACACACACACACACACACACACACACACACACACACACACAGCACCCAACTCCTCTAATTCTGCTTTGTTAAACCTAAGCCAACACTTTTTTTTTTTTGGCTTGTTAATTTGCTACACATCCTTCTGATAGAAAGGTTAAAGAGGACTAAAGGCCATTCCTTTAATACAGTGGCAAAACTCGATGAAGAATAGAAATTTTAGTTATTCTAATTCTACAACAGCAGTTCCCAAACTGGCATTCTTTAAGTACTAGTCTAAGAAAAGCTTTGAAACAAACAAACCCCACAGCTCATGGGTACAATACCTGTTGGGTAAGAATAAAGAACCTGAATTCGATCCCTACCATCTATGTAAAAAAGCCAGATGTGGTGGTATGCCCCTATAATCCCAAGGCTAAGCAGTGGAAAGAAGAGGATCCCTGGGGATTGATGGCAAGCCAGACTTGCAAAATAAAGATGCTCCAGGTTCAGTGAGAGAAGCTGTGTTAAAAAAAATAAGGATATGTATGTATATATACATATGATATAATGTGAATAAATTATAATAAATAAAACATTTTTTTTAAATAAAGAGAGGAGGGAGTGGGGGGAGGGGAGGTGTACGGGTGGGACCCAGAGAAGGGACGGGGCTGGGATCAGGCTGCAAAGTGATTAGTGATTTATTTAGTGATTAAATAAATAAGGTGGAGAGCAATAGAGAAACATACCTAATGCTGACCTCTGGCCTCTGCATGTGCACATGTAGGCTTATGTAAGCCTACATGTGCACATACACAGTTATAGGAATTTATAACTAAGAAGTCTTGTTCAATTTACCAAATACTTACTAATTTTATCAATTTGGTCATTTATTTTATTTTATTTATTTACTTTTAAAATTTTTATTTATTTAGTTTGGTTTTTTGAGACAGGGTTTTTCTGTGTAGCTTTGGCTATCCTGGACTCCTTTGTAGACCAGGCTGCCCTTGAATTTACAGCAATCCGCCTGCCTCTGCCTCCTGAGTACTGGGATTACAAGCACGCAGCACCATGCCTGGCATCCCCATTTCTTTTATTATATCTACTAATTTATTATTGCTATGATGTGAATGACCCCATCCAAAATTCAGGTGCTAAATTACCACATGACAGTAGTAAGAAAGAGCATCATCTTGAGGAACAGATGAGGCCTTGGGGTGGGATTAAAGTAGGGTATGGTGGCACATGCCTTTAATCCTAGCACTTGGAAGGCAGAAGCAGGTAGATCCCTGTGAGTTCCAAGCCAGCCTGGTCTACAGGGTAAACTCCAGGACAACCAGGGCTACACAGAGAAACCCTGTTTGGGTGGAGAGGGAGGACAGACACATGGCTCAGAGGTTAAGAGCACTGTTCGCTCTTCCAGAGGTCCTGAGTTCAATTCCCAGCAACCACACGGTGGCTCAGAACGCTCTATACCCATAATGCCCTCTTCTGGCATGCAGGTGTACATGTAGATAGAGCACTCATATACATAAAATAAATAAAATCTTTTTTTTAAGTGGATCAAATGATTTCACACAGTATCTGGCTCTCTCACTCTTCTGCGTTCCACCTTGTCAGGACAGCAGAGAGAATAAATGTGCCATCCTGCAAGAACAACCTCACCAGAAAAGCAAACCTGGCACTGCCTTGATCCTAATATCCAGAGGTACAAGGAAATAAAATTTCTATTCTTTGTAAACATCCAGTCAAAGGTATTTTATTATAATTGTACAATCAGACTCACATATCTATTCATTCATTCATTCATTCATTCATTCATTCAAGATAGGGTCTCACTATATAGCCCTGGCTGCCCAGGAACTTACCCTGTAGACCAGGCTGGCTTGGAACTCCCAGAGATCCCCCTGCCTCTGCCTCTAGCGTGTGGTATTAAAGGTATGTACCATCACAACTGGCTATTTTAATAACCTAATGCCTATTAACAGATCATAGGCTTCTGTAAACAATGTACCGATGTTCTGTGAAATTCTGCTATTTAACATGTAAAAAAAAAAAATCACAGTAAGCTCCCTAATGCACTTAAAAGCACTTCCAAAGGCAGAACCAACAGATATACCAATATTTAATGACAAAATTGTACCCAGACCAATCTTCACACAAACACCCGTTTGCTTAGAAGTATGAACAATGTCTAACAATGATGCCCTAGAAGCTTCAGAGTATCACAAACCACAAAGAGCACATCTTTCTAGGCTGAGTCTCATCTGGCCTCCCAGTCTTGAGGAGCCTCTACAGATTGACCTTCCAAAGGACCTCATTTCTGAGAGTATTCTACAGTACCTCAGAAGTCATAAGCCAGTAACGTTTTGAAAAATTTTTAGGAAAACAGGATTCTAAGGTTTTTTTTAATTGCAAAATGTAAAAATCTCATCAATGTCATTTTATAAGGAATTATTTAGCACTGAAAAACTAGGGAAGCCTTAATTCAATGCAAAGGACAATCTGATAAACTACATGAAAATTTAGTTTTATGAAAAACACTGTATGGTCCTCAATTTTCTTATTCTACAGGCTGATGAAAATTCACAAGAAAATTCACTAATCTGACCTAAGACATAGCCCCCAGATGTTTATATAAATATTACTTAGGTCACTGAGTTGAAGAGATGGCTCTGGTCAGCAAAGTGCTTGAGCATGAAGACCTGAGTCTGAGCCCCAGAACTCATGTAAACATCAGTAACCCCAAGACTGGGGAGGCAGAAAACAGGAAGATCTCTGGGGCTCACTATCCAGGAAGTCTAGTGGAATCAGTGACCTACAAGTGGAGCGAGTCACCTGTCCTGAAAAGTAAAAGGGAAAAAGGGATCTCTTTGAAATCCAGGCCAGCATGATCTACACAAGTTCAAGGACGACCAGGGCTACATAGAGAGACCCTAGCTCAATAATTATATAAGTGAATAAATAAAGTGGAGAGTGTGAGATATTCAACATTAACCTCTGGCCTACACACACATACACGCATACATACAATTACTGAGGTTTCTAAACATGTCAGCTCTGCAACTTAAACAGTTTTAGAGGGAAGCCCCTGAAACAAACAAACAAACAAACATACATACATGCATACACACACACACACACACACACACACACACACACACACACACACACACACACACACTTTAAAGAAAATGCCTGGGTTGTTTCTGATGTGCTGCCAGACTTCAGAACAATGGCTAGCTTACAATTTAATTTGCCCTTCCCTTTCCTAACCCAAACTTTTCTCTGATGGCTCAGTTCAGATAGTACCATCTTCTCTAGCAAACAGTAAGAATCTAAAAATTATCTGTAGCTAGGTGGGCTGGAACACACCTGTAATCCTAGCATGCCGGCTATGAGAGTCCCAGGCCCACCTGGGCTACATCAGACTCTATCTTAAGACAGTTTATATGTACATGTGTGTGTACACACACACACACACACACACACACACACACACACACACACACACACGTTTCTTAATCACTGTCTCCAGTTTTCAGCTTCCATGTCAGGCAGGCACAGGTATGAAAAGATAATGAAGTTTCCTGAGCATGCATAACTGAAAAAAAAAAAAGAATCACAGTAAGAAAAAAAAGTAAATAATGAAAAATTACTAAAGGGGGGTGGGGTGACCTGCAAATGGCTTGGCCAAAAGGCTCAGTAAACATGAATTAATCATGACTGCAGAAACTTACAACAAGTGCAAGTTTTAGGGGGAAATGAAAAACTCTGGTTGGTGCCCAGGTATAACACTTCACTAATGCCTGTATTACATTCTTCAGTCTGTAACTCGGTGAAGTCATTTCCTCATCACCACCCATGACTCTCCCATGCATCATACACTGTTTAAGTGCTGAAACTACAAAGAAACTCACTCCCATAGAGCTCACACATCAGAGACAGAGACAACTGATTTACCATGTAGTGTGGAATAAAAGAGTGAAGCTCAGTCTAACTGAAGAAAGGCGCGGCTAGCGACACATGGACCGCATGGGAGTTTCTAAGATGTGCTCTTTGAGGCTATACAGACACTCTAGTTCTTACTGAGCTCTGGGCTGGCTGGTTCAACTCAGCTGTTCTGGCTCAAACTCCTCTTCCAGCTAGCTTTCTTTCTTTTTTCCTGAGATGGGTTTTTTTTTTGTGTGTGTGTGTGTATCCCTGGCTATCCTGACACTCTGTAGATCAGGCTAGCCTCAAATTCAGAGATCCATCTGCCTCTCCTCTCAAGTGCTGGGATTAAAGGTGTACACCACCATGGCCTGGTTTTGAATTGGTATTTTCAGTGAAAATTTCATAGTTCAGAAATAGCACATCCTGTTGTAAAAATTGGAAAGCACAAAAAATAGACTAGACAAAACAATGGGAACCTAGAGACACTTTCCTCAGACTAATTATTACTTTATACCTGCTATGTATGTTCATGTGTATACATACAGATGCATACATTCCAAAAACAGAAGTGGACTAATGGTGTTGTTCAGTCATTCTAATCAGATACATATATATCCCTTAAGGGTATACTGGCTTTGTCCAAAGAAGTCTTGCTTCATGTTACTGTATATAATAAGAATTAAGAACGGGGCTGACTTTTAGCCTAGTAAACATGTGACCAGTTGGGATCTAATCTGAACTATTCCAGAGGCTTCATCAAGCCTGTATAAGCTGGAACTGGACATGTGACTGTGCTCATCACTATTGTTTGTAATAGTACAATGTTATCCACCAAAGAGAACTGGCTAAGGACACAGCTGTACTCTGTGAGGGGGAAATCTACTTACAGTAACACCTTCTCTGGAAAGCCTTTCAGGAGGAGTTGAGAAGTCCCCAGATCAGATACATGTGCAACAGCTGCCATGTATCAGGTTCCCAACCAAGCGTCCAAGGTAGAAGGATGCAATGGTGGAGCCTGCTGTCATGGAGCTCAGTGTAGGAAGGAAGACAGCCATGTGAACAAGTAGTTCTACCACAATACATGCAGATGCAGCGCCAGGAGGATGATGTATTGAATATTTGACAGGTGCCAACCATTTTGCTAGATGCTTTATCTGATAGCATCTATTATCATGTAAGGTAGGTGACCAAAGAGAAACCCACAAACCCTAGGACTCCTCAGGTATCCTTTGAAGAAAAGTAACTGTCTCCAGAATCCTACTCAAATATACTACCATATGAGACAGATAATACAAGAAACCAACCCTGTTTCTTTGTCCATGAGAGATCAGACCAGGACTCAGTATCAGGTAATATTTTCCTGTTTCAATTGTTGTCTGAGAGGATAACTGCCGCCATCTGCTAACCTAGGCTTAGAATGTTTTCAGCCTCGGAGATTTACTGCTTAATAAGCTCACCCTTTCTTGTTCTTACTGAGCTCTGGGCTGGCTGGTTCAACTCAGCTGTTCTGGCTCAAACTCCTCTTCCAGCTAACTTACTCAATCTGGCTTTTCTTTCAGGCCTCTGAATTGCTCTGCTTGGCCTCAAACTAACTCCAGCAATCTGCTCTAATCTTTTGGCTCCCTCTCATTCTCTGGCTTGTTCTGTGTTCACCTGTCTCTAGCTTGTTTTCTCATCCAACCTCTCGCTGTAAAACCTTCCCAGTAAAACTGCCTCCACCTGGTAAAACTGTTCTAGCTCGATCTCGCTGTCTGTCTGAGTCTCCCTCCCTGTCTGTATTGCCCCTTAAGTAGTTTCCCTTTCCTCTGTCTTCCCGTGAGAGTTGGGTGTATCCTAGTCTGTCAAATCGTTCTCTGATTCATCACCTTTTCTGCCACTCAATTAAACATCACTTTCAAACATGGGTGCTTCTTTCTACAAACTTTACCTTCATTGTTTGGAATTAAAGGCGTGTACCACCACACCTGGACCTAAGCTTTTCTTTACCTGAAACTTACTCTATACCAGGCTGGCCTTGAACTCAGATCTGCTTGCCTCTCTCCCTTGTATTCCAGCTGTATCACAGAGACATAGAAGGTCTTTGGATGTGATGTCTTGCTAGAGCAGCCATGTTCTGAAATAAAATTCCTCTACAGTATACCTCAGCTAAAGACAACATAAAAGTTAAACTTAAAGATCAGGAACCAAGAACATGGCTTGGCTCAAAGCACTCCCTAATAGGAATCTTCCGTTTTAGAATATTAAAGGTCTGGCAGTCTTACTCTCCTTTGGAAAATATAAACGTTAGGTGGACAAAGCATGAGAAGGTACTAAAATCATATCTTAAATATTGCTCTGTATCTGTGGTTCTCAACAGATCTGTGGGTCATGATCCCTTTGGATGTCAAACATGCTTTTACAGGGGTCTTATATCACATATTTATATTACAACCCATAAAAGTAGCAAAGTTATACTTATGAAATAGCAATAAAATATTTTTATGGTTGGGGGTCACCACAGCATGAGGAACTGTATTAAAGGGTCACAGCATTAAGAAGGTTGAGAACCGCTGCTCTATATGGCTTTGAAAGAACTAAGGTCTAAACAATATGGATGAAGAAATGATTTCCCATTTTCCTTTACATTCATTCCCCCATCCCCACAGGTGATGTGTGTATGCCTCTTCCCTGAAACCCAAAAGTGTTCACTACACATCACCAATCTTGGAATTAGGACACAGGTTCAAAAGTCTAAAGTTGGACCACAGTTGTTCATGTAGTAGATGGCAGATCTAGATTTCAAAAAGGTGGCCAGGTCCTAAAAACACCTGAGGTTGACCCCTGGTCTCCATATTCACACGCACACAAACATACCTGCAGTGTGTGTGAGTACACGCACACACAGATAGACAGAGTGGGTAAGAGAAGATGAAAGAGTATAGAAATGGTCTGGAAGTTCTCGTAGGCCTTGCTGCAGGAAAGAGTATGCTTGGTATCAACCCAGATTAAATAAATTTCTAATTTCAATACACTCAAGCCCTAGCTGTCTTTCTGACTCAACTACAAAGCTCAGAGCACAGGACCATAATCTCTAGCTCATTTGCTAGCATCTAGAGTACAGCTTACAGTAAGTACTTAATAAATATCTGTTGAATGAATGAACAGTGAGCACAGTACCTAACACACTATTCTACTGGGCCACTCTAGATGGATTTGGAATAGAGGAGCGCCATGAAATGAGGGCTAGGGACCATTCACAAGGATACTTCTTATGTGCAAATCTTTTTACTTGCTAAAATTTGCATGTAAATCTCCAAATTGATACTGGTGGTGCTTCTGAAGTCATTCATGCTGTGATGGTTAATCTTCACTGTTATCTGGCTAGATTTAGAATCACCATGGAAACATACTTTTGGGTATGGCAAAAAGATTAACTGAGGAGGAAAGCCCACCCTGAATGTGAGCAGCAGCATTCCAAACGAGGGGTGTGTGTGTGTGGGGGGGGGGAATCGAGGTGAGAGCATTCATCTGTTTCCTGGCTGTGAATGCGAGAGGATCAGCTCCTTCCAACTCCTGCTGCTGTGAAGGACTGTGCCCCTCAACCTGTGAGCCAGAACAAATGCTCCTTTCCTTAGGCTGTTTTTGTCAGGTACCTAAGCCATGCACATGCATATGTAGATAGCAGTGCACTTGCTCTTTGCACTTGTGCTAAGCTAAGGTGGGGTGAGGCGAGGTTGGACCTTCTCAGTTAGGTGTTCACACCACAGAGATGCCAGAGCGCAGAGGCAGCAGGGCTAGTTCTGTGCCACAAGTTCTAGCTTTGGGGTTAAATGGACAGAGTTTCAGTTTTAACTCTGGCACCTGTTTCACATTTCTGAAAATCATTTTCTGTTGTGTAAAATATAGGGAACAATATCTAGCAGGATAAATGGTTTTCAGAATTTAAGATTATAATCCACACGAGACAGGTAGGTTAAGGAAATGCATTTCAGGAAGTCTAGAGCAAGGAGAGGGAAGGCGGGGACATGGGCAAAGAGGACTTCTCCCCTTCCCACACCCTGACCTGCAGAACCCTCTGTGCATTAAACCCTTGGCTTATAGGTCTCTCCTTTACTAAACTCTAAGATCAAGATCTTTGGGAAGGAAGCACAAGCTACTGTCTTCTAAATTTCCAAACAAGTAACCGCTAAGCACAGATTTATCGAAGACACAAAATGCACATTTGGTTTTCAACTGCAGACTTACAACAATTTAGTGACCAACTCAGAGATCTGCAATTTGCCCATGACTCTGACAACCGCTATAACTGACATAAATTACAACAGTTTTAAGATCCTGCTCTATCCAGTGTGAGTCACTAATAAGGCTCAAACATATGGCCGACAAGACAATGTTGTCACCTACGAGTAAAGACTGCTTTTAGTTCACTCTAACAGACTTCTTTCTCCATTAAAAGACAAAAATCTTACCACAGCAAAGCACAAGGAACGATACTGTTATGTGCTACAGGTCGGTTAGGAAAAATAGTAAAGCTTTCCCACAAAAGCTTACAAACTCCAAAAACAGTGAATCTGATGCCACAGCTTACTGTTCTCTTTCGAGAACTAAGAAAAACAATTCCAGATATAAAGCCATGAGAACGACAACATGAGAACAATGCAGTTGCTCATATATAGTTTCATGGGCTCTTAGTCTAATATTCAATTTCCTCCACCTTCCAAAATATGCCCCCCTCCAATGTCCAGCGTTCTTCCACTTCTAACTTTTCAGTTAAAGCCACGAATGATGATGAGCTAATTTCTTCCAAGTAAACGTCTGGCATGTTTTTATTTGGGTATGAGACAGTGTAAAAAGACCATCTAGAAACATATGGCTTAGAACCACTACTGGAAGCCAAACACTGCCATACTATGAAAGTGCAAACAAATCTTCTGGGAAGACAATGCTGAAGGTCGTCTCTGGGCTGTTGTAATTCACCCAGAGGCTGTGTGTGATATAATCACATATGTCCCGTATCTTATGGACGTCCGGGATGACCAGGCCCTTCCTTTACAGTGTAAATTAACGCTCTGACTGGGATCGGCCAAACAGAATCCCGTTCCATCCGCTTAACAGATTTCAAACTGGTTTGCTGCTAACAAGCCTTTCCACCTGCATTTCCAGCAGTTTCGAGCAACAGCACTTTCTGGGGACAAAGATTCTAGAAAGGGAGAGTGATCAAATGGGCATGTCAGGGAGGCACAAATAGTTTAAGCAAGCCCCCATTCCAGCTCCGAACCTTGCAGAGCCTGTGTTCAGCGTCGTCATCTGCCTCTCTCGCCTTCACCCTCCCAGGTGCCTACAAGAAGCAAAGTGAGAGACGTTAGTTTTCAGGGGAAATGAGGCTAAAACCCTAAGGCTGCGGGTGGACCTTGTGGAAGGCAGAAGGCAGGAGAAGCGGCCCGCGAGTCGGCAGGCAGGCAGGTCACGGCAAGGATGGTGGGAAGGGATAAGGTGAGGGGAGCTGGCCAGCGAGCGCCAGAGCGTCGGACGGCCTGGGCCCGGGCCGCGCCGGGAAGGGGGCTCTGCGCGCTCTCGGACAGCCCGCGGGCAGAGGGGCTTTGCGCGCTCCCGGGCGCTCCCGAAAAGAGTGGGGGCCGCGCGCGCCCCCGGATGGCCCTAGGAGCCCAGCCCCGACGCCTGGACCCACCTGGCCGCGCGGACAACGCCGCCCCGAGGTCCCGACCACAGCACAGCGCCGCCCCCTCAGAGTGCGAGCCGCCGCGCACAAACGCTCGAGGTACCTCGGCCTCGCACGCGCCGCTTGCCCCGCCCCCCAGCGCCAGTCATTGGCTGCCCGGCATCCCCCCATCCAGCTATTGGACATCAGAGAATGCCGCTCACTTCCCTGATCTTGATTGGTCTAAATGTGAAACAATGCCCGCCCACCTCTTTCAGAAGTTCCAGCTTGCGATTGGTCTTAACGTCTGTCCGTTCGCTCCGCCCTCGTTGGAGAATCCCATCCCTGATTGGTTGGGAAATAATTGCTCACGCCCAGATTCGGGCGTAAGGATGAATCACACCCCCCCCGTGGGGGAGGAGCCTGAGCACGACGACTAAGGGTTTGTTTACAACGGCTTCTGCTCTTGTTTCTTCCTTTGGCTAAGCTGGCGGCCATTCTTAGCTGTTTTGGTCACTCACAGAGATGGGGTCCGGACTCGGAAGAATTACCTCTGTAGTTCACTATCTAGAGATGAGTTTTGAGAGCTACAGAACAGGGATTTGCGTCTGTGTTAGGTTAAGAACTGGGACTGCTTGAGAGATTGGAAGAACAGAGAGGGACGCTTCCTCGTTTTTTAAGAAACAAACGTGAGCTTCTTCAGTGCCCGCAGGCTCGAGGCTGAGGCAGGAGGATGGCAAACTCCTGGGAAGACTAGAGCTAATTGCACGACCAAGTCTCAGAAAAACAGGGCAACGCACGCCCGCACACACACACCGCTAGTTGTTCTGTCCTTTGGATTTAAAATATCCAAACCTTGAGTCGTGTTCACAAAAAGAAAACAGGATATTGGTGGGTCAGCGGTTAAAAGTATTTGCTACTCTAGCAGAAGAAATGGGTTCGATTTCCAGCACCCATATGGTGGCTCAACACCTCCTCCTGTAACTCCAGCTCCGGGCATTAGACGTCCTCTTCTGGCTTCCTGTAGTACTGCATGCATATACATACTTGCAGGTAAAGCACTCGTGCACATAAATCTTTTGATTAAAGTGAATTTTTAAAAAATGGAACTCCTCATGCATCTCTATCTCCTCCCCGAATTACAGCCACAAGACAAAATACAGGTTTAGCAAAGGAGTGGGTAAAGATAATGAAGGTAATTAGATAAATTCATTTTCTAACATTTGGCTTTCCTCTCTGCTCCCTCTTCAGGGAATCTCCTCCTATGATTGGCCCCGCTAGGTACTCTAGGTCTTTTACTCACTCTTTTACTCACCTTTGGAGGACCAAATCTACTTCTAAGGCACAGTGTTTTTTTTTTTAATTGTACATATTATTTCTGTTTATTTGTGGGCTCTGGGGATCCAACTCAAGTGGCTAAACTTGGTGGCAGATTCCTTTACTCTCTAAACATCTTGATGGCTCAGAATCTGATTCTTTAAAAAATATTTTGTTAATGAATAAATTAATAAAAAATTTAAAAAATATTTTTAAAATTTGTGTATGTGTGTGTGTGCGGGGGGGGGGGGGTTGGTACACATGAGTCCAGGTGCCCACAAAGGCAAAGGCATTGGATTATCTGGAGCTGTTTTATAGGCAGCTGTGAGCTGCCTAATGTGGGTGCTGGGAACTGAATGCGGGTCCTCTGTAGGAGCCGTATGCTCTCTGAATGGCTGAGCCATTTCTCCAGTCCCTAGCAGCTGCCCAGAATCACGTTTACAACTGCCTAGTAAAAAAATTAAACTTGGCAGCCTGGAAGACAGGATGAATGAAAAATGATCCGATCCAAAAGGCTTGCTCTTCTTCTGCCCCAACCTTGGTTTCCTGGCTATATAAATTGTACCACTGTTCAAACCTCCTGCCCTAGGAGCTGGAGAGATGGCCCAGGGGTTAACAGCACTTGTTGCCCCTGCACAGGGCCAGGTTTGGCTCCCGTATGGTGGTTTACAACTGTCTAGAACTCCAGTTCTAGAGGATCAGACACGCTCTTCTGACCGTGCCACCACACGCACATATGGTACCCATATATTCGTGCGGTAAATACTTATCTGTATAAAAAGAAATTTGGAAAATACCAAAACCCCCCAAATGAATGAAAACTCTAAATGAATGAATTGGCTATATACTTAATGTATTAAATACACACTTAATAATAATAAGGACATACTTAAGGAAATCCAATGGCTGAGTAAATGTTACTGAACATCTGCAGCATTCCAGGCTCGGTGCCAATGACGTGGCGGAGAGAATGAGGACGTGTGGACTGTGTACTGGAGCTCCGACTGGCAGCAAAGAAGTAACCCAGGAGTGTTCAAGTGTCATGAGTGCTAATAAGGAAAAGGCAGTTACCGAACCGCCAGGGGAAAATAGCTATTTTGAGTAGATTGGTTAGTTGAATAGCTCTGTGAAGACAATGAAGAGAGAGACACAAGTGCAGAAATGAAGACTGGGAAAGGACCAGTAAGAGGCGCATCTCCAGAGCCTCTCCTCTGTGGCCTCATCCGTGCTGATGCTGTGCGGCAGGGTAGGTTTGCATGCCGTCGAAGATTGCCTACGCACGTGTAGAGCTTCATGTGGTTTCTGAGACTCCCTGCCTAAGGATAAACAAACCCATACACACTCAGGTCCTGTCCTAGTTAGCTTGAACTCTCAACTTGGCATGGCCTAAAGTCACTTGAGAATTGAGGGATTGCCAAAAAAACAAATAGGCTTGGCATATCTGTGAGGGGCTGTCTTACAGTTAATTGACATAGGAGGGCCCAGCCTACCGTGGGCAGCACCATTCCCCAGGCAGGTGGTTCTCGGCTGTATTAAAAAAAAAAAAAGCCAGCTCAGCGTGAACCTATAAGTTGAATAGTAAGTAGATTTATTCCTCTATAATTTGCGCTTAAGTTCCTGTTTGGGTTCCTGCCCCAACTTCCCTCAGGGATGAACTTTGATCTGGAAGTGTAAACCAAATAAATCTTTCCCTTCTATAAGTTGATTTGGGTCACCGTATCTTATCACAGCAACAGGAAGCAAACTAGAGTCCCCTAGTTTGGCTCTCTGTTCACGGGTCCACGGAACCTACAATCTTAACTCCCCTTTTAAAGATTTAGTTTTAATAATGTATGTGTGTGTGAGTGTGTTTATGTCCATGTGGATGTGGTGTTTAAAGAGGCAAGAAGACGGCACCAAAGTCTCTGCAGCTGGAGTTAAAGGCTTTTCTTAGCTTATGGATCCTGGGAACTGAACTCTTGTCTTCTACAAGAGCTGTATTTGATTTTAATTGGAGAGCCATCTCTCCAGCTCCCACTACTTTTTTTTTTTTTTTTAAAGACAGGATCTCTCTCTCTCTCTGTAGCCCTGGCTGTCCTGGAAATCACTATGTAAACTATGCTCACCTGGAACTCACAGAATCTGTGGCACCCGCACCACTGCAGTACCGAGTCGAGGACAAGGGACTGCAGATTTAACTCATGCACACACACACACACACACACACACACACACACACAATAACACAGCGGGCCCTTCGTCCTAAGAGAGCTGCAGCAGCAGCCGCGGCAGCGGTTTATTATTCTCTTTCCAGAGTTCCCAAGAGCCTTCTTATAGGCAGCAAAACAGGAATCCTCCTCCCAGGTGAAATCCCTCAAGAGGTGATTGCACACAGGAGGAAAAGTCTCGAGGAAGGGAGGGGTGCATTCTCAGAGCAGTAAACATGACTAGCTAACCAACATAAACACAGACATGGAAGCTGCTAGAAACAGGACATGAAATAGCAAGACAGGCAGGCAGCCCAGTTGGGCCTGGTTCCTACAGAGATCTGCCTCCCCGTTGCTGGGACTAAGGGCGTGTGCTACCATGCCTGGTTCCTGTTCAATGAGATTTAGTGATCATGTTGTCATGCAGCAACCACCACAATTATTGGAAACTGTTTTCATCAGCTCTGACCAAAGTTCTGGGTCCGTTAAATAGTAACTTCTTACAGAATTGAAAAAGCATACTGTCCCATCCCACGGGACAAGTCGAACAGGGTCCCTGAAAGAGGGAGTGGGGATTGAGGGGACAGACACACGAAGTATGGAGCCAAGGCAAGTGTCCTGATCAAGGCCCAACTTTACTCAAGCTAGCATGGCTTATATAGCAAAACACCACAAGCTCTTCCACCTGTGTTTGGAATGTTGCTGGTTTTGTGAAAAACAACTCAAAGGTCACAGCATGGAAAAATGCAGCTTCGGCTCAGCTGTCAGCCACAGCTGACTGTGTAAACACAGTGATTTCTACTAGCACGGCTCTCCACGGCATACGTACATTGTAAAGAGTCAAAGATACTTTACTAGAAAAGCAAAGAGACTGTACAGATCAGATATAGTGCAAGTGAGCAGTGAGCTCCTTGAGTTAGGGTACACAAGAACCCCAGGCTATTGTCTCCTTCCTTCCTTTATGGGGTCTAGAAGGAGAAAGAGCTGGTTGCCCCAGGTTATAGATTGTCTAGGTCTCTGTTTTGACTGGGAGGCTTGGATTATATATGCATTTGCTTACTGCACATGTTCTTTGCCAAAAGGCATCTGATTTTAATCACACGCATGCCTAGCTGTGCATAAGCATAAGAAGGTAAATAGACGTGTATTAGGATTCTCTAAAGGAAAAAAAAACTGATAGATGAATACATGTGGGATGTGTGTGTGTGTGTGTGTGTGTGTGTGTGTGTGTGTGTGTGTGTGTGTGTATGCGTGCCTGAAGATATTCATTAGACCGGGTTATACGCTGTGGTCCAGGAGGAATAACATTGGCTGTCTCACACTGTAGAGACCAAGAGAACATCAGTTGTTCAATCCACAGGCTGGGCATCCTGGAGGATTCCTGGAGAGCTGACGGTCATCATTCTGTGCTGGAATCCCAGAGAAGCTGTTTCTGATGCTGATGAAGGGATACTGAAGCCCAGGATACATTGTTACTAAGAGTGAGGGCGAACAAACAGAAGTTACCTTATTCCATATCCTGTTGATCTGGGCTTCCACTAGAAGGTATGGCCCAGATATAGGGTAAGTAAGGCTTTCTGATTCAAATATTTAATTAAGAAATTAAGGCACGCACCTTTGATCCCAGCACTTGGGAGGCAGAGGCAAGCGGATTGCATCGCTGTGAGTTCGAGGCCAGCCTGGTCTTCTACAAAGCAAGTCTAGGACTGTTGAGGCTACATAGAGAGACTCTGTCTTGAAAAAACAAAAAACAAAACAAAACAAAACAAAACAAAAAGAAAGAAAGAAAAAAAAATCCCTCGTGTGGCTGCAGAGATGGCTCAGTGGTTAAGAGCACTGGCTGTTTTTCCAGAGGCAACGGGTTCAATTCCCAGCACCCACATAGCAACCCACAACTCTCTGTAATTCCAGGTCTAGGGAATCCAAAACCCTCACACAGATATAAATGCACTAAAAACACCAATGTACGAGAAATAAAAATAAAGAATTATTTTTAATTAAAAGAAAAAGAAAATCCCTCCTCTCTGGGCAGTGGTGGCACAGGTCTTTAATCCTAGAACTCAGGAGGCAGAGGCAGGTGGATCTTTGAGTTCCAGGCCAGCCTGGTCTACAGAGCAAGTTCCAGGAAAACAAGGGCAACACAGAGAGACTCTGTCTTGAATTAAAAACAAAACAAAAAGCAGAAAATAAACAACAACAACAAAAAGAGAAAACCCAGGTCTGGAGAGATGGCTGAAAGGTTAAGAGCACTGGCTGTTCTTCCAAAGGTCCTGAGTTCCATTCCCAGAAACCAAATGGAGGCTCACAACCATCTATAATGAGATCTGGTGCCCTCTTCTGGTGGGCAGGCATATATGCAGGCAGAACATTGTATACATAATAAATAAATACATACACCTTTTTTTTTTTTTTAAAGAGAGAAAATCCTTCACAGGGATGCCCAGCAGTTTGGATTTTAGTTGATTACAGATGCAGTCAAGTTGACAGCCAAGGTGAGCCATCACAAAGGGTTTTCCCTTAAAAGTTCACTCACAGTACACAGGTTGCCTGGTTTCAAATATACCCCAAACTAATTCAGGCTGCATTAGCCCCTGTCTCCTGTACTACCGAATGTTCTGAAATACGTTGGAATGGAAACTGACCTAAAAAGGGGGCACTTTCAAGGGTTGCTAGGGAGGAGCTGCTTATTCATGATTTAGTTCGTTGTTTGAACAAGAGTGTACCTGCTGCTGATGCAAGTGAAGATGCTAGGCTGCTGGGTGCTTTGTTAGAGGAGGCGTGTGTGCATATATATATATATGCACACCCTCTCAGAGTCTCTACTAGGATGTTTTCAGCTGGCAACATCCAAGCTCCCCCACGAAGTGGTTCAACTTCTAAGGGGATAAACATCCTGCTCTCTCACTATTCTGTTCCCCATCCCACACTTGGGATCAACACAAAAACATGTTTATCTCCTCTTCATCTCCCCCTTTCTATTAAATACAATAAACTATATACAATAAAAATAATTATGACAATTATTCAGTAAAAGTCACATCTACAATGACCAGTATGTTTGTATTTGACAATCTTAGAGAAATTATTTCACTATCTATCCTATCCTACTGAGTCTTATCCTAGTGTCCAGAGATTTAAAAAAAAATAGTAACACTGTGGCTATCTAGTCTTTAACCCCATCAGAGACCCCAGAAGGAAATACTATCTAATATGAAGGAAATGCAGGCAAGCAACTTCCAAAACTATAGACAGGACAGAGAGAGCTGACTGCCTGGACAGGCACAGCTTCCTCTCCATCACGGGGACATCTGGTCTTCAGCCCGCTGGCCCAAAACATCTGACAGACTGCTTTCTGACTGTCACAAGTCTAGCCTTTTGCTTGCTGCCTCAATTCAACTTTTTGTGTCTGTAAACGTAAGTGCTATAGGGGATCACACATAAGTGACACCACACGGTGTTTGTCCCTTTGTTCTGTTAGTAATTCATTGTCTTCCAAGTTCATGTATTAGTCTTTCACCCTTTTTAAGACTTAGTGCTAAGGCCAGGCGGTGGTGGCGGCACACGCCTTTAATCCCAGCACTTGGGAAGCAGAGGCAGGCAGATCGCTGTGAGTTCGAGGCCAGCCTGGTCTACCAAGCGAGTCCAGGACAGTCAAGGCTACACAGAAAGACCCTGTCTCAAAAAAAATAAAAATGAAAAAATAGGAAAGAAATTCCTCACAGAAATTTGTTTTGTTATGTGTTTCTTTCTTTTTTAAAAAAATATTTACTTATTTATTATCTATACAGTGTTCTTGGTATAGATCTTGTTACAGTGTTCAACTCTAGATGGTTGTCAGCCATCATGTGGTTGCTGGGAATTGAACTCAGGACCTCTGGAAGAGCAACCAGTGCTCTTAACCGCTGAGCCATCTCTCCAGCCCTTGTTATGTTTTTCAAAATAGGATTATTTTTTTCCTGTAGCCCTGGCTGACCTGGAACTCATTCTGTAGACCAGGCTGGCCTTGACTCAGATCTGCCTGCCTCTGCCTCACGAGTACTGGAATTAAAGATTTGTGTCACCTTGCCCAGCTAGGAATTTTTTTTATGTATTCTAAATATTGTTCCTTTTTAAGATACATGATTTGCGCACATTTTATTCTGTAACCCTGATCTTCTCTTCTCTTCTTTCCTTCCTTTCTTCCTCTTTTCCACTTTTGAGGCAGAGTCTAACTATATATCTATATATCTATATATATCTATATATCCCCAGGCTGTCCTCAAACTCACAATTCTCCTGCCTTAGTCCTGAGTGCTCTAATTAAAAACTAGTAGCATCATTCCTAGCTGGGTTGTTTTTCCTGTTTTTCTGTTCAGAGTGCCATTAATGGTTAAGAAGCATTTCTGACTGTGTGGACCCCAGGGGCCTGAGATCACCTGAGCTCCTCCTTTCTTAGCAGCCCCTACAAGCACCCCAGGAGGAAGCTGCAGGACACATGGGAATCCTCCTGTGGAGACAGAGTTGAGCATTTCTTGTAGGTCTATTTGACAGCCTGATGAAAATGAAAACTTTTTCACTATATATATTCATTGTGCATGATACTGTGTTATACAAGTGTGTATTGTATGTCCAGCCTAGTCTCCCCTCTCCAGATTGTCCCGTTTCCTCTAGATA
The DNA here is from genome assembly GCF_964271855.1 of Acomys minous. Taxonomy (NCBI): domain Eukaryota; kingdom Metazoa; phylum Chordata; class Mammalia; order Rodentia; family Muridae; genus Acomys; species Acomys minous. The sequence goes on along the minus strand of NC_140500.1, from coordinate 59,930,315 downwards.
TTTTGCGTTTATTTTCATGTCATGCATACTTATGTGACTTTATGTATTTATATAAAAATTTAGGAACCATGTATTACAGGAAGCATATGGTATTTGCCTTCCTGCAACTGACATAATTTGTTTAATATGATGATCTCCCATTTCAGACACTTTCCTACAAATGACACAATTTCATCCTCTTTTACAGCAGAAAAAAAAAATCCGTTGTGTATAAATACTACATTTGCTTTACCATTTCAACGGGCATCTAGACTGTTTCCATCTCTCACCTATGGTGAATAGTGCTGCAGTGAGCATTGATGTGGCAAGTGTTCTGTGATGTGATGAACTGGGAGTCTTAGGGTCAGTACCCAGGAGCAGTATAGCTGAGCCAGATGAAGATTCAAGCTATAATGGAGAATCCAGAATCCCTCTGGATTATGGGAATATGAACACACACACACACACACACACACACACACACACACACACACACACACACACCTGGGGAGGTGCTGCAAGGTTCTAGGGAGAAAAGCAGATCAACTCAAAAGGTCAAAGGAAGACATGGAGGAACAGATGCCCACTGGAAGGGAGCAGGTGCAGCAACATTGGAGCCCTGCATGGCATCTTCAGGAATATGTGGCTCCCAGCAGAGGCAGGCGGATCACTGTGAGTTCAAGGCCAGCGTGGTCTACAAAGTGAGTCCAGGACAGCCAAGGCTACACAGAGAAACCCTGTCTTGAAAAAAAAAAAGAAAGAAAGAAAGAAAGAAGGAAAGAAAAGAGTATATGGCTCTGTAGTGGATTCCTAGGGAAAGGCCTTTTACTTTTTTTTTTTCTATCCAAGCATGTGCAAAACAGAAGGACTACCACATACATACAAACTCAGGTTGCTAACCATGGGGGAAATTTTAAATGCACTTCTTCTTTTATTTTTTTAATTAATTTATTTTGGGGGGGGATTGTTTGTTTGTACTGGGATTAAAGGTGTGTGCCACCACACCCGGGCCTTTTTTTTTTTTTAATAAGATTTATTTTATCTTAAACATGTGTATGTTTGTGTAAGGAACTGAGCATATACATGTGTCCCACATGCATGCAGGTGTCCTTAAAGCCAGAAAAAGGTATCCAGTTCCCTAGAACTAGAGTTACACATGTCTGTGAGCCGTAGGATGTGTGTGTGTGTGTGTGTGTGTGTGTGTGTGTGTGTGTGTGTGTGTGAAACCAAACCTGGCCCCTCTGAAGAGCAGAAAGCATTCTTAGCCATCTCTCCAAGCCCCTATAATAACTTCTTTCTGATGTCCCATAATCCATTGCCTGCTGTATCTAGGCATCATGATTCCATTCCCAGAACCTTCCCACAAAGGCACTAACTAACCCAACATAAAAGACCTGGAGATGCTGGAATTTGGAGATTTCCAGTAAATGTATAGGTGCCCCCTTACTCCCCACTGGGAGATCAGTGGGTCAGAAACCCTCTTTATGGAGACTTACTTTTACAATGCCTGTTTTTGTTTTTGTTTTTCAGTGTTAGAGATTGAAACCCTGGTTTCATGTATACTGAGTAAGTGCTCTGCTAATGGACCGCGCCCAGCCCTAATTACCTCATTCTTTATATACATAGTTAATGACAACCAGATAATTGAGGAAAGCCAATCAATCACCAAAAAGACAAGGGCAAGCATAGCTAAGCAGACAAAACACTGAGCTCAGTGGAAACAGAGACAATGTAACCAGCAGAGGAGGATGGAACCAAATGGTAACAGCCTAGCCACGGTGGCCCACACCTGCAATGCCAGCACTGGAGAGTGTGAAGGAAGAGGATTCCAAGTTCAAAGCCAGCCTAGTTCGCACCGATGAGGTACTGCCTCTGACAGGAACAATGAAAAAGTAGCCAGGCGGTGGTGGCACACGCCTTTAATCCAAGCACTTGGGAGGCACAGGCAGGCAGATCTCTGTGAGTTCGAGGCCAGCCTAGTCTACAGAGTGAGTTCCAGAACAGCCAAGGCTACACAGAGAAACCTTGTCTCAAAAAACCAAAAAGGATAAAGAAAAAAAATGAGACAAACTTTTATACAACAAACCATGTTTTTAAATGAGAAGCGTTTAGAAAATACCAAACAGTTCTTAGAAGTTGAAGATCTCCTCAGAATCTCAAGCACAATTGTATCTCACACTTGGAAAGGAGAGAGCAGGCTCCCACCTTCTACACATCAGCAAGGACAGGAAGACTGTGCCCCCTCTTACTCCATAGCCTTGGCCTGGAATTCGCTCTGTGGACCAGGGTGCCCTGAACTCACAGAGATCCACCTGCCTCTGCCTTTGGAGTGCTGGGATTAAAGGCCTGTGCTACCACTTCTGGCTGTCATTTTGAGAGACTTGGGCCTGGGGATTCATCTCAGTCAGTAGAGTGCTTGCCTAGCCCATGTGACATCCTGGGTTCCGCCTCTAGCACTGCACATCTGTAATCCCAGCAGCTGTAAGGTAAAGATGGGAAGATCAGACTTCAAAGTCATCCTAGGCTGAATAGTAAATTCAAGGTCAGGCTGGGAAGAATGAAACTCTGTCTCAAAAGGAGGAGGAGGAGGAGGAGGAGGAGAAGAAGAAAAGAAAAAAGAAAGAAAAGCGTGCGTATGACTTCAAGGATTTGCATTTCCACTGGCCACCAAGAATTTAGTCAAAGAAATCTATAAAATAAAATATTTATGAACAAGTGGTGAAGTAAAATGAGGAAAATGGATATAGAAAACCATAAAAGATCTGGAAACCAAAAGATAAAGTTGAATAAAGGTCTCAGGGAGCAAAATAAAAACAAACGTAGCCAGGTGTGGTGGCGCACGCCTTTAATCCCAGCACTTGGGAGGCAGAGGCAGGCGGATCGCTGTGAGTTCGAGGCCAGCCTGGTCTACAAAGTGAGTCCAGGACAGCCAAGGTTACACAGAGAAACCTTGTCTTGAAAAACCAACCAACCAACCAAACAAACAAACATACACAGAAGATATGAGTGACATTATGAGAAGTGTTCTGGGAGAAAGAGGTTTCCAGTGGGGAAAGTAGAGTCCAATGTTCCAGGGAGAGAGAGATAGAGAGAGAGAGAGAGAGAGAGATAGAGAGAGAGAGAGAGAGAGAGAGGCAGAGACAGAGAGAGAGAGAGAGAGAGAGAGAGAGACAGAGAGAGAGAGAGACAGAGAGACAGAGAGAGAGAGAGACAGAGAGAGAGAGACAGAGAGAGAGAGAGACAGAGAGAGAGAGAGGCAGACAGAGAGGAGATGTATCTCATAGTTGAAATAACTCAAGTCTCTTATCAAAGTGAATTCATCATGAAGCCCCGTGTGGTGGCACGTAACTATAAACCCAGCCCTCAGGAGAAAGGAAGTTCTTGAGTTCAAGGCCGCACTCGGCTACCTAGTGAGACTGTCTCAAGAGTGAAACTACAAAACCCACACGTGTGAGCAGAGCAGGTCTATATCGGTAATGATTACTACTCAGTCAAGTTTTAACTCAGAGCCAGCCACGACTCTAAGCACCAAATCTGTACTCTCTCTGCTATGTCTTCAAAGCAACGCAGCATGAGGGCTGCATGATCTGCACTTTAGAAACAGCCAGGCCCAGACAGATCCTGCAGCTGGAGGCACTCTGTGTTCCCACAGAGGAGGAATGGATTCAGATGTCATACTGATGAAATTACACACATACCAAGAGGCACAGAGAGATGCGCTACAAACCCAGTGACAGCTCCTGCGTCAAAGGCTCCCAAGCTGATCACGAGTGAGAGGGCAGAACCTGTGACTGCCTTCAGGTTTAATTGTGCGTAGCTGGAAACTGGGCGAGCATTTTTTTTTTCCATAGGTATGCTGGGGCTTGCAAGATTAGAATCTCGAAAAGATGGAGTGATGGGGCTGGAGGGGAGCACTTCCTATTTGTTTGGGGGGGCAAGAGGAGTCAGCGTCTCCATTGCGCTAACTCAAGTCAAAGCTTCACAAAACCAGCAGAGAAACAAAAAACCCTGCAAGCCCCCCGGGAAACCGTCACACGAAGATCAGTCAGGTAGGCTGGGGAGACGGTTCCTTTCATCAAGTGCTTGCTCAACAGGCACTGAGGACCCGAGTCCAGATCCCTAGCACATGTGGAAAAGGCCAGGCGTGGCAGTGTGCACTTTTAATCCCAGCCCTGAGGAGGCAGGAACAGGAGGAACCCTGAAACTGGCTGGCCAGCCCCGTCAGTGAACTCCAGGTTTGATAATAGGCAACGTCGCAAAGCAAAACAAAAACAAAAACAACAAAGGCAAACAAAACCCTGTTACAGTTATTTTTACAAAACTGTGTTTCTCAGTTTCTCTCTTAACCCAGCTATCACACAAATAGTTGAGACTCTTATTATATTATTTTTAACAATAAGCTTCACAGCACAATAACAACAGTTATTACTCTCTTCTTTCTTTTCTTTTCTTTCTTTCTTTCTTTTTTTCTTTCTTTCTTTTTTTCTTTTTCTGAGACAGGGTTTCTCTGTGTAGCCTTGGCTGTCCTGGATTCCCTTTGTAGACTATGCTGGCCTCAAACTCACAGTGATCCACCTGCCTCTGCCTCCCAAGTGCTGGAATTAAAGGCGTGGGCCTTAATCCTCTAAACTTCCCTGAGAGCTATGTGACTCTTCTTCCTCAGATACATGCCATAGATCCTGCACTTTGTAGCTTTCCTGCTCCGGCTCCTTTTCTTGATGTCTCTTGGACGCCTCTCACCGTTGGATCCCCTTCTTCCCCCTCTGACTCCTCCTCCTTGGCTGGCAGGAAGCCCCGCCCTATTCTCTCCCCTGCTCAGTGATTGGCTATAAGCTGCTTTATTGGCCTATCGGGGACAATTGGGCAACAGTGTTTACACAACATTGAAAGAGGAGATTCTCAGAACAAGGATTGCAACCAGATTGGGGCGGGGGTGTACAGAAATCAGCTTTTGAATTACACAATAACCTTATGCCTACAAAACTCTAAGATGGTGAGTTCGAGGCCAGCCTGGTCTACAAAGCGAGTCCAGGACAGCCAAGGCTACACAGAGAAACCCTGTCTCGAAAACAAAAACAAAAACAAACAAACAAACAAACAAAGGCTGGAACAGTTGGGAGCACTGACTGTTCTTCCAGAGGACCCGGGTTCAATTCCCAGCACCCACATGACAGCTCACAACTGTCTGTAACTCCAAAATCTGACACCCATAGACATACAATGCACATAAAATAAAAATAAATAAAAAATTTAAAACCTCTAAGATGGAGAAAGACTGAGAAAGGAAACTGATGTCAATCTACAGCCTCCATACATGAATGCACACTATACACCTGCACACACACACTCAAACACACACACAATATTCATCAAGCTGGGCACGACAGCACATGACTTTAATCTCAGTACTCCACAGCAGTGGCAAGTTTGAGGCCGATTCATTATTTACCAAGTTCCAAGCCAGCCAGGAACTCTTCTTAAGACATCAAAAAATTAAAACAACAGCAACAACTTAGGAATCAGAAGAAAACCACATTTTCCTTTTCTTTCTTTTTTTGTGTTTTGTTGTTGTTGTTGTTGTTGTTTTGTTTTGTTTTTTGACATTTTTGTTGTTGTTGTTGTTTTGGTTTGGTTTGGTTTGGTTTTTCGAGACAGGGTCTCTCTGTGTAGCCTTGGCTGTTTTGGATTCCCATTGTAGAATAGGCTGGCCTCGAACTCACAGGGATCCATCTGCCTCTGCCTCCCAAGTGCTAGGATTAAAGGCGTGCACCACCACCGCCCGGCTGAAAACCACATTTTCTAAAGCCAAAAGAGGAAGACAGAATCTAGTGAGGGAATACTTTTAAAACTCTGAAAGTTGATTCTTCTGAGCTACAAATCTATATCTAGTTACTTAACCAGTCAGTGTGGGAAAGCAATAAAGACATTTATAGACAAGAATTTTGAGGAATTTACCTGTCAGGGACTGTGGGCCCTGCTGGGAGGTCAAAGTCAGGCACTTCGGTACAAGAAGAAGGCAGCTCTATTGCTGTGAAATCTGTGCTGCCCACCTGGGAAGCACCCGCCGGGCCTGGCTCTCACTGGACCTACCTTCTGGCCGGTTTCAGGGGCCCACTGACATTCTTTGTCATGGCAGCTTAACACAGGGCTGTGACGCTTTGGGTACCAGCAGGGGCTTTTGGACTTCCGAGTTTCCACTGCCTTCTGATACTGAGAGGATCAGACTTACTTAAAAGGCCTGTGGCCGGAGTCACGTAGGCACCAGTCAATCCCAGTCGGAGTCACATAACTTCCACTGGGACCGGCCAATCCCAGGTACAGATAATATTCCATAGAAACCTCTAAAAGAGTTTCCCCCCGCCCCCGCCGGGTTGCCGCCATTTTGTATAGATGGTTGACTCCTGCAAGTTGGTTGTTTCTGCAAAATAAACACTCTTTGTTTTTACATACTATTTGAGTCTGGGGACGGGGGGGTCTTCCTTCAGCAATTCTCGGACCCTTACAATACCAGCGATCTCATTTTGAAAATGCTAACTGTAACACCCAATGGAAAACTCGTTTTCTACCTCCCCTGGAGAGCCGGGAGCCTCACCCAGTGCACCGCCTTGCCCTCAGCACTGTAAGCCAGCCTTGAGCAAGAAACAGGACATTTGATCTTGAGGTTCCTGTTCCTAATCTGAACTAAGCAGGACCTGGTGCAGATTGACCTGCCTGGTGCGGATCCCCCTGGATGATGAACAACAGGGACAGCATACCATTATGTTGACTATATTTTTAATTCTTTTTATAGTGTGATGATGTGTGACACTGAAAAGACTCTGGGCAGAATAAAACTACCTTTCTTTTAAAAGTATTTATTTGTTTATTTGTTTGTTTGTTTTGGAGACAGGGTTTCTCTGTGTAGCCTTGGCTGTCCTGAACTTGCTTTGTAGACCAGGCTGGCCCCAAACTCATAAACATCTGCCTGCCTCTGCCTTCCTGAGTGCTGGGACTACAGGCATGCATCACCGTTCCTGGCTAGAAATATTTAACCATTTTAATTTTATGTGTGTGAGTGTTTTGTATGCATGCGTGTATATGCAATGTGTGTGCCCTTGGAAGCCAGAAGAGGGTGTCAGATTCCTTAGAATTGGAGTTTCAGAAGGTTGTGAGCTGCCATATGGGTGGGTGTGGGGAATCAAACCCAGGTCCTCTACAAGAGCAGCCACTGCTCTTCACCACTGAGTGAGCTCTCAAGTGCCAAGTCTTTTGCTTTATCTTTCAGACAGGGTTTCTGTATGTGGCCTTGGCTGGTTGGAACTCATTGTATAGATAGGGTTGGCTTTCAACCTATTCCTGTCTTCCTGCCCGAGTGCGGGGACTATAGGTATGTGCCCCTCACCTGCCCTGCTGTTCTATGTGTTGAATTTATTAACTCATTTACTGCTCATATCAACTTATTTTTGCAGGAAAAGAACCTTCAGCAGAGAGGCTAAAGGCGTGCACCTGCCAGAGAGCCCGCCCTGCACCAGTTCCTTCCTGCTACACTGAATTGCTTAAAACAACACACATGTTCAAGTGTAAGAAGCAGAAATTCACAGTAAGTTTTGGGGTTTGTTGTGTGGTTTAGTGATGGGACTCAAAGCTTCACACATGCTCGGCAAGCACTCTACCACTGGTCTATATCTCCTGCCTATGGAACGTTCTAAGCGTTAAAGAGAAGGCACTGGCAGGTCTGAGTACCTTCTAGAAGCTCTCCGGGGGAAAACTCAGTTCTTTCCTCTAGAACAATGGTTCTCAACCTTCCTGGTGCTGCATCCCTCATGTCATGAGGATCCCAAACATCAAATTATTTCATTGCGATTTCATAACTAATTTTTCTACTATTATGAATTTTATGTAAATATCTGTGCTTTCCAATGGTCTTAGGCGACCCCTGTGAAAGGGTTGTTCAACCTCCAAGGGGGTCACGACCCACAGGTTGAGAACTGCTGCTCTTGAGGTTACCTTCTATTCCTTGGCTTGTGCTCTCTTCCTGCATCTTTAAAGTCAGAAATGCAGGGATTTCTCTCCCTCTGATATCTGCCCTGTCCTCATAGCTGTTGACTGGTTCTTCTCCTTTCCTCTGGAAAGGACCCTTGTGATGCCCCTGACCCTACCCTCACAAATCAGGATAATCTCTCCGGCTCAGAATCTCAAGCTTAATCACTCACCTTGGATGGTTAAACCTCCATAGCTTCTGGCAACTAGTATGTGGACACCTCTGCATGGACATTCTTCAAGATGTAACATGGTGCATCTAGGTCCAGAGTTCTCCATCAGTGTGCTCTGTGACAATGTTTACATACCGTGATCTTGTGCATATTGAACATAACAAATTTTGGGAGTAACTACATGGAAAGGTTAGAGTAGGAAATTGTGTTGTGAATGGCATAAAAGAACTGATTTTCCATAGTTCATTGCAGAAAGGCAATAGATTAATTAGGTACCTTAAAGCTAAAACAATTACAACAGTAAATATATAAGCATGGTATTACTATATGAAGATATCTATATATCAACTATTATTTATGTATTTATCATATATCTATATGTCATCTATTTATCTATCTTATCTCTATCTATCTATCCATCTATATATCTATCTATTTATGTATCTGACTATCATTTCTCTATCATCTAAATAATCACATCTGGGTCCGGTACCATCTTGCTTCACTACCGGTGGCAGTGACCGTGGGAAAAGGGCATCCGCTAGAACCATGAAGTTCCTCAGCAGGGCCGGGTCCTTCTGGAGATTTTATTCCTCCAAAGTTGCCCCGAAGTTTAAACCTTGAGCAACCTCTGGAGGAGTTGCCTCTGCAGCCCGAGGATCTTGAGTTTACCAAATTACCAAATGGCTTGGTGCTCCTCTATCAAGAACTGGCTTATTCATTAAAGCAGGCAGTAGATATGAGGGCACCAACAACTTAGGAACTGCTCATTTACTATGTCTTGCATCTAGTTTGAGTACCAAAGGAGCTTTGTCTTTCAGGATAACCCATGGAACTGAAGCAGTTGGTGGTAAATTAAGTGTGACTGAAACAAGGGAAAAAATGGCTTACACTGTAGAAGGCATCCGAATGACATTGAAATCCTGATGGAGTTCCTGCTCAATGTCACCACAGCCCCTGAGTTTTACTCTTGGGAAGTGGCTGCCTATTGGTCTCAGCTAAAGATTGACAAAGCTGTTGCCTTTCAGAAATCATAGACTTGTGTCATTGAGAACTTGCACCATGTTGCCTACAAGAATGCCTTGGCTAATCCCTTGTATTGCCCTGACTATAGAATAGGGAAAGTAACACCGGAAGAATTACATTGCTTTGTTGAGAACCACTTCACAAGTACAAGAATGACCTTGGCTGGACTTGGTGTGAGTCTTTCTGTCCTAGAGCAAGTTGCTGAACAATTTCTCAACATGAGGGGTGACCTTGGTTTGGCTGGTACAAAAGCCAAATAAATACCTTGGAGGCGAAATTAGAGGGCAAAATGGAGACAACCTGGTTCATGCTGCTATTGTAGCAGAAAGTGCTGCCATTGGGACTACAGAAGCAAATGCATTTAGTGTACTTCAGCATGTTCTTGGTGTTGGACCACATATCAAAAGGGGCAACAGCACCACCAGCCTTCTGAGCCAGAGTTTTGCCAAAGGAAGCCACCAGCCTTTTGATGTCTCTGCATTTAATGCCAGTTACTCAGATTCTGGGCTCTTTGGAATATACACTATCTCCCAGGCTGCAGCTGCTGGAGATGTTATCAAGGCTGCCTACAGCCAAGTAAAAGCAGTTGCTCAAGGAAACCTTTCCAGTGTAGATGTCCAAACTGCCAAGAACAAGCTGGAAGCTGGATACCTAATGTCTGTGGAGACTTCAGAGGGTTTCCTGAGTGAAATGGGGTCACAGGCTCGAGTTGCGGGTTCTTGTCTGCCGCCACCCACCATCCTTCAACAAATTGACTCTGTGGCTGATGCTGATGTCATAAAGACTGCAAAAAAGTTTGTTTCTGGCAAGAAATCAATGGCAGCAAGTGGAAACTTGGGACATATTCCTTTTCTTGACGAGTTGTAACACAGATGCATATCGTCAAGTCTCAGCCCAGATCAGCAAACATACCAGAGTCAGTCAGGTCTCTTAATTTAACATTCAACATTTTTTCTCAATGAAGTAAAGAACTTAAAAGCGTAAATGTGGATAGTTGCTCCCAGCTTCCCTAGAGCCAATAAAGCATTGTGTGTGAATGGTTTTCTTGAGTTCTTCCTAAGCAGTCCACAGGCATTTATTATATGCTGAGGTCTTTGTTTAAATGCTTTAAAGAAGACAGGAAGGTAGTAATTGAATTCATCAGTTACATCAATGGAGAAAGTTCAGAAACTATTAAAAGTGAAGCTAAGGAGCTCGAAAAGTAAAAATTCCAGATTATTATTGGTAGCTTTTAAAATAAAAACAAGTTTAAAATTGCTCATTTGGGGATAACAGCAATTGAATGGCCCTGGTTTTGCCCCTTTTGCAGTAAAGTGACATTTCTAAGGGAGAAAAAAATCACATCTATTGATCTACTAATTATTTATGTATCTATCATCTATTTTTTACATATCTACCTATCACCTATCTATATCTATCTATCTATCTATCTATCTATCTATCTATCTATCTATCTATCTATCTTTAAAAACCCAGTTATGTTATAGGAATATGTTTTTGTTTTAATCCCACGTGTGGGATATGGGGCTGCTTCAGATTGTCCACAGTCACTAACTATGATTTGTCTCATTCTCTAGGAGGGGCATGATTTTTACCAGCTGAAGATAGTTTACATTTAGAATTCTGGGTACTCTTGAGAGGGTATAAATGTGAGAGCCCCAAGAGGGCCCGTGGAGGCTGCTGCTTACCCTGCTGCTGCTTTTGCTATTGTTGGGTTGCTTGATGTTTGCTGTTATTCTGACGCCTTGCCCCAAGGAGCTTGATACCCCTAATCAGCAGGAAGTAGTCTAAAGAGGCCTGTGGCCGCTTTCCCCTCTAATGTCTTTCTCGCCTACTTAGTGTTGAAGAGTTAGAAGGGATTGGGATGGGAAAGGGTGGTAGATATAGGAACCCAATAAAGGAGCCAGAAAGCCCTGTTGCAAAGTAAGCTAGTGATTTTTCACTATGAGCCTTAGAAATCCAACTAATTTTTTTTACAAATTATCCATAAGTGTTACTTTGGCCGAATGCAATTCCATAGAGAATCGGCAGGTGTGACCCTGGGGATGGTTATGGAGTTTCTGTCTGCAGTCTTCTCTGGTAGTATTGGCTCTCATGTTTCCGGCTCCCTGACCTTGTTTTGGGATCTTGTTACTTGCCACTGGCTCCTTGCATGATAGATAGGTTTGGCAGGGTCACCTCAGCTTTCGCACCTACTCTTGGACAGAGCCTTGGAATCTGTCCTCTACTTACAAGTCTGGGACTCTGAGTTTCTAAGTGTCCTCCATTACACAGGGGTTATAGAAGGTCTAGCTTGGCTTTGAAGAGCTCCAGGCCTGGCCTATAAAAAAGTACCTTCCCCCCACCCCATGTTTCCATGGACTGGTGGCAGAGGGCTGAGCTCAGCATCAAAGGCTAGAACAGAGGGACGAGTGGCGGCCAGGCTGTAGCGGCGATCAGGGATGTGTACACAAGTATGGAGAATGGCATCTCCTTTTTTCCTTGTTAGCTTTAATTGTCAACTTGGCATCATCGAAAGTCATCTGAGAAGAAAGCCTTGATTGAGGAATTGGCTAAGTCAAATTGTCCTGCAGGCATTCTTTTGATTGTTGGTTGATTTGAGAAGACGCAACCCACTGTGGGAAGCACTCTTCCCTAGGCAGGTGGTCCTAGGCTGTGTAGGAAAGCTAGCTAAATCGGGTGGCTCATCCCCTTTTAATCCCAACACTTGGGAGGCACAGGCTGGGGACTCTCTGTAAGTTTGAGGACAGCTTGGTCTACAGAGTGAGTTTGAGGCCCGTCAGAGCTACACCGAGAAACCCTGTCTCAGAAAGAAAGAAAGAAAGAAAGAAAGAAAGAAAGAAAGAAAGAAAGAAAGAAAGAAATCTAGATATTCTCTTTACTCATGAGCCAGCCAGCAGCCTTCCTCCGTGTTTTCTGCTTCCGCTCCTGCCCTGACTTCTCTAAAGGATGGATTGTGACCTGGAGGTGTAAACCTTTCCTCCCCTAAATTGCTTTTGGTCAGGGCGTTTATCACAGCAACAGAAAGGAAACGTGAGCACCTTCTAAGAACAGGGAGCCACAGAGAGGACTAGCACATTGTGTGCGCTTTGATGTGGGTCACTTAATGAGTCATGCCCTACTGTGGTTACCCTTCAGACTATTTGCAAACCTTCTGGTGGTTTTTCCATTCCTAGTAAGAGATGCTTATAGTGAATAAGGGTGAAGTGAAACCATTGAACTAAACCACTCTGTGAGTAGATAGAAAGGGTTATTGGGGAAATCAAACTGCTAGCTCTCTCAGGGGCCAGAGAGAACAGCAGACATGGGAGAGCCTGCCAGTTCTAAGGAGAGCAAATGGGGTCCAGGTCTCCCTGAAGGAGAGACAAACATGTTTTTTGTTTCAATCCCAAGGGTGGGATGAGGAACAGACTTGTGAGAGAGCAGGTGATATTTATGCCCTTAGAAGTCGAACCACCTTGTTGGGTAGCTTGGATGTTGTCAGCTGAAAAACATCCTTGAGTAGAGTCTGAGAGGAGATATAAATGTGAGCTGAAAACAGGAGCGGGGGTTGTCTTTGGAGACTTGGGATTGTTTGGCTGTTCATCGCTCCACATTGAGAGAATCACTCGAGAGATGGCTTGATGAGGCTCTGGGCTCTTGCTGAGGCTCCAGGTTCCAGCAGAAGAAATCCTGATGTCGGGGTTGGGGATTTAGCTCAGTGGTAGAGCGCTTGCCTAGCAAGCGTAAGGCCCTGGGTTCGGTCCTCAGCTCTGGGGAAAAAAAAAAGAAAGAAAGAAAGAAAGAAATCCTGATGCCTATGCCAGAACTGATCCTCAGAACTGATACCCAGAAGATTTCATTCTTGAGTTCTTAAACCTCCTTTTCCTCTTGTTTAGGTTAGTCGGGTTATAAGTGAGGTTCGCTGAGTTAATAAGTTAATAATAAAATATAGATGTTAAAAAAATTGAGCCTCTCTCTCACACTGTGTGTGTGTGTGTGTGTGTGTGTGTGTGTCCGTCCATCCGTCTGTTTGTCTGTCTGTCCATATGCTGGAATAGCCTGGGGCTTTGATCTGTTACTGCCTTTAGCTAATCAGGGACTGGAGGCTGTTGTCCATAGGGGGCAGCTGAGGAAAGTTATAGTTTTTCTAACAAACAGAAACCCACTTCACTAAGTTCCTGAGAAATGCTGAGTTGAGGTAACAATCCTTCTCTTTACTCAGAGTCCAGCCTAAGCTGAGCCTAGACTGTCATTTAGGACATTGTCAACAGCACTGCCAGTTGGTGCTAAGGCTACAAGAAAATTTTCCACGTCTGTTGAAGTTGTTTTTATACAACAGTGTTTGTCTCTTAGCTTACTTCTTAACCTGGCTATCACACACCTAATTGAGATTCTTTTATAATACAAGGCTTGACAACACAATCTGAGAATTTTAGGTTTCTTCTTAACCCTCTATGTTATTTTGTCTAACTCCCAGCAAACATCCCAACGATACTTGTGCTTCATAGTTTCCCATGGCTCCAGCTCCTTCCTTCAGACCTCCCTTGGACCTCTGCCTGTGGCTCTTTTCCGGCTTCTCTCCTAACTCCTCCCCCTCCCCTGTCTGGCAGGAAGTCCCACCCTAGTCTCTCCTCTACTCATCTATTGTAAGCAGCTGTAAGCAGCTTTCTTGACCTATCAGGGGGACAATTGAGGAGCAGCGTTTACACACCGTTTAGACAGGAAATCAGAATTTAAACTACACAATAACCTTATGCCTACACACCTCAGAAAAGGGAACACAGCTGCTTGACTAGTTTCAGGTGCGTTAGCGCAGAGGTTCAAGCAGAAATTTGTACTAAGAATGCCTGATAGTCAAATGAGTTTACATCTGGAGCCTCTGGGATTGACCCAGCAGGAGCAGGTGCTCTAGGCTGGAAGGCAGGGATACTTTGGGAGGTACTTTGGCCATTCGTCTTCTGTTGGAGAAGCCAGAACGTCCAGACAATATGATCAGCATGTGATTGGCAGCAACTGGCCCTGGACATACAATTTCCACACACAGCTGGATGAAGCAGCCTTCTGGTGCACTGTCTTTTCTGTCTGCCCCAAGCCTTAGCAGTGCTTATTCCACTCGTCTTCCTAACTTTTACAAAAAGTGTAGATTCAGTTCATCACAGGCTTTGCTTTACTAGGTCAGGCAAATACGGGAGCAGGGACCTATAGTCCCCCTCCGTGCTTCTCCACATAGCGCCCCTTCTCTGCTAAAGAAATGTACACCAGAGCTAGGTGTGGTAGCATATGCCTTTGATCTCAGCACTCAGGGAAGCTGAGGCAGGTGGATCTCTATGAGTTCCAGCCCAGCCTGGTCTACAAAGGGAGTCCAGGACAGCCAGGGCACCTAGATGTAAGTAGAGCATCACCAGCAATGCCAGCCTCAACCAATGGGAAATATTCAACCCCAAAGCCCACCCCGCTGCCAAGGTTTGTAAAATCCCTGCTCACATGGAATAAAAACGCATCATCTATTTCACCGAAGATGGTCTGAGACTGGTTGTTTCTATTGACCTATAACACTTGGGAAAGAAGGGAATTCCCGTTCTCCCTGAAGATTTCATCACTGGCCCCCAGAATCTCCGTGGTCACCTTGGTAGATGCCTCCAAAGTGGCACCCTATTTGCCTAAGTCAGGTTGGCTCCTGTAGCCTGGCTCTGTTCTAGAGCCACTGGCTCTTGCTGTCACCTGGCCTGGTGCCCAGCTAAAAGATCTGTGACACTACGTTGTATTGCAGAGAGGGTTTTCTTTCCTGCATGCTTATCAAAGAGCTGTGACCCTTTGCTGTGGGGAGGATTTTCTTCTCACGTACACCTGGCTGGACCAGAAATCCCATAGCATGGGTTGTACCTGTGCTCCATCCCTCTCAGCCCGGAATCCAGCGATGCCTGGATGTTCCAGGGAAAGGCGTGCACTTCTTCCCTCCTGACTTGGTACCTCGTGGGATCCAGGCACCCCAAGGAGAAGAGGACTAGATAGCCTAACTTCATCTTAGGCCTGTCCTCCATCTTAGCACACAGGCCTTCAGTTCATGGGGGAAAAAAACCCAACCAACCAAACAATATAGGAACCACCAGAGCAATGGGACAAAATATTAGCCAAGGATAGATGGATGATCCCAGTCCGAAGATGGATTACTGCTGCCTCTTATCCTGCTGTCTCCTTGGTTTTAATCACATCCTGTTGACTCCAGCCTTGGTGGCGCATGCCTTCAATCCCAGCACTCGGGAGGCAGAGGCAGGCAGATTGCTGTGAGTTCAAGGCAAGCCTGGTCTACAAAGCAAGTCCAGGACAGCCCAGGCTAACACACAGAGACCCTGTCTCAAAAAATGAAAAGGAGGGAAAAAAAAATAATGAGTCCATCTGAGACTGGCTAGTCTAGTAAGACTGCCCCTCTTCCTGCACATGCCTTCTTGCTTATGGTTTTTGTTTTGTTTTGTTTTTACTTTTAAAAGACTGTAAAAATCTTGCACAAAGTAGCAGTTTCAACTCCCGAGCTTGGAGCTGCCAGCCTGGCTGCCAGATCCTTCTCCCTGGAGAATAAACCTTTTGCTTCCCTCAAAGGTGTCCTTGGTGTTTCGTTTGTGTGACCCATACCCAACATTTCGGAGGCCTGTCCGGAATTGCACTTACAACCTCCAGGAGATCTCTTGAGGCTTTCCGGACTGACCAGTAAGTTTCTTGGTTTTCTTTTCTCCGTGTCTAGACATCTGGGGACCACAAGCAATCAGGTGGATACACTATTTATCCCAGGGCCAGAGGATTCCAGGGAACACCCTGAGACCTCCTCTGAACATTGGGTCTTTTTTTTTTTTAATTTATTTTTATTGTATGTGCATTGGTGTTTTGCCTGCACGTATGTCTGTGTGAGGGTGTCAGATCTTGGAGTTAGAGACAGTTGTGGGTGCTGGGAATTGAACTCTGATCCTTTGGAAGAGCAGTCAGTGCTCTTAACTGCTGAGCCATCTCTCCAGCCCCTGGACATTGGGTCTTACAGCTAGACCCTTCGGAAGAACTGGTTTAGACTTGTCTCTAACACACAGTCAGCTGAGTAGCGCTCTTCCATCAGCTCACTACTTTTCTCCTCGTCTCATTCACCCTCTCACAGCTCTTTTCAGTGTCGATTTCTTACCATTTTGGCTACTGAGTTAGTCCTAGCCAACCCCCCTTGGCACTTGTTCTCTCTTACTTTTGGGATTTCGAGGCTGCAGCTGCCGCCTCGGCAGCCCACGTCAAACCTGAACAACTGAACCCTTAACTGTTCCTTACAGCGGCCCTCGCTCCAAGTTGGAAGGCCTCCGGAGGAGGTCCTATGACCTACGACTCATCCTTTGGATCCAGTACATGATCTTTAGCCACCCTGGACATCCTGACCAGGTCCCTACATTGTTGACTCGGGTTACTTACTTAGCGACCCTCCCGCTTGGTTAAAATCGGAGAATGAGACTGCCATCTTGGTCATTCCGCCCACAGGGCCCCAGCTGTCCTGCCTCCTTCCAACTCTGACCTGGAGGTCCTTTCCATTCCCTATAACCCACGGCCTTGCCAGCAGGTGAGGCCTGGCACCCCCACCAGTCTGGCCAATTTTCCTCCTCCTCTCTCCCCTCTCCCAAGCCTTCAGCTCTGTCTCGGAGCCCCCACTCCTTGCCCCCTCCCCCACTAGACAAAATAAAGATGTGGATATATCACACAAGCCAGTCCCTGACAGATGAGCCGCTGACCCGGATGTCAGGTGGAAAGCCGAAAGACATCCAGAGGATCCTCTAAAGATAAGAAGCAAGCGTTCTCAGTTTTGTATTAGACATGTGTTTCCTCTCTTGTACTCTGTAACCCCCACCAACTATTGGTTATGGCTTGGATCTTAAGTATCAACTATCCTGTTGTTGCCCTGTGTTGTGGAAATCTTACAGCTTTGGTTCTGAAGGACCAGCCCCTTCCTGCGCCCCGGCAGTTCATAGATGGGGTAGATGTTAGGGTGAGCCAACTCAAATCCCTGGATACCGGCCTGGGTGGTACTTGAGTTGGTCAGCCTGACAGCTCTCCTGAGATTATACCACCTGGGCTAGCTCTCCAGCACAACCAAAGTGAGTGGCGGGGCCAGCTCTCCTGCTCTCATGACCTCAGGGCCAGGTCTATCATGTTACCCACGTGAGGTGCAGGGTCTCTCTTATCCTTGGGGCCAGCTCCTGGTGGGATCAGCTTTTCTGCCTGTGAGTGGGGGAAAGGGAGGACATCTCTATTGCTCTTGTGCCCTCGGGCTGGTTCATCTGCAACCCTGGCATCTAGGGCGAGCTCTACTGTGCTTCCTAGATGAGGTGCAGTCAGAGCCAACTCCCCACACTGGCCAGATGAGGGATGGGGCCAGCTCTCCTTAGTGCTGAAGCCAGTGAGGGTGGGGTCATCACTGTACAGTGCTTGGACACCAACAAGGCCCCAGGCAGCAACCCAGATGAGGGATGTCTGCTTGACATTTGGTGGTTCCATGGGCCACAGATATCAACCTGGACCCCACTGAGGCTGGACCTCAGACCCAGACATAGCCTCCGCCAGGACCGCACCATGTCCTCAGGTGGCTGTGCACAGGCTGTTCCTCACTACCCTCAAGTCTTTTGTTCTTTCTCACTTCATTGTGCACACACCATTCTGTTTCTCTTTCTCTTCCATCTCTCTACCAAACAAAAGAAAAAAAATGTCCATTCTGGGGATGGGAAACTAGCTTAGTTGGTAAAGTGCTTCCCATGCAAGGACCTCAACTTAAGATCTAACTTAAAAAAAAAAAAGATACTCATAGTGGCTTATGCTGTTAACCCGGTACTGGGGGAAGTGGAGACAGGTGCGCCTTCACCCCTTCAGTACTTCGGCCAGTTATCCAAGCTGAGTCAGTGAGTTCCAGATTCAGTAAGAGAACCTGTCTTTAAAAAATCAGGTGGGGCCGGGCTGCACGCCTTTAATCCCAGCACTCGGGAGGCAGAGGCAGGCGGATCGCTGTGAGTTCGAGGCCAGCCTGGTCTACAAAGGGAGTCCAGGACAGCCAAGGCTACACAGAGAAACCCTGTCTCAAAAATCCCCCCCCCCCAAAAAAATCAGGTGGAGCTGGACAAAGACCCGGGTGGATCTCTGTGAGTTCAAGGCTAGCCTGGTATACGGAGGGAGTTCCAGGACAGCCAGGGCTAAAACAGAGAAACCCTGCTGGACCCCCCTTCCCCCAAGAGAGGTGGAGAGTGATTGAGGAAAACATCTGATGTTGTCCTCTTGTCTCTATACACACATGTGCAAACACAAAAAGATATATGCACAGGGATATACACGCATGTTTGTAAGGTGCGCACAAATGACAGTCTAGATATAATAGAACACAAAGTATCTAAGACCATCTTTTCAAATATGAACATCATGTTATAAAAATTCCATCTGTGCATATGTGTACACGTAGTCCAAGAAAAACCAGTATGGAAAGAAGAGGTAATGGATTACTCTCTGGATTGTGATATTTCTGGGCTCATTTGTCATCCTTTTCGTATTTTTTTTTCTACATAATTGAATGATTAAATAATTGGATCTTTAGGGTATGCAGGAAATGACTAGGCATCAGCTGCACACTCGACAGAACTGGCTGGTCTTTAAATAGCACTTCCTGATGTCAGTAATATGTACCCAATCATTGAAGTCACAGAGAGAAATGATGTGATTACGGAAGAAGACAGAATGAGAGGCAAGAAAGGCTTAGGGCCAGAAACCAGCAGACAGGCCAAGAGACAGGACCCCAGCCAGGGCTTTCCTGGAAAGGGGCTGCAGAGGTGTTAAAAACAACAACAACAACAACAACAACAGCAAACCACAGATGTATTTGTCATCAGAATAATCGAGAGAATTGTTAGTAAAATAACAGTAGTCAATATCCCGTCTCCCCCAAAAGCAAGGGTGATGGGGACTGAAAAGCGGCATTGAATCCCGTCACTGAAAGCCGCTGGTGCCTCTGGAGAGAGCAGTTTCTGTGGAGTGGTGGGAGTAATGGGCACCAGGCCCCGGACAAGGACTTACTCCAGAGTGAAAAGAAACATGAGTTCCCAAACTAAGCGAGAAGAGAAAAGAGCATTGAAATCTGAGAAGGCAGGGAGAAGATTGAGAAGGGGGCCGGCCAGCAGGATGACTTGGGCCTTTGTTAAGTAGACTGCAGGCCTTTGTCCCTTATGGAGGCAGGGAGGCTGAGCGGTCACGAGCCGTGCGTTGGAGGCAGGCTGTTGACTTGCTGTACAAAGCTGGGAAGTCGCTTCTCCGGCTTTGGCGTCCTTGTTCGTGAAGGAACGTTGTAGGTAGGCGCTTAGGAGAGCACCCAGGATGCTGCTGCTAAGCTGTCCCATTACCAGGACACCTGTACACTCTGGCCTTTTCACTTGGTGATAGCAACGGCTTCCGGTTAGGAGCAATGTCCAGAGTATGATCTGGGGGTCCCCGGCGTTCCACGAGGCTCTTTCCTGGAGTCTGAGAGGTAAAAAAATTCACAGTACAAGGGCATGATTGGCCTTTTCACTCTCGCCGGCTCCTAAGTCTATAGCAGAACTTTTTAGTGGCAGTGTGATGAATGAGATTGCAACAGATTGAGGGAGGCAAGCAGAGAATCCAGCCATTTTTTTTCCCCCCGAGACAAGGTTTCTCTGTGTAGCCTTGGCTGTCCAGGACTCTCTTTGTAAACCAGGATGGCCTCGAATTTACAGCGATCCACCTGCCTCTGCCTCCCGAGTGCTGGGATTAAGCCCCCGCCCGGCTTCAGCGATCTTTAATGAAGGTGGACATGGAAGAGATTGTTTTACAATGTAAAAGAGTCGCTCTTTCCATGAAGTTTTGTTGCGTTTTTTTCTATAGTTATTCTTATTCTTATTGTTATTGTTATTATTATAAAATGTGTTATTCATGTTAATATTTAAAGGACATCTTTGTTATTTTAGATAAAGGAAAACTAAGTGAATTTTTGTTTTTTTAAATTTTGAATGTGGTAAATATTCGAAAGACATTACCTACATAAAAGCCCTTGGAGGTAGCAATAATTTTGGTTTTAAACAGTCTCATTGAACCCACTATGTGGCCAAGGATGACCTCGAGTTTCTGATTCTCCCACCCCTACTGCCCAAGTGCTCCGAGCACAAGCCTGGGACGTTGTCTTGTGCTCTGCTTGTGAAGTGCTGGGGGTGGAGCCCAGGGCTTCATAGTCTACTAAGTAGCTATAACCTGGCCCATTTCCTAAAGGCACAGAAAAGAAGAGAATACTAAGAATTTCAAGAATAGGGCCTGGAGAGATGACTCAGAGGTTAAGAGCACTGACTGCTCTTCCAGAGGTCCTGAGTTCAATTCCCAGCAACCACATGGTGGCTCACAACCATCCACAATGTGATCTGGTGCCCTCTTCTGACCTATAGGTGTACATGCAGGCAGAGCACTTATAAATAATAATAAATAAATAATTTTTTTTAAAAAAAGAATTTTGAGATTAATTGCTTTAGGGACTGAATCAGACCTGGAAAAATTGGCCAACTTGTATGCCTTTTCCTAGTAAACATCCACTGCTTTTTCTGAAGGAAAATATTTTTTCATTGTTCTAAATTTTTAAAATAATTTTATCATTTTAATTATTCATATTCTCTCTCTCTCTCTCTCTGTGTGTGTGTGTGTGTGTGTGTGTGTGTGTGTGTGATTGTGGAAGTTGGTTTTCTCCTTCCACCATGCCAGTCCTGGATATCAAACTCCAGTTGTCAGGCTTGGATGCAGGCACCTCCATACACACAGCTCTCAGGCTTGGATGCAGGCACCTCCATACACACAGCTCTCAGGCTTGGATGCAGGCACCTTCACACACACAGAGCTCTCAGGCTTGGATGCAGGCACCTCCATACACACACAGCTCTCAGGCTTGGATGCAGGCACCTTCACACACACAGAGCTCTCAGGCTTGGATGCAGGCACCTCCATACACACACAGCTCTCAGGCTTGGATGCAGGCACCTCCACACACACAGCTCTCAGGCTTGGATGCAGGCACCTTCACACACACAGAGCTCTCAGGCTTGGATGCAGGCACCTCCATACACACACAGCTCTCAGGCTTGGATGCAGGCACCTTCACACACACAGAGCTCTCAGGCTTGGATGCAGGCACCTCCATACACACACAGCTCTCAGGCTTGGATGCAGGCACCTCCATACACACAGCTCTCAGGCTTGGATGCAGGCACCTCCACACACACAGCTCTCAGGCTTGGATGCAGGCACCTTCACACACACAGAGCTCTCAGGCTTGGATGCAGGCACCTCCATACACACAGAGCTCTCAGGCTTGGATGCAGGCACCTCCATACACACAGCTCTCAGGCTTGGATGCAGGCACCTCCACACACACAGCTCTCAGGCTTGGATGCAGGCACCTCCACACACAGAGAGATGTCAGGCTTGGATGCAGACACCTCCACACACACAGAGCTCTCAGGCTCGGATGCAGGCACCTCCACACACACAGAGCTCTCAGGCTTGGATGCAGGCACCTCCACACACACAGCTCTCCAGCTTGGATGCAGGCACCCACACACACACAGCTCTCAGGCTTGGATGCAGGCACCCACACAGACACAGCTCTCAGGCTTGGATGCAGGCACCCACACAGACACAGCTCTCAGGCTTGGATGCAGGCACCTCCACAGGGTCTCTCTGTGTTAGCCTTGGCTGTCCTGGACTCACTTTGTAGATCAGGCTGGCCTCAAACTCACAGCGATCCACCTGCCTCTGCCTCCCGAGTGCTGGGATTAAAGGCGTGTGCCACCACACCCGGCTTTGCCTACCTTTCTTTACCTGTGAAAGCTGCATAGGTTTAAGACACCCATCATGCTGGCTGACAGTGATATTTGTCCTTGTCCTTCCCTCTGAGAAGCTGCTGGATCAGCCCGGTGGTGGTGGCACAGGCCTTTAATCCCAGCACTCAGGAGGCAGAGGCAGGGGGATCACCAGCCTGGTCTACCTGTCTCAAAAACCAACTAACCAAACAAACAAACAAACAAATTTTTAGGCCCTGGGAATACAAGAGCTGGACTCATGAGGAGCAGGCACCATGTCCCTCACTCAGCCCCATGAGATGGTCTGTCTCTGATAGAAAGAAGCTTGTCAGAAAGAAAAAAGAAGGACAAAAGCATAAGCGGAAACTGAACAAGAAATGTCGACTGAGGCCCAGGTTACAAAGGAAGATAAAAACAGACATGTTCTCCCGCTTTGGCAAAGACTCGAGTACAACTATTGTGGTGTTTCTGGTTGGAGAAAAAACAAGAGGCCACAAGAGAAGGGAGCTTAAGTGGAGCTGATCCAGCTGCTTCTTCTTCTTCTTCTTCTTCTTCTTTTTCTTCTTCTTCTTCTCCCTCTCCTTTTCCTCCTTCTTCTTCATATGTGGTTTCTTTACAGTAACATTTCTGCCAGCTTCTGAGCCATAGTATTAGCTTAGTTGTGCCCCATACATACCCCACCATGATCTACAGCATCTCTTTGGTTTTCATAATTCCACCAGGATATTTTCTCCCTTTGAATTAGTTATTTCTGTCCAAAAGACTACTCCCCCAACACACCCTAAAAAAACCATAGTAGAACCAGGTGTGGTGGCACACCCTTGTAATCCCAGCACTCAGAGAGGCAGAGGCAGGTGGAGCTCTGTAAGTTCAAGGCTAACCTGGTCTACGAAGTGAGCCCAGAATAGCCAGGGTGACACACAGAGAAACCTTGTCTCCAAAAACCAAAACCAAAAAGCAAACAACTTAGTAGCTTGGATGCTTTTAACATATATTTTTTCCAGGTAGTTGGGTCCTGCTTTTCATATACCACGCTATGCTGTGGGAAGGCTTGGCATCTACCAGATAAGTGAGCACATGAAAAGTTAATGGACACATTACCTTTTTCTACTGTACACTTATTTGTTTTCTGTCCAGGGCCTTGAAGAAAGTGTGCCAGGTGGTGGTAGTGCAAGCCTTTAATTCCAGCACTTGGGAGGCAGAGGCGTGTGGATCTCTGTGAGTTCAAAGCCAGCCTGGTCTACAAAGTGATTCCAGGACAGTCAAGGCTATACAGAGAAGCCCTGTCTCAAAATACCAAGAGAAGAAAAAGGAGGAGGAGGAGGAGGAGGAGGAGGAGGAGGAGGAGGAGGAGGAGGAGGAGAAGGAGAAGGAGAAAGTGTAGTTGTAAAGAACTGGGCAGAGTCAGTAACAGTGTGTCCCTTTAGATAAAGGTGGGGGAGTAAGCATTCCGGAGTCCAGAGTCTAGGCTAATATTCCCACTTAGGGCTGTCCATCAAAAAGAATCCTATATGAAAAGTAAGAATGGAGCTAACATCACTCCTAAAACCACAGGTTTTTTTTTTTAAGCTTTCTGTTGAGAAAATCACTGCAATGTCAGAAACCATCCCAGAGCACAGCTGCCTATCTGCCAGAGGGCTCACCTTTTCCAGTTTCCCTAGAACATCACCAGGGAGGAGCAGAGGAGCGAGATGATCAACCTCCATGGCTTGGGTACCTGGAGAAGTAAACTTAGTGCCATCTTATGAAAGCTGTAGACTGCCACTCAGTTTTCCAGGTCTGGTAGTTCAATAAAGGAACTTACAGGAGGCAGGAGGATTTCTGTGAGTTTGAGGCCAGCCCAGTTCACAAAGAAAGTCCCGGACAGCCAAGGCTACAGAGAAAAAAACCCTATCTATCAGTGGGATTGGGGGGGAGGGAAGAAGGAAAGAAAGCAACTTACAGGAAGTTACTGGTGAGAGCCCAAGTGTCCAGAAAATTCTACATTTACAAACGTATATAGACACCTGCAAGACCCTATAAGGTTGCTGTTCAAATTGAAGAGGTACTATTTAAAACTTGTTCAGTCTTTATAAAGTCAAAGGTGGAATGTTTTTCAGGCTTACAGAAGTATGACTTCCTGTAGTGAAGCTGCACATAAAAAATTTATGGTAGAGGCAGAGGCAGAGGCAGAGGCAGAGGCAGGCAGATCGCTGTGAGTTCAAGGCCAGCTTGGTCTACAAGGTAAGTCCAAGACAGCCACAGCTACACAGAGAAACCCTGTCTCGAAAAACCAAATAAAATAAAATAAAAAATTATATTTTTTAGTAATCAAGAGGCATTTTGGGTTTGTTTGTTTTTTTTTTTTTTGAGACTTTTATTTTATAGTTAATACATGTAGGCAGGCTATTTGTTGACTTCAAGTAGCATTTGCAACTGTTGAGCAAGTCTTCTTCAGCCATAGAAATGTGCTACCCTCTCCAGGACATTCATTCCTCAATTCTTTGCTGACAGTACACAAGTTATCGTATAGCCGGCAGGGGGGTGTGAGGTCTACTGCTATTTTCAGCTCACCCTCTGGCTTGCTTTCTAACCTTGGGAAAATCACTTCTAGGCCCGGTGCCACTGACCTGCCATCTGTAAATCAGGGCTGGTTAGTGACCTTCCTCTGGCCAAGGCAGTGGAGACATGACTTCTGGAGTCTGGTGATGAGATTTAAAGATGTGCCATCTGCACAGTTATTCATTTGAGCTTTTCTCGCACACCAGCCATCTTGAACAGTTGGTACTTTCACTCTGAGAGCACTTCTGCAGAGAACACAAGGTAGTAAGGCTATTAAGTTTGACCATTCTAACTAAACTTCTTTCAAACTAAGAGAAGGTGGGAATAAAGATTTTCCATCTCGCGTGTTCATTTCTGTTTCTCTCTGTCTTTATTATGGTGCACTTGAACTCATTACTTACACTTGATTTGAGGGATTTGTGGTTTTAGTCCTGTGTTGCTAGTCAATGGATAGGGATCAAGGTTGTCAAAACAAATAGGATGCTAAAAGTCATATATTTAGGGCTGGAGAGATGGCTTAGAGGTTAAGAGCACTGACTGCTCTTCCAGAGGTCCTGAGTTCAATTCCCAGCAACCACATGGTAGCTCACAACCATCTTTACTGTGATCTGATGCCCTCTTCTGGCCTGCAGGTGACCATGTAGACAGAGCACTGTATACATAATAAATAAATAAATAAATCTTTTTTTAAGTCATATATTTAAGACTGATAAACTTTTTTTTTCCGAGACAGGGTTTCTCTGTGTAGCCTTGACTGTCCTGGACTCAGTTTATAGACCAGGCTGGACTCGAACTCACAGTGATCCACCTGCCTCTGCCTCCCAAGTGCTGGGATTTAAGGCATGTGCCACCACTGCCTGGCAAGACTGATAAGCTTTTTAAAAGATTTATTTATTTATTTGTTTGTTTATTATGTATATAGTCCTCTGCCTGCATGTATGCGTACATGCCAGAAGAGGGCACCAGATCTCATTATAGATGGTTGGGAGCCACCATGTGGTTGCTGGGAATTGAACTCAGGACCTCTGGAAGAGCAGACAGTGCTCTTATCACCAAGCCATCTCTCCAGCCCAAGACTGATAAACTTAAAATACATCTATATCATGCTATTTTATATTTTTTTATTTTATTATATTTTCGAGACAGGGTTTCTCTGTGTAGCCTTGGCTGTCCTAGACTCACTTTTTAGACCAGGCTGGCCTCAAACTCACAGTGATCCATTTGCCTATGCCTCCCAAATGCTGGGATTAAAGGTGTGCACCACCATGCCTGGCCAGCATTCTTTTTAAAAATGCTTATCCTTCTAAATAATTTTATCAACACATATTTATCCATTTTCCTAGCTTCATTAATAGGCTCTTTTATAATTTTCAGTTTTTTAAACGATTTATTTATTTAATTTACTGCATATGACTGCTTTATCTTCAGAAGAAGGCACCAGATCCCATTATACATGCTTGTGAGTCACCATGTAGTTGCTGGGAATTGAACTCAGGACCTCTGGAAGAGCAGATGGCACTTTTAACCACTGAGCCATCTCTCTAGCCCATAATTTTCAGTTTTCATCACAGCAAGGTTAAAACTTTCTCCAAGGTTTACCTACCTCTCTTCATTTTTTTCCCCTTCTGTAAGCTCTTTGGTCCAGACTTTGACTCTTGTCCAGAGAATCCGAGTGTTGGTTTTGTTCTGACACCTTCATTGAGATACAGCCCACCTCTATACTATTCTTCCATTGAAATAATTAAACAAGCTTTAGTATATCTTGAGTGCAACTATCACCACAGTCAATCTTAGAACAACTAGTTCATCATTTCCCCTTAGGAAAGAATAAATCCTGTGTTCTAGCCTTTTTTGTTTTGTTTTGTCTTGTTTTTTCAAGACAGGGTTTTTCTCATAGTCCTGGCTGTCCTGGACTCACATTGTAGACCAGGCTGGCCTCGAACTCACAGATATCAGATTAAAAGTGGGTACCACCACCCCCTGGCTCCTTATTCTAGTCTTAATCCCTCCCAGTCCTCCTCCTTTCTAGTCTTAAGCAACCACTAACCTTCATATTTCTATAGTTGGGTCCATTTGGACACTTCTTCTTTTATTATATTTTATTTAAGTAATTTACTCAGATTACATCTCAATTGTTATCCTATCACTTGTAGCTTCTCACTTCCCCCTCCTTCCCTCTTTCACCCTATTCCCCTCACCTAGGTCTGTGACAGAAAGGGACCTCCTCCCCCACCATATGATCACAGCCTATCAGGTCTCATCCTGGTAGCCTGCTTACCCTTCCTCTGAGTGCCACCAAGCCTCCCCACCAAGGGGAAGTGCTCAAATAGGGGGCACCAGAGTTCATGTCAGAGTCAGTCCCCACTCTCCACACAACTGTGGAGAGTGTGCTGTCCTTGGCTAGATCTGAATAGGGGTTCTAGCTTTACTGCATGCATTGTCCTTAGTTGGTACAGTAGTTTGAGCAGACCCCCCACTCCATCCCCTGGATCCAGATCCACTAGCCTTGATGGTCTTCTTGTAGGTTTCTAGGACCTTCTGGATCCTTCTATTTCCCCATTCTCCCATACCACTCTCACCTGGAGTCCCAATAGGAAGTCCCCGCATCTATCCCAAGCTCCTGCTAAGTGAAGACTTTCAGGGGACATCTCTGTTGGGCTAGTGTCCAATTATAAGTGAGTATAGACCATGTGTAGGATCTGGGTTAACTCACTCAGGATGATCACTTCCAGTTCCATCCATTTGCCTGCAAATTTCAAGATTTCCTTGTTTTTAATAGCTGAGTAATATTCCATAGTGTAAATGTACCATAGTTTCTTTATCCATTCTTCGACTGAGGAACATCTAGGTTGTTTCCAGGTTCTGGCTATTACAAATAAGGATGCTATGAACATGGTTGAGCAAATGTCCTTGTGTTGTGGAACATCTTTTGGGTATATTCCAAGGGGTGGCATAGCTGGGTCTTGAGGTAGCCCTATTCCCAGTTTTCTGAGAAATCACCAGATTGATTTCCAAAGTGCTTGTACAAGTTTTCACTCCCATCAGCAATGAAGGAGTGTTTCCCTTTCTCAACATCTTCGCCAGCATGTGCTGTCACTTGAGTTTTTGATCTTAGCCACTTTGATGGATGTAAGATGGAACCTCAGAGTCATTTTGGGTTGCATTTCTCTAATGACTAAGGACTTTGAGCATTTCTTTAAGTGTTTCTCAGCCATTCAATATTCCTCTGTTTAATTCTGAGCCCCATTTCTTCTTCTTCTTCCCCTCCTCCTCCTCCTCCTCCTCCTCCTCCTCCTCCTCTTCTTCTTCTTCTTCTTCTTGTCTTTTGATACAGGGTTTCTCTGTGTAACCTTGACTGTCCTGAACTTACTTTGTAGACCAGGCTGGCTTTGAACTCACAGCGATCCCCCTGCCTCTGCCTCCTGGTGCTAGGATTAAAGGTGTGTGCCATCATGCCCTGAGCCCATTTCTTAATTGCGTTATTTGGTTTGGTGGTGTTTAATTTCTTGAGCTCTTTATATATTTCGGATATTAGTCCTTTGTCAGATGTAGGGTTGGTGAAGATCTTTTCCCAGTCTGTAGGCTGTTGCTTTGTTCTGTTGACAGTGTCCTCTGCCTTACAGAAGCTTCTCAACTTCATGAGGTCCCATTTATTAATTGTTGACTTTAGAGCCTGGGCTGTTTGTGTTCTGTTCAAGAAGTTGTCTCCTGTGCCAGTGAGTTCCAGGCTCTTCTCCACTTTTTCTTCTAACAGATTTAATGTCTCTGGTTTTATATTGAGGTCTTTAATCCACTCAGACTTGAGTTTTGTGCATAATGATAAATACGGATCTACTTGCATTTTTCTACATGTAGACATCCAGTTAGACCAGCACCGTTTGTTGAAGATGCTATCTTTTTCCATTGAATAGATTTGGCTTCTTTGTCAAAAATTACGTGTCCATGGGTTGGAGGGATGGCTCAGGGCTTAAGAGCACTGACTGCTCTTCCAGAGGTCCTGAGTTCAATTCCCAGCAAGCATATGCTGGCTCACAACCATCTATAATGAGATCAGGTGCCCTCTTCTGGGGTGCAGTCATTCATGCAGGCAGAGCACTATTTATGTAATGAATAAATAAATCTTTCTGGGTTTTGAGACAGGATTTCTCTGTGTAGCCTTGGCTGTCCCAGACTTCCTTTGTAGATCACTGGCCTCAAACTCACAGCAATCCATCCGCCTCTGCCTCCCTGAGTGCTGGGATTAACAGTGTGCGCCAACATGCCAGGCTCTAGAGATGGGTTTATATGTGTGCCCCACTGTGCTGACCCTTCCATCTTTGTGTACACATATGCCTATCTCTTCCTCTTCTCATAAGGACGTCTGTCATATTGGGTTGAGATACTGCCTTTATGATGTCATTTAACCTTAATTACTTTTCTTAAATTGGGATGGCAAAGGCTTCAATAGCTAAATATTAGAGGACACAATTCAGTCCATAATGCTTGATACTTGTTACAATATTTCCTAAATTAAATACAGTATATGAAATTGCTATCTTTTTATTATATAGATTTTAAATTATATACATTGTGCTGTGGGTGATGTGGTTTTGATTTGCATATGC
The DNA here is from genome assembly GCF_964271855.1 of Acomys minous. Taxonomy (NCBI): domain Eukaryota; kingdom Metazoa; phylum Chordata; class Mammalia; order Rodentia; family Muridae; genus Acomys; species Acomys minous. The sequence goes on along the minus strand of NC_140500.1, from coordinate 59,901,140 downwards.
TTGATGGCTACTGTTTTGACTTTTTTTTTTTTTTTTTTGTCACTGTGGTAAGAATCCTGTCAGACAATTCAATATATGAAACATTGGTTTGGTTTGTAGTTTCCGAAGCGTCAGTCCATGGTTGTTGGACCCCACATGCTTGGGTGGCACATCACAGCCGGGGGAGATTCCTTCATGGAAGGGGTCAGGGAAAGACAACTTTCAAAAACATCCTCAGGAGCCAAGTGCTTCCAACTAGGTACCCCTTCCACAGAGGTACCACTTCCAGATTGTCTAAAGTTTGCATCTACCAGTGTCTCATATCTATGGATGAAGGCAGAGCCCCCATGAGTCAATCACTCCCCCAGTTTCCCACCCTGAAACACGGCTTCAATACCTGAAGACCTACAGGACACATTTCATAGCTGAATCACTAGCAGATACTAATGTTGGGCATATTTTTATGTGATTACTGGTATTTGTATACCTTCTCTACAGAATAAATTATGATTTATTTCTTAATCATGTCCTTCTCTAGAGAATAAATTATGATTTATTTCTTTATCATGTCATATATATTATTTCTGTTATAGATAATATGCATTATTGATTATTGGGCTATTAACCATAGGAGACTTTTTCTAAATCTTGGGAATACTGATAGACTTTAAAAATATATAATATCTTAATTAATTCTTTGAGAATTTTATACATGCATAGAATGTACTTTGATCAAATTCATTTCGATTGCCTCCTAGATCCATACATCACCTTTCTACCCTGTCCTAATTTGTGTACTATTTTTTAAAACAAAACCATGACAGTCTTTCTAAGAAAGATTAAAAAAAAAAACTTTAAAAATCAATTAGTTTGCCCATGTGAAAATGAATACAGTCATTTGCAAAAATGTGTTAAATTAAGCCAAATGATAAAGTGGCTAAAAGATGTTTATTATTATTATTTATTGACAATGGACTAATTCTTACATATATATGTATATATACATATATATTCTACACAATATATATATAGTCTTCGATTTTAAAATGGTCAACTAAAGACCAGGCGTGGTGGCTCATGCCTTTAATCCCAGCACTCAGGAAGCAGAGGCAGGCAGATCACTCTGAGTTCTAGGTCAGCCTGGTCTACAAAGTGAGTCGAGAACAGGCAAGGGTACACAGAGAAACCCTGTCTAGAAAAACAACAACAGCAGCAAAAAGGTCAACTAAAAAGAAAAATAAGCCAAGGTAATGCCCAGACAGTTCATTCATTATTCAGACCTATACTACATAAAGAGATGGTGTATTGTGGGCTGGGGCAGTAGCTCCCAGTAACATGCTTGCCATGCAAAGCCAAGGACAGGGAACTAAAGGATCCATTTAAAGAGGTGAGCATGGTGGTCTAGACTTGTAATCCTGGTGTTGGGAAGGCAGAGTCAGGAGGATCTCTGGGGCTTGCTGGCCAGCCAGTCTACCTGAACGGGCAAGCCCCAGGTCTGTTGAGAACTCATGCCAAAAAAATTAGGTGGTCCGTTTCAGAGGGATGATACCCAAGGTTGACTGTAGCCTCCACACATCTGCACAAACATACATGAGAACCTACACGTGTGCCCTCCCACAGAGAGAGAGAGAGAGAGAGAGAGAGAGAGAGAGAGAGAGAGAGAGAGAGAATATGAATGAGGATGCCACTGAGATGCCTCAGGGGGAAAAGGCACCCAATACCAGTCCTTGTGACCTGAGTTCAACACGGTGGAAGGTAAAAACTGACCCCAGCAAGTTGATCTCTACACAAATGCTGTGGTACTTGTGCACATGCACATGTATGTGCACAAACACACAAAGGTAAATAAATTTAATAAATGTTTAAAAGATGGAGACTTGTGGTGGTGGTGGTGTATACCGTTATTCCCAGCACTTGGGAGGCAGAGGCAGGCAGATCTCTGTGAGCTTCAGACCAGCCTGGTCTACAAAGCAAGTCCAGGATAGGCAAGGCTATATAGAGAAACCCTATCTCTAAAACAAACAAACAAGCAAGCAAACAAACGATGTGATAAAACACCCCAATTGATATGTGTATGTCTGTGTTAGATTTCTGTTTCTGTGACAAACTTTCAGTCCATGTACACTTGTTCTGGTGGTCTTTGGGTCTGTGGTGAGACAGGCCGCCATGGCTGAAGTAGTTTACCCCATTGCAACTCTAATGGAGGGTAGAAAGGAGCCTGCAGACCTGTGGAGGGCAGGGCCCTGATGACTTCCACCTCCAACTGTGTGCACTCTGTCAGGAAGTTTCTAACACCACCAACTGTAAGCCAGGCTTTCAACACATGAGCTTTAGGGGGACATTTTTTATCTTAAGCCATACCAGACTAAAAAAATAAAATAAAATAAAGATAATAAGCTGCCAAGATACTGACAGTTGGTATGCTACAGAAAGACATGACTGTGGGCACTTATATACAAGCAAACATTCACACACATAAAAACAAATACATCTTTTAAAAATAAATGCTTGACCAAAAACAAATTATGGAAGAACTTATTTTGACACAGTTTGAAGGTTGTGGCGGAAGTCAAGGCAGCCGGAGCACGAGGCACCTGGTCACATTGTGCCCTCACTCGGGAAGCAGAGTCACGAGTGCTGGTGTTCAGTTCCATTTCTCCTTTTTATTCAGTCCAGGACCCCCAGTCCTTGGGACGGTACTGCCTGCAACAAGGAAAGATCTTACTACCTCCGCTTATCTATTCTAGAAACTTCCTCACAGAGGTGCCCAGAGGTTTGTCCCCTGGGTGATTCTAGATCCTGTCAAGTTGACTATTATAACCAACATGCCACCATGACCTATTTGTTTAAAGAAGGGAAGCGCCCTCCAGATCAGAAGCATGTCTCTAACGAAGGAGACATTTTCCAGCTACTGTCAGCTCCAGCCTGAAATTTAACTGAGGCTTCGCTGAGCTTTGAGCAACCTGGGAGATCGGCAGACCAGGCCCCGCCCCCGGCTTCCCGCGCTCGGCGCCCATTGGCTGGCTTGTTGGTGGGCGGATCCTTGCACGGAGCTCAACTCCTCTGGGACCTGGCGGAGGCTAATGAGGTGAGGGAGGAGCTCTGAGCTGTGCGGATCGGCGATGCCTGGGGCCAGCGTTCCAGAAGCCGCGCAGAGCCCCACGTCCGGAGCCGCCGGGGCGCTGCAGGTGTCGGACTCCTTGAGGCGGTGAGCTTTACCCTTGTCCCTGCTGCCCCTGGTCGCTTGCGTTAGAGCTTCAGGGGGCGGACCGCCAGGTCCTCTGTGACTGTCATTCACTCCCTGGCTGCAACGCAGAGCACTGGGCTGGGCGTGTGGGAGGTGGCTGGCTGGCTGTCAGCTAAAGAAGCGGAACGCCAGGGCTTGCGCCCTTGGGGACACCACCCCCTGTCCTGTCCTGGCCTTTGGCCCTAGTCGCGGCCACACTCCCTGGCCAGTCTGGACCGGCTCAGCGTGAAGCCCTTGGTTCTGAGAAGAAGCACATATGATGGTCCCCCTCCTCCCCCGAGAGAACATTGAGGGGGGTAGTGGCTGGGTAGTGCCAGCGCAGCGAAATGGCTGGGATGAGCTCGGCTTTGCAAGGCTTGCTCTTTTTTAAAAAATGAAATTAAAAAAAAAAAAAGCCCACTTGCATAACTTGCTGTGTCTCATCCCAAAATAGTTTCTGATGTCAAGACTGTAGACGTTGGATGCAAGACGGACATATTTCCCCCCTCAAACCGAGTAACTTTCACGTTTTTTAATTTGGTTAGTAACAGACTTCTGTCATCAGAAGTTGTGGTGGGTTGCCGTGGAAGCTCGGGGGTGACGTGCTTGCCTAGGGTACAATGCTCCCTGAGTTTCATCCTCAGCACTTAAAACACAAAAAACCCGAAAAAAAAAAAAACAAAAAACCAACCAACCCCCCCCCCAAAAAAACAAACACACACACACACACACACACACACACACACACACACACACACAAAACCACAAAAAACAAAACCTCCATAAATATTGAAGAATGGGGAAAACAAATCAAAGGAGCCATGCACAACATTTGGGACGTTCTTGAATGGCGGCATTTGTTCTTCCACTTGGGTGATTTCACCCTCTGCCACTCACTCACCCAAGGTTTGGATTCTCAAAGTGTTTAACAGCCCCCCTCCCCTTAGCGGAGGGAAAGTGGGCGGCACCTGGCAGTCGGAGTAGCCCACCCACAAACTCAGCAGAGGAGAGGCAGCAGCCCTGTAACCAGGGAAGCATCGGCTGGCCTGTCCCCTGCGTCACAAGGGACACTGCTTGCACGCGCGGGTGTTGGGAGCACTAAGTGGAAGCCTGGGCTCCTGAGGTTCGCCCTTCTGGCTGGAATCTCCTTTGGTTTTTCTGGAGGGAGCTGGCTGAACTGCGTGGTTCCTACTTAATCCAGCTGGCATGCAGCCCGCTACTATAACACTCCCAATCACTGGGGTGTTTGTGTGGATCCTTGGGAAGGGAGAGAACGGCACGCATTGTGGACAAGGAGAACGCTCTGGTCTTATGTCATCCTTCTTGGCGCCAGGTTTTGAGTCACATTTTTGTGACGTTGTTTCAGTCCGCTTTGTCCCTTCTCGGGCCTCTCTGGGTTGGTTTGAGTGAAAAAGGAGTGCCTATTCTCTAGTGCGGTAGGGATTAGAGAAGCCCACTGAAGGCGTTAGGTGGGTTTTTTTTTGGGGGGGGGTGTGTGTGCGCGCGCGCTATAGCTTAATCTGAAGTCTTCACGGATTTTCAAAATGAGGGTGGAGAGATGGTGGAATACTACAGTTAGTGTTCTTCCTGCGGGGGCTGGGATGTACGGACACTAAATTTATTTGGTAATCAGGAAAAACTTAAGTACTGTGAAAGTATCCTTTCAAAACCAACATCTCAACAGAGAATTTGCTTGCAAAATGAAGTGCCCCCGTTGAAGCGGTTTAAATAAGATTAGTCTCCATAACCTCTTGTATGCATGCTTAGTCCCCAGTTGGTGAACTGTTTAGGAAGGATTAGGAGGCGTGGCCTTGGTGGAGGAGGTGTGTCACTGAGAGTGGGCCTTGAGGTTTCAAAAGTCCCCACAAGGCCCTGTCTCTTTATCTCCGCCTGTCAATCAGGACGCAAAGCTTTGCGCTGAGGCTCTCGAGCACCGCGCTTGCGTCCGTCCCACCACTATAATAATGGACTGTCTCTAAACTGTAAGCAAGCCCACAATTAAATGGTTTCTTCTTTACGGTGTCTTGGTCATGGTGTCTCTTCACAGCAACAGAACAATAATTAAGACACCCACGGATTTATATTTTCTGTTCCCCTTGCTTTCCCATAGGCTTAAAGATCATGTTTTGGTCCTTATGCTTATTAAGATTTTTTTTTTAGTGTCTTCCTATTTAAATTTAAGTATATTTTAGGAAGGGGGGTTATAAACTGTAGTATTTCCTTACCTTTGCTTCTGAGAATGGTTTATAGTGATCAGGAAAGCTTAGTAATGCTTTACAAACAATAGAATGATTAATATATATTATATATATATATTATATATATATATAGTACTGGAGAAATGGCTCAGAAGTTCAGAGCACTTGTTTCTCTTGGGAAGAACTTGGCTTTGGTTCCTGGCATCCACACGGTGGCTCACAACCACCCATAACTCCAGCCCCAAGGATTTAGTTCTTGCTTCTGGTCTCTGCAGTTACCAGGCAGGCACACATTGCACATACACACATTTAAGCAAAACACTCATACATGTAAAATAAATAAATGTAAATGGATTAAAAAATTTTGTTAGCCTACTGTGGTAGCATATGCCCTTAGTCCCAACACTCAGAAGCAGATGCATGCAGATATTTATGTTCAAGGCGAGCCTGGTCTACATAGTGAATTCCAGGACAGTCACAACTAATAAGGGGCTGGAGAGATGGCTCAGCAGTTAAGAGCTCTGGCTGCTTTCCCATAGGACCTGGGTTCAGGTCCCAGCACCCATATCATAGTTCACAACTGTCTGTAAGTCCATTTCCAGGGGAATCCAACACCCTGGAAAATAAAATAAAAATGTTAAATTTAAAAGCCGGGCAGTGGTGGCACTCGCCTTTAATCCCAGTACTTGGGAGGCAGAGGCAGGCAGGATCTCGGTTTGAGGCCAGCCTGGTCTAAAGAGCTTATTTCAGAATAGCCAGGCCTACACAGTGAAGCCCTGTCTCAAAAACTAAAATAAATAAAATAAAATAGAAAGTATATTAGGTTGGCTATTTTTAAATGCATACTTGTGATTTGTAGAATGCTAGAGTATGCTGTATCTCATCAAAAACAGTTTTAAATGTCAGAATAATCACTGGAATGCAACATTTGCACTTTTTGTTTACTAAACAGTAAGTTTGAGCTCTCATATTATTTTTGTTAATATATTGTCTTTCATTAAAGGAATATTTCAAAAATACAAAACAAACAAACCAACCCTAAAATACCAACTTATTCTAATTTCCTTACTGTTCCTGTGATAAACACTCTGACCAAAAATAACTTGGGGAGGAAAGGGTTTATTTGGCTTACGCTTCTAGGTCATTGTCTCACTGAAGGAAGTCAGAGCAGGAGCTCCAGGCAGGAACCATGGAGCCACAGTGATTGCTGATTTGCTCTCTAGCTTGCTCAAAGACATGCATAGCTAACTTCACATATAACCAGACCACCTGCCCAGGGATGATGCCACCCGTAGTTGGCTGGGCTGTCTTCTTCCATCAATTAATAATCAGGACAATCCTCCGCAGCCTGCCCACTGGCCAGTCGGATCCAGACGGTTCCTCAATTGAGGTCCTCCTGTCAGACGACTGTAAACTGTGTCAAGCCGACAACTAAAGCCAACGAGGACACTAATGCTGTCACGCCTCCGTTTTGAAGGATCATCATTATTATTTTTACAGCTGCTTCAGCTTGCTTTCACCCACAGCTACATGCTCAGCTTTCAATTTTGGAACGCTAAGAGTATGGAATGTGCAATTTTAGGGGTGAGTGGGTGGAAAGCCTGATGATAGGTTGGATTAGGATTCCAGTTTTTCTCCATTGAAATGTTAGTACCACCAAGATATTCAGTGTTGAGTCAAATGAGAAGCTTATTCAGATTTTTCTATTGGTATGGCTAGGTAAATATGCCTAGCCTTAGAGCCAAATGAGCAGCCGAGACGGCCTCTTTTATTTGACTGTCCGTCATCCTTTGAAATTTCTCCTCTAAAAGTTTTAATGTTATCAAAGAAGCCAGACAACGCAGGGCTCTGTCACTCTCGTTTTTGAAAGGACTGCTTGCTTCTTCATGTCTCTTGTCCGTACACTCTCGTGTGCTCTTTCAAGACAAATATCGTTAAAGAGGCAAGAAAACAAATGTGCACAACCCAGCAGCAGAGAGAGAAACCGTCAGAACCAGAGTGCCAGGAACCCCAAACTGCAATCAAAATGGAAAGGCTAGTACATAATGTTGTCTAGGTTTGAGGTATAGCATAGTGCTGGGTCTTTCTTTTTTGTGATTTATTTATTTTTGTTTTACGCATATGAGTGTTTTTTACCTGTGTTTGTATAAAATAAAAATATATGTGTAGTATCCTTATAAGCCAGAGGAGGGTGCAGGTCTCCTGGAATTATAGACCATTGTGAAGTGCCAGTTGGTACTTGGAACTGAGCTCTGTTTTGTAAGAAGAGCAAATGTTCTTTATTTTATTTTATATACATTGGTGTAAGGGTGTTGAATCCCCTGGAACTGGAGTTACACACAATTGTGAGCTGCCATGTGGGTGCTGGGAATTATACCCAGGTCCTTTGGAAGAGCAGCCAGTACTCTTTTTTTTTTTTTTTTAAAAGATTTATTTATTTACTATACATAGAGTCCTCTGCCTGCATGTACCCCTGCAGGCCAGAAGAGGGCATTAGATCACACTGTAGATGGTTGTGAGCCACGATGTGGTTGCTGGGAATTGAACTCAGGACCTCTGGAAGAGCAGCCAGTGCTCTTAACCGCTGAGCTATCTCTGCAGCCCCACAAAGGTTCTTTTGTTTGTTTGTTTTTTGTTTTTCATGGCAGGCTTTCTCCGTGTAGTTTTGGTTTTGTAGACTAGGGTTGCCTCAAACTCACAGAGATCCACCTGCCTCTGCTTCCCTGAGTGCTGGAATTAAAGGCATGCGCCACCAAGGCTGGCCCCACAAATGTTCTTAACTGCTGAACCATCTCTCCAGCCAGAGTCCTGGGCTGTTCTTGTCATCTTTCCTGGTATAATTCCTTTGCTGTTAGATCCTGGGGTTTGTTTGTTTGTTTAAGAAACAAAACAGAGTTTCACTGTGGGTTCCTGGCTGACCTGGAACTCACTATGTTGACCATGTTGACCTCGAACTCACAGAGATCCACTTGACACTGCTTCCTGAGTGCTGGGATTAAAGGCATGTGCTACCACAGCTGGCTGGTTTGCTCTCTTCTACTGTGGGTTTTGGGGAATGAGCTCCGCCTGCCAGGCTGTGTGGCAAATACTGAGCTCACTATTCCTGGTTCACTAATTTTGGTGAAACATTTAATCCAATTACTTTATAAGAAAAGAATGTTTTGGTTAGTCTTTGCATGTCTTAGAAATGCTGGTATGTGTGTGCAGCTGTGTATGAGTGCACACACGTGTACAGGTTAGTATGTTTGTGGAGGCCATGAGTCAACTTCTGTGCTGTTCTTCAGGAGCTATCCACCTTGTCTTCTGAGACAGGCTCTCTCACTGGAACTTGGGGCTCATTGATGAGGTGGGCTTGCCAGCACATGCCAGAGATTTGCCTGTCCCTGCCTCCCCAGAGCTGGTGATACGGTACCTCCTTCTTAAATAGGTATGGAAAATCAAACCCAGGTCCTGTGTTGGCAAAGCAAGTCCTTCTCAGCTTACAGGTTACAGCCCATCTTTTAAGGAGGCCAGGGCAGGAGCTCAAGGCAGGAACTGAAGTAGAGACCATGGAGGAATGGTACTCAGTGCTTACCTCCAGGCCCACCTACATCAATCTTGCTTATGCAGGCCAGGCCCACCTGCCTAGAGATGGAATCATTCAAACTGGGCTATATCTATATGATGGAGGGACTTCTTCAATTGAGGCTCCCACTTCTATCTTCCCAGCCCTTAAATTTTTTTTATTCAAGCCAGGTGTGGTGGCAAACACCTGTAACACCAGCACTCAGGGAGGCAGAGGCAGGGGGACTGCTATGAGTTCAAGGCCAGCCTGGTCTACAAAGCAAGTCCAGGACAGCCAAAGCTACACAGAGAAACCTTGTCTCAGAGAGAGAGGGGGAGGGAGGGAGGGAGGGAGGGAGGGAAAGAGAGAGAGGGAGGAAGGGAGGGAAGGAGGGAGGGAGAGAGAGAGAGAGAGAAAAGAAGAAGAAGAAGAAGAAGAAGAAGAAGAAGAAGAAGAAGAAGAAGAAGAAGAAGAAGAAGAAGAAGAAGAAGAAAACAATTTGGGGTGGTGAGATGGCTCAGCAGTTAAGAACACTGCCTGTTCTTCCAGAGGTCCTGAGTTCAATTCCCAGCAACAGCATGGTAGCTCACAACCTTCAATAAAGGGACCTCATGTCTTCTTCTGACATGTAGGTATCTGTACAAACAGAGCACTCCCACATTAAAAAGGAAGTACATAAATGAACAAAAATTTTTAAAAAGTTTTCATTCTACCTTTATACTTGAATTCTGGTTTGGTTGAACCTAAATCTGGCTTTTCTTTAGAATGTTTAAGACTTAATTCCACTGTGTCGGCTATTGGTATTGATGTTGATAAATCTGAAATGTGTGTTTCCTTTTCCTTTATAAATGAGCTGTGTTTCTTTTGCAACAAGTTTTAGTATCTCCATTCTGGTTTTAGGTTTGAGTGTGTAGTTATGATATGTTTGTTCACTGTGCTCTGTACTGGGCGGTACAATCCCTGTGCCCTGCCTGGTTTGGCTGTTAGCTTGACACACATGGGAAGAAGCAAGCCCTTTCCTCCCCACGCTGCTTTTGGTCTGTGTTTTATCACAGGACAGAGCATGAACGAGAACACTGTCTTTCCTTGTACCTTGCTAAAATTGACATCAGTGTAATTTCGTCCTTTTCATTTATTGTGACTTTTTGTTTTTAAGTTAGATTTTTTTAACCTATCGAATCAATCATTTAAATTTTTATCCTCCCACTTTTTCATTTCTTTATCATTTTCCAGCTTCTCTGAGTTAATGTTTTAGCTTTAAATCATTGTCCTGTAATATTTCATTTTGATCATCATGCTCTTCTTAATTTTGTAGATCTTTCTTATATTTTCTGTGTGTGTGTGTGTGTGTTCTCTGTCTCTGTCTCTGTCTCTCTCTCTCCTAGTGTTCTCTGTGCACGTAAAGATACTGTATTTTTAGGTTTTAGTTTTTTCTATTATTTCTTTGCTTCTGTCATTGAAGTCCTTTTCACTCATTGACTTCTCAGTTTCTTTGTAGAGAAGCTTTTAGTTTTCTGAGCGCAGGATAAAATACTGGGAGCAGGTCCACGGAAGGGATGATGCTGCATCCCAGGCCATCCTGATATTCAGACTCCTAAGAGGACTTGTGGGACTCTAATACCCCCCTCAGCCAGGATGCTTAGCAGTAAAAGAATGTGGAGGAAATGTGTCGAACAGAAAAGATTTATGGATTGAAGCCTTCATATAACAAGATACAGCCGTGTAGAGGTGGTGCACGCCTTTAATCCCAGCACTCAAAGCAGAGGCAGGTGCATATCTGAGTTCGAGGCCAGCCTATTCTTTCTATGGAGTGAGTCCCTGGGACAGCCAGGTCTACACAGAGTAACCCCATTGAAAACAAACAACCCCTCCACCTCAAAAACAAACAAAACCAAGACACAAGCTTCCAAACATTTGTTTTCAATGCAGTGTCACAGGGTACAACTATAAGTGTGACAAGTTGTCTGCCTCAGGTTTATATTGGGGCTGCAGTGTGGTGGAGGCACCTGTGTAGTATGTATCTGAATTCCGGATTCCCAGAAAGCGAATATTTCACACAAACCATAATATTTGTACTGTTTAGGGGGTAGTGAGCCATCCTTCTTTCTTAGGGAATGTGGAAGCCTTCCAGAAATCTGAGTTGCTACGTATCAGCCAAGGGCTGACCTTGAAAGCATCCTTTTTAGAGGTTGAAGTGTCAGGCCTGCCATATGAGCTCTTCTGCACAGGGACCATGGACAGTGGTCCAAACACCTTTGAATATTCTTTGCCTCAGTTTCTCTTTGATGAATGGTTTGAAGCACTGTCATGTTTCACTCACATCACAGCACATCTAAATACTGCAAATATTTCTTTAAAGGAACCTTCATAATGCATACCATATTTATATGAACCATGTTTCTATGTCTAGAAAACAAGTGTTTGAGCACATATATACATACACCCCTCCACACACATATGTTCAGATGTCACACACTGCTAGATTAGGCCAGGAAAATTCAGGATGAATTTGATATAAAGAACTATTTTTAGGGTTTGGAGAGGTGGGTTTATCTTCAAGAGAGCGATCTGCTCTTGCAGAGGACCCGAGTTCATTTCTCAGCAAGTGGTCACAACTGCATGTAGCCTCGGTTCCTGTGGATGTGTCACCCTCTCTGGCCTTTGTGGGTGCCTACATGCATACTTGTGTGCACATGCGCGCGCGCGCACACACACACACACACACACACACACACACACACCTCTAATATAAAAAACAAACAAACAAACAAGAAAGGAAACTGTCTTCAGACAGTAACAGAAAAATGACATGGGCCTCCGCTAAGGAGCCTGGAGTAGCCAGTTGTGAGCTAGTATTTCAATAATAAACTGAGATGTGTTCAGTTTTTGTCACTTTGGTTTAAAAATGATGTGGTTAAAAAAAATGATGTGGCTAAATTCACATGACAATAGAAAGTGACCAAAATTATAAAACTCAGATAAAATATCAGGCTTTGACTTTTTTTTTCCTGGAGCCTAGCTGAGACGAAGTTTTCAGTACAATACTACAAAGCACCACAAGGTGGCGACAGAACTCAAATACTTTGGGGAAAGATCTGTTATAGGCCTGATGAAAGTAAAAGTTTAAGAGTGTCCCTTTCAGAATCTATGCATTAGTCCCAGTGCTTGCTCTGGCCAGTTTTTGCAAGGCATAACCCCTGTTTAATTAGATAAATAACACTGCCAAAAAGCAATATTGCTGAGTGAATTTGATGTCTGTTTGTTGGGCTCCAGCAGACATCTGTATTGCCTTTTCTCTGTCTTTGTTAGGACCTCTAGCCCCTGATCCCTGCCAACAAAACTTCAAAATATAAGCCAGGCATGGTGGTGCACACCTGTAATCCCAGCAGTTGGGGAGGCAGAGGCAGGTGGATCTTGGTGAGTTCGAGGCCAGCCTGGTCTACAAAGTGAGTCCAGGACAGCCAAGGCTGCACAGAGAAACCCTGTCTTGAAAAACCAAGAAATAAATAAATAAATAAAAATAAAAAAATAAATCTTTAAAAAGTACTTCATAAGCTAAGGAAGGTAGGGTAGTGCAGTGATAAAGGGTTAGAGTCCAGAGGCTTTTTCTTGTGTTGAAATATAACTCATATGTCACTGTGTGGTATTCAGCAAAACTACACACTTTTGTGTCTCATCTTCTCTTTCTGTGAAATAAGAGATGATAATAGTGTCCCTTTTACTGTTTTATTCTTGGGATTAGATGGGCCAAAAGAGTGTGAACACATTTACAACAATCCTAACACATGAGGTGTAAAGTTTTGTGGCATTAAAATTTAAGTATTGTGCTGGTCATGTACGGAATTACCTTAAACTGATCTATTAGCTAGATGAGTAAACTGCTGAGGATTTTCCATGATTAAAAAACAAGGTTTAGCGGGGCATGGTGGTGCATGCCTTTAATCCCAGCACTTGGGAGGCAGAGATAGGTGGATCGCTGTGAGTTTGAAGCCAGCCTGGTCTACAAAGCAAATCCAGGATAGTCAAGGCTACACAGAGAAACCTTGTCTCAAAAAATCAACCAACCAACCAAACAAACAAACAAAGTTTATGGGCTGGAGAGATGGCTCAGAGGTTAAGAGCACTGGTTGATAACCCAGAGGTCCTGAGTTCAACTCCTAGAATCCACATGGTGGCTCATGACCATCTACAATGGTGCCCTCTTCTGGTGTGCGGTGGTACATGCAGGCAGATCTGTATATATAACAGATAGATAGATAAATCTTAAACAACAAAAACGAAGTTTAGGGCTAGGTGTAGTGATACATGTCTTTAATCCCAGCTCTTGGGAGACAGAGGCAGACAGTTCTCTGTTGAATTTGAGGCTAGCCTAGTCTACACATTGAGTTCTAGGTCAGGAATATATGGTGAGACCCTGTCTTTAAAAAAAACTTAAGATATTGCTGTGAGTTCAAGGCCAGCCTGGTCTACATAGTGAGTCCAAGACAGGCAAGGCTACACAGAGAAACCTTGTCTCAAAACAAACAAACAAACAAAAAACAACAAAAAACCCCCAAACAAACAAAAACTTAGGGCCAGTAAGGAAGGCACTTGCAGCCGGGCGTGGTGGCGCACGCCTTTAATCCCAGCACTTGGGAGGCAGAGGCAGGCGGATCGCTGTGAGTTCAAGGCCAGCCTGGTCTACAAAGCGAGTCCAGGACAGCCAAGGCTACACAGAGAAACCCTGTCTCAAAAAACCAAAAAAAAAAAAAAAAAAAAAAAAAAAAAAAAGGAAGGCACTTGCTGCCCAATTTGACAATGACCCGAGTTCAGTCCCTAGGAGACTGAAGCATGGTGGGAGGACAGAACCGATTCCCTTGAATTGCCCTGTGACACCCAATATGTACACTATGGCACTTTTTAAAGTGTGAAAACAAAATATTTTTAGGGGACTGAGGAAATAGCTTAGAAAACTGCTTGCCCTGCGAACACGAGGCTCTAAGTTTGATTCTGGGTCCATATAAAGGGCGAGTGTGGTGATGCACACTTGGGAATCAACACTGTGGAGAAAGAGACGGCCGGATCCTTGGGACTTGATGACCATTCAAGCATAATTGGTGAGCTCCAGGCCAGTGGAAAAGCCCATCTCAGAAGACAAGGTGGGCGACCCTTCAGGATGATGTACCCAAGACTGATCTCTGGCCAGTACACACACACCAACACACACCAACACACACATACACACACACACACACACACACACACACACACATGCCCAAGCTGGGTGGTGTGACTCATGACTGGGATCTTCCTTCTTCAGTAGTTGAAAAAAGGATGGTTTTAATTTTTTTAAATTGTATGTGTGTGAGTGTATGCCTACATGTATGTACCAGACATAGCTGGTGCCCATAGAAGCCAGAAGATGGTATCTGACCCCATGAAACTAAAGTTAGAAATGATTGTGAGCTGCTATGTGGTTGCTGGGAACCAAACCTGGTTCTGCTCCAAAAGCAGCAAGTGCGTGTAGCTGCTGAGGCATTTCTCTTGCCCCATGCCATGATTACAGTGTTGTGTTCCTAAAGTTCATCCATTTAGGCAGATGTAGTTAGAACCCATCCAGTTTGACTGCTGTCTGGTAGGATGTGACAATACCACCGATTGTCCTGACCTAGGAAAATGGTATTAAATGAAGAACGCTTTAAACATTGCCATTACGGCCAGATTTTTTTTTTCCCCAGTCAGGCTTTCTCTGTGTAGTTCTGGCTGTCCTGGACTAGCTTTGTGAATGAGGCTGGCCTCAAACTCACAGCCATCCGCCTGCCCCTGCCTCCTGAGTGCTATGATTAAAGGTGTGTGCCACTACACCCAGCCTTACAACCAGATTTGTGCGAACACCTTTTTATATCTTGTTGTTTGTTTGCTGAGACAAGGTTTCCTGTACAGCCTTGGCTGTCCTGGAACTCACTCTGTAGGCCAGGCATGGCTCGAACAAACAAAGATCTACCTGCCTCTACTTTCCGAGTGCTGTGATTAGAGTTGTACACCACTGGCTAACAAAATACATATTCCAGGCTGACCTTGAACTCCAGATCCCCTGCCTCTGTGTCCTTCATCAAATCCTACTGGTTTGAGCCACTGGCTTTTTAAAATGCCATTAAAAAAAAAAGAAAGAATTTTAAATGAAATGTATTGACAGTTTGTACATATACATGTACATTTTGACTACACTCACCCCCTAACCCTCACCTTTTTTTTTTCTGAGACAGGATCTTTCTGTGCAGTCTTGGCTGTCCTGGACTTGATTTGTAGACCAGGCTGCCTTTGAACTCACAGAGATCCACCTGCCTCTGCCTCTCGAGTGCTGGGATTACAAGCGTGCACCACCACCACTGTGCCTGGCTCCCCTCACCCTGTTTTTTTGTTTGTTTGTTTGTTTTTAAAAGATTTATTTATTTACTATGTATACAGTGTTCTGTCTGCACATACACCTGCAGGCCAGAAGAGGGCGCCATATCACACTATAGGTGGTTGTGAGCCACCATGTGGTTGCTGGGAATTGAACTCACGACCTCTGGAAAAGCAGACAGTTTTCTTCACCTCTGAGCCATCTCTCCAGGCCCCCCCCCACCCTGTTTTATTCTCCCTTTATTTCCCTTCCCATCAACCTCCCACTCCTTCCTACAAACCTCCTGCCATCTTTCATCTTTTATGGAGGGTTGTTGTTGTTTGTTTGGAGACAAGGACTCAGTGTAACCCTGGGTGACCTGGAGCTCACAGAGATCTGCTTGCCTCTGTGTGCCAGATAGTTTTATGTCAACATGACACAACCAACTAAAGTCATCTGAGAGGAGAGAGACTTAATTAAGAAAATGCCCTAGAGCCGGGCTGTGGTGGCGCACGCCTTTAATCCCAGCACTCGGGATGCAGAGGCGGGCAGATCGCTGTGAGTTCGAGGCCAGCCTGGTCTACAATGGGAGTCCAAGACAGCCAAGGCTACACCGAGAAACCCTGTCTCGAAAAAGAAAAAGAAAAAAGGAAAAGAAAATGTCCTCCTTGGTTGGTGCATCAGTCTCTGCACCCCCTATATTCAGATTTGTTGATCTCCTTGTGGAGCTCCTGTTCCCTCCAGATCCTTCTATCCCCTGGCCCCGCTCTTTCATAGGACTCCCAGTGCTCTGCTCAAAGTTTGGCTGTGATTCTTATCATCTGCTCAGTCTCTGTGAGGGTCCCCTAGTAAGGGGAGCAGGGGCCATCTCTGACATGGACTCTGGCGGTCACTGTTTGATCACTTCCCCCAGGGAGCAGCCTTGCCTGGCCACAGAGGAAGAGGATGTAAGCAGTCCCATTGGGACCTGACTGATGGGGGATGAGGGGGGGATGGTGGAAACAGCTGGAGATGAAGGAGGAGGAGGTTACCATTGGGATTTAATGTACATAAATTATGAAAAATAAAAATTAAAAAGCAAAGAAAATGCCCTCTAAGGGCTGGAGAGATGGCTCAGCCATTAAAAGCACTGGCTGCTCTTCCAAAGGATCTGAGTTAAATTCCTAGCAACCACATGGTGGCTCATGACTATCTATAATGGGATTCGATTCGGTGCTCTCTTATGGCTTGCAGGCTCTGTATGCAGATAGAATACTCGTATACAAAAAAATAAATAAATAATCTTAAAAGAAAATGTAAGGTATTTTCTTTTTTTCTCGAGACAGGGTCTCTCTGTGTTAGCCTTGGCTGTCCTGGATTTGCTCTGTAGACCAGGCTGGCCTCGAACTCACAGCGATCTACCTGCCTCTGCCTCCCGAGTGCTGGGCCACCACGCCCGGCTAAGGTATTTTCTTAATTAGTGATTGATGCAGGAGGGCCTCGCCCATTGTGGGTGGTGCTGTATCTGTGCTGGTGGTCCTGGGTGCTATAAGAAAGCAGGTTGAGCAAGCCATGAGGAGCAAGCCATGAGGAGCAAGCCAGTAAGCAGCACTCATCAGTGGCCTCTGCATTACCTCCTGCCTCCAGGCTCCTGACTTCAGTTCCTGTCCTAATTTCCTTCAATAAAGAACACTGATATGGAAATATAAGCCAAATAAGCCATTTTCTCCTCAGGTTGCTTTTTGGTCATGGTGTTTCATCTCATCAATGGAAACCATAACTAAGGCACCTGGCCCCGTTTGTAACCCACTGAGTTTAACTAGGGCTACTGCTGTGAACATTTGTACCTAGGTCCCGAGACTAGGGCAGTGACACTAGAAAGACCAAAAGTGTTTTGGGTTTTTGTTTTGTTTTGGTTTGGTTTGGTTCTTCAAGACAGGGTTTCTCTGTACAGCCTTGGCTGTCCTGGACTCACTTTGTAGACCAGGTTGGCCTCGAACTCACAGCAATCTGCCTGCCTCTACCTTCCGAGTGCTAGGATTAAAGGCGAGCGCCACCAGGCCCGGCCCAAAAGTGTTTTTGTCAGGGGATTGTTATACTGTCCCTTCCTCCCATAGTGTACGAGAGTTGCTGTTACCCAGTCCTCCCCACCGTCTGCTCTTTGGCTTTTACCTGCTTTGTCCAGTGTGGTCTCCCTGCTTAAGTTATTTCGGCTTCTTGAATTCCTTATAACCTTTGCACTTACTTTTTCTTCTGTCTAGAGTGTCTTGTCCTAGTTTGCTTTCTGTTGCTGTGATAAAAAAACAAAACAAAAAAAACCCCACTAACCAAAAGCAACTTGGGGAGAAAAGGGCTACACTTTGCAGTCACAGTCTCCCCATGAGGGAAGCTATGGTAGAAACCTAACCAGGGCAGGAACCTGAAAGCAGGAACCCGTGGCAGAATGCTGCCTTCTGGCTCCTCTATGACATGCTGCTTGCTTTCTTATACAACCCAGGACCACGTGGTCAGGGCTGACACAACCTTTAACACGAAACGTCTATCAAGGAAATGTGCCACAGGCTTGCTTACAGGCCAAATTGATAGAGACATTTTCTCAGCTGAGGTTCCCACTTCTCAGGTGACCTTCGGTTTGATAAAAACTAACCACCGCAAATCTATATCCTGCTTTGTAGATCAGGGAGGGATGGTGCATGCCTGTAATCCCAGCACTTGGGAGGCAGAGGCAGGTGGATCTCTGTGAGTTCAAGGCCAGCCTGGTCTAGAAAGCCAGTAAAGGACATCCAAGACTACACAGAGAAACCCTGTCTTCAAAACAAAACAACATAAAATGTAGGATGTTTTTGATTGTGTCACAGAAGATCCTGATATAAAAAAGATGTAACATCTTCCATCAGGAATTCTAGAAGTAGGGTGTGTGTCAGACTAGTGAAGATCATTTTTTTCTACTAGTCTCAGTGGAGTCTTCATCATTAGGTTAGCTGCTTGTGATTGGAAATTAGTAATGGCCATAGAGATACAGAGCCAGTAATATAGAGGGCAGATTCTTCTTTTTTGTTTTGTTTTGATTTTTTGAGACAGGGTTTCTCTGTGTGGCATTGGCTGTCCTGGACTCACTTTGCAGACCAGGCTGGCCTCAAACTCACAGGCCTGCCTCTGCCTCCCAAGTGCTGGGATTAAAGGTGTGAGCCACCACACCTGGCATCTTCTTTAGTGATGTCTTGGCATTATTGAGTTTCAACTCAAGCCAGCTTTAGCAAAATGGGAATTGATCGACACGTGGAACAGGAAAAGACATGGGGCTTCTGGATTTTGGCAGATGGTGTCCTCTGGCCATGACCATCACCTCTTGAACTGTCAGCAGCTGTGATTGGAGACCTGCCCAGGACTGAGCCCGTTAGCTCTCTGTCATTGGAGGTGCTCACAAGGCTGTGTACTTCCCCAAGGATTTAAAGACAGTTACTAGGGGGCTGGAGAGTTGGCTCAGTGGTTAATAGCACTGTCTGCTCTTCCAAAGGTCCCAGGTTCAATTCCTAGCACCCACATGGCAGCTCACAACTGTCTGTAGCTTCAAGATCTGATACCCTCACACCAATGCATATATATATATATATATATATATATATATATATATATATATATTTATATTAAAGACAGTTACTAGAGGAGGCCTACCATTCTTCAAGAGTAACAGCCAGTTAAGGGTTGTTAGGGGACAGGGTTCATAAAGTGTGTGTGTCTGTCTGTCTGTCTGTCTGTCTGTCTGTGTGTGTGTCCAGTAGAAATACTGGGAGGCAGAGGCAAATGGATCACTGTGAGTTTGAGGCCAGCCTGGTCTACAAAGTGAGTCCAGGACAGCCAGGGCTACACAGAGAAACCCTGTCTTGAAAAAAACAAAACAATACAAAAGAAAACAAAAACCTAGTACCTCAGCCCATCCTTAATAGGTTTCTGCTGTCCTTCTTTCCTCAGCACAAGCCATATTGTGCTGCTTCTTTACATGTCTTGTAATTTTTGTTGTTGGACATGTGGCATCTGGGCACAGATTCCTCCTCTCCCCGGGGGCCACTTGTCTGCACTGTTGAGTGTGGTCTCTTCCTTTGCGGTGGACAGTTCTGCTTTATCCGTGCCCGGTTGTCCTGGAACATCAGTGTTTTTATCAGGTCTGTTACAAGGCGTCTCTTGTTTCAGTCAGCCTTGAGGCTTCACTAGTTACATGGTGACTTCCCTGTTGTTTCTGGTCATGCCCCAAGGTGCAAATTTCTCTACGGACTCAATTAAACTTCCATATCTTTGCTTGGGTAGTTTCTGAGAACAGCCTCTGATGTTTCGGTTTCCTAAAGCACTTGCTGTTCTCTGTCCCTGGTCAACTTGCTGGTCTATGGCCTAACTTGTGGACATCAAAGCTGTCTGCTTCTTCCTCAACCGTCTAATTTCTCCAGGTCTCTGAGACTTCCCTCAGGACCAAACGTCCCATCTTTGGCTCTGAATGGATTAGTTCCCCTTTATTTCCTCCTTGAAGATAGCTTGCATTCTCCATGCTTATTGCCTGCTCTTTCTTCTGGACCAAAGGGGTATGGGCTGACCCTGGTGGGCCCGATCTGATGGCCTCACTAAACCATGCAATCGGTAGTAGCAATGGGCTGCGTGTACAAAGGGCAAGGACTTAATCAATCAAGCTTATGACCTGCACTCACTAGGAATTCCTCATTCGTGGGGAATAATTGCAATCCCCAATCCCCATCATGAATGGGGTTCAACGGGTTACCTGTGCCTGCCCGCGTAGGGTAGCCACACGCTGAGCCAGCCAGTGTAGCCCCGGACATCTAAGGGCCTCACAGACCTGTTACTGCCCAATCTCTGGTTGCTAAATGCCACTTGTCCCTCCGACCGTCAATGCAGAGCTTGTATTGGGGATAGTGGCCCACTTTTAGAATGACTGCGCTGGTGCCTCTTTCACAGTACTCTGGTCTTGGGGGGCAGCCTTTGATCATTCAGTTTGCCTTTCTGGGACCTGAGGGGTGGTTTTGTTTGTTTTGTTTTGTTTTTAGAGAAACTTCTGTTTACTTCCTAACAAGCTGATTCTGACTTTGCATGTGGAAGAACTGCTGAAGTCCACTCGGTGACTGTTCCTGGTAGTCGGCATTCAGACCAACTTCAAAAGGACTCAAATCTGTCAGTCTGAACCCTGTTTAAAAGTCCAAAGCCCAAAGTCTCTTCTGAGACTCATGCAGTCTCTTAACTGCAATCCCCTGTAAAATCAAAAATCGGAGCCGGGTGTGGTGGCGCACGCGTTTAATCCCAGCACTCAAGAGGCAGAGGCAGGCGGATCGCTGTGAGTTCGAGGCCAGCCTGGTCTACAAAGCGAGTCCAGAACAGCCAAGTCTAACAAAGAGACCCTATCTCGAAAAACCAAAAAGAAAAAGGAAAAGAGAAAAAAATCAAAATTGGAAAGTAGACCACACACTTCCATATACAGTGGCACAGAATATATATTTACTATTCCAAAAGAGAGGAAAGGGACCATAGTAAGGAAATACTGGACTAAAACAAGACTGAAAACCAGTTGGGCAAACTCCAAATTCTGCATCCTTGTGTCTGACAGCAAAGTGCTCTTCAGCTCTCCAACTCCTTTCAGCTTTATTTACTGTAAGACACTTCTTTCTCTTGGACTGGTTCCTTGCCGTTAGCAGCTTACCTCAGCAGATATCCTTGCCTCTGGCATCTCCATGGCAATGCAGGCTTCACCATCACAGCTTCACACAATGGCCTCTGGAGGCCTCCACGCAGGAACATCCTGACACATGCCTGGCCTCAGCGGCATTCCTTTGTCAAGCAGGGAGATTCCACAATCCCTTTCTTGTATCCTTGACTCTGAAGTTAGGACCATGTGGTGGAAGCTGCCAAGTTCTGCTGCTTGCTGGGGCTGGAAAATGATCTCCTCATTCGGTTACATTTTCATTAACTTCCCGTTTTTATTTTTTTACTTTTCACTGCCTAAGTTTGGCTGTTTTGAAACTCCATAGACCAGGCTGGCCTTGAACTCGGAGATTCACCAGCCTCTGACTTCCAAATTCTGGGATTAATGGTGTCTGCCGCCGCCGCCGCCGCAGCCGCCACCACCACTACACCTGGCCCTAAGCGTTTTTTGTTTTTTTTTTTCAATTCCTTTTCATAAATTGGATGCTTGGTTGTGTGGGGCCTTGCTCAGAGGTCACCAGTACCTTTATTCCACTAAGCACCACGCTTTTCTTTCATTATTTATTTATTTATTTATTTATTTATTTTTTATTATGTATATAGTGTTCTGCCTGCATGTACATCTGCATGCCAGAAGAGGGCATCAGATCACCTTATAGATGGTTGTGAGCCACCATGTGGTTGCTGGGAATTGAACTCAGGACCTCTAGGAAGAGCAGTCAGTGCTTTTAATCTCTGAGCCATCTCTCCAGCTCGCACCAGGCTTTTCTGTTTACACTTCCTTTTGTATTTTTCCTTGCTCGGCTTGCTCCTTTTCATTATACATCTGCATAAGACTGGCCACTACTAGCTACACAACATAGACAATGCTAGGTTCCTTTGAAATGTTCTCTACTGTATTCATCAATTTAGCCTTAGGTGAAATTTTTTTTTTTTGACAAGGGCAGACAGCAGCCATATTTTTTGCTAAAATATCACAAGAATGGTCTTTAGGCCACATATTCATATTCCTCTCCTCTGAACCATCCATCCCCCAAGACAGGGTTTCTCTGTGTAGCCTTGGCTGTTGTGAAAAACCAACAAACAATAAAAGAAAAAAAACCCTAAAAACTAAAGTCCAAAACCCAGAAAAGTGTCCAATAAGGACTTTACTTTCTTAGACTCAGCTTCTTTTCTAGACCTTGCCAGTTCAGATGCTTGAGTCTTCTCAGCCTGGCTCTGGCTCCTGCTTCCAGGGAGAGACTTTTTTCTGCCTCCCTCAAGGAATCCTGACTTCTCCACTCTGCAAAGTTATTGGATCCACAAATATTTGCTCCTCCTGCCTGCGTGACTCAGGGCAGCAAAACCCCTTTTCAAAGGGACTTAGCTTCCTGCCTTGGCTAGTAAAGCCTGGCTTTGAGAAGCTTGTTTGTGTTAAAGAGCCACTTTTTTCTTAGCAGGGCTTCCTAAAGGAGCTGCCTCTGCACTTTGTATGTATCAGTTTTTGTTTTTCTGTAGCTGGCTGGAGGCCCTGCTGCTGCTGCTGCTGCTGCTGCTGTGTGTGTGTGTGTGTGTGTGTGTGTGTGTGTGTGTGTGTGTGTGTGTAGGGGGCATCTAATCAGGAAGCTGGGAGCTCCTGCTTTAGACTGTAGTGGCTTTTTTTTTTTTTTTTAATAAAACTGTTTCTCTGTTTCTCCCTTAACTTGGCTATCACAAATCATTGAGACTCTATTATATTATTTAAACAAGCTTTCCAGCACAAGAACTGAGCAGTTATTACTCTATTCTTAACCCTCTAAACTAATTTGGCTTTCTCTCAGCTTACATCCCAGAGATACTTGTATTTTGTAGCTTTTCTTGTTCCAGCTCTCTCTCCTGATGTCTCCTGTGCCTGAGTCCTCTACTTCTTCCTCTAAATCCTCCTCCCCTGGCTGGCAGGAAGTCCAGCCTTATTCTATCCCCTGCTCGGTGATTGGCTGTAAACTGCTTTATTAGCATATCAGGGGTCAATTTGGGAGCCGTGTTCACACAGCATTGAGACAGAAGATTCTCAGAACAAGGATGACAACCAGATATTTGGGGATGGGTTTGGTATAGAAATCAGCCTTTGAATTACATAATAACCTTATGCCTACAGTGGAAATATTAATATTAAATTAGAACTCAAATAAAAGGTTTTTTGCTCAACAGTTGATGTCATGCCTCTGAGTCATGCTTTTTTTAAAAATAAAGATGATTTCTTGTATTCAGATAATATTTTTATTATATATGTATAAAATAATATATATTAAGTATATATGAGCACTATATATATATGAATGCCTGTAATCCCGCCACTCAGAGAGGCAGAGACAGCCAGATCTCTGTGAGTTCAAGGCCAGCCTCATGTACAAAGCAAGTTCTAGACAGCCAAGACTACTCAGAGAAACCCTGTCTCAAACAAACAAACAGTTATCTCAAGACTTGATAGTCTGTAACAGCAGTGTACATTTTTTTCGTTCTTACTGTTTGAGACTATAATCTCAGGAATTTTAATACTTGGTCCTCATTTGGTGGTGCTGTCTGGATATGTTTAGGAGGTGTGGCCTTGATAGAGGAACTATGTCACTGAGGGCAGGCTTTGAGGTTTCACAAGCCACTGCCATTCCAGTTTACTGTCTCTGCATTGTGCTTGTGGTTTAAGACATGAGCTTCCAACTTGCTCTAGCTGCCATGCCTACCTGCTGCTAAGCTTCCCTGCTGTGTCAGTGTAGATTACTCTTACCCTTCAGGAACCATAAGCCCAAATAAACTTATCCTTTTGTAAGTTGACTTGGTCATGGCATCTCTGGGATGTTCATTGCCCTGTCTTGCAGTGCTTAGAATACTTGCACAGAATAAATATTCACTGTACCATTGGTTCAGCTGTGTTACTTCTTTGCCTCAAGCCTTTCACAGCTAAAGCCCTTACTGTGTTATAACTAAGTCATGTCCTTACCCATTTCCAAATCCACCTATCTTCATGTGTTGAAGTCCTCAACTCTAGTACTCTTTAGCTTGGAGAGTGAGCTTTTATAAAATGAAAGTTAAATGAGATAATAAAGATGGGACTCTAAACCAATATTATTGGTAGGCTGTGAAAAGAACAAGAAATGCTACTGTGGGATGCTGTGCACCGAGAAGAGGCCTCAGAGGAACACACCCACTGGCACCTTAATCTCGAACTGGAAGGGCAAAATTAATGCCATGTTCTGTATGAGAACTTGTCCTCTAGGTGACCCTTTGCCCTGCCAGCAGTCTCCAAAACGTGTATGTACACAATTAGCTCCCAATGTCCCTCTGAGATTAAACAACAACAAAAAAAGCTTCCCCTCCAGACTCAGTCTCCATCCAACCTGCCAAAAGGTCGATATTCCTGTGATCCACAACTTCCCTGAGGATCCAGCCTCCCCCCCCACAACCTGCCTAAAGGTACACATTCCTGTTACCCACAGTGTGCCCCCCCCTTCCCTTTATAAACCCATTGCCCTTGAATCTCTGAGTCACTATCCTGCTGCATCAGGAAAGATTGTGACCAGAGCTCTGAGCCCATAATACAGGACCCTGTGTGTGCTGCATCTGCATCAAGTCCTGGTAGTCATTTCGGGCGTCTTAAGATCCAGGTGATCTCGATATTACAGAGCCTGTGACCTCCAGAACTAAGACACAGTCTTGCGTGGCTGCATTAAGGGGATGCATTCTGAGAAAGGTACCTTTATGTGTTTTCATCATTGTGCAAAAAATACCTGGATGCTGGATGCTGGAATGGATATATATATATATGCAGAAAATAAAGTTAAGGGCTTTAGGGAGATTTTGTTTTGTTTTTGTTTTTGTTTCTGTCTATTTTTTTTTTTTGAGACAGCGTTTCTCTGTGTAGCCTTGGCTGTCTTGAATTCACTTTGTAGAGCAGAGTCGACCTCAAACTCACAGAGATCTGCCTGCCTCTGCCTCCGAAGTGCTGGGATCAATGGCGTGTGCCACCACCGCCTGGCTGGGAGAAAAAATTTTTATTGGTTATACATTTGAAATTTTTAGCCCATGGTGTTGGTAGTTGGGTGGGTAGGTGGGGTGTCCCAGGACCAGGAAAAGGGAATAGACCCCACTCTTGGGAATAAGAAGGGAAATAGGCTGTTGATTGACAGTACTTATCTGGAGTAGTGCATTTGACCTGTGAGAGGTGGTTGCCCGTGGATTCACTGAGCTTAACTGTATCTTTTTAAGTTTACAAAAAGATACATTAGTATTACCACTGTTTGTAACTTGTGCTAAAATCTACATTGTAGAAAGAGCAGTAGGTGCACACCCTTGTGTCATAACTGAACCTTGGGAAACAATGTAAAATCTTGACTTTGTGAGTATAAAGTGGATTGTTTGTTGGAAGGCTTTACCACAGTTAGATGAATACTTTATTAGAATTCCACTGATTAATATCAAGGGCCTGAGCAGTCTTAATGCAACAGTTAGCCTAGTGAGGGGAAGAAACCTCAAGCATTTTCATTCCTTTTATATACCGTAAATCATTTTCTCTTTAAAAAATTTATTTATTATTATATATACAGAAGAAGGCAGCAGATCACATTATAGATGGTTGTGAGCCACCATGTGGTTGCTGGGAATTGAACTCCGGACCTCTGGAAGGGTAGTCAGTGCCCTTAACCTCTGAGCCATCTCTCCAGTCCTTTAAGTTACTTTTTAAAATCGCCATTGAACTTAGTCCATTATCATCATGTGTGGGAACAGATCACTGTGAGTTCAAGACCAGCCTGGTCTACAAAGCTAGTCCAGGACAGCCAAGGCTACACATAGAAACTGTATCTTGAAAAAAACAAAAACCAAAAACAACAACAACAACAACTGATCTGCCAGAGCACAGTCTAGATTCAGAACCAGACTGTGTCACTGGTCTTCTTCTTTTTTCTTTTGTAAAAAATATGCATTTATTTATTATTACATATACAGTGCTCTGTCTGCATGTATACCTGTAGAAGAGGGCACTAGATCACATCCTAGATGGCTTTGAGCCACCATGTAGTTGCTGGGAATTGGACTCAGGATCTCTGGAAGAGCAGTCAGTGCTCTTAACCTCTGCTAAGGCAGTCTTCAAAAAACCATAACCAGGTAACCAGGTGTAGGAAGTGAGGCTGAGGGGTGGGGACAAGCATTACGTCATTTTAACTAGTTAAACATAATTGATTTTGTATCCAGGTATCTAGACAAAGCATTTTAAGCTGATTGGCTAAGATATAGGGACTTTCTAATTCCCCACCGTTCCGGAGGAAAGGAACATAGCAGGGTATTGTGGTTGTGTTTAAGTAGAACATATATCATTAATTCAAGCTGAACGTTCAACAAGTATTGAACTGTATGTAAAAGGCTGTTCAAGCTGCCAGGCAGGTGGAGCCTGAGAACACGAACTTAATTTTACCTTATGTCAAAACAGAGACTTAAAAACAAAAATGGCTTCTGTTATGCTAAAGATGAGAGCAGACGTTAGCAGAGGAGCTACAGCTTTGAGCAGGTTACAACACCTCAAAGCCCAAGCCCAGTGATACACTTCCTTCAACAAGGCCATACCTACATCTCTTAATCTTTCTTAAATAGTGTCACCTTCTGATGACTGAGCATTTAAATACATGAGCTTATGAGGGCCATTCTTATTCAAGCCACCACAGAGGGTAGAGAGAGGGTGGGGCTTCTGGATGACACGGAAAAATCAGAAGTCATGAAGGAAAAATGATAGATTTGGTTGCATGAAAATGTAAAGTTTATAGTGGCAAAGGCACAGAAAATATTAAAGGAGAGAAACTAAATGTAACATTTTTTTTTTCCAGACAGGGTTTCTCTGTGTAGCCTTGGCTGTCCTGGACTCGCTTTGTAGACCAGGCTGGCCTCGAACTCACAGCGATCCGCCTGCCTCTGCCTCCCGAGTGCTGGGATTAAAGGCGTGTGCCATATCACCATACCACCAGCATTCCATGGAAGGTAAATATTCTTTGTATACATGAACTCTCTTCTGGGCTGGAGTGATGCCTCTGGTCAAGGATGTGTGTTGCTGCTCTTGCAGAGGCCTGAAGTTCAGTTCCCAGTACCTATATCAGACGTCTTCCAACTACCTCTAACTCTAGCTCTAGAAGGATTTGATGCCTCTAGCCTCATTGGGCATCTGTAGTCACATGTACAATACCCTCTAACCTAGATACAATCACACACGAAATTAAAAATAATAAAAGTAGTTCTCACCTTTAATCCCAGCACTTGGGAGGCAGCAGCAAGCAGAATGCTGTGAGTTCGAGGCCAGACTGTTGTACAAAGTGAGTCCAGGACAGTCAAGGATACACAGACAGACTCTGTCTAGGAAAACAAAAAACAAAACAAACAAAAAGTATTTCTTAAAAATGAATTATCTTCTGATAAGGGACAAGCAAGTCACTAGATATGAGGAAAATATATGTAAAGAAGCTCACAATTGTTTGTTTGAGACAGGGTCTTACCTTGTTTTTTTTGTTTGTTTGTTTATTTTATTTTTTTTTGTTGTTGTTGTTTGTGATTTGGTTTTTCAAGACAGTTTCTCTGTGTAGCCTTGGCTGTCCTAAACTCACTTTGTAGACCAGCCTGGCCTCGAACTCACAGCAATCCATCTGCCTCTGCCTCTCGAGTGCAGGGTCTTATCTTATAACTCAAATTGGCCTCAAACTCACTGTGCATCCCAGACTGGCCTTTGAGTCCAGAGCCTTCTACCTTAGTTTCCTGAGGGAAGTTCAGTTGTGTACCCCCATGTCTGGCTGAAAATGGAGGCTTTTAAATCAGGAAATGACCATGCTAGTAGATAGGAGCTGATGCTCAATAATTACACAGAGACACACACATGTGCACCCACATATACATTTTTACCTGTCAGTCATTCGTTCTTTCAACACATATTTATTGATTTTTGGGTTTGGTTTTGTTTTCAAGATAGGGTTTCTCTGTGTAGCCCTGGCTGTCCTGGAATTCACTCTGTAGACCAGGTGGCCTCTGCCTCCCAAGTGCTGGGATTAATGGCGGCTATTGCCGCCGCCGCCTGGCCCTATTTTGTCTTTTTCCAAGACAAAGTTTCTCTGTGTTAGCTAGCCTTGGCTGTCCTGGAACTCTTTCTATAGACCTCCCAAGTGCTGGGATTAAAGCCATGTGCCGCACTGCGTCTGGTGGGAACCTGGGCCCTGCCGGGCACTCTCCTGGAAAGCTTGGGCCCCTGGTTCTGAGCTCCAAAACTTAGGGGCAGTGATGAGAGCCCAGTTTGATCCAGACAGGCAGAATGGCTCCTTCAAGAACAGGCAGCCACTCACCTCTGCAGATAGATGGGCACCGCAGAGAGAGGTAGCCCAGCGGTCCTGGCGGACATGCCAGGGCTCGGGGATGGGGGGTGGGAGGGTACGGATGAAGCTCTTGGTGGCAGCAACATGTGGCAGCCGAACAGCAGCCAAGCCCAGGAGTCCAGTGGTAAATCCTAGGGGGGTGTGGGGGCGGGCGCGGGTGGGGAGTTCGGTTCTTTCCCAGAATGGGAGTCACGGTGGAGTAATGAAATGAGAGAGAGAGAGAGAGAGTTTATTTTTGAATCGGGGACATTACAAACCTTGGGCAGTGGGAGAGGTTCCTGGGGTGAATGTGTTTGACTCGCTGGGGCTAGGCGTGCCAGGGCTACTTTATGTACTTTCAGCAGCGCAGTCCTAGCCTAAGAAGAGGAACACAATACTTAATATCCTATGGGCAGCGGGGCTGGGGAGTGGGGCAAGGACTCCAGGTCTCTTTTGCATGGAGGGTATTTCCAAGAATCCCAGGTGCACTCTGAACGGTTTTTTCATCAGAAAAGGGTTGGGCCTGTAATCACCCTGAAGGCTGTGTCATACTCCTTTGGAGGATATGGGGTTTCCCCAGATTTGGGGCATAGGATGGAATCCAGCCGAGGAAGGGAGTCCACCATTTAGCATTTAGCTTAGTGGCTAGCCAGTAATGCCAGACTTTGACCTTACTAGCGGGGTCCAACAGCAGCTACTTACTGATTACTGTATTTTTTCTGGCATATAAGATGACCCCCAGCTTTAAAGCTTTTCCAGTTAAAATAGAGTTTGGAATATACTTGCTGTATAAGTCTACTCCTTTTCCAATGCACACCCTATGCAGCAGACTCATGCTGCAAACTCTATATTTACTGTCTTGACATAAAGTTAGGAAAAAACAAAACCCCCTGATTTCATGGGGGCTCACATTCTAGTGTAGAAAGACCCATAAATAAGAAACAAAGAACAAGAATTCAATGACAGGGGCTGGAGAGATAGCTCAGCTGTTAAGAGCATTGGCTGCTTCTACAGTGGATCCTGATTCAGTTCCCAGCATCCACAGGGTTGGGTCACAGTCATCTGTAACTTCTCTTCCAGAGGATCTGATACCTTCTTTTGGGCTCTGTGGGCATAGGCATGCAGGAACTCTCACATAAATATAAAACAAAAGTAAATTATAAGTATGTTAGAAGGTGATAGAGTGCAGTAAAAATACTGACTTAGAAGGAATCGGCATAAAAGAAAAAAAGTTCAAGGCCAGCCTGGTCTACAAAGTGAGTCCAGGACAGCCAAGACTACACAGAGAAACCCTGTTTCGAAAAACAAGAAAACAAAAAACAAACAAAAAACCCAAACCAAAATAAAAAGAACACCAATAAAAATATTTTAAACAGTGGCTGACAACATGGCTCAGTGTATAAAGGCACTTGCTGCCAAGCCTGAGTATCTGAGTGCAATCCCTGGTACTAACGTGGTCAGAATAGAGAACCAACCTCTGTGTGATGTCTTCTGGCCTTTGCACATGTGCCCACATACATGTATCCACATACACAACTAACTAACTGTAATTAAAAGTAATGCGTAAAAGTAACTTTTATTCTCCTGGTTCAGTTGTTGTCTGGGAGGCTTTCTGCCTCCTTCTGCTAACCTGTTTTCAGCCTGTGAAACTTACTGCTTAATGAGCTCACCCTTACTTGTCCTCCCCCCCCCCTTTTTTTTTTTTTTTTTTGGTTTTTTGAGACAGGGTTTCTCTATGTTATCTTGGCTGTCCTGGACTTGCTTTGTTGATCAGACTCGCCTCGAACTTACAGTGATCTGCCTGCCTTTTCCTCCCAAGTGCTGGCATTAAAGGTGTGCGCCACCAGGCCTGGCAGTCAGGATGGCCGAGTGGTCTAAGGCGCCAGACTAAGGCATAGGTTACTTGTTACATTCTGAACTCTGGGCTGGATGGTTCAACTCAGCTGTTCTGCCTCAAGCGCTTCTCCCAGCTGATTTACTTAATCTGGCTTCTCTCTTAGCCTGGAATTGTTCTGCTTGGCCTCAAACTAACTCAGCAATCTGCTCTAATCTTCTGGCTTCTTCTCATTTTTCAGTTTGTTCCGTCTTCACCTGAGTTCTCTCTCTGCAGCCCATCTCTCTATTACTGTCCTGGTAAAAACTGCCTCCTCTCTGTAAAACTGCCTCTTAAGTAGCTTCCCTTTCCTCTCTATTCTCGTGAGAGTTGGGCAAATCTTCTCTGATTTGTCACCTTTTCTGCCACTCAATTAGACATCACTTTCAAACATAGGTGCTTCCTTCTACAAACTAACTTTACCTTCATTTGGGATTCAAGACGTGTGCCACCACACCTGGACCTCAGCTTTTCTGTACCTGATACTTGCTCTATACCAGGCTGGCCTTGAACTCAGATCTGTTTGCCTCTGTCTCCTGGATTAAAGGTGTGTTTGTATTCCAGCCGGATTACACAGACCTAGAAGATCTTTGGATGTGATCTCTTGCCAGTTGGATCATATAGACCTAGAAGGTCTTTGAATGTGGTCTTTTGCCAGAACAGCCATGTTCTGAATTAATATTCTTCTACAGTAATGTGAAAATTAAAAATACTTCAAATATTGTGTACTAACCTTCAAAGAACAGAGCCAAGCATGGGCATTCCTTTAATCCCAGGCTTGGGAGGCAGAGGCAGGTGGATCTCTATAGGTTCAAGGTCAGCCTGGTTTACAGAGTGAGTCCTAGGACAGCTAGGGCTACACAGAGAAACCCTGTATCAAAAAACCAAACCAAACCATAACCAAAAAGAACCTTTAAAGAACACAGAAGTTCAATTATATGTAAATTATACCTTGGATTAGAGAAGAAAGTGAGATTGTGGAGAAATGGTTATTTTCATATGTACTTGGTAGTAGTGGAAATTTGCATCTCCCACTTTCAAGGCTGGGCATCAGTCTCAGAGCCTTGCACTTTCTAGGCAAGGATTATACCTGGAGCCCCTGTATGAGTCTTCTGGGAAGTCTTCTGACACTCTCTATTAAATGCTAGTCACACCTTTAGAAATAAAATTATCATTTAGTAAGAGCTGGCTTGTGCACAGCAGTGTTTGTAGTGGTCAAAAAGAAAAAAGAAAAACAATACAAAGAAAGAAAAAAAGAAAGAAAGAAACCATGCTCATAGTCTGTGTTTCCATAGCAGGTTGGATAATCACTAGTCCAACTATATAATTGATCTTATACAACTGTAAAAAGTGGGATCTCTTGTTTACTTTCAGAAGTATTAAAAGGCTGGGAATGGTGGTGTTGTAGGCCTTTAAACCCAGCACTTGGGAGGCAGAGGCAGGTGGATTACTGTGAGTTCAAGGCCAGCCTGGTCTACAAAGTGAGTCCAGGACAGTCAAGGCTATACAGAGAAACTGTCTCAAAAAAACCAACCAACTAACCAACAAAAAACCCACCAAAATGTATGGGTAGAAATCAAAGTTAAATGCTTGTTTTTTTGTTTTGTTTTGAAGGGCATATCTAGGGAGAGCTTAGTGGCTTCTGTTTTTGTTTCTTTTTCTATTAGGATTTGTAGCTGGTGTTTGCTACTTTGTAGATTCTTCTTCCCCCCCCCTCCCCCGCAGCTCCCCCTAACACTAGATAGGCTAGGGACAAGAGAGGAATTAGGGAAAATCCCCGAATCTAATTTCTTTTGTTTCTTCTTTGACCACCTTCACTAGCAAAATACAAATAACCTCCCTAAACGACCAAGAACCACCTCTTTTGGGGCCCTCACATTTAAGTACCCTTTGAAAAGCTCCCAGAATTCCAAAGGTCACACAAGTACCGGAAGTTTTTGCAGTTGGCGAAATCATGCCCCTGCTAGAGAAGGAGGCAAGTCACAGTCAGCTGCTGCACACAGCCAGAAGCGCCCACAGGCCCACATTCCTACACCTGGGACTAAAGTGAAAGCACATTCTAATTTCCCTGTTCCAGAATTCTCACAACAGGGATTTTTCCCTCTGAAGTGAAAATTCAGTAAGATGTTTCATTAAAAAGACTTGGGGGCTGAAGTGAAGGCTCAGAGCCTAAAAGAACGCACTGCTCTTTCAGAGGACTTGGTTCAATTTTTCTTTTCTTTTCTTTTCTTTTTGTTTGTTTGTTTGTTTGGTTCAATTTTTAGTGCCCACGTCCTCTCCTGGCCTCTGAGTGTACCACGTGTAGATGATGCACAAACATGCAGGCAAATTCTCACATATGTAAAAACTTTAAAAGGACTTTTCTTTTAGATTTTCCAAAGCTTGTTTACTGGTCTTTTGTGTTATTTATTGCTCTTTCTTTCCGTTTTTGTTTGTTTGTTTTTTCTTTTTTTGATATAGGATCTCTTTGTATAATGAAAACCTTTGGCTAGCCTAGCCTGGAGCTCAATATGTAGACCCAGGCTAGCCTCACAGAGATCCACCTGTCTCTGACTTCAGAGATATGCCAGCCTCCCTATGCTTATTTTAATATGAATAATGTGGTCTGTAAAGCAGATATGAGAACCTCAAGGTAGGTAGTGGAACTGTGTGTTATTCAGTTGGCAAGAGGTGACTTTTATCATATTTTCTGCAATGACTGACTGCACTGGCATGCTTGAGTCAACTTGAGAAGACAGAGCATTGAAGAAATAGTTTACTTTTTTTTCTTAACCCAGGGTGTTTCATGGGTAAAATCAAGATTATAGATTTTTACCACCCAGGTAGGGTTTTTTGTTATTGTTTTTGAGTTGTGAAATAATATAAAAGTATTTCCAATGTTAGGCTTTTGCCTCAGTAAACTTCCATTCCATTTTAATTTCCTAATTTATTTTATTTTTTTACATTTTTAAAAATGTTTTATTTAATTTTAATCTATGTGCATTGGTGTGAAAATGTCAGATCTTGGAGTTACAGACAGTTGTGAGCTGCCACGTGGGTGCTGGGAATTGAACCCGGGTCCTTTGGAAGAGCAGGCAGTGCTCTTAACCACTGAGCCATCTCTCCAGCCCCTCCTAATTTATTTTATTCTTTAGGTTTTTTTTTTCTTTTTTCTTTTTTCATTTTGGATTTTTGAGACAGGGCTTCTCTGTGTAGCCTTGGCTGTCCTGGACTCCCTTTGTAGAGCAGGCTGACCTCTGCCTTCTGAGTGCTGCGATTAAAGGCGTGACAGAGCTTCTCTGTGTAGCTTTGGCTGTCCAGGAACAAGCTCTGTAGACCAGGCTGGCCTCTCTCACTGATAATAGCCTGCCTCAACCTCTGGAGTGTTGGGATTAAAGGCTTGCACCATCACGCCCAGTTTAATTTCCCAATTTAAAAGGTGGGAGGTAAATCTGGGTGTGGAGGCACAGGCTTTTAATTCCAACAGTTGGAAGTCAGAGATGGTGGAAATCTATGGAATTTCAAAACCAGCCTAGCGCAGCATAGGGAGTTCCAGACCTAACCTTAAAAAAAAAAAAAAAAGGTGACAGATGATGGGGGGTGGGGGGCAGATACCTATCCTATTTAAAGCATTATGCTAATAGTGTTAAGAGAATGTTACTTTGTATCGGAGGGAATAGTAACGGGAAAGGCTTCATGGCAGACAAGAGGCCACACAAGACCCCGCATGGTTTGCAGGGGCTAAGATCCGAGT
This sequence comes from Acomys minous, assembly GCF_964271855.1. Classification (NCBI taxonomy): domain Eukaryota; kingdom Metazoa; phylum Chordata; class Mammalia; order Rodentia; family Muridae; genus Acomys; species Acomys minous. The sequence continues at coordinate 59,867,210 of NC_140500.1, read as the reverse complement.
GATGGTACCCAGGTCCAGCGGCAGCTCTCTATCTCCCCTTTCTGGCAGAGGGCCGCCCTGACAGCGTCTGCGGCGAACGCCGAGCCCGAGGTACGCAGGCGCGGTGAGTGGACCAGGGCTCTAGGAGGAGGTGCGCATGCGTGTAGCTCTATGGAGGCGGTAGCTGCTTCGTCGTGGTGACCGGAGGCCGAGTGCTAAGCTGTGGGGCACGGATGGGATCCAGCTGTTAGTCGGTAGGCATAGGTAGGACCGCTGCCTTGCGGGGAGCCGGGGGCTGGAAGGCGGAGGCCCTGCGCGCTGGCCCGGAGCCGTCCCTGTGAGGTCGCGGTCGACTATTGTATGTGTCGCAGCCGCCGCGTACAAGATGGCGGCGGTGGGGGCGGGCGGAGCTGAGGGACCCCCGGTGGGCCTCGGCCATGGCCTGTTCCCCTGGCCGCTCGCTGTCGCGCCGCAGCGCCCCTGGGCGCAGCCGCCTGATGCCGCCGCCCTACGGAGAAGCGGGGGGCGGCATTGCCGGGAGGCTCGGCCGCTCCTTTCTCAGCGCCGCGGGTCTGCCGCTCCTCAGGCCTGACAGCTACTGGGGGGTCGGGGAGGCCACCGCGCGCCCCAGCACCTTTCGGAGCCCTGTGGGCCGCGTGCGCCCTCAGCCCGCTTGGAAGAGCGTCCTTGGAGGGGGCCGGAATGGGGGTGCGCGGGCCAAGCGCCCCAGTCTTTGAAAATGTCGGCCCTGGGATGTCGTAAATGGCGGTGACACTATCACATTCTTAGAGTAGTCGTGAGCACCGCACGTCCGAGATACCTGCCTGCTTTGATGTGGTCGCTTAGCTTGGGCCTGTTTTGTTAAAGAGCAGAGATGTCTGTACCACTGACTCTCATCCCCGAGGGTGTTTCAGACATCCTTTGTTATTGGAAGTAATTGCCTATGAGGGAGTCTCAGTATTACAAAATCTTGGAGCTTGACAGTGATTGTAGCCTCGAGCTATTTAATGTTAAAATTAACCCCTGGCAGTTCGGGAAATCTGGAAGGCATACTCAAGTGTGGAAAGTTCTGAAGCTCATCACCGGGATCCACCCGACCATGCGGAATCATCTCTCCTAAACAGTTTTGAAATGTTTCGTACTCAAAACAAAAAACCTCCCACTCCGTCATTTTGTGTATGAAGGGTTAACTTGTTTTTCAAGGAGGTTGTGTTTACTTCTTCACTTTAGGAATGTAAAATGACAAACTGGAAAAAGATTACAAGAAAAGGACGTTAACACAGAAAAATAAACTTGTTTATCACGCTGCTTCAAAAGCTGTTAATGATTAAACACTTAGTATTTAATGGGCCTATGTTGCATTCTGCTTTACAAAGTTTTGACTGTTACATCCCCGTATTCTATAATGTGTACTTTCAGATTTGTGGAATCCAACATATACTAAAATATACTAGGCCATTCCCTGCCTTGTCATTTGTGTTGGAACCAATGGGTAAAGATAAAACAATAGAAAGAAATCACAAAAATCACCTTCATTTGTTTCCAGATGTATTCATATGACACACAATGTATTACTTTGTATATCGATTATATTTTAGTTTTTTACATTTGTTGTGGAGTGTACTTATACCATAAAATTTAGTTCTAAAAAAGGTTCTGGTAGTCATCCTTTTCTGGATGTCTGAAGAGTATTTTAAGGAGATCTCTGAAAGTGTGATTTTCATGTAATCAACAAAAACGATGTGTCTAATGGACATAGGATAAGTTTTGGAACCAGAAGTTACGCATTCAAATCCATTTTTCTCTTACTATTCTGTGTGAGACTTCAGTTGTTTTAGACTTGCTGAAGTTTTGTTTCTTATTTGTAAAGTTACACTTCTTCCTGTTTGAGATTTCTTCTTGTACACTTAGATCCAGTATGGATGCTCCTATCCTTCAGCATGTAGATTTCCCCCCTTTCTGTGTTCCCCACCCCCCCACCCCACCCCCTCCTCGAGACAGGGTTTCTCTGTGTAGCCTTGACTATCCTGGAGTAGCTTTGTAGACCAGGCTGGCCTTGAACTCACATCGATCCGCCTGCCTCTGCCTCCCAAATGCTGGTATTAAAGGTGTGCACCACCACTGTGCGGCACATAGATGTTTGTTAATGAGTTTCAGTTGTACTTATTTCAAACTTTAACACAACTAGATAACACCTGATTGAAAATTGCAGCCAGTGGATGCTTCCTTTTAACTTAAAAAAAAAAAGAATTTAGATTAAATTAATAGAATTGAAAATTATCAAACTTGAAATGTTTACATCTATAAAGTTCATACATGCCTTATATTGCACTTACCAGAATTTATTGTAATGATTTGCTGGTTATTTGTTCATAAGATTTTGCTGTGTATCACAGACTAGTCTAGAACTTACTGGTAGAGTAGATCAAGGTAGCCTTGGACTTGCTGCCAGAGGCAAGATGATAACACCACATGCTGGGATTACAGACATGAGCCCTGCTTTGTAGTAAATAATGTGAACAGTTTTGTTAGTCTTTGTGTCCGAGTAACTGGGCTGGGTTGGATGCTCCAGTATTGAATACACGGACTCAGCTTATAGGTGCCAGATCCTGGGTGGGCTCTTGTGCTTAATTCACTGTGCCTTGCCATTGATGAAGGTTTCTTCATCTGTCCAGTTTCTTAATGAAAGGCTATAGATACTAAGAAACAGTGCTTCTAATATAGTACCTAGTAACACAGTTTGGGCTGTTTTTTCAAGGAAACAGGAACTAATGAATATTGAAATGTGATAGTTTACAGATCAGCAAATAAAACATATTTACTGTGACTAAATATAATAAGCCCTCATTTATTGCAACTTTTTATTTTTATCCTTCTAACTTTATTCCACTTGAAATTTGTTGATGAAAATAGGAGGGAAATATATAGACAATCAGAATAGTGAAAGAATATTGAAGAAAGAAGGTGAAGAGTAGAATTAAAAACTTGGTTCTGATAGGATTAAGAATAATAAGTTTTGGATTGACAAGAATAGGTAACGTAGGAGAGATAGCGCCAAGGTACATACGTGGACTTAGTGATTATCTTGGGACATATTTATTTTGATTTTTTTTTTAGACCTTAGAAACCAAACTCTGCTCATGTTCCAGTCCTGTATTGTCTTTATATTTTTATTTTCATAGACCTTCCCCACATTTGTTTTTGTTTTTTTCCCCTGAGAGAGGTTTTTCTGTGTAGCCTTGGACTCACTTTATAGACCAGGCTGGCCTCTGCCCCCTGAGTGCTGGGATTATAGGCGTGTGCCACCACGCCCAGCTTTTTAAAATTAAACTCTCAAGTAGTTTAAAAAATTGTACTTAGTGAAAATAGCCAGTTTTTTTCTTTTGAACTTTATTTTTGTACTTTAAAACAGGGTCCTGCTAGGTAGCTCGGACTGGCTTCACACTCCAAGTGCCTCTCCTTCTGCCTCCCAAATGCTTCTTTATAAATGCCTGTTACCAGATTAAATTTTTTATTAATTTGTTAATGGCTTCTTAATAATTGGTATTGAAACTTCCCCTCTACCATACATGCAGGTATTAATCCTTTTGACGTCAAGCTCTAAATAAAATAAGAATTGTAAGCCAGGCAGTTGTGGCGCACGCCTTTAATCCCAGCACTCGGGAGGCAGAGGCAGATGGATCTCTTTGAGTTCAAGGCCAGCCTGGTCCACAAAGCGAGTCCAGGACAGCCAAGGCTACACAAAACCAAAAAATAAAAAAGTAAGATGTATACCTGGAGCAGTTTGTTTATTATTATAAGTGCTTGATACATATATTAAGTTCATTTGTAAGTTCCTCAGCTGCTTTTTATTTATCCAAGAAATATATTAAATAATAATACTTTGATTCATCAATGTTGAATCTGCATTTTGATGTAACTTTAAATGTGTAATTAATGGGTAAAGTTGCTTGCTGCCAAGCCTGACAGTCTCTTTGTTCTCTACAACCCTTGTTTGAAAGAGATAGCACACTCCCCCAAGTTGTCCTCAGATATCCACTCAAACAGCCTGACACCAACACCCCCTTCGTCCTCAAATGAGTAAAATGTGTTTTAAAATTGCTCAGGAACTGTTAGATCTCAGTTTAGGAACTACTGAGAGAAAGGTAGAAGTGTATAATTACTGTTTCTAATACAGTGTTTTCAGGAGTTACCCTTGTCTAGAACTTAATAAAACAACACCTATCTGCTTAAAAGCATTTTGTTTACTTACCTAATGTTGAGTACCTGTGATGTGCCAGGAGCTATAATTTTAATTAATCTTCACAGTACATTCTGACTTAACTTATATTAAGTCTGAATGTATGTTTGTGAACTATGTGTGTTCAGTGCCTCAGAGGACCAGAAGAGAGGATTGGATCTCCTGGAATTGGAATTATTGACAGTTCTGAGCCACTGTGTAGGTGCTGGGAACCAAACCTGGGTCCTCTGCAAGAACAGCAAGTGCTCAGTAGAGTAATCCTTAAGTATTTTTTAAAATTTCCATTTTAAATCACACTCTGCTTGCTACATTATTAATAAAAAGCAGAATCAAGTCAAAACAGTGAATATAGAGTCAAGGTTCTTTATGCAAGGGTCTAAATTTTTAGACATTTTTTTGTGCTGCCTCTCTAAAGTTAGTTTATAGTGTTAAGTTTTACTTATGGGAGTAAACCAGTTTTGTATGAAGTCAGTCATTGGCATTCCTCCTAGCCTGGGTGGGTATGTTCAAATCAGTGGGAATTTCTCCAAACATTAGATTATTATGGATTTTGTAATTGGCTGACTAACAGTCAGTAGTTAGGGAGAGTACATGGTGTAGAAAAAGAAGGGCCAAGTAAAAATTTGCAACTAATGTCCTTTATTATATTGTAAGTTTTCTGTCTCTTATTTTATTTGTCTGTAATCTTTTTGACCTAGGTTAAGTTATAGTCCAGTGTTGGACATAAAATGTTGAGTCATTAATTTTGTGTGAATTTAAGCTCTAAGTGGCAGGAATATAAGTTCTTTCTCTTATTCACTATTTGACAATAAGTTTTGTACATTGTGCTTCTTTATCTCTAAATACTTAGCATGTATCTTGTACAGATAAGATGTTTTAGTTGGGCGTAGCACATGCCTTTAATCCCAGCACTCTAGGCAGAGGCTGGTGGATCACTGTGAGTTCAAGGACAGCCAAGGCTACACAGAGAAACCCTGTCTCGAAGAACAAAAAAAAGAAAAAAAAAGTTTTATGGTATAGTTATCAATGTCAGTGAATTTAATGATAAAATTCTTTAATCTGTATTCTGGTTTTTTGTTTTACCCATTAGTGCTCTTTATAGACTTTTTTTCTACCCTGAAGTATTGGGTAGGTCTAGGGTCAGATACTGTATGTAGTTACTATGTCTCTTTACACTTCCTTAATCTGGAATATTTTCACAGACTATTTCTTATTTTTCTTTTGCCTGGTATTCTTGATTACACATACTGACTATTGTTAGATCTGACTTGCCATATGTACATGAGCCCTTCATTATAAGTTGGTTAAAGTGTTTGTTTTCCTTTGTTTTGTTTTGTTTTTTGAGATCGGGTTTCTCTGTGTAGCCTTCGCTGTCCTGGACTCACTTTGTAGACCAGGCTGGCCTCGAACTCACCGCGATTCACCTGCCTCTGTCTCTCAAGTGCTAGGAATAAAGGCATGTGCCACCATGCCCAGAGCTACAACCTCTTTTTTTGTTTTTGAAGTGTTTGTTTTAAGAGACATTCGAAGACATAGAAATGTCTTGCACATCACCCACTCATTCTGGCTATAACACTTGCTCAGGATTCCTGTTTAAGATATTCTTTATTGATAACTTTAAAAATTATGACTTTCCTATTCTACCTTCTCCTCTCCAGTTATCAATTGGTGCTCAGCACTCAAGAAGAGCTTTCTCTATCCTGGAGAGATGGCTTAGAGGTTAAGAGCACTGGGTGTTTTTCCAAAGGCCTGAGTTCAATTCCCAGCAACGACATAGTGGCTCATAACCATCTACAGTGAGATCTAGTGCCCTCTTCTGGTGTGTGTGTGTGTGTGTGTGTGTGTGTGTGTGTGTGTGTGTGTGTGTACATGTAGACAATACTGTCTACATAATAAATAAATACATCTTTAAAAAAGAAGAGCTTTTCCTTTTCTCCATCAGTTAATTTTTTTTAACTTAAAAAATTATATTATGTATACAGTGTTCTGCCTGCATGTACAGCTGCAGGCCAGAGGAGGACATCAGATCCTGTGAGCCACCATGTGGTTGCTGGGAATTGAACTCAGGACCTCTGGAAGAGCAGTCAGTGCTCTTAACCTCTGAGCCATCTCTCTAGCCCCCCCCCCCCACAGTTAATTTGTTTTATAGATTTTTATTACTGTTCAATTCACTATTTCTTCTTCCCATTTCCTATTTGTTTTGTCTTCCACAGTAACAGCCCTGATTCCCAACACCATGAAAACATTTACTTATTTGTTCAATTCAGTAATGATAAATTATTTTGGAATTGTTTCTTCCATATTACGGAAAATAATAAAATTTTGTTCTCTTTCCCTCAGTTCTACCAACCCTGAGCATACTTAAAATTGAATAACAGAATTGTAACTTACTTGCCTTAATTTTTCCCCCTTAAGTGGATTGTGATTATTTGTGTAAATTATGGTTTTACCAGGTTTTTTTTTTTTAAGATTAGATATTTCTTCCCTTTCCATCTCCATTGATTTAATTTCACATACCTCTAAGGTTAAAAACATACAAAAGATGTCCTATTGATGTTCCCATGTCCTCTTCGTGTCATTAACCATTTATAAGTGACTGGTTTTCTCTACTGTCATTCTTGTAACCATGGATAATACCTTTCCCTCCAAAAAGAAAGATACAGTATCAGTGGTTCTTAACCTTTTCTATTGCTGTGACCCTTTAATACAATTCCTTGTGTTTTAGTGACCCCCAAACCATAAAACTATTTTCTTTGTTTATAATTTATTTGTATTTACTTTATGTACATTGATGTTTTGTCTGAATGTATGAAGATTTTGGAGTTACTGTTTAGAGCTGCCATGTGGGGTTGCTTGGAGTTGAACTAGAGTTCTCTGGAAAAACAGTCAATGCCCTTAGCCACTGAGCCATCTCTCCAGCCCCCATAAAATTATTTTCATAGTTACTTTATAACTAATTTTGCCAATGTTTTGATTTGTGAATATCTGATAGGCAACTCCTTTGAAACGGTCATTAACTCCCAAAGGGCCATGGCCCACAGGTTGAGGACCATACTCTATATACTCTTAAGGTTTTTGCTGTGTTAAGGCACAGTTAAGTATTCTTACTTTAAGATGTTGGAACCCACTTTAGGCAGCAGATGGAAACTGTTTTTGGTCCATATCCTACATATAACTACAAGATCAGACAAGAGTGCAGTTGTATCTCAGAAGCAAACCTTCAGTGTTCTTTACCTTTGGTCTTACTTTTTTGTAATGTGCTGGTTTTGTCTGGGTTTAGTGTTTATGCTTTCTCAGTAAGGTGGTAAATATAATTCTCAACAACATTTTGTAATTATGGTTTAGTAAGCCCAGGGATGATTTCTTTATTCTAGCTTGGATGGGGTAGTTTCTTTTGATCTAATCCATTTATTTGTGAGTCTGTATGTATGTACATGTTTGTGCACATGTGCATGTGTGTATGAAGGTCAGAGAACAACCTTGGGTGTTTTCTTCAGGTGCTGTCTACCTTTGTGTGTCCTGTTTTATCTCTCTGCACCTTATTCCTGTAAAGTGAGGTCTCACTGAACCTAGAGTTAAGCTAGTTCCCAGCAATTTCCAATGATGCTGTTGTCTGTATCCCCTGAAGCACTGACTGAGTTTGGGGGTTTGAACTCAGGTCCTCATGTTTGTGCAGTGCAACAAGCCCTCTTAACATGCTTGAGTCATCTCTCCAGCCCAACCTTTCTCTTTTTTGGAGACCTTGTCTCTTACTGATCTGGAACTTAAAAGTAGGTTAGGCTGACTGGCCAGTGAGCCCCCAAAGCTGTATTTGTCTGTCTGTCTCCCCAGTGCACAACTACACCCAGCTTTGGGAGTCAGACTCAGGTCCTGGTACTTACTGTTCTGTCTTCCCAGCCCTAATATACTATGTTTATTAAGGATGGCAAGGTAGGTAAGACTCTCTGTGTTCAGGAGAGCATCTTTTATCATCAAATTAATGTTATGTTATGGAGATGAATTTATTTATGTAAAATATATTCCTAAAAAACAAAGTTATATGTTTATTTTACTGAAAAAAATTTTAAAGCTGTTTTTCTGGGAATAATAACCATTAGATTACTGCTATCTGGAGTTGTTAATAGGTGGTTTTATGGTGATTTGTCTCTAGCATTGCATGGGAGCAACTGATCTTTGGCTTAAAATCTTAAAAGGATCTATTTGTGTGTGTGTGTGTGTGTGTGTGTGTGTGTGTGTGTGTGTGTGTGTGCGCGCACGTGTGCATGTCATGTGTGTACAGGTGCCTGAAAGCAGCCAGAAAAGGCCATCAGATCCTCTGAAAGTAGAGTCATAAGTATTTGTGATCTATTTCACGTGGGTGCTGGGAACCAAACCTTTACCCACTGAGCAGTCTTACTGCTCTAAGTGTAGGGGGTTTGGTGCAAATTCTTTTGTGATCAATATAGAGGAGCCATCATGATCTGGCTGGCTAACTTTTGGTGATTATTCTAGAGTCTAAGAAAATTTAGATTTATTGGTATTTACAACAAAAATGAGGCCCCCTTGTTGTTGTTACTTTATCCATTGGGGCTAACAGTTGTTTATTATTAGGCCTGTACCTATTATTATTACATCAGTAAAACCTGCTAGCACTCATCAAGACACATACACCTGTTATATTTTAAAATAGCCTTAGTTAACTTGGGGCAGGACAGATATCAGTCCTGTAGGCTACCTCCCTGCCCTAATCGCATGCTATCTGTTTCTATTAACTTCTATCAAGCTACCTCCCATCCATAATCCCAAATACTTGCTAATGTTGTTTATCTGGGCCGAATCTTCCATCCACGCCAGCCACATGCTTTTCTTCCACCTCACCCATGATGGTCTTCTTCTCTCCCTTTCCTTGCGTCTCTCTTCTTCTCTTCTCCCCAGGATTTCTATGTCTCTGTAAGCCTGGGAACCTTAGCCACACCTGTCTCAGTTGCCCTGTCCAGGTGGGGTGGCTTTTTAGTAATTAGCATCAAAATACATCAGACCATCCCAACACCCCCTTTTTCCGGAAAGATATTAAAGTAATAGGCAGTTCTTGTTTTTGTTTTTTAATCGAAGTGGACATCTCAAATACATCATGGGATCTAAAGGCAATATTTTTTAATAGCAATTTCTGCTGTTGGTTTCTTTTCTTTCTCTTTTAAAAATGTATCTATTTTGTGTGTATGTTTGTGGATGAGGTCTGTGTTGAGGTCAGAGGATAACATCCAGGAGTTGCCTTTCTCCTTCTACCCTGTAGGTTCTGAGGGTTAAACTTAAGTTGTGAGGCTTGGCAGCAAAGTATCTTAGCCTTCTTATTGATAGTGCTATTAGTTTCTAAAATAATTTTGTTTTATGATTGATATAACTGAATTTTTGTTTCAGAGTAATATGCTTCTGTTCTTATAGGACATTGAAAAGAATTTAAGATTGATGTTCATCAGATAAAACAATTTGAAGAAAACAATTTGAACGATTTACCATTAAATAATGTGTTATGAAAAGTAATAAATAGTGATTAAAATGTCAGTTGGAAACAGCAGGTAGACTGGGGACACAGTAGCTGGCTAGGACAGCTCTTAACTAGTATGCTTGAGGCCCTGGATGTTTGTCTGTGGAATAACTTAAAAGTAATACTTTTTTGGCTGAAGAGATTTTGTTGGTTTAGTGGTTAAAGGCACTTGCTGCTCATTGGGAATATCTGAGTTTAGTTTCCAGCATCCACCTGCAGTTCCAGCAGATCTTAAGCCGCCTTCTGCTCTCCTTGGGCACATGCAGTTAATGGCACAGAGTCATACACAAATGTACATTTTAAAAATTCTGTTTAAAAAATAATATTTGGAGCCTGGCATGGTGGCATACCCTTTAATCCCAGCACTTGGTAGGCAGAGGCAGGCGATCGCTGTAAGTTGGACGTCAGCCTGTCCAAAGCGAGTCTAGGACAACTAAGGCTACACAGAGAAACACTATCTCGAAAAAACGAAAAGATAAAAAATAAAAAAATTGATGAGCTGGGTGGTGGTTGAACATGCCTTTAGTCCCAGTGCTCAAGAGGCTGAGGCAGGCAGATCTCAGTGAGTTCAAGGCCAGCCTGGTCTACAGAGCGAGTCTAGGACAGCCAGGGCTACACAGAGAAGAAACCTTGTCTTGAAAAGACAAATTATAATAATAGTAATAATAATAGATGTAAATCCTCTTTTAATGACATACACACACAAAAAAAGAAAATATAAAAATTTTTATGATCGATAGATAAGTGACAAGTTCACACACTGCATCCTTGATTAGCCTAAAGCTCCCTGTAGCCTAGTCTGGCCTTGGATTTGTCCCAGTCCTTTTGCCTTCACCCTTTGAGTGTTAAGGAGAGCTCTCAGATGGTCTTGTGTTGCCCTTAAAACTACTGAGATCAAGTGACTTTATTTGTTCTTCATCCTCTCAAGTAGTTGGGCCTGCAGCCATGCATGACTGTGGCTGCCTTTTGACAATGATTTTACTAGTAAAGATTTTATTGGCTGCTTTTTATTTTATGCATTAGATATAGATACATAGTTAGAAATGAAAAATTAAAAGTGTGCTGGCTGCTGTGGCGCACACCTTTAATTCTAGCACTGGGGAGGCTGAGGCAGGCAGATTTCTGAGTTCAGTGCCAGTCTGGTCTGAAAAATGAATTCCTGAATAGCATGGTCTGTTAAACAGAAGAACCTTGTCTTGAAAAACCAATAAAACAAAGCAAAACAAGTCAATATTTAATTATATTAGTATTCAAAGAAGTTAATTAAAAGCTCAGAGCTCAACTTAGGTTAGCTTTTCCAGGTTTGTTTAATGATTTCATAAGTTGGCTATCCATACTCTCTTCTGGGTGAACAACCCTTCTTATGACCAGAGCTTTTAGAATTAAATTTTAAAAGGTTATAATGTCTATCTTACTTTTACTTGGCTATTTTCTGGATGTTAATGCCAATTTATGTTTGTCTTTTGGTAGCTGTTTTTGTTTTGTTTTCAGGTTTATCAGCATCATTCTCAAAAATACATGTTTCTTTTATTTTTTTGTAAGATTTAATTTTACTTTGTGTCAGGGTGTTTTGCCTGCCTGTATGCATATGCATGTAGTATCTGTGTAGTGCAGAAGAGAGTACCAGATCCCCTGGACTTGAGTTGTAGATAGTTGTGAACTGACATGTATTTGAATTCTGAGACCTGAACTTGGTACTCTGGAAGAGTAGCCAGTGCTCTTAAATGCTGAGCCATGTCTCCAGCCCCAGAAGGGTTATTTTCTTGTTAGGCACATAACTTAATTTTTAATCAGTGGTCTTGAAGAATACAGCTTGTAAAATGTCTGCTGTCTGTATTCTATGAATTTATCATTTACATCACTGTAAGGCCAGAATGCCGGGTACTTTGGGAATACAGAGGATTTTGCTTACATGTAATTCTTTTCAGTTTAAAATTGTTCATAGTTACATACAGTAATTAGATGACTGATAGATCTGTACCCTTTGTGTTTTGCTTGGGGCAAGAAGAAACAGTACTTGAAAGAGTTTGTGCTTCTCATAGTGTAAGAGCGATCTTCATCAGCTGGGAAAGATGGCATAGAGAGATCCAGAATAGGGCCTGGGAAGACGGCTCAGTCAGGAAAGTGCTTGTAGAGGAAACATGAAGATCTAAATTTAATCCATAGCACCTAGGCACAGCAGAATACATTTATAAAATCCAGAGCTAGGGAGACAGAAACAGGAGAATCCCTATAGGTCACTGGCAAGTCACAGTGGTGAGCTTCAGATTTAATGAGAGACTCTTTCTTGAAAATTAAGGTTGTAGGGGTCTGTAATGCTAGCAGCATTCATGATGCAGCAGATAGGTCTCTAAGTTTGAGGCCAGCCAGGACTACATACACAGTGAGTCCCTGTCTCAAAAAGAAAGAAAGATGGGTTAGGTGGAGAATGATTGAGGAAAGCCTCCAAACACATGCCACACCCAAATAAAAAATTTAAAAGATTAACTAGATTAAAAACTGCCCGAGCAGTGCATGTTTTGTTTTGTTTCGTTTTTCGAGAAAGGGTTTCCCTGTGCTTGTCCTGGACTCATGTTGTAGACCAGGCTGGCCTTGAACTCACAGTGATCCACCTGCCTCTGCCTTCAGAGTGTTGGGATTAAAGGTGTGCCCCACCACACCCAGCTACAAATAGCCTTTTAAAAATAGTGAATTTGGATCTGCTGTTGGTAAATTCATAGCCTGGGCAATTTACTTGCTTATTTATTTTCAAGACAGCGTTTCTCTGTGTAGCTCTGGCTGTCCTGGCCTCACTTTGTAGACCAGGCTGACTTCTAACTCAGAGAGATCCACTTCCCTAGCAATTTTTATTTTTGTCTTTTTTGTTTGTTTGTTTGTTTTTGTTTTTGTTTTTTGAGACAGGATTTCTCTTGTATCCTGTCTGTCCTAGACTTGCTGCAATTTTTATTTTTATGTTTTATTCTAACTCGAAATTTGAGAGCTGGGTAGATATCTCCGTAGGTAAAAACACTTCCTACATAACCTGAAGATCTGAGTTGAGATCTCCAGAACTCATGTAAAGCTTGGTGTGGTATCCGGCTTCTGTAACCTCAGACCTCCTTCAGGGAGATGAGATGTAGACACAACAGTATCCCCATAAGGTCGGGGCAGCCAGCCTGGCATATGCAGTAGTAAACAGCAAGGTAGAAGGCAAAACCCAACAATTAAGATTGTGTTCTGACCTCAACATCTGTGGTGTGGCCAACACATACCCACACTCATACACATATACGCACACACGCATAGATCAATGCATACAAAGCTTTAAAATTTATGTACATTAATAATGATTACTTTGAATGTGATCTTTCAAATACTTTAATAGTTGAGGTTCTGGGGCTGGAGAGATGGCTCTGTTCTTCCAGAGGTCCTGAGTTTAATTCCCAGCAACCACATGGTGACTCACAACCACCTCTAATGGAGTCTGATTCTCTCCTCTGGTCTGCATGAAAACAGAGCATTCATATACATAAAATAAATAAATTTTTTAAAATATTTGAGGTTTTTCTTAATAGGGTTTTATATGCTTGGGAGAAAAAGTCTTATGATGAACATATAGCTTCACTTGATGCTGCATTGTTGGGAAAGAGCATGCATTTTATCAGCACAAAACATAAGCTAGAGATAATAAAAGTGGTTCAAGCAATAATTAGGATGTTGAGACTCACTTGACCTTAGTGGTCAATGAAAATTTGTTGGAAGACCATGCAGAATAATCATAAAATCAAATAAGTCACCACCAGGGCAAATTGTTGCTTTAATGGGAACAATGAAAAAAATGTAAAAGCTTAGCTGGAACAAGTGCCTGGTAAGTTACAACGGTAGAGAGGTTGGCTAGCTTGGTTGAACACTACATATAAAGCCAGGAAATAAAAAGCTGTGATCCTCTTAGCTACTGAGTGGGAATAATGTGGTAAAGATGTCCTTTTACAAAAGTTAAAGAAATGGTGAGGGGTTAGCTCAGTGGTAGAGCTCTTTATTAGGTCTTAGCTCTGAGGGGGGAAAATGTGTTGGCAGTATGCAAAATGGTTGGATGTGATGAGGGAGAATGTAAACCAAATAAGTTACTAACAACCATAAATAAAGCATGAGGACTTGAACCAGAACCTATCAAAACTATCGAGGCTGGGGAGAGAATTCAGGTTTTTCCAGCATCTGTGTAGAGCAGCTCACAAACACTGCTAACTAACTAGTTTAGGGTGATCTGAGGCCTCTAGCTTCCTTAGGCACTCATACTTACATGTATGTAATTAAATACACAAACATATTTTAAAAATAATTAAAAAGTCATCTACTATGGTCGCTGACCTTGGTCCTGAGTGATAGCTGAAGTCCTGCTTCTTGCTGAAGTTGGTTAGACTGGGCAGTGTAGCAATGTGAGGTTGGTTGGTAACCACTTTTAGCAAATTTAATGTCTGGGACCTGCAGGATAGTGTTGTTCACGCCCATTAGTGGCTGTGAACATGGACTGTGGGGCTAAATTGAGTCTGAATTTGATTTGAATGCAAATCCCAGCAGCACACATCTATGTGTTACTTATTCTCTCAGTGTAAAACTATACATATCTTTGGGACTTATAAGAACAAAATGAGTAAATTCATGTAAAGTACTTAAAACAGCAACTAAAATGTGGACATTGTCTACAAAGTTAATCATTGTTACCTGTGTATGTTGTATGTTATAAAGAATTCCATGCCATTGCACCTGTTCTGTTAGACTTTGTAATTAGGTTCTTTACCAGAAACAACTGTTCAATAGTAGGAATATAAGTATAGTTTAATTGCTATGTGGAATTTAGTAGATGTGAAGGCTGATCCCAAGGAAGAATGTATCTTACAAAAATGGGTCTGAATAAAACTTTAAAGTTGCAGTTCTTTCATTGTTCATATGTCTAATCATACACATGCTAGTGTGTATTCATTGCTAAGAATCTTAATGGCTTCATCTTTTTTTTCAGTATAAAAGCACAAAATAAATCCTCAATCTTTTTCAAGATTATGTAAAAGACTTGTGAATTACATCTCAGCACCTAGGACAGCACCCAGCACAGCTCATCCTGCTCATCAATGTACATGAACTCTGGCTTGAGGTTTGGGGTTTGTGTTCTGGATTCAGAAGAGAAGAGAAAGTTTTAGGGGAAAATTTAAATCTTTCTAAGCCCTTACTCTTAAAGTATATGCAGTGCAAAATGGTATCATGGCTTGATTTCAAAATGTTTTACTCTGGCTGTAGAACCCACTTCATGAAGTAGTTTGAGTTAAAATGATCTAATATTTGTGTTTTAACTTTCAGCTTTGTGTTATTCTTGGAAAATTTCGCACCACTTGTGAATTCCTTGAGCCTGGGCATTGCAAACCCACTTCTGTTGGGCCCGTCTCCTTTGCACTTTGCTCAGATTAAGACTCAATTGGCCCTTCAGCAGCTGAATGCCGTTGCCTCACATGGTTCAACACCACCTTATACTTTATTAAATCAGGCATTCTTGAAAGTAGCCATGTCGAGACCCAGGTTTAATCCTCGAGGGACCTTTCCACTTCAAAGGCCACGAGCACCTAATCCTCCTGGGATGAGGCCTCCTGGACCATTTGTGAGGCCTGGATCTATGGGTCTTCCAAGATTTTACCCAGCAGGGAGAGCCCGTGGAATTCCACACAGATTTCCTGGTCATGAATCTTATCAGAACATGGGACCACAGAGAATGAATGTTCAGGTAACTCAACACCGAACTGATCCAAGATTAGCCAAAGAAAAATTGGATTTTCATGAAGCACAACAAAAGAAGGGGAAGCCACATGGAAGTCGGTGGGATGATGAGCCTCCTGTGACTCCACCAGTGGGAGTCAAACAGAGCTCTGTAACTCAGGTTACAGAGCAGAGTCCTAAAGTACAGAGCCGCTATACAAAAGAGAGTGCCTCAAGTATCTTAGCAAGTTTTGGATTATCAAATGAAGACCTCGAAGAACTTAGTCGCTATCCTGATGAACAGCTAACTCCTGAAAATATGCCATTAATATTGAGGGATATAAGAATGCGAAAAATGAGGCGCCGATTACCTAATTTACCTTCTCACAGCAGGAACAAGGAAACACTTGGTAATGAAGCAGTTTCAAGTAATGTGATTGATTATGGGCACGCAAGCAAATATGGTTATACAGAAGATCCACTTGAAGTACGTATTTACGATCCTGAAGTTCCAACTGATGAGATCAAGAATGAATTTCGGTCTCAGCAGAGCACAACTGTTTCCACTCCAAATGTGATATGTAATTCGGTGTTTCCTGTTGAAGATGTGTTTCATCAGATGGACTTCCCTGGTGAGTCTTCCAATCAGTCTTTTTTCCCAGCTGAGAGTGGAACCAAGATGTCAGGCTTACACATTTCAGGACAGTCAGTCCTTGAACCTGTAAAATCCATCAGTCAGTCTGTTAGCCAAACAGTTAGCCAGACAACAAGCCAGTCTCTGATTACTTCATCTGTGAACCAGCCATCCTTTTCATCTGAATTAATTTCAGTTTTAAGCCAGCGAGAGCGGATCCCACATAAACCTGTGATCAGTTCAGCTGATACACATGTTGGACCTAAAGGAAGTAAAAAGAGTTACCAATCAGAGGCTGACCTGCCTATTCGGTCTCCCTTTGGGATTGTGAAAGCTTCATGGCTACCAAAGTTTACACAAGCTGATGCCCAGAAAATGAAGAGACTGCCAACCCCTTCTATGATGAATGATTATTATGCAGCGTCTCCAAGAATATTTCCACATTTGTGTTCTCTGTGTAACGTAGAATGTAGTCATTTGAAGGTGAGTGTTTTTTAAAAGATTGCTGTACAGTGATGCTCAGCGCCCAGGTTTTCTCTAAATTCTGTTCATATGCTGTTAACAAAGCATTAAGTAAGTAATAATTTGATTGCAATCCCAGTACTTACTTGTAATCGTAAGTAACCTTAGTACTGAAATGAATGTTAGGCTTTCTACATCCTGTTACCTGGCACACTATATATGCCATTTATTTTGAGTTTTAGTTATCCCACTTCTACAGCATCAAATTTATTAATAAATTGTGTTGTACTTAAAACAGTGCTACATGAAAAAGTATGGACATTTATTAGAATAAAAATATAAAACTCATCTGTTATATACACTTTCAAAGGACAGTATATCTTACAGCTTTGTACATACCTGTTCTAAGCTAAAGATCTTAATGCTACTTTACAAGCTTCTGATTTTTGTATGGACCAGTAATTTTTCAGTGTTTCTTGAGAAGGCACCTAGAGTTCCATAGTAGAATGATTCAAGATGCAGTGATGAACTCAGAAAATAGAGTAAAATGCAGGAAATTCTGAGAGGAAAGTCCAAAATATATGCTTAAGGTACTTGTGTGGTTAGTGTAGACAGCAGGAAATTTTTGCACTAGTAACCGCTAGTAAATTTGAGCAAGAACCACCCCTACTTTCTTAAAACAAAAACAACAAAAAAAACATACTTGTATAGGAAACGTTGATTTTTTTTTTTTAAATGCAGTTTACAGATAAGAATGGTGAGGAGAAGAGAACGTTTCTCCCCTTAAGAAGCGTTAATTTAAAGCTTTAGCCTTGAAGTGGCAGGGTTGCTTGAAGAGCCTGACATAGTTGGCTTGTTATTTTTTTCCCCTGAAAACACTGCCATTTTATTGTTCTTATATTCATTTATCAGCTTTCAAGAAATAATCTAAAGCCTGAATTGATTGCTCTTGTCTTTAGGTTAACTCTAGCAAAAGAAAGCATCATTCTGGGCTGGAAGTATAGTTTAGGGGCAGAGCACATGTTGAAACAGGCCCTGGGTTTAATCAGAAAATAGCAATCTGTCCATTTCAGATAAATATGCTGAATTTTAATACAGTAGTATTCGCCTTATTCTACCAGAGGGGATAGAGCCGTTTGCCACTCAGAAAAAAAATCTGAGTAATTCATTCATAGCGCTTTGTAATCTGTAAGCTCTGGACTGAGTATTGGGTGCTCTTTGTTATTGTAACTGGGCCTACCACTAATTCTTCCACTTATTTTGAACTTTGAATCAGTCACAATGAGTTGAGGAAATTATATCTTAAAGAACTTGTGAAGTTTTCTATTTTTATTTTGTGTCACAGAATAGATATCCATTATGTATTTACTAATTTAGTTTTATGTGTGATTCTTGAGTAGATTCTGGTGCAGAAATAAGGAACTGTATAAAATTTAATTGTTTTATAAAGCAGTTTATACGCTCTCATCAGAGAAATATATACCTGAAGACGTTTTAAAAGTTAGAAACAAATGGTTTCGTGATATTTAACCATTTGTGCATGCCATAGGGGAAAGATACTTATTATTTCTTCTTTTTTTTTTCTTTTCTGTTTTTGTTTTTTTAAGATTGACTGATTATGTATACAATCCTCTGAAGAGGGCATCAGATCACATTCTAGATGGTTGTGAGTCACCATGTGGTTGCTGGGAATTGAACTCGGGACCTCTGGAAGAGCAGGCTGCGCTCTTAACCGCTGAGCCATCTCTCCAGCCCCCAATACTTATTATTTCTATGTTGATTTCAGATTTGTAGTAGTCAAGCCAGAGTAGCTAGCAGTTTGTGATGAAAAAGAAAAGCATAAATATGTTCGTGATATCAGCAGACTTTTATAGTCTAGTTAGATAAGACTGATGGAGTGACAGTTACGGATATACTAAAGTTTGTTTGGAACAGAATGGTCTGGAAGGGAAGTCTTTATGGAGTAGTTTTGACGACAGTTTTGGATGATGAGGACAGTTAAATGGCATTCCGGATGGGAACAGCAACATTCAGAGAGAGGCAGAGGTTCGTAGAGAAGGCCTTATGGTAGGAGGCAGTGAAGACTATGCTAGAAATAAATATGCAAGGAAGGCCTTGAAAAGCTCTTGTCAGTTTAGATTTGAGGTAGAAGATATTGGGATGCTAATTAAATATTTTGGTATTGAAGCAACACATTGAAAGTGTTTCAGGGAGATTTAAATTTAGAAGAATAGGAAGAAGGGAGAAAGCATAGGTCACTTAACTGGAAGCTTCCCTAGCTATTCAAGTGTAAGGTGGACAAGCCTGGGTTAATAAGATAGTTTAGTCATTAAAAAGATCTCTTGGATTGTGGAGATGGCTCAATGAGTAAAAGCACTTGCCACACAAGTGTGAAGACCAGAGTTCAAGCCCTCAGGATCCGTGTCAAAGCCTGACACTCAAATAGATGAACATCTGCAGCACTCCCATTGGGAGATCGTTAGATAGAAACCAGCAAACTCTCTAGAAGCTTGCAGGCCAGCTAGCCTAGTGTGTGCAGTGAAAAAACAGCAAAGACTCTGTTTCAAGGTGGAAAGCGAGGACTGACCTCCCAGGTTGTCTCTTGACTTCCACAAGTTTGCCATGGCTTGTATACCACCGAGTTAACATACACTGTATATGTATGCACATATTTTCACATAGATATAGATAAATCGATGGATAGATAGATAGATAGCTATTTCCCCAATCCCAGTCTTTACAGTCATCATAACAGGCTCATCTAATTAAAGAATTTCTCACTGCTTGATGTACAGTGATAGTGTGTGATGTGGGTTTAGCTATACAAGTTGCTTGTTCCCATGATATATCTTATTGCCTTATGTATATGTGTGTATTTGTGATGTTAGAAATATGTAGACAGTAATTGTGAATTTCTAATTTCGGGCTTTTTCCTACCAAGTAAACCGTATAATATCTTTGCTTTCTATCTTTGAGTTTTTCAAATTATAGCCTGAGGTGTACTTTGAAAGTGTATTCTGAAAATATAATGTAGAATGTGTTTCCTCACAATCTGAGGTTCTGGCTTCATAGGAATTTGCCTTGATTTCCTATGTCCTTCTGATTGAAATAACTTGATGCAAGAAAATTCCCCCAATTTATCTATTCATTTATATATTTTCTATGTTTGTGAGTGTGGTCACACATGAGTTCACAGTAAGTTTGTGGAGGTCAGAATACTGTGAGAGTTAGTCTCCCTCCTTTTATCATGTGGATCCAGGTTGGGATTGCGCTTCAACTTTTGAGCTAGTCAGAGGATAAAGAGCAAGTTTTGATAAGAAACCAGTGTTTTCATAGTTTGATTCAGAGCCAGCTCAAGTATATAGTTCATGGAGCATATTTGCTTCTTAGGTAATTATTTTTCCTACAGAGGGAGTGCTGCTTTTGAGGTTTTAGGTACACTCAGCATGAAGCCTAGAAATGAGGGTTGCGTAGTTTTATATTTACTGAGCTTCGTGAATCGAGGAGGATCCCTGTCAAAAGTCAACGTGTATGTGGGAGTTGAATTGCAGAAAGTGCCTTAAGTAAGCAGAGCGCTGACTACCTTCAGCTCACATAGTTATCACAAAGAAGCATATCCAATATTATCATTTCTTTTTATGTGTTTCAAGAAAAGCTGAAAATCAGACTTGGGGGTGCAACTTGGATTTATAAGTATTGGCAACTTATTAAAATAAAACATTTTATGGTGCAAATAAATCATGCCTAATTTCCTGCCTGCCTGTGTGTCTGTTTGGTAAAATCAGTATCTATTATATCAAAGACATGGGTTGGGCACTAATACAGACTCTTGGTTGCTGATTTCTCTTAGCTTTCTATTTGTAGCACTAAGGAGGATATTCAGGCATTTAATTTTTACAGTCTACAATTAAGCCAGAAATTTTCATGAAATCCTCTAGTTTGCCAAAACTTAGATGCACAGTGTTAGTAGTAGCTCCGGGTACTTTCGGGTAGTAGCTTTCGGGTAATTATTACTAAGGTAGATTTCAGAATTAATGCCAACTGTAGTTTAATTGGGGAAGCTTTGTTTTTAGGGATGATTTAAATTAAAATGTTTTTGAAGTGGAAACAGGTTTTTCTCAGGAGGTTTTAAAATACAGAGCTATTTAGTGAGGGTTCCTCCCCCCCGCCCCCATCTCTTTTTTTTCCTTTCCAAATGCTGGAGGAACAATAACACATAGAGCAATAGACATGTTGGTTGAACTAATTAATTGTTTCACCCTGGAAACTATTACTGTATTGCCTGCCCTCTCTTCCCTGCTTTCTCTTTTAATCAAATATATCTTCTAGGAGCTATTTATTGTTATAGATTGTAATTAGGACATTTAATTGTAAACAAAGTGTATAAGAAAACATTTTTGTTACTTGTAAACTGTGTATGTAAGGGATAATATGTCTTTGAAATGGTGTTACTTTCCTTTAAATCTTGAAAATAAATTAGATTTGATCAGTGGCAGTTTTTACTATTTTACTAATCTTCTTTTCGATATAGTGAATATCTTGTTTGGAATGCCACTAGCCTTTGAAATCATATGTTTTCATGGTCAGTGTCATTTGCTTGACCTTCAGAGAAGTAAGTCATCAAGATGCTGTCTTTTGAAGGCATCATCTTAGAAATACTACTTGATAGAATTTTGGTGTTCTGTTTGAGATTTTTTTTTAACTTATGCTTTTCTTCAAGTCTAAATATATAATATATGCATTTCAAAATCAATGTTCATGGATATGATTTAAAAATTTTATACTAAAATATTTTTAAATGGGATCAACATGATGTGGGGTTTAATGCATTTGTTTGGAGGATTTTAATTTTTGTTTGAAAATTTTGTTATGTCTAAATGCTATTTATGATTAGATTTGTAAAAAATTCAAATCTTCTTTCATTTTAAAAAAGCCTAATTCATTAGTCATCATGAGGATTGTTTTAATTTCAACCTTCTCTCTCTCTCTTTTTTTTTTTTACAATAGGACTGGATTCAGCATCAAAATACTTCCACCCATATTGAGAGCTGTCGGCAATTACGTCAACAGTAAGAACATTTTCCTCCCTTTTTTATAGGCAGCAGAGTTAGAAAATAGCTAATGACACATACAACTATTAAATATTTTTAGTGTGATTATTTGTTAAATAATTTTAAAGCTATTACTTAAGTAAAATAATAATCTTAGAGAAGAATGTTTACCTTTTTCAAAAGGGGAGACCCATGTGATCTTTCACAGACTCCTTCCTAACTTAATCCCTAGCAGCTAATTACAAGGTATTTTTTTATTGATTTTTCCTTTCCTGTTTGCCTTTCTTAGAATGGTTGAGAATAGATATCATTCTTTTCCATTATCTCACCCATTTTTCAAATGCTAAATAATTAAAAACTAATTCAGACTATATGCGAGCATTTACTTTGCCGTATAAAGCTTTTCTCTGCCTTAGGTCCTGTTTTCAGAATAAAATGTAAGAGTTGATCGCATCTTTTTCCTTCTTTAAGCGAGGTATCTGTGAGGGTTTTCCTGATGGTCATAAGACATGCAATTTATGCCAGGTGTGGTGGCACCCACCTTTAATCTCAGCACTCAGGAGGCAGAGGCAGGTGGATTGCTGTGAGTTCGAGGCCAGCCTGGTCTACAAAGCAAGTCTAGGATCGCCAAGGCTAACACAGAAAGACCCTGTCTCAAAAAACAAACAAAAAGCAAGCAAACAAACAAACAAATAAAAAAGACATGCAATTTATAATCTTAACATCTATCCTGTTTCTCTTAGAATACCCTAACATCATTAAATAGTTCTAGTCACCAGCCTCATACTCTCTTGGGTTTGAGATTATTCAGGACTCTTCCAGTAAAAAGTCATAAACCTAACTCAAAATATGGTAGACTCTTGAAAAAGTTTAGGCTGTTTACTTATTTTATGTATAAGAGTTTTTTGTCTGCGTGTATATTTATGCTCCACACGCATTCCTGCTTACTTCAGAGGTCAAAAGAGTGTCAAACACCCCTGGAAGTGGAGTTATGGACAGCTGTTAGCACTGTGTGGTGCCGACACCTGAACCCACGCCGTCCGTAAGAGCAGCAGTTGCCCGTATTTACTGAGCCATCTCTCCAGCATCTACAGTTATTTTTAGAGGAAGAAAATTAGTTCATCTGACTGAGAAGTTGTAGAGAGTAACTCTAGTTTGAAGAACAGCTGCATTTTATGTCAAACAAAAATGAGTGTCAAGTAGATTTCTACTTTTTGGCCTTGCTCTGGTCTTAAGAAAACTCATCTACATAGCAGCTTTGGACTTCAGTGAACTGTGGAGCTGGTATTTTCAAGAGCTGTTCTGTGTTTTGTTTTTTTAATTTTGTTTTGTTTTGTGTTTTTGGTCAGGGTGTCATGTAGCCCATGGTAGCCTTGACCTTTCTTGCCTCAGCCTCTTAAATTCTGGGATTATCTGTCCAATTTCCTCCCTCCCTTCTTTTCCCCCCAATAATTTGTTCAAAGACCCATTATTTTTCTCTAACTGGTCTTATAATGGCATGTGCCCACTACTCTTGCTGTTGAGGGGAAGAGAGTCCCTATATGAATCATGTATATTTAGGAGTAGAGGCTGGGAACTGGATGGTGGTGGTGCACGCCTTTAGTATCAGCACTCAGGAAGGAGGCAGGGGCATTCGAATCTCTATGAGTTCGAGGCCACTCTGGTCTACATTGTGGGTCCCAGGACAGCTGAGGCTATACAGAAACCCTATCTTGAACTGCCCCTGCCCCCAAAAAACCAAGGAAGGAAAAAAAAAAAAAAGAAGAGTAGATGCTGGGATTGGCCACCTCCATAGGAGGTAAATATAAGAAGGTAATTTATTTCTAGAATTGAATATGCCCAGCTACCACTGTAAACAGAGAATCCCTCCTAAGGAGTGGGTTATTATTATGAGGATCTAGTTACATGAAGTTAATTTACTAGAACAAATAGCATGTGGGTACATTTTTTTTTGTTTTATTTTCCCGTCTCCTCTCCCCATATATAATAAATATCTGTACAGAGCTTTTCCCTCATGCACATAGGACCTTGATTTTTTTAAAAATATATTTATTTATTATTTATACAGTGCTCTGCTTGCATGTACAACTGCACACCAGAAGAGGGCACCAGATCTCATTATAGATGGTTGTGAGCCACCATGTGGTTGCTGGGAATTGAACTCAGGACCTTTGAAAGAGCAGACAGTGCTCTTAACCTCTGAGCCACCTCTCCAGCCCTGGGACCTTGATTTTTAAATTGTGGTTTTCAAGCCTTTTTTGGAGACAGGGTTTCTCTGTGTAGCCTTGGCTGTCCTGGACTCGCTTTGTACACCAAACTGGCCTCAAACTCACAGCGATCCATCTGCCTCTGCCTCCCAAGTGCTGGGATTAAAGGCCACCACACCCAGCTTTAAGCCTTTTTTCATGCTTTGTCTCACTCTTGGATTGTTTTGTTTGTTTGTTTTGGGGGGGTTGTTTTTTTGTTTGTTGTTGTTTGTTTTTTTGAGACAGGGTTTCTCTGTGTATCCCTAGCTGTCCTGGATCTCACTCTGTAGACCAGGCTGGCCTCAGATTCAGAGGTCCGCCTGCTTCTGCCTCAGGAGCGCTGGGATTAAAGGCGTGCGCCACCATACCTGGCTGCTTTGTCCTACTCTTTATCTTATTCATGTTGTGTCCTCTTGAGTAATTTTTTAAAAAATTATTTCTTTGCTGCAAACTACTTATCAAGTTAAATAAAATTATCATCTTTATTCTTTGTTCTCCAAAGCTGCATTGTGTTCCATTGTGTGCATGTACTACGTGTAGTTTGATATTGATACATATGTAGTGTCTTTAGTCTTTCAGGCTTATATGTTGTTCCTCTTTGTCTTTTTTTAGCTTTTCCTAAGTAATATTTCCCAAAGAGTAGCTGGTTAATCTTAGGGAAAAAAGATATTTTGTGCTAGAATTTTAGTATTAAACACAGATATATTGTATTATATGATGGACTTACTGATTGCTTTGTAATATATACTTGGCTTTTTAAAAAAAAATTTTGTTTTTCAGACAGGTTTTGTGTGTGTGTGTGTGTGTGTGTGTGTGTGTGTGTGTAGCTTTGGCTGTCCTGGACTTGCTTTGTATACTAGGCTGGTCTCTAACTCAGCAGAGATCTGCCTGCCTCTGCCTCCCGCGTGCTAGGACTAAAGGCATGAGCCACCATACCCGGCTTTGACTTAATCTTAAAATCACCCATGGTACATAAACATGATTATTTCTGCTCTTGGACTTGACTTAATCATAAAATCACCCATGGCACATAAACATGATTATTTTTTATTTCATCCATGGGGAAATGGAGGTTCAGGGAGACAGTTTCCCTATTATATATAAAATTAATACACTTAGTTCATCTTGCTATGGCCCTATGTTCTTTTTTCTTTTCAGTATTTTTGCATCTTTTATTTTACTGCTGAGATTGCATTTTGAATGTTACGAATTCAATTCAATCATCATGTTGGATTACTAGTAGGCTGCAGATTGGTAAATTTGAAGATGAAGTTGCAGTCTGCCTTAGCCTTTTTTGATACTTGTGTTCCCACTACCTCTTTTTCTCTCTGATTCTTTATTCTTACATTGTTTTTCTATTTCTGTTTAAGTATTAGTGAGCATAAGATTGTATTCTCAGACCCCATATTTATACATCTACCCTGTGTTGGTTCACACATAAAGGTATGGCAATGGCTTTTTTATGTTTAATTTCTAAATATATCAGTTTTTATTTTTCGTCTTAATTCCAGATACTCATTTATGAATGTTCTGGAAACATTCCCTTATTCTCCTTGCTTTAGAAATGTTCATAAGGGGCCCAACAAGATGGTTTTGTTGGCAGTGGTCCTTGTGATGCAAGCCTGGTTACCTGGAGGCCATGTAAAAGTGGAAAAGTACAAACAGCTGATTCTACAAAGTTGTCCTCTGATCTCCATATTTGTGCCAAGGCACACACCTACACACCTACACACCTACACACCTACACACCTACACACACTCATACAATAATAATAAATTTTTTCACTAAAGAAATAAATGTTGATGAATTCTCATTGCTTTTCTTTGTGTGTGTGTGCACGCTCGTGTGTGCGTGTGCACGTGCTTGTACACACAAGCTTAAAACCTGATTTTAGGGCCCTTCCTAATTTGATTTTTCTAAAGCAGTGGTTCCCAAAATACAGGTTACAACCATCAAAAAACATAGATATTTACATTACGACTCAAAACAGTAGCAAATATGAAGTAGTTATGAATTAGCAATAAAAATAATTTTATGTTTGGGGGGTCACCACAGCATAAGGAATTATACTAAAGGGTTGCAGCACTGGGAAGATTGAGAACCATGGTTTTAAAGGAATCTTTCTCGGTTGTCTCCTTTTTATACCCTCTCTGCTTTTATACTTCTCTGCTGCAGCATCCAGTGCCTGGAGTAGGACCACCTGGAAGTGGTGACCCCAACCATAAAATTATTATTTTCTTTATTTTTACTTATTTTTGAGACAGGGTTTCTCAGTGTAGCCCTGGCTATCCTGGACTCACTTGTAGACCAGGTTGGTCTCGAACTCACAGAGATCTGCCTGCCTCTACCTTCCAAGTGCTGGGGAAAATTATTTTTATTGTTACTTTATAACTGTAATTTTGCTACTGTTATGAGTCATAATGTAAATATCTGATATATGACCCTTGTAAAAGGGTTATTTGACCCGCAAAAGGGGTGACGGCCCACAAGTTGAGAAATGCTGATCTTAAATTCTCCATCCTTTTGTTTCCACCTCCCAACTGCTGGGAACCAGGCGTGCTCCTCCACGCCCACCATCTATCTTCTCTGCTCTTTTTGTTTAGCTCTACCTAGACTAATATTTTGTACCTTGAATTTATGTATAGTATTTATTTGACTTTAAAAAAAATTGAGGCCAGGCCAGACATGGTGGCACACACCTTTAATCCCAGCCCTCGGGAGGCAGAGGCAGGTAGATAGCTGTGAGTTCGAGGCCAGCCTGGTCTACAAAGCGAGTCCAGGATGGATAAGGCTACACAGAGAAACCCGGTCTTGAAAAACCAGAAAATAAATAAAATAAAAAATAAATAAAATAAAATA
The DNA here is from genome assembly GCF_964271855.1 of Acomys minous. Lineage (NCBI taxonomy): Eukaryota > Metazoa > Chordata > Mammalia > Rodentia > Muridae > Acomys > Acomys minous. The sequence goes on along the minus strand of NC_140500.1, from coordinate 59,840,493 downwards.
AATAAATAAAATTGAAGTCTTAATGAATGTTTTTCTGATGTATCTAGATTAGACAAAAAATTTTATCCTCAAGAAGTATTTTATACTTTAACTTCTTAATTCATATATAAACTTAAGTTTGAACAGTTCTGACATGTTTCAGGTAAAGATTGAGGCTTATTAATTCTTGAACTATCATTAATAGTGTTCGTTTTTCAAATAGATACCCCGATTGGAACCCTGAGATCCTCCCATCCAGAAGGTAATTTTTTTTTTATAGTTTTGGCTTTTTTTGTTTTTGTTTTTTCTTCAGTTATTCGAGGCAGGGTTTCTCTGTGTAGTCCTGGCTGTCGTGGACTTGCTTTGTAGACCAGACTGGCCTGGAAACTCACAGAGATCTACCTGCCTTTGCCTCTGCCTCCCAAGTGCTGGGATTACAGGTGTCTGCCACCAAAACAGGACAATTCCAAAAAAATAAGTTATTAAAAAAATAATTTTTTGGAGGGCTGGAGAGATAGCTCAGAGGTTAAGTGCACTGACTGCTCTTCCAGAGGTCATGAGTTCAAATCCCAGCAACCACATGGTGGCTCACAACCATCTATAATGTGATTTGATGCCCTCTTCTGGCCTGCAGGTGTACATGCAGACAGACATTGTATACTTAAAAAAATAAAATAAAATAAATTTTTTATAAGTTAAAAAAAATTATCCTGTTTTTATCGTGTAATCCCAGTATTTAGGAGACAGATTGAGGATTGCCACAAGTTCAGAGTTAGCCAGTGCTACATCCTGAGAGCCTGTCTCTAAAACAAAAGCAAACAGGAAAATACGATGGAAGGTATGGAGACATTGTTCAGTGATCAAGAGCAGTTATTTCTCCTGTAGAGGACCTGAGTTCAGTGCCTAGCACCCAAATGTATAGTTCAGCTGTAAAGGATCTGATGCCTCCATTGGCACTTGGACACAGATGTACATGTACACCCACATACAAATAATAAATAATGAAAATAAATATTTGTTTAAAAAGTTTCTTCTGTCATTTAATATAGTTTAAGTCTACATTAAATTTCTGAGTCTGGTTTTTGATTTCTACTCTGTAGAAATGAGAGCAATAGGAAAGAAAATGAAACCTCAAGAAGACGTTCTCGTTCCCCGAGTCCCAGGCATTCTCGGAGATCAAGCTCCAGTCACAGAGTCCGTCGATCTCGAAGTCCGGTTCGTTATATCTATAGACCAAGGAGCCGAAGTCCAAGAATTTGCCACCGCTTCATTTCTAGGTACAGATCCAGATCCAGGTCCAGGTCCAGATCTCGTTCTCCGCATCGTAGTCGAAATCTGGTTAAAAGAAGCCCAAAGTCCTATCGGTCAGTTAGCCCCGAAAGGACGTCAAGAAGATCAGTGAGATCAGGTACAGTAATAATTCTAATCCATCACTCTGTTTGGAGTCTTGAAAATGAACTCTTGTATGCCATTAAAGTTTAAAGTTGCTGTGTGAAGTTGGGCTCACACTTGAGAGTCCGTTACTCTTTAACTTTGCCTAGGTATATGGAAGGTTTAGTTCATCAGCATCCAGTTTGAAAACCAAGGAGCTAAGATAGTCGGTGATACACACCTGTAATTCTAGCAAAGTAGGAGGCGTAGGTAGAGGGTCGAGAGTTCAAGGTTATTCTCAGCTACATATAGTAAATTTGAGGCCAACCTCATATTTTGAATACTTGTCTCTTAATTGTTTAATAATGGTTTAGTGGCTTTCCTAAAAGTGGCTCATATATTACACACACACACACACACACACACACACACACACACACACACACACACACAGCCTATAATGAAAGAAGCCATTGTTCATGGTAAGGTAGTACCTTGAACATGTCTTCAACTATATTCAGTATATCTTAAGAAACTGAATGGAAATGGAACTAACTAAAATGTGTAAGCTGGCTAGTCTCAGTATAACCCTAAATACCCCCAATAGAGATCCACAAGGACTTTTCAGAGTTGTGTATGGTCTTTTCCTTTTCCAAAAACAAATCTGTGTTCTGGTTGATTTTCTTTATACTTTTAACCAGAATTGTGCACCAAGCGTACATAGTAGCTAAAGAACGGGGATTTAAAAAGAAGCAAGGGGGCCTGGAGAGATGACTCAGAGGTTAAGAGCACTGTCTGTTCTTCCAAAGGTCCTGAGTTCAATTCCCAGCAACCATGTGGTGGTTCACAACCATCTATAGTGAATTCTGGTGCCCTCTTCTGGTGTGTAAGCACGTATGCTGTATAAATAATAAATAAATCTTAAAAATAAAAAAATAAAAAGAAGCAAGGATAGGCATCTTTCAGGCTCAGTATTAACATGTTTGGGAAAATGTGGAATGATATTACTCATCTCATTCTTTTGATAAGTAGTTAAATTTTATAAATATTAACATATAAGTATATTATTAAATGAGTTAGTTTCAAATTTCTATTTTAGGTTCTGATGTGTTAAGTAAAAAGTATATAACAAAAAATAAATTCTGGCATCCTGAAATTGTCAAGGAACTCTACAGCCAAAACTTTTAAGGACTGTTGACATAAGGAGAGACCACTGAACAAAAGAACTACTGTGTGTACCGCTTGAGGAATGAGCAGTTGAAGACTGACAGTGTGTGCACGCAGCGCATGAGCTCCCCACTAAGCTTAAGAACGACTCATTAGGCTGGGCGTGGTGCCACACGCTTTTAGTCCTAGCACTTGGGAGGCAGAGGCAGGTGGATCGCTGTGAGTTCAAGGCCACCCTGGTCTATAAAGCGAGACCAGGACAGCCAAGGCAAACACAGAGAGACCCTGTCTCAAAAAAAAAAAAAAAAAATATATATATATATATATAGAATGACTCATTAATCTTACTTTTAGTGTCTTGAAATAGTTTTTTAAAAATATTTATTTATTCACTATTATATATACAGTGCTCTGCTTGCATGTACACCTGCAGGCCAGAAGAGGGCATCAGATCACAGTCTAGATGGCTGTGAGCCATCATGTGGTTGCTGGGAATTGAACTCAGGATCTCTGGAAGAGCAGTCACCCAGCCCTTGAAATGGTTCTTTAAGAATTTTTTTCTAGGTTGCATGGTTTTATGATCATTGTCTTGTAAAATAACCTCTCATTAAATATTTGCTTAATAAATACTTGAATAAATAATGATATACTTTTGGAAATAAAATCCAAAAAAGACAATAGGCAGCAGGATAGGGTTGTCATAAGAATGCTACATGCCTTTTAATTCCTTTTAATTGGTACATATATATATGTATATGTGTATATTACAAATATATATATATGCATATATATGTGTGTGTGTATATATTTAAAAAAATTTTTTTAAAAAACCAGATAGAAAAAAGGCATCAGAAGATGGAGGACAACGTTCTGTACATGGGACAGAAATTAAACAAAAACACATTGAAGCCATTGATAAAGGACTCTCACCAGCACAAAAGTCAAAATTTGCCAGTGGAACAAAGCCATCAGTGAAATCTGTAAGCTCTATAAAGAGTGACTCACATTCAGGAGGATATTCTGCTCACAAGTCTAAGAATCTTGAAGATGACACCTTACCAGAAGGTAAACCGGAGTCTGGTAAAGGTGGTTTTTTCCAGCGGATAAAGGTCAGTAATTCTTTTGTTGATTAGTCAAGTGTACTGGCATCTGTTACTGTGACAAGTAGAAAATAAAGTTGAATCTTTGGAGTCATATTTCCAATAAATTTGAAATCAGTGTTTTGTTTAGTTACTTTGATGTGAGACAGTTTTTTTCCTTATGAATAATAAAAGACCAATGATTCAGTCTTATAGCTTAGGAATGCCAGGTTGTTAGTGTCCAAAAATGTTGTAGTCAGGGTAGTAGCATGCTCTTGTAGTGTGGCTTGGCAGGCTGAGGCCTGGGATGCCATCTTTTTTTTTTTTAAGACAGAGTTTCTCTGTGGAACAGCCCTGGCTGTTCTGCGTCTCTCTTTGTCAACAGTTATATTCTGTATTCTAAAGGTTATATTTAAATGGTTAACCCTAAAACAATTAACATATAATTACAAAAGTTTAAAGATTTTATTAGGAAGGAATATTGAATATAGGGAAGAATTTTCATTGTGAATTTTGTTTCAAGACTTCTATTTACAGAATTTTCAGAAAAATTCATTATTCTAGTTTATTTATAAAATATAGTATGCCTTTCTTTGTTTTTTGGGTCTGTCTTTCTTTCTTTCTTTTTCTTCTTTATTTGTGTGTCTGTGTGTGGGGGTTGTGACAGGATCTTACTTCGTAGCTCTGCCTGTCCTGGAACTCACTTATGTTGATCAGGCTGTTCTGGAATTCACAGAGATTTGCCTGCCTCTGCCTCCTGAGTACTGGGAGTAAAGGTGTGCTCCACTACGCTCGGCCATGTTAGTATTTTTTGAGACAGAGCTTCTTTGTGTAGCTTTGGCTGTCCAGGAACAGGCTCTGTAGACCAGGCTGGCCTCTCTCACTGGTAACAGCCTGCCTCAACCTCCGGAGTGCTGGGATTGAAGGCGTGCACCACCACAACTGGATCCATATATGAATTCTTAAAAGTACTATTACTAGTCATTGAATTGCTGGATTGTAGAATGAACAAAGCTGTGTTTTCCATAAGAGATCTGTAAAAGTATTAAGATGAGTAGTAGAAATTATATGTGCAGTTATGATTACTATACTTTGTGGCTTATGTGTTTTCTTTTCAATTTTCTTTCATTCCAAAATCAGACTCGGAAAGATCAGTCTTTGAGTTCCAATTCAATTCTTCTTGTATCTGAACTTCCAGAGGATGGCTTTACTGAAGAAGATATTAGAAAAGCCTTTCAGCCGTTTGGGAACATTACTGATGTCCTCCTTGTTCCTTGTAGAAATGAGGTCAGTCATCTTGTCAGTTGTGAAAATTCATACAAATTTGTTGCTTTTGCGGTAATATTGTTGGTATCTTAACTGCTTGTACTATATATGTCATTAATATTACTGTTCCACAGTATTTGTATTGACAGAATAAAATATCCCAGGAATAAACAAGGTTCCAGGGAAGCAACATATTTATACAATAAAGGGCCAGATAATAAATATTTAAGGTTTTGTAAGCTGGTCATAGGATCACAGCTACTTTGTCATTGTGGTGTAAATGAGGAAGCATTGCAGTGTTTCCAAATATTGTAAAAATAAACATAAATTTGGGTATACAAAGTTACAGAAAATAAATGGTTTCTTTTGTAAAGTTGGTATTGTTTACATGTATGCTATATTATGATAAAGTTTGTGAATGATGAACCAACTCTAGACATACAACAGACTATTTTGAGTTAAGGCAAAAGGAAACCTTAAAACAAGAGGCTTTAAAAGTTTTGGGGTTGGGATTTAGCTCAGTAGTAGGCTCTGGGTTTTGTTTTCAGCTCAAAAAATACAAACTACATGAATATTAGATTTAATTCCCACTTATGCTCATGCATGCAATTTTAATTAAATGCAGTGGGCCACAAACCAAGAAAAGAAAAAAGAACATGAAAAGAAGGTAAGAGTGGCTTGCTCAGAGGACGAAGGGGTTTGGTGAAGGGAGAGGACACAGGAAGATCTTGGTGATCAGACTCGATACTTGACCTGCACATCAAAACGGAGTTTCAGTAGATACAGCTTTCAGTAGCCCAGAATATTTCTTAGATATTTCTGTGGAAGCTAAAAGCCTGTACTTTATTCCACATTTCTTTATGTGTATGAGTGTTTTGTCTCTATGTAGTCCGTATACCACATGTGTGGCTGCCTGCAGCAACCATGTGAGTGCTGGGAATTGAAGCCAGATCCTCTGGAAGAGCATCCAGTGTGCTTAACTGCTGACCTAACCATCTCGCCAGCTCCATTTCTCATTTCTTATTACTTAAAAGTATTATTTGCTCACTGTGGATAAATTTTCAGTAAAAATACCCAGCATTTGTTTGTTAGTTCTAAACCTCAGTGAAAACAATGTGTTTAAAAAAGCCAGATCTTTGCTGGCTTCCTTTTGTTTAGGTAGTCTTACCTTCCCATTTCTTCCTATTCCAGAGGCCTGCCGTGGACGCGTCACTTACCTTGGTAATGATATAGATAGAGGTTATGTAAAGTTAAGTATGTATTGTATGTGAAACATTCTTAAGATCAAACTGTAGCTTAACAAGACAAAAAGACAAAAACACCAGTTCTTGAGCTAACTTCATAGCTTCTTTATGTTTCACAGAGAAGCACTCAATCCATGTTAGATGCAGAGCCATAAGCCAGGTGAGGTAGCACATGGGAAGTGGGGACAGGGGAGTCAAAAGTTGAAGGGTATTCTTGGCTATATAGCAGTCCATAGCCAGCCTGGCTGAGTATCAAAAATCAATATATAATGGATGTTTTAAATGTAGTTGTTTTTTTTTCAGGCTTACTTGGAGATGGAGTTTAGAAAAGCAGTCATTGCAATCATGAAGCACATTGAAACAATGCCTCTTTTGGTAAAAGGAAAAAGTGTGAAAGTATGTGTTCCAGGAAAGAAAAAATCACAGGTAAATTAAATTTAGATGTTTTGGGTATTGTTACTTTAACTTTTTAAATGACTGGACACGTGTAAAAAAGAAAACCTAAATCTTAGTCCAAAAGATTAAAATTTTCTTTATATCTGTATACATATGTACTAGCACAACTAGTATAATATTAAGTGATGAACAACAGTCTAAGGCAGTATAGTACCATGTTAACAAACCTCTGCAACTGCTACCCGGGTTGCAAAGTAGAAAATAATAACATCATTGCGAAAGTCCCCATGAGAAGTTTGTTCCAATTCTTTGACCTTCTCTTCTACCTACTGGTAATCCTTTGTTTCTGAAACCATAATTAAGGTTTACAAGTTATAAACTTTACATCAGAGTAATCTCTTTTGTTCTCTGGAGCTTTTCGTTTCTTTACAAATATCAATGTTTGAACTTAGTTTTTCTAGACCATGTTCTCTGTTTTAATTGTACATAGATAATATCTGTAGAATTATTTAGAAATTTCCAGGAAAATTTGCTTTGGTTATACTTTGTTGTAATTTAGTTTTTGTTTTGTTTTGTTTGCATTTTCTAGACAGAGTTTTGTGGACTCTTTGTAGACCAGTCCAACCTTGAATTCATGAAGATCTACCTGCCTCTGCCTCCCCAAGTGCTGGGATTACAGGCATGCACCACCATGCCTAGATTATAATTTAGTTTTTTAATTGCTATAGAAAGCCTTCTTTACAGATTTTGTAACTTATATCCCTTAGTCAGTGGTAATTTAATCTTAAAAGTAATTGAGATTTTCTTCATTCTTTTATGACTTCTGTGTTGTGTTGAGTGATTATAATGATTTTCTTGCTAATTTCTTACAGATAGATATTTTTGTTTTGTTTTGTTTTGTTTTGTTTTGTTTTTCGAGGCAGGGTTTCTCTTTGTAACAGTCCTGGCTATCCTGGACTCACTTTTGTAGCTCAGGCTGGCCTCAAACTCATAGCAATCTACCTGACTCTGCCTCCTGAGTGCTGGGATTAAAGGTGTGTGCCTTTAATTGCGCACTCCCTTCCCCCACTTGACCATGTCTATGGTGTTGTGTTGGTGAGACTATGATTAAAGCTTCTGACATTACCAGGGAACATAATCTCACAGCAGACTCCCTGTTCTTCTGACTCTTACATTTTTCCCTTCCACTTCTTCTGATATGCTCCCCCAAACCTTAGGCATTGGAGTGTTTTCTAGATGTATCCATTGGAACTGAGCTGCACAATGTTCCCTTAGGTGCCAGGGTGTTTTGTAGATGAATCTATTGGGATTGGGCTCTGCAACTCTGCATTTTGATTGGTTGTGGTTTTCTGTAATGGCCTTGTCTGTTGCAAAAAGGCTCTTCCTTGATGAGGGTGAGGGGTGCACTTATCTAGAGGTATAAGGACAGATGTTTAGATTGTTGGTAGGGATAACAATGGTGCTGTAAAGTGGTCTTCAGTAACAGAGTACTTGGCTAGGTTTCCGGTATTAGACATAGTTTTCATCTTGTTGAGTAGGTCTCACGTCCAGTTAGAAGATGTGCATGCCACTATTGCACTGTTAGGCTTACTGTGCCAGGCTGTTTATTGTTGTGGTTCATAAGCATTATAGCTGGGTAGGACCGTTGGCTGCTTCTCTCTTAGGAAGCTTGCATGGCGCCTGTACCCTCTGGTACCTTTTGAGATCGTATTTCATTATGTAAGTCTGGTGAGTCCAAGTGTATACCAGGCTGGCCTCCAGCTCACAGAGATTGGTCTCTGCCTCCTGCCTCCTATTCCCTACCTCCTATGTGTGCTGTGGTAAAAGGCATGTGCCACCCCCCTTCCCCAAAGCCCATGGTGCGTTTATTCAAGTAATTCTTACTTTGCTCAAGTATGTCATTAGGGTATATGTATGCCAAATAAGCCACGAAATACTTTGAAGTAAAATGACAATATGGTGTTTTGAGAGACTATACCATGTAGCTGTAATTACACATTGTGTTCTATTACTATCCTTAATCTCTTGTACCTAACTTATACATTCAGCTGTCAAAAGTATGTGTGTATAGTAAAAACTATACCTATGGTTTTTTGCTGTGCATAGTTCCATCTACTAGAGATCTTTGAGTGTATACCACACAGAAAGGTGAGACTACGGGCTGTTTTTTTCCCTTGAGTATGATGTAAAATTTTAAGAGTAGGAGTAGCAAGTTCAATCTCATTTTATGTCATTGAAAGAATGTGGGTATATGGGAAGGGAACACAGAATCAGAGGCCCTTCTGAGGCTGTTGCAATGACCAAAACATAATTACAAAAAGGAAATGTAAATAGAAAAGGGTAATAAGCATTTATACTTAAGAATAAAAAGATTTTAATGTTTTTATTGTTGAACTCTATACGGTATTCTGTACTGTCTAAACTGACTTTTTTAGTTGAAGAATGTTAATATTCTATTCTAAATATATTTCCTTCTTAGAACAAAGACATGAAGAAGAAACCTTCAGACTCCAAGAAATCACTTGCATCTGCTTTAAAGTAAATGAATTGTGTTTTCATATGAAAAATTAATGTGTCTATATGTTAAATTAAAAATTTTAAGACTACCTCTTTACCCACTATGATTATAAAATTGTACATGAACTTAAATTTTCTTAAATTTAAATTCACTGAACTTAAAACACTTAAATTTTAGAAATTTATAGAACTTAGAACAACTTTTTAGTAGTTTTCTTTCTTTTCTTTTCTTTTTTAATAGAAAAGAGACAGACCCTTCAAAAACAAATGAAACTGTAACTTCAGCCTCTTCTGGTAAGTTGTAACTTTGTATGTAGACGTGAGAAGGCACCCTCAAACTTCAGTCCTTGATCGTCACTTGTTTAGCGGCAGCATCTCTTGTTGCTCACTGTCTGTATATTCCACACTAGCTACTGCATCCAGCTTTTCATGGGCCCTGGGGGCTGACTCAGAATCTCAAGTTTGTAAGATAAACAAACACTTTGTCAACACTAAGCCATCTCCCTAGACCAAATCTTTAACTTTTGAAACTCTCTCAAGCCAGACGTGGTGGTGCACGCCAGAGGCAGGAGGATCCCTGTGAGTTCGAAGCCAGCCTGGTCTACAAAGCAAGTCGAGGACAGCCAAGGCTACACAGAAAACCCTGTCTCAAAAAAAAAAACAAAAACAAAAACAAAAACTCACTCAAATGACTGCATTTTGTCAGTTCACCGGAAACTTCTTGCAAAATGGTGTTTGAAGACATTATTTACTGAGCCTTTAGTAGTAGCAACCCTTGACTGTCCTAGAACTCACTATGTAGTCCAGACTGGCCTCAAACTCACAGAGATCCTCCTTCCTCTGCCTCCCTAGTGCTGAGATTGAAGGTGTGAGCCACTACCATACCTGGTTTACAGAAACTGGGCACAGTAGCACACACCTATAATCCCAGCACTCAGGGAGGCAGAAACAGTCGGATCTACAAAGTGAGTCCAGGACAGCAAGACTATACAGAGAAACTCAGTCTCAAAAACAAACAAACAAAAACAAAAGAGTGAATTTGAGTTCTACCACAATGAAAGATGGCATCTTTTGCTACCAAGATAGGCTGATGACTTGGTAATGCTTTGTTAGTGTGGAAATAGAGGACACGCAACTCTCAATTAATATTAATGGAACTATTTGTACAGCCTTTCTAAGGGAAAGTTTAATATTATTAAATTTTACTAAATGAAAGAAGGGAGAAAATATAGGTGTTTACCTTTTTATGCATGTGTATATGTATGTGGAATCTTTTGACAACCACATGTCTCATCCTCAGGAGTAATGTCCTCCTCCTTTTAGACAGTGTTACTTGTTGACTTTGAAAACCAGTTAGCCTAGTTCCCAGGACTGGGATTATAATTATGTGTCACCATACTCAGGGTTTTATATAATTTTTGGGACTGTAACTTAGATCCTTATGTTTACGTGAGTCAATACATTACCAACTGAGGCCTTCCCCAACACTAAAAGTGTACATTTTGACTTAGTCAAATCCATATTTAAGAGTTTTTCTAAGTAATAAATCAAATCCCAGAACAGAAGGGATTGGAGGCTACAGTGCTCTTTGAAAATTATTCCAAGGTTAGCTCTTATCTAAACCTAAATATTGTTTACAGTATGTTATTGAAATACATTTTTCTAATTATTTTAGCCAAAACTGGACAAATAAAGCCATCTACAGTCAAAGTGAACAAATTTGCAGGTATGTTATTTTATATTGCCTCTTCGTGTCTTGTAATGCTGGGGATTGAATGCGTGGCGTTGTGTGTTCTAGGCAAGTACTCTACTATTGCGCTCCACTGCCTGTCCTGAAGGTACATTTTTATTAGGATTCTAGTCACTAACAAGTTTGCTGAAGAATTACATAGGGTTGTATTTCATGTGATAAAGTATGTATTAAATATATGTATATTAATTCTTGAGAATTATAGTCATTGAGAAGTCGAATAAGATTTAATACACAGTGCTCTAATATTAATTGTTAAAGATAAATAACAGTCAGGAACAGTCATAGGGGAGGGGAATAAGGGGAAAATGGGAGGGAGGGAAGAATGGGAGGATACAAGGGATGGGATAACCATTGAGATGTAACAAGAATAAATTAATAAAGGAAAAAAAATTAAAAAGATAAATAACAGGAGAAGTATTTCTGGGAATGAATAACTTAGCTATTTCCTTCCTTTCTCACTGATGACTTACTTTCTTTTTTATATAGTTGTCCAGATAAATGTACATGTAGTTTTTATAAGCTATAGTGGGTTTTTTGTTTTATTGTTGTTCAATACAGCATTCTATGTTTAGCGAATGGGCCCTGAACTTGCCATGTAGTCTAGGCTGGCCTCGAATCCTGATCCTCTGGCCTCAGCCTCCTGAGTGCTGGAATGACAGGTGTGCGCCATCATGCCTGGCTCACGGAAGTAGGTTTTTGAGTATCAAATGAGGTTGGTTCTTTTTTTCACTTTACCCTGGTATATTCCACTCTTCTCTATTCCTTCCTATTTCTGCTACCTATAGGTTATGTTAGAGATACTCAGGGTAGAGACCAGTATATTCAAATTGTCTTCACTGTGTTAAAAAGGGAAATCTCATTGTAACTGGTATTTTTGGAATTTTCATCTAGTAGCTTAAGTCTGTCTTCTGAGATAGACGGCCATAAACTTTTAGGAAATTTTTTGAAATTTTATTTGTTTAGCAAATAATTTTATTTAAAGTCTATGGGAATCACAAAAGGAGATCACTAGGCTGGGAACTAAAGCTGCCAGACATCCCTTACCTGCTGGGAATAAATGCTGGGCATTCTTTACTTAGATTTGTAGCATCCTCATATAAAGTGAATTTTCCATGATAATAACAGGTATACATAAAAAAAAATCTATTAACTGGTTTACAGAGGCTCAGTTTATTTCAGAATAGCAAACTTGTAAATTACTAAGAACTGACTAGTTTAAGTGCGAAACTCTAAGAATTGGTGCGTGATTTACCAATTATGAACAAGGATATATTCATACATTCTAAGATGTACAGTAAATGTCTGATATTGAAAAGGTTCAAATATATATATAGTTCAGTCTTACTGCAATATATATTTATATATGTATACACATATTCATATATACATATACACCTGCAATTAAGATTTTGAGACAGGGTCTTAACCTGTGTATCCCAGGATGGCTTGGAACTCCTAAGTAGACCAGGCTACCTCAAACTCAAGAGATCAGTGTGCCTCTGGCCTGTTGAGTGCTGGGATTAAAGGGTTGTGCCACACCTGGCTGTGATACAGTTTAATTTGTAAATTAAACACAATAAGAAATAAACAGTGAATTACCTGAAGTGGGGTTTCTTACTCTTTTATTTGTTTATTTATTTATTTATTTTTGAAAGAAAGCATGTTATGTTTTATGAGGATCACTGTAAGACCTCAAAGGTGTAGCATGCATGGCCTCCATATGGTAGGTTGTATGAAGCTGAAAGATGGAGTGTCCATTCCACGTCTCAGAATGACCACCCCCAATTTAAAATCCAGAAAGTAAACTCTATGAAAATTTCTATTTCATACTGGCTTGTTGAACTGTCTGAAGTTCAACAATTGGCAGTTCATTGTGAGTAGTTAAAACTTTGGATAGCAAAACTACAGATGATGAGAGAGCACTTGTTCTTTTTTCCTGTCTTTGAGTATAACGCGTAAGTGTAAATCATTTCTGTTTCCATGGATATTAATGGCTCTTTTCATATGATTTAATTTTTAAAATATAGTTGTAAATTTTGGTTAAAAAGTTGTAACAGTTAACAACCTTGTGGATCGGGTAGCATGGAGAAGTGCGTTGAATTAAGTAATGCCCAAGTTTTCAGTTTAACTTGTAATTCAGTTTCAGTGTAATAATAATTTTATTCTGGGCTGTTTTCTCTTTACTTTCTTCCTATAATTTTTATTGTTTGTTTTTTGACAATTTTACATATGTATAAAATGCATTATGTTCACTCTCTCCCATTTTTCTTCCACCGCTGTTGATATGTCTACCTTTTGCTTGTTTGTTTTTCAAGAAGGGTTTCTCTGTGTCCTGGAGCTTGCTCTGTAGACCAGGCTGGCCTCAGACTCAGAGAGATCTGCCTAGCTCTGCCTCCCAAGTGCTGGGATCAAAAGCATGCGCCACCACCACCCCAACTAAGTCCTTTCTTATATCCATGCTCTTTTGTTTTGGTTTGTCCTGTCCTTTCGAGCCTGATGGGCTCATCTTTGGGCAAACAACTGGTAACATTGTTTGAACCCACCTGTAACTGTTAGTTCCACAAGGAGGAATAGGGTCCTTTGATTCCCTTTCTGATTCATGGCTGACAAATGGCTGGCCCAGTCTTGTGAAGGCCCAGTAGAGGCAACATCGGCTGCTGTGGTACAGTGTTTAGAGTAGCCATCTCATACCCTAAAGACAGCATTTCACAGTCCTTCTCCCTGTCTTCTGGCTCTCACAGCCTTTGGATATCCTCTTCTACAGCTGGTACTGAGCCCTAGGTGGAGTGGTGCTATAAATGTCATCATTGCTTATTCTCATCATCTAATGAAGCCACGAATCTCTGTGTTTACCACCAGCCATTGCAAAGACTAGTTTTTCTGATTAAACATTTGTCTGTTGTATGAACATAAGTATTTATAAAGTAGTTTGGGGCCATGTTAGTTTAGCTACACAATATTTAGTTTTCCCTAGGCCCTAAAACCTCCTGATCATGAGGTTTTGCCCTGGTTTACAGTACCAGGTATAAATTTCCTGTGGAGGGTGCCTCAAATTCAACCAAAGAACAGTTGGCTTACTCTTGTAACACTCTTGCCACTGTTGTACCAGTAGGCACATCGTGCTTGTGAGTTTCATAGCTGGTAAAGACATTGATTCCTTTTCTCTGCAAGCAGCCTTCATAGTACCTTCTGGGCTAGGGGAACCTAGCCAGGAGGTAGAAACTTTCCAGCTCACTTCCAGCTTGAATTCTCTATTTTTTGTCATGAAGATGAGTGATGACTTTAGCTATAAGATCTTACCATCTAGTTATTGTGCGCAACCAAGAAGACCCAACAAGTGCCTCTATCATTTTGACAAGTTTTGGAGCCCCTTTGATCAACAGCTCACAATAAGCTATCCTATATCTGGCACTAGAGGGTTTATTTTGGTTTTGTTTTTTTAATAATAGAAAGGATTTTGTTTTTCTAACTTACAGCAATGATTATTGTGCTTATAAATAGCATTATCTTGGAAAGTAAGCAGCTGTTACAGATACATAGGTAAACTGAGTGATCAGAACAATTTAAATAATCGTATACAATTGGGACACTAGGTAGGAACAGTCTTTATGTGACCTTCATGTGGTTCTTAAATGCATGTCAATCAAGTGTGATCCAGGGAATCGTGCCTTTAGAGCCTCCGTGTACTTGGTTTTGGAACTAGTGAACACATGAGATTGCTTTGTGTCCTTGTACTTTGGATTTTAGCCTCTAGTTCATTCATATATTCAGAGAGAGGTATTGAAATTAAGTCCTACTTTGTAGTAACTGATAGATAACCCTCTCCTAAAGAAATAATCATTGCTTGATGTCCCAAAATATGGTAGCATTTTATGTTATTCTTAAATTGGTTTTAATGAGGTTCTTTGGAGACTGGTACTAGTTATGTATCAAGTAAAACAGTTTTGACTATAGCTTTTGTAATTTAGGGAAATCAGCGGGTTCTGTAAAATCTGCGGTTACGGTAGCTGCAAAAGGTAAAGCTTCTATCAAAACAGGTAAGACAACTGAGGGAGAGAGGATTATTAAATTAATTTTTAAAAATTTAAAGAATATATTATTGAAAGCAAGTTTAGAATTCATATAATAATTTCTAGTATCTGATAACATCTTGAAGAATTTCATAGTCTTCAGTATTTAAAATTTACAGTATAGGCTTTTTATTTGTTGGTACTTTGTTCTTTAACAGTATTTGCCATTAAAGATAATATTTCTGTACCCGTATGTGTTCTGTACCAATGTATATTATGGCTATGTGCTATGTATTCAACTATATAACTATGTGGTCTGACAGTAATATATTTATAGGCTTTTCTATCACTTTTCCCTTTAAATGTTTTAAAATTTCCCTGTTTCCCGCTTGTTATAACTGTCATGTCGCACTCCCTTACACAGCTTAAACAGTTTGTTTGGTGTTTGCTACTTTAAAGCAGATTACTTTCCCTGATAAAAAAGTGAAATGCTATTTAGCATACATGTTATACATTGACATTAGCATGGTCCTGTTAGTAGTATCTTTTTTAATAGTTTAATTCTAAGAAACCTTCATAGAAATTTCAAAATATATATTAATGAAACTAATTCAAGGCCAACAAAAATATGTCTCAAATTAAATTTGCTTTTGATTTATTGTAAAAATTTGAAAATAAATAATATATGTAATAAACTGCTATTCAGATAAGGTTGAGCTATTTGTTTCTGATATATTAATATGAAATATGCAAAATGAGTAGGCTATTAATCTTAGAATAATGGTTTAATTCTACTTTTAAAAGCCAAATCTGGAAAGAAGTCTCTAGAAGCTAAAAAGTCTGGGAATATCAAAAACAAAGACTCCAATAAACCCGTGACTGTACCAGGTAACCATGTACTATCACTCAGTGGCTTATTCTTTGGATCCTCTTGGTTTATACTCAAGATATATTTTGAAATTTTTCTCAAAAATTCTCAAAGGGAGGCTTGGGAAATGGCTTAGTTTTTAAAAAGTTGTTGGGTATGCAAGCATGAAAGCCTATATTTGGCTCCCAGCAACCCACATAAAAGCCAGGCATAGCACACACCTGTAATCCCAGTGCTGGGTTGGTGGGGACAGACAATGTAGGAAGTTCCTAGAGCTCATTAGCCAGCCAGTCTAGCTGAATGGATGATCTGTAGTGTCAATGAGACCCTATCTCAAAACATTAAGGCTTGAGAGCAATGGAGGTAGACATTTGATATTGACATCTGCCTTCCATATACATGACACAGGTGCACATGCCTACATGTACATACAGAGATCCATAAGCCTCAAAGGGATTATTTTGTTTTCCAAAGAGAGGTTTTACTTAGCATGAGAGAAATGAAGTGATGAAATTACTAGTTTAAATTCTAGTTCAGATTCATTAGTTTAATTTATTGGCATTTTCTTAGAAAATTAAAGTAGTCTATTTTGTGCAGCAAACTCTGAAACCAAGACTAGTATGGAAGATAAAGCCACTGGAAAGAGTGCTGAAGAAACAATTTCAGGTATGCCAGTAGATATTGTGTTTTGTGCTTTTCATTTATTTGTTTTTTGTTTTGTTTTGTTTGGGGGGGGGAGGGTTTCAGACAGGGTTTCTCTGTGTATCCTTAGCTGTCCTGGACTCACTTTGTAGACCAGGCTGGCCTCAAACTCATAGTAATTACCTGCCTCTGCCTCCCAAGTGCTAGGATTAAATGCGTGCACCACCACGCCTGGCTTGTGCTTATTATTTAAAGTTGAAAAAAGTATTTTTAAGAAGAGGTGCTTCTGATTGTATCATATGTTTTGTGTAAGTGTTGATTTTTCTAATACTAGGGTCAAATCCCAGTTCAAATTAAATATATTACAATCCAGATTTATACTCTGTGTCATTCTGAAGTTTTACTCTTGCGAGGAATAACCAAGATGTATTATTTAAAGGCTGGTGTCACAGGCGAACAAGGGCCTCTAAAATCAACTGAGCAAAGCTCCTATGGACTCATCAAGACTGAAGCAAGAAGCACAGGGCCTACTTGAGTCTGCACATGTCCTCTATGTATATGTTAGGCTTTCAGTTTAGTGCTTTTTGTGGGATTCCTGAGTGTGTGAGTGAGTGGGTCTTTGGTTCTTGTGTCTTTTGCTGGCTTCTTTTCCTTCTGTCCAAGTTTTGATGTGATGTTTTTTGTTTTATCTTACTTTATTGTGTTATGTTTTGTTGTTATCTCTTAGAAGCCTGTTCTTTTCTAATAAGAAACAGAAAGGGAGTAGGTCTAGTGGGGAGGGCCTGGAAGGAGTAGAGGGAAGGCAAACTATAATCAGGACATATTGAATGAGAAAATACTCTTAATAAAAGAGGAGAAAAGCTGATGTCACTTTCATACCTGTTCTCTACTTTTTCTTAGCCTATTGTCAGTGATATACATGTTCAAATAACTAATTTAAATTATTATGGAATAAAGTAGAATCTTGAAGATGATATGACGTTTAAAAATTGTGTTTTCATTATTTTTGGTATTAAGGTACTTTGGAGGCCACAGAAAATGAACCAGTGAACAAGGTCAGTTTTGGTATTTTACTTACATAGAATTCTCTGAGCAGCTGTATTTAACTTTTAGCATGGTGAAAGTTCTTAGTCATTTTCAACTCTTTAGATATGGTATTGGTTTAAAAACCTTGAATAAATGTGTGTGTTTATGAAGATTACTCTCCTGAGAACATGTTAGGCAAAGTGGGTTTGGGATAGATAACAATTTGTTGGAACTAGAAAAACAAATGGACTTTCTGATTTATTTAAAGGACATAAAATTCACTTTATTTTCCTATATGTTTAAGAGCATGCTAAATCTCATTCATCTGCATTTTATTGTTTGGAATTTGAGATTGTTCATATGTGACTCCTTTTTGTTTAATAATCTATTCAGTAAGAAATCACTAAATAAGCCAGGTGACACATGTCTTCAGCCCCAACACTTGGAGGCAGAAGCAGGCAGAGGTCTCTGAGTTCGAGGCCAGCCTGGTCCACAGACTGAGTTCCAAGAGAGCCAAGGCTACACAGAGAAGCCCTTCGTCTCAAAAAACCAAAAGAAAAGAAAAGAAACAAAGAAATCACTAAATAGTATATCTTACCTTAGGAAAGTATTTTTAAACATTGGTGTAGTAGGATCAGGGTAGTATACTAGCGTCCCCACAAAGCTCTTTAAAAGGAGACATGTGGGCTGGAGAGATGGCTCAGAGGTTAAGAGCACCTGCTCCTCCTCCAAAAGTCATGAGTTCAACTCCCAGCAACCACATGGTGGCTCACAACCATCTATAATGAGTTCTTGCGCCCTCTTCTGGCCTACAGGTGTACATGCAGGTGCAACACTGTATACATAATAAATATTTAAAAAGGAGACATGAATAAACAAGCATGAGAAACCTGTCTTGTGTGTGTGTGTGAAGCTGTGACTCTTTGCAGGTTTTCTTTTTTCCTTTCTTCCTTCTCTCCGTCCCTTCCTTTTTTTCTTTTCTTCCTACAATGGTCTACTTTCATAGGGGCTCTGTAATTTTCCTGCTGTCCACAAAAGGAAAAGCTAGCATAATGAGAATGAGAATTTAGAGAATAAGCAGATCTGGAACAAAATAAACCAGAAAAGTACTTATTCATTATGTAAGAATGAATAGATAAACTTAAAAATACTACCTAAAAGTGATTGTTGTTCAGGAAGACACACTGTTTTAAATGCTAGATGAGCACATCCCATTGTAAGGCACAGGCATGCATAAGAACGGTATGTGAAGGAAACAGTCAGAGTTATGAACCTCTATTTTAAAACAGTAAGCCAAGAGGAGATTGATTGACCTGCACTAGATGGCAGATGGTATGACTCTATTTATTCTGTGTAACTGAAAATGGTAAGATGTAAATCCTAAAGGTGTCACAGTTGCTCTTCTGTTGCTGTGGCTGAGGCACCGTGACCAAGGCAACTTATAAAAGGAAGTATTCCATGGGGGTTTCCTTAAGTTTCAGAGGGCTAGTCTATGAGCATCATGGTGGGAAGGATGACAGTTGGGGCAGGCCATAAGCAGCATGCATAGAGAGTGAGACTGGACCTGGAGTGAACCCCTCCAACCAGGCCACACCTCCTAATCTGCGGAATCAAACACTCAAATGTGTAAGCTTACAGGGGCCTTTCCCATTCAAACCACCACAGAAGGCGCTTAATTTGATTTATCTTGATAGCTCTTGATTTATCTTGCTTTCTTCAAATAATAAATGCAAATTAAATACTAATCATTTTCTTAATTTGTTTTGAAGGAAATGGAGGAAATGAACATAGTTTTTATTTCTAATTTGCCTAATAAAGGATATTCTACAGAAGAAATTTACAACTTAGCAAAACCATTTGGCTGTTTGAAGGATATTTTGATTTTATCATCTCATAAAAAGGTAAGAATTTATGATAACTGTTTCTATTATTTATAAGCACATTTTAATTACAACACTAATAAAAAATTACTAAAGAATAAAGGGACCATCCTAAAATTAAAGTCTTCTAAAACAAGGTCTTACTCAGGCTGGCTTCAAATTCTCTATCCCACTCTGGCTTTATAATCAGTCATTCTCACTCTCTGTCTCTTTCTCCCTGCCCCTCCCCTGCAGTCTCTCTTGGGGTGGAGGTGGTGGGAATTACACTTAGTGTGATGTACACACTGTACCTCTGAGCTATATCCCTTGCCCAACTAAAAGATTTCTCAAATGAAAAACATAAATATCTTCCATTTCAGTGTTATCTTAATGAAGTTTTTTTATTTTGTTTTTAAGATTTATTTATTTGCGAGGCTGGCGAGATGATTTAGCTTTTCCAGAGGACCAAGGTTTGATACGTAGGATCCAAAATGTAGCTCACCACAGCCTATAACTATAGTCCCAGTGGATTTGATGCTGTCTTCTGATCTCCAAGAGCATTACAAGCACACGTCACACAAACATATGTGCAGGCAATCCACTCACTCTATACACAAAATAATAATTGAAAAAAATTTAAAAATTTAAAAAAATTTTATGTGTGTATGGTTGTTGACATTTTGAGTCTAGAAACTGGTTAATACCCATTATATATCACTTGTAGGACAGCAAAAAGATTAATAAATACTAATAAAGGTCTGAAGAGATAGATGGCTTAGTGGTTAAGATCACTTGTTGTTCTTACAGAGGAAGAACCTAGATTTAGTTCACAGCTCTCACTTGGCAACTTAAAAGCTTGTCCACTTCCAAAAGATTCACTACCCTTTTCTAGCCAACATGGGTTCCTGCATGCATATGGTGTACATGAACTCATGTAAGTGAGCATACACACATATACACAAAAAAACTATTGTTTTTAAAACAGCTCAGCAAAATTTCTTGTTAATATGAATAATATAATAACCTTATAAGAGGAGAGATTTCTGGAAAGAATCTAAAATAAAAGTGTTAACTGTTTAGGCAGTGAGAAGTCTTTTGACTCAGTCAAGTTGGCAGTCACTCAAGTTTTAAGAATTGTAGAACACAAAACAGGACCAACAACCAGAGTGCTTACAGAACAATGAAGAGTACAAGTTGAGTTTGTGCAGGTTTAAATTAAATTAAGTATAATGGCTATATTGCTACTCAGTGGACTAGAGACTGTGGATTGCACACACTTTAAAAGCTGTGCAGCACAGTGTGTGGGAGTACAGCTTTTGGTTTTTTAATTATAATTTTATGTCTTTATTGTATGAATGTTTTGCCTCTATGTATGTTTGTTTGCCATGATATAAAATAAAGGTTACTTGAACACAGGTACTACATTTGACAAACTGTTAAAAATTGTCATTAAGTGACGAATGGTCAGATAATACAGTGTGGACTCACTGGATAAAGGGCTACTCATGTTCCAGGCAGTGTAACTGGAAATACCATTGGGAATGACAGTTTAAATCTAAGGAATTCTTAATTTAAATGTCTTAGCTCTTTAAAAAAATAATAAAGCAAAAATATCTGCTAATGTTAAGTAAGGTCTGGTTGCAATGAATAAGACAAATCAGTGCCTGATTGTAGTTCCAGTCCATCAAGGTGAAGTTCAGACCAGCTAGCATCCAGAATAAGATAATAAGAAATAGTATATATCATAAGTATTATAATATTTATCAAAAATAAATAAGCAAAAATCTCTTTTCAATGTCAATTTTAGAATATATTTTGGTTCTCTTTTTAATATTGCCTATCAATTCACTTATTTCTTGCTCACTATTATGGTATTTTAGCCTATGGACTTTGCTGTTCCTAAGACTTCAATTGTTTTCTTACTAAGTTTTTAAAGTCATTTGACTCTGAAGAATCAAATCTTTTCAGGAAGAATTAATTTTTTTCATTTATTTTTATTTTTAAAGGCATATATAGAAATAAACAAAAAATCTGCAGAGTCTATGGTAAAATTTTACACCTGCTTCCCGATATCCATGGATGGAAATCAGCTCTCCATAAGTATGGCTCCTGAGAATGTGGACATAAAAGATGAGGTATGTAATAGACTTAGACCATCATTTTCCCTAGCAGCTCTAACTGAAATCTTAAGATCCAATTTATTATTTTTGTTATCTCATTTTCTCTTTTGGGTCACATAACTGTTTTTAGGCTACAAAAGTCTCCTCTTCTTTTAGTGACCACTCGGCCCGCTCTTTGAGAAGGAATGCTTTAAAAAAAAAAATCTTTCTTGACTGCTACTCTCTGGCTGACAATCAAAACAGAATACTGGTGATTGTCTTTAATTTTTCCTCCTCATTTTTTACATTTGGTCACTCGGTAAACCTCTGTTTTAAGCATATGAAGCTTGTTCCCTGTTTCTCGTGTTTAATCTCTTAAAGCTACCAAATTAATAGAATAACTCTTTATGCTACTGTCAGTGTTGCTTTCAAGCAAACTTTGACCACAAAGCCATGAGACTACCATGAAATTTAAATCTGTCCAAATACAACCTCAACTGATGCAAAGTCATTTTAGTGTCTATGACCTAAAAGGAGATAGAATCTCATAGAAGCTTGGGGAAATGCAAATTTAGGCAACTGCCTCCCGATAGTCATCCTAACTTGCCAGCATTAGTGGCATCATTATACATGTCAGTAGTATCAAAGAGAAAAAGGTTAAGAACCATATTTTAAAGGGTCAGAACTTTTACTACTTATTTTACAGAATACTAGGCAATGCATGTCTGTGTATCATGACTGAGTATATGACTAAGACAGAGCTTTCACTTTCTGCTTTTGAATGTTTGGCTTTATAGGAAGCTCTCTTTACAACTTTGATTCAAGAAAGTGACCCAGAGGTGAGTTTTCACATTCAAATGCTTTTGTTTGTTGGTTTAATTGAAAGATTTGTTTTAGTTTTTAATTTTTTAAGAATTAAAGGAAACCCTAGTAGCAATTTTAGTACTGAGTTAACTAAGATATTAAACAGCTCTTCTTGGTAAAAATGAAAAAAGTCTCATAGTCCTTGATATGAACAATTCTTTTATATACTGAGGTGCATAATTAGTAGCCATATACATAATGTTCCATGTGAGGGTTATTTTATAAACATAGAAGAAATATTCATTGCTCAGATGTAAAATTAAGACCTTACTATTAGGCTGGTGGCTTGGCTCACCGATAAAGGGCTTTTAGGACACCTGATGCTCTGATTCAGTCCCCACATTGGAGGTAGGAAGACTGCTGTTTTCTTACACATAGTCATCTTCTTATTCTTGCCTCTATAATATTAAATTACTGCTAATCAATGATTTACTGTAGTTTGATGCTTATCTGTTTGTTTTTTTACATTGTCACAAAAAACAACAACTCCCGACAAAATACAGGCAAATATTGACAAAATTTACAACCGATTTGTACATGTTGACAATTTACCTGAAGATGGACTTCAGTGTGTGTTGTGTGTTGGGCATCAGTTTGGAAAGGTGGATCGCTATATGTTCATGAGTAACAAAAACAAGGTAATTAAACTCTGTCTTCTCACAGTCTGTAGCTTCTAACTTGGCTTTTCAGTTGAAGCACCTATAAACATTATTCAGCCACTAAACAGAAGTATAGCAGACTAGGACAATTTCTTCTGGATTGTGATTTAAAAAAACAAAAACAACTCTTAATTTTAAGGAGAAATAAGGTTCACAGAGAGAACAAAGTAATAATAGTGTAAAGAGCTGGAAAGCTAGCTGGGCATGATGGTGCACGCCTTTAATCCCAGCTTTCAGGAGGCAGAGGCAGGTGGGTCCCTGTGAGTTGGAGGACAGCCAAGGCTACACAGAGAAACCCTGTCTCAAAAAACACACAAAAAAAAACAAAGAAGGGCTGGAAAGGTTATATACATAAAATATGACCAACAAAGCTCTTTTACCATTATAAATGAAGGGCTTGATATGGGTGTGTGTGTGTGTGTGTGTGTGTGTGTGTGTGTGTGTGTGTGTGTATGTATTTGAGTTTTCTTCCCTACATTGTCTCAAAAAGAAAAAAAAAACCTCTCAAAAAATATAGGTAAATTTTGATTATATATATATTTTTTTCTTTTAAATCTCCCTATAATTGTAAAACACAAATATAGATCTGTCAACTTTATTTCATGATTTGGCTTCTCTACTTAAATTTACAAACCAAAACTATTGATATATTTATATTTAATTTGCCTTCTATATTTAGTATGTATTTCTGCTGCATATCTATTAAAATTAGTTTTCTTTGATGGAGACAGGCTTCTTTTGTGTAGCCTATCTAATCATTAACTTTATACACTATAGTTTCTACGGTCTGTATTTCTGTGGTTTCAAGTAACACTACTATGCCTAATTGAAAAACTTAGATTTTTTTCAGTAGTATATTTCTATAAAGGACAATGCTTTGCATCAGTTACTTTATTATTGCAAAGTAATAATGATTCATTTTATAAGTATATTACAATTATGTGGTGGTATATTAGTGACCATAACTTCCTCTTAAGAAGTATATGTAAGTAACAGCCAGCTACTGAATTTCTTCAGTATATTTTGAACTGATGAGTATAGAGGCAGGTGTAGATAGGCTGGGAAAGCAGGACACAGGTGCCACACAAGCATTTTAAACTTTTAAAACTTTGCACATTAGACCTTGTGGAGGTTTGTTGTATGGTTTTTACATTTGGGTTTTCTTCTTTTTTCCTTTAGTTGATAGGTTGGGGGTGTTGGTGTGTATGTGTTTTAATTTTTCTGTGGATGTGTGTACACACCCTACAGAAGGATAGAAAAGGATGTCGGATCCCCTGGAGCTAGAATTACAGGAAGTTATGAGCTTCCCAGTGTGGGTGCTGGGAACTGAACTTAGGTCTTCTGGGAGAGCAGTAACTCCTAAGCCATCTCTCCTCTGTTTTAAAGAATGGAAGAATTTAAAATATCCTTTTGTTTTGCCTAGCATTTTACCATTTTAACCTTCGGTGTCAGTTCAGTTGATTTAAGCACATTTACATTGCGCAGCTATCACTACCATCTAATTCCATAAACTTTTCCTATTTTCTCAGAGTGACACTTAAACAATACCTTAACACCCACTCCCAGCTCATTCGACTGACACTTTCTGTCTGTTTCTATAAATAAGAATGAAACAGATGCCATATTGCAGTTGAATTGAATACACTGTTTTGCAATTAGCTTGTTTCACTTGGTATATGTTCCAGGCTCCTTGATGTAGCATCTATCAGAATTTCTGTTTTAAGGCTAAACAGCATTCTGTTGTGTACTTAAACTGCATTTCTAAAATCCATTTGCCAGTTGGTAGATCTGTTAGATCTCTTCTTTTAATTGTTATGTCTAATATTTCTTGAAATGTGAATAAATAAATGTTTGGATCCTCAGTTTTAGTTCTTCTGGGGATTACTAAAAAGTGGAATTTGCTAGATAATATTCCAGTTCTACTTGTAATTTTTAAATTCATATTTTAAAAAATATATTTTCTAAAGGTGATTCTTCAATTAGAAAGTCCTGAATCAGCTCTGACAATGTACAGTTTTCTGAAACAAAATCCACAAAACATAGGTGACCATGTGTTGACCTGCACATTATCTCCAAAGATGGACTCAGAGGTAAGTGCTTTTTTAAAAAAATTTCATTTTAAAACCCTTTGCCATATTAAAAGTTCAAAGGGCTGGGGCTGGAGAAATGGTTCAGCAGTCAAGTGCATTGGCTTCTCGCAGAGGACCCAGGTTTGATATTTCGTACCCATGTGACGGCTCACAACCTGTGGCTGCACACGCCTTTAATCCCAGCACTTGAGAGGCAAAGGCAGGTGGATCTCTTAAGTTTGAAGCCAACCTGTTCTACAGAGTGAGTTCAAGGATAGACAGGGCTACACAGAGAAACCTTGTCTCAAAAAACCCAGTAACAAACACAATTTTTTTTTGTTTTATTTTTTATTTAGTAGGAAGTGTATAAGAAAGCAATTTTTACATATTCTTGGTTTACATAGTTGTACAGTAGAATAAATATAGAAAAGCAACAAACACATCTTTAAAAGAAATTCAGAGTTGTGGTTTTTTTCTAATAGTTCCATTGTATTTTTGTAGCAGGGGTAAATAATAGGACCTTATATTTAGTATCTGTGCTTTTTCCTAATCTTTCCAAACGTGCTGTGAAGACAAATGAAGATAAAAAGAATTACAAAGTCAGATATGGAGCCCATGCCTGTAGTCCCAACACTTCTGAGGGGGCACTATTGGGAGTTCAGGGTTAGCTTGGCCTACATGAAACCCTACCTCAGCCCACAAAACTCCACATAACGACACACGTGGCATGGGGATCTCTGTGAGTTCAAGGCTAGCCTGATCTGCAAGGGGAGTCCAGAACAGCCAAGGCTACACAGAGAAACCGTATCTTGAAAGAGAGAAACAGGGACAGACAGACAGACAGACAGAATAAATGGTGAATTATGTTTATTAAAATGTTGTTATAATTCCCTGTAGAAGTCATTTGGAAGATTTAGAAAATAGGAAGGTAAGCTGTATGAATCTGTGAAGAAGATATTTTACACAGATGGGCAAGGGCAAAGACCTTAAGTATACATTTGGTGGTTGAAGAATTTTTGGGCCAGCAAGCTAGCTCAATAAAGACACTTTACCCCTAAGCCTGACCACCTGAGTTTAGTTCCTGGGGTGCATTCCCAGGCAAGTTGTTCTCTCACCTCCACACATGTAAATATATAAAACACTCAAAAAATTAAAAGAAGAGTTTCTTTTTTAGTTTTTCAAGACAGGGTTTCTCTGTGTAGCCTTGGCTGTCCTGGATTCACTTTGTAACCAAGCTGTTTCAAACTCACGGCAGTCCTCCTGCCTCTCCCTCCCCAAGTGCTGAGACTGCAGGTACACACCACTACGCCTAGCTAGAAGAATTTCAAAGAAGCATCAATAGTCCTACTTTGAAAATCATTTAAGAGTATGTGTGTGTGTGTATGTGTGTGTGTGTTGTGTGTGTGTGTGTGTTTAATCTAAAAGCTATTATTTTTTAACATGTTATTAATCCTTTGAGAATTTCTCAAAATTTGTCTTGGTCACATTCACTTTGTTTCTTCTCTCAACTCCTTCCAGATTGACTCCAACCTTCCTACTGTCCCCACAACCTTGTCCTTAAAAAAAAAAAAAAAAAAAGATACTAGCTTTGACTTTTTAAATAACCCATTGAGTCCTTCATTTTGATGCTCCATTACAGTTGCTTTTGGGTCGGTGGGGGCGGGGGTTAGATAATATGTAAAGGTTATTGCTGTAGCATTTTTAGGGATGTGTGTGTCTGTTTATGTGTGTACATCTGTGTAAAGGTCAGAGGTAGATGCTGGGTGTCTACCTTCTCCACCTTTTATTTTTTTGACACAGGTTGCCTCACTGAGCTAGAGCTCACTGTTTGAGTTAGACTGGCTGACCAGCAAGACCCAGGGGTCCTACTGTCTCTACCCAGCAAGCACTGAGATTATGAACATGTTACTGATCCCCAATTTTTTAAAATGGATGCTGGGAGTCTGAACTCAACTTCCTTATGCTTGCATGATATGCACTTTACCAATTTAGCCATCATCCTCACTTGTAGGTGTTTAAATAGGAATGTTTATATTGTTCTGAAGATTACATTAAGTTGACCAGGTTGGTCTTCCTATTTTTTACCCCTTTTCTTTCTTTCTTTCTTTTTTTCTTTTTGAGACAGGGTTTCTCTGTGTAACCTTGGCTGTCTTGGACTCACTTTGTAGACCAGGCTGGCCTCTGCCTCCCGAGTGCTGGGATTAAAAGCATGTACCAGCACCAGGCTGGTCTTGAGTTCCTGATTTCAAGGGGTCCACCTGTTCTAGCCCTCTAAGTAGCTAGGATTATAGGCCTGCTGCAGCATGCCCAACTTTGTGGGATGCTTTGTAAAAAGTTTTCCTTATAAAGACAAATATTTAAAAATACATCTACAAGGAAGATGTTTATGTCATATTTATTGGTTGTACTCTAAGCAACAGATGTTATTTTTTGGCTTTTACCATTTACAAAAGTTTCTCATCTCTGTCAACATCTCATAAATTGGTAAGTTGACTTACTCTGGTGTAACCTAACAGTTTTAACGAAAAAAAAAAATCTGCAACTTAAGTTATGTGTATATAGAAAACTAACTCCCTTATTTTTAAAAGGCAGCCTACATTTTACTTTTGTTATCCATATTTTACCTGAAAATATTTAGGTAGTAGATTTATTACTGAAAATCTAGTATAACTTCCTAATAAAATGTGAATTATATTGTAGGCTCAAAAAGAGAATGACCCAGAGCTGGGAAAAGAAAGGTATGTTGCTTTACATTGCTTCCTTCCATTCTCATATACTGAAAGTTACCACCTTACTTGTTCCTTTTATATTTTTACTTTTGGGTTCTGTTTAGCCTTAAGGGTTGTTTTGGTTGGTGGCTATATTTAATCTCATTCAAGTATTTATTGACTGTTGAGAGAAACTGCATGGATAAACCATTGGAATTGCATATAAAGAAGTTGCTTCTTTATGCTTAGTAAACACCCTGGAGCAATTTAAGCCTTGATCAATGTGACATGCTCTTCACTAAATTGTTGTGTACTAAATAGCTAAATACAGTTTTTGTTTTTTAATCTTAAATTTTCACTAGCTTAAAATAAACACACATTTTTAAATGTATTTTTTTAAGTTGGTACAAAATTAGAATGTTTAAAGTATAAAATGAGAATATTTGTCAAAACAAAAGAAGTAAGCCGGGCGTGGTGGCGCACACCTTTAATCCCAGCACTCGGGAGGCAGAGGCAGGAGAATCGCTGTGAATTTGAGGACCTGCCTGTTCTATAAAGCAAGGCCTAAACAGCCAGGGCTACACAGAGAAACCCTGTCTCAAAAAACAAACAAAAACCAATAGAAGTACTACTTTATATCAACTAATGAAGCGTGACTTTCAAGAAGTCTCTTTTAGCTGTCTCTTCCCTCGCGTGTCTGTCTCTGTATACCCTAATAAACCTCTTAAGTCAGGGAGAGGGGGTGGGGAGTCTCTTTAAACTACCTACTCAAATTTGTTTTAGCCACGGTGTTTACTTTTGATTACTGCTATTTGTTAGTCTCTGTTTTAAAATCTTGTAAGATTGTTTTGAAATAGCAACTTGAAAATGTTTAAATACTAAAGTACTTATTTGATGCTTTGCAAACAATAGCCTAAGGATTCTCTTCTCATTAACTAGTTATTTATAAAACCAAACAATTATAGATTATTAAACTGATCATGAGCACATTAAAATACATTGGTAACTCATAAGCGGCATTTCTGGGTTGCTGTGTGTGTCAGCACTTTTTAAAAGTTTATCTATCCTCAAATCAATTATATTCACATGCAAGTTCACAGAAAACTTAATAAATAACAATGTCACATGTGGTTGTATAGACAGTCATTTTTTGCTCTGTTGATAGCAAGAAATAGATTTCCCCCAAAATTCATTTTTGTGTGTTCTGTTAATGCTTTTTTTCTGTTAATTCCCCCAAAACTTGTTTTTTATTAGACAGAATGGTTTGTCTATTTTGTTGGTTTTGCTTCTTTATAAAAACTGAAAATATTGACATGTTTACAGATAGTTTCTAGTCTTGTTAATTTGATTTTTTAAAACTTACAATTTTTTGTCAGCCTTTTTCCTGACTTGTAGTACAAAGACAAAATGTATTATTTTAAAATGTGGGATATAGCTAGAGTACTTAACATTAATTTTGAAGTAAGCTTACACCAAGAAAATGCTGGTGTTATTTATTTTAAATTGTTGAGGTTTTTAAAAGTAAGTGTGGTTGTCAGTTCATCCTTTTATTTCTAATTAATCTGATCATAGATTGCTTAGAGGAACCTTCACATTCATAGTTTAGTAACAACTTACATTATCTTTCATTCATTCTCTCCATACCTGTCACCCTGCTTATGTGTTATTTGATTAAGACCTTAAATATCAATGCTAGATGAAATCTCCCTTGTTTGTTAATATTAGGAAATACCTGGTGGAAATACCTGGTAGAACTCTCAAATAAATATTCATTTTCTCCATTGTTAAATCTCATCCTAAAAGCCTTGGGATGTGTGCTTTATGATGTCATCTTTTATTCTCATTCTTGGGTTTTATTGTATGCCTTTTGGGAAATTTTGAATTGGTGGGGTCGGGCAGGGAATAGGATACCTGTGTACTAAATGCCTTTCTGGAATTGTTTTCCTACTGTTTCTCTAAATGTGGCTGTTATCATTGATCTTTTAAAAAACAAAAACAGACTGTTGTTTTAACTCTGGTGTTATAATGTCATTTATTTGACATTTCACTGGCAGTCCAAAATAAATAGATCAACATTGAAACTTTCCTTCATTATAGCCAATAAACAGATAGCTCTTTTCGGTTAAACCAATTTCTATGAAGAAAACACTGTAATTTTAAAAGACTAATACACAGTGGGGCTGCTTGCTGATCTTTCACAGAACCCACATGGAGGCTTACAGATGCCTGCAGTTCCAGCTCCAGGGGTACAATGCTTTCCTCTGGCCTCCAAGGACTCCTGCACTCACATAGTGCACATACACTCATGCGGATTCACACACACAAATAGACACACATAAAAATAAACTTTAAAATGATTGGCATATAAGCAAAATATGGAATTGAACTGTCTACAGAACTGCATTTCAAATGTGGAACTGCATAGTTATTCTCTATATAAATGATAATAACTTGTTACATCTTTCAGCTGAGATTTAAAAATCTTTATTCAACCATCTATGGTGAGATCTAACGCCCTCTTCTGGCATGCAGGTGAACATGGAGGGAGAGCACTGTATAAATAATAAATCTTTTTAAAAAAATCTTTATTCAGACTCATAAATGTGTCTATGTAGTTCTGTTTATAAATCTTTAGGATATATATATAGCTCACTAATGAAGCAGGAATTTGAATTCTTTATTATATATATATGAATCTTGTAATTTCAAAAGTTTTGTATTTTGAAGAATATCCCTGTAACTATGAATGTCACCATTGTTTGTCATATGTATGTGTGGCCACAGAGTCTACTTTAGTTCCAAGGATTTGGAATGCCTAATATCAGCTCTTGGTAGCATCAGTGTTAGAGATATTAATAATTTCAGATGGAAGCGTGTGAATATGCTGAGTAGCTTACACATACATTAGAGTATATTGTTATTAAGATCTATGATCCCTAGGTGTTCATCTTTAACTTCTCAGGCTTCACAGTGAACAGTTATTTTTATTTATAAACTTAAAGTTATTACTATGGGAGAACCAGTTTATTTAACAAAATGACTAAACCTTAGTAAGGGCAGATAACACCTTTTCCAAATCTAAAATAAAAGTAACATCTCAGGACAGAGAGAGACATTGTCTAATACTGTGAACTACAGCATATTGGTCACCCGAGAAGCATGTTAGAGACAACAGCTTATCCTCTCCTTCCTCGGAAGCAAAGAGCTAAGACTGGACTGCGATTTTAATATGTGATTCCTGTCTCTAATACACTGCTTTTAACAAAACTATGTGAAGATCTTTGTTAGACATGGCCTTGAAAAAGTCCTTTTTTTCAAAGACAGTTTCCAGGGTAAAATGTTAATTTAAAATAGTTTATTCTGGTTCTGCTTTAGTAAAAATTGTAGAATTAGAAAATTATATGTGTTTTCTTATTGTGGATTTGGGAAGACCATGATGACAAAATAATTACATATCCTTGGCCATGCATTGTTTCTATTTCTTCTGGATAATTTAAATATTATTTGATAACTGAGTGAGTGGTTTGTTTGTAGTAAGATTGTATGTTCATGTTAAGGTGGATCTAACAATTTTACTTATAATTTTAAATTTCCAAAAGCTACATAGGTGCTTCTAAAGAAAGGATTTTTTTTAATGTTATCGTTCATCAGTATATTTTTCAGAAAATTAAAAGTAGGTCTTTTGCATCCAAAAAGGAGGTAGAGGGGTTCAGTGGCATTTCCTTACATGGCAATATCAGTTGCTTTTTTTATGGAAGTTCACCCATACATTTTAAGTGTCCATGTATGGATCACTAGCTTTATTATAAAACTTTACACACTTTGCTTAGTTACCTGTGTTTTGAGTAAAGAATCTAATGGTTATTTGAGATGTGTCAAATTTTTGTTCAGTCTTTTAATGTATGAACCTGAAACAGGAGTCAAAAATTGTTAATTTACACAAGTAAAAGGAAGATACCAACAATCCCAGTTTTGCTGTTTCCTTTGAATTGAAAAGATAGAGGATCTCTTATATCTTTCACCTTGTGTAATTCCATCAGAACATTTTAGCCACTTTAATGCTGATTGGCTGGATTTCCCAGTGCTTTGCCTTTGTACATCAGGAAACCTTTACAGTTGGCATCAACAAGATTATTTACAGTGATTGAATTCTCATCATAGTTTGATTTTTGTTTGTTTTGTGTTCTTTTTGTTTGTTTTTAAGTACTTTTAGCCCTGACTTGAAAAACAGTCCTGTTGATGAAAGTGAGATACAAACAGCAGCTGATAGTCCCTTTGTTAAACCTAGTGAGGTTGAAGAAGAAAGTATTTCCAGTATTGGAACAGAAACTTCAGTGCAGCAAGAGGAACCCGGTAAGGAAGAACCCAACCAAGTGTTGTCTGAGTCTCGCTTTGCAATTGAAACACTGGAACTTAAAGATCCAGGAGCAGAGGGCAGCATAGATACTCCTCTTGTAGCATCCACTCCAGCCAATATTGAGCAATTCAGCGAAAATATAGAGGAGTCTGCTTTAAACCAGCAAATGTACACCAGGGACTTTGAGAAGGAAGAGGCAGAAGTTACAAACCCTGAAACAGAATTATCAGTATCTGACAGTGTCTTCCTAGAAGAAAGGAACATCAAGGGAATTCTCAAAGATTCTCCATCTGAAGGAGAAGATTTATTTTCTGGAATTGCACAGCCTATGGCAGAAGCTGTAACTGAAGTGGACAGCCATGAAACTGTTTCGGAAGTACTGCCATCTGCTCATGTTGTGACCCAAGTACCAGGAAGCTGCACTGAGGATGAGAAGGTTGTGAGCAACAAGGATATTTCTGATAAAGGTAGCGTGGACGACAAGGAGGAAAATGAGCTTACTACTAAAGAAACCAGAATGGATTTCCAAGAGAAAACAGAGAAGGATGAGACGTTTGCAGAAGTTAACACATTTGCAGAAAAATTAGAGAAGATTATAACAGCAATAAGGGAAAAGCCAATAGAAAGTGCTGTAATCAAGGCAGACCCTGCTAAAGGAGTGGGTCAGACCAGTAAGCCTGAGGAAACTGGTAAAACTAGTGTGCTGACTGTATCAAATGTATGCAGTAGTAAATCAAGCATCAAGGCTGCTGTGGTCTCTTCTCCTAAAGCAAAAAGTACAACTTCGAAAACTGAAAGTCAGAACATTTTTCAAAAACCTATGCTTAGAGATCAAATAAATGCTGAAAAGAAAGTTTCAGCCAAGGAATTTGGTCTGCTTAAAAATACCAGATCAGGCTTGGCAGAAAGCAACAGTAAATCCAAACCCGCTCAGAGTGGTGGTAACAGAGGATGCAGTGGAAGGATCTCAGCCCCGCAGTGCAAGGATTCTAAACTGGATTACAAGGACATAACAAAACAGTCTCAGGAAACAGAGACTAAACCTCCCATCATGAAGCGGGATGACAGCAACAATAAGGTGAGGAGAGTAGAAGAATGGCTCGGTGTATCCTTGAAGTGCGTAGCTCTGCTGCTGTAGCTGTGAAGTGGGAAGTGTAGTTCTGGCTCATGCTTTCATTTCTTCCCTCTAGCCCCACGCTCCTGCTTCCCTTTCTGAAATACTTCCATTGATGTAAGCAGGTAGACATTTGGAGTTCCCATTTACTCACACACTTGGAAAGTATTGCTTGGTCACAAATGTAGCTGAGTTAAAATTTGGCCAGAAATATAACTGATTTAAAGGAAGGGTCTGTAGTGGCTCCTAGGATGAAGATTTGGCATTCTTGTTCTTCTGAAATTGAAACTTCCTTTATCAGTTTACTAATTGCCTAAACTTTGACATGTGGAAACTGACTTTAGTTATAACTTTTAGAGACTGTACATATACCATTAAATGATTATTGACTTAGTTTTGTATGTTTGTTAAGTATTTGCATAATTGACCATATTTGGATATTTGCTGGTTATTTTTTTTCTTTTTAAAAGTATAAACTCTTTCTTTCTTTCTTTTTTATTTACTATTTTAGGCATTGGCTTTGCAGAACACTAAGAATTCTAAAAGTACTACTGGTAGAAGTTCCAAATCAAAAGAGGTAAAATGAGAGCATCCATGTTCTCTATATCCACCCTTCCATAGCAGCACCACGTGCCTTACACTTGCACTCCCCTTTTCATAGTGAACGTGGGTGTGCCTCAGCGACAACACCGAAGAACAGCAAATTAGTGACAGGATAGAACAAAAGTATTTCATTCCTATCCTGTCACTAATTCGTTGTCGCTGAGGCATACTAAGTAGTTTTATTTCTATGTATAATAGCAATGGGTCATTGACAGCATACTAGATGCAGAAACCTACTGGAAATGTCTTTTACTATGGTACCAGTTTTAAGATAATGTTTTCAAATACGATTATATTACCTGTGAAGTCTTAGTAATCTTTTCAGAGAGTTTTACTGAAACTAAGATACTTCCTTCCTTAGCTTTGTTTTATTTATGTATACATATATATATATATATTAATTGATACAGTTAACTATTTACTTTTTATTTTTGAGGAGCTGGAGAGATGGCTCAGAGGTTGAGAGCACCGGCTGCTCTTCCCAAGGTCCTGAGTTCAATTCCCAGCAACCACATGATGGCTTATAGCCATCTATAATGAAATCTGGTGCCCTCTTCTTGTGTGCAGGTGTTATATGCAGACAGAACACTATATACATAATAAATAAGTAACTTTAAAAAAATGTGAACACTTGCTAGATAATTAACATATGGAATAGTAGA
Source organism: Acomys minous (assembly GCF_964271855.1). NCBI lineage: Eukaryota > Metazoa > Chordata > Mammalia > Rodentia > Muridae > Acomys > Acomys minous. Next base: position 59,806,181 of record NC_140500.1, on the reverse strand, counting down.
TTCTTTGTATGAATTATTTTGACAAGTGCTTGAAATATAGTTTTAAAGTGTAAATTATTATTGTTTTAATTACTTGTGTGCTCTGTGTACATATTCTTGAATGTATGTGTTCTTACATACATGGAAATTGGAGGACAATTTGTATGAGTCATTTCTCTCTTTATACCATTACTCTTGAGTATCAAACTCAGGTTGTTTGACTTGGTTCCAGGCACATTTACCTACTCAGCCATCTTGCTAGCCTTATCACTTTGGAACTTTTAAAAATATAACATTAATCTTATTTCAGTCTTAGGAAGTGGCTTTATAGTGAAAATCTCACAGATGATCTGCATATTAGTTTACGGTGACTAGTAGTGACTAGCCAGTGGTCAGTCGTGGTTCACAGCACTGATTCTTAACTCTCCAACAGGAACCACTATTTACATTTAATTTGGATGAATTTGTTACTGTGGATGAAGTCATAGAGGAAGTAAATCCTTCTCAAGCCAAGCAGAATCCATTAAAAGGAAAAAGAAAAGAAGCTCTCAAAATTCCTCCTTCCCCTGAACTTAACTTAAAAAAGAAAAAGGAGAAAACTTGTGTCTCTCACAGTGTGGAGGGAGAGTTGTCATTTGTAACATTAGATGAGATTGGAGAAGAGGAAGATGCAGCCACACAGGCTCTGGTCACTGTAGACGAAGTCATTGATGAAGAAGAGCTCAATATGGAAGAAATGGTAAAAAATTCTAACTCCCTTCTTACCTTAGATGAGCTAATTGACCAAGATGATTGCATTTCCCACAGCGAACCCAAAGATGTTACTGTTCTGTCCATGGCTGAAGAACAAGATCTTCAACAGGAACGCTTGGTAACTGTGGATGAAATTGGTGAAGTAGAAGAGTCAGCAGACATCACTTTTGCTACTCTGAATGCTAAAAGAGATGAAGGAGCTACTGTAAGAGATTCTATTGGGCTCATTTCTTCCCAGATGCCTGAAGACCCTTCTACTTTAGTTACTGTAGATGAAATACAAGATGACAGCAGTGATTGTCATTTAGTGACTTTGGATGAAGTAACTGAGGAGGATGAAGACTCTCTGGCTGACTTTAACAGCCTTAAAGAAGCGCTTAATTTTGTTACTGTGGATGAAGTTGGAGATGAAGAGTACAGAGACAATGATTCAAAAGCCGAGTTAGCACAAGGCCAAACTGACCACCATCCAGCTAAAAAAGGAAATAGAAAGAGGAGAGCTGTGCGTCCAAAGAAGACAAAATTTGAATCTTTCTCCCAAGTAGGTCCAGGAAGTGATACTGTCATGCAAGAAGATCTGAAAACTATGATTGAGAGACGTTTGGCAGGTAGATACTTGAAAGTGCTCGTTTTTTCTGTTTTGTGAGATTATATTTAAAACTAATATGAACACACTGCTGCAGTAGCAACAATCTCATCCCGTTGATGTTCTGTAAATAAGCCTACAGTTGTAACCACTCAAGTTTTTCCACAGAAACAAGTACAGGTTGCACCCATTTCTCTTAGTTTATAGAGTACAGGTTGTTATACCTCAAGGAAGGATGCCAAACCAGGAAACAAACTGAAGCAGCTCTGTAGAGCTTCAGTGAACATGGTGTGTTCTATATGGGTAGAACAATTTTCACATTACGCTGCCTGTCACTTCTGGCTTAAACTTAGGTTTAGAACAAAACCAGCAGGGGAACAAACCATTGAGGTACTGTTCAATTTTTATTTTTATTTTTTAAGATTGGGTCTCACTATGTAACCCTTTCTGGCCTGAACATCCATATGTAGACCAGGCAGCTTTGACAGAGGTCAACTATCTCTGCTTCTGCTTCCTTAGTACTGGAATTAGAGGTGTAAACAACCGAACCTGGCAGATACTGGACTTTTGAGATTAAGTTTGACTCTATAGCCCATGTGGGCCTAGAAATCAAAATGTAGAGTTGAACTTGGTTCCCAAGGGCCAAAATTACAGGTGAAGAGTCATCACACCTGGCATAGTGTAATATTTTGATGGTATTCAATAATAGAGCAGCTTATTTGTTTGCAGGATGTAAGAAAGACAAAAAAATAATTTTCATTAAAAAAATTTTGAATCCAACAGACATACTGTGTATAGAATAAAGTCACCTTCATAAGAAGGAATTCAAACAATAGTATATTTTTGTTTCCTTAGATGTCTATAAATGAAAATGTCTACTTTATAAAAGTTTTTAAAAGTGAGCTGCGTAGTGGTGGTGTGTGCCTTCAATCCCAGCACTCAGAAGACAGAGACAGGCAGATCTCTGTGAGTTCGAGCCCTGCCTGGTCTGCAAAGTGAGTTTCAGGGTACCTAGGGCTGTTATACAAAGAAACGTTTGGAGAAAGGGAGAATGCAACCCTTGCAAAAATTAACCAGAGAGCCAGGTGTGGTAGCTTACTGCCTCAGACAGAGGCAGGCAGATCGCTGTGAGTTCGAGACCAGCCTGGTCTACAAAGTGAGTCTAGGACAGCCAGGGCTGCACAGAGAGACCCTGTCTCGAAAAACCAAAAATAAAATAAAAAATAACCAAAGAAAGAATGGAATATTAGGAACATCTCACTGGATTGGCAACAATTCAGGGAAAAGTTTAAACCACCTATTGAAAAGAATAGGAAGGAATAATTGTTCAGAACATAAATGTGAACATAAGTTATTTTAACTGAACTGCTTTTAAAAATAAACATTCTTTAGAAGTACATTTCTTTGCCATGTGTGCTGGCACATGCCTGTAGGCTAGCACTCAGTCTCAGCTACATAAGCACGTCCCTGTTTCAGGAACAAAACAAAAAGGCATCTCCAAGTTTCTGTAGTTTTACTAGATAGTTTAATATGCTAAATTAGAAGCAATTTAAGTACTGGTAATAGAGCAATAAATTAGGCTTTCTTTTTAAAGCTAAAACACCAATGAAGAAAGTTAGAATTGGGAAAGCACCACCCTCACAAAAAGTGCCAGAACCAACAAAAGGCGAAGAGGCCTTCCAAATGAGTGAAGGAGGTAAAGGGGTTGTTTGGGTGGGGAGAAAAACATCCTATGAGATCATGATAATCAGGCAAGAAAGTAGCTAGGCAGCAGGCAGGCATATAAGATCCTTGTAGAGTTCTTTCATAATTTAGAGAAGTTTCAGACTAGTGACGTTAGAACAAAAAATATTTGTGGAAATTACAAGATGTTATTTGGCATGTTGTAGCATCAGGAAACAATAATTTATTAACTATATATTACTTATGGTTGCTTCCAGCCATCCAACCAATAAATTAAACAGAACACCTGAGCAGCATTAATAATATTTAATAAAGTTGATATAAATAAAGAACATAAACACTGTCACACAACATACTTGTCATTGTATCCAGTATGTCATTGTATCTAATATCCTTCCTGTTCTTGGCAGTACAATACATACATATTCTTGATTTCAAAGGGTTTGTTGATTAGGAAAGGTTAAAAAGAAAAAAGGCAGCATCTTCTATTATGAAGCCCTTTATCATCTTCTTTGTAGTGTTCTCTTTTCCCTCTTGTCTAAGGAAAAGTTCTTTGAATCTGATCCCTCTACCCTCCTACCTGGTCTCCTCACTGTTCTCTTTTCTATTTACCAAAGAAGAATAATCTTCTCTGATGGCCTACTTGAGTTTTGCCTACTTTGACTCCTTACAAATAAAATACAGCTCTATTTCTATCAGTAGGGGGTGAAAATCAATGTCAGCTTTAGAATATCCCTGGCTACAAAATAAAGCATCTAGAATAGTGTTTCTCAGCCTGTGAGTCACAACCCCTTTGGCAAACCTCTGTGTCCAAAAAATAGTCATGATTCATAACAGTAGCAAGATTACAGTAGCAACAAAAGTACTTCTATGGTGGGGAGTCACCACAGCATGAGGAACTGTGTTAAAGGGTCACAGCATTGGGAAGGGTGAGAATCACTGATCTAGAAAGAATCAAGGCCCTCCCACCCCCACCAGAAGGTTTCTTTGTGTAGCCCTGGCTTGCTCTGTAGACCAGGCTGGCTTCAAACATCCACCTGCTTCTGCTTCCCAAGTGCTGGGATTAAAATCTGTTTTTCCATTGAAGTGTATGAGAGTATTGCCTCTCTTTTTAATTGAGTCTTGAATTTTCTGCATCTTTGTTACTGTTTATCATGTCTCATGACCAAATTGGTATCCCTTCTTTTATTCAAGTATTTTGTATAAAAAAAAAGTTTTACATTAAGCTCTAGTTAATAATAGTTCTATCTCACCAATGGCTCCTAACACAAATTCTTTAGTTTTTGTTTTGTGTTTACCAAAAATTTCTGGTATGTTAGGTCAACTTAACACCAGCTTGCTTAGAATTATCTCTTCTGAACTGAATAATATAGAAAGGTAATTTATTTATGGCTCATTTAATAGTTGTATTTCCATTAGTTTGCTCAAAGGACCTAATAGCTTCAGAAAATCATTTGCCACTCATTTTAAACTCAAATTATTTACTTTAGCCAACTCATACAGCTTCTATGTAATAAAATAATCCATTATTTAGGCCTTTGGAGTGGAAGAAGCAGACAACTTTATAAAAGTTTATTACTTTAGTAAAGAAAATAGGAAGAGACCAGAGTCAAAGAAAATTAGTTGTTAGGCCATCAACTCAAGAAATAGGATGTGAACACCTTCAATAGAGTCTTAAATTTGGTATCCTATAAAATATGATGAGTAAAATTATGTTTCTGGGTGGGAAGGGCTTTAGGACAGGTTATTCTTTGCTGGTGTCAGTTTCCACTAATCTCAATACTTTTCTTCAAACCAACAACTCTTGCTAGTAGCCTAATGAGCTTGACTCCTTACAAGGAGGACTGGGAGGGGCTAAAGTAGGGGAGGAGGGAGGGGGGCAAGAGAACATGGTTGGAGCCGGGCGTGGTGGCGCACGCCTTTAATCCCAGCACTCGGGAGGCAGAGGCAGGCAGATTGCTGTGAGTTGGAGGCCAGCCTGGTCTACAAAGCGAGTCAAGGACAGCCAAGGCTACACAGAGAAACCCTGTCTCAAAAAACCAAAAAAAGAGAGAGAGAGAGAGAGAGAGAGAGAGAGAGAGAGAGAGAGAGAGAGAACATGGTTGGGAAAGAGAATGGATTGTGTTTCCTTTATGCAGAATTTAGATTTAAATATATATAACACAAAAGTAGGACTATTGGGTAAGAGAAAGAATGGGCAGATATAATTGAAGTACAGTGTATAGTTTACAAAGATGTTACCGTGAAACTTACTGTTTTCTTTCTTTTCCTTCTTTTTTTTTTTTTTTTTTTTTTTTTTTTTTTTTTTTTTGGTTTTTCGAGACAGGGTTTCTCTGTGTAGCCTTGACTGTCCTGGACTCACTTTGTAGTCCAGGCTGGCCTCGAACTCACAGCGATCTGGCTGCCTCTGCCTCCCGAGTGCTGGGATTAAAGGCATGCGCCACCACGCCTGGCTTAAAACTTACTGTTTTCTAAACTAAAAATAATTATGATCTTCTGTCACCCTTTCTGGAACTATATTCCAATAAAGTTTTACATTGACTTTAGCCTTACTTCTCTTCAGTTCATTGAATATATCTACATTTACTACTCATTTGCTTCTTAGATCAAAGAATCATTATTAACTAAGTTGTAGTTCCATGAGTTTTAAGTTAGTTTTGGAAAGTAGAGGGTATCCAGTGTTAACTTCACAACGTCTGTCCATCTATTTTAAGTAATTTCATGTTTTTTCTTGAACGTTTTAATGACTTTAGTTTATGAAAAGGCTGAATTAAAGAATTCAGAACCTGATGAAAAACGCAAGAAGACTGATGACTCTTCTGTAAGCAAATCAGTGATATCTGATGTACCCAAAGGTAAAGTAAAAATGGCCTCTCCCTCCCCTGTCCCCCCCACCCCTTATTCATATGAAATAAAAAGTGAGCTAGGTGTTCCTGGATACAACTTATCTAGGGCTTGCTTGTTTGTTTTTGTTTTTTAACCTGCCATGGATGTTTTTATTTCATTCTTGAAGGCTGAGATGTGCCTCCTTTTTTCCTGTTGTACTTTCTTTGCTCCTGTGGTAAAAACTGAGTTAAACCTCCCCAAGCAGAAATTCCAGGAACTGATAGCAAATTTTGCATATGACCATTATGTTGAGTTGAGAGGCTTTTCCTTGTCTAGCTGCTCTTCTTTGTGCTGCTTTTCCATCTTCTACTTTAACAAGGTATTTCTGAGATGTTTATTTTCTACTCTCAGATTCTTCAGCCTGCTGTGCAGTAACATTCTGGCTTCTCTGGAACATACATTACATAGTGTTAAAGATACATATTTCATAATGCTGGGCACAAAACTAAGTGGTAGAGTGCCTGACTGATAGCTTGAGGCCCTAGGTTGAATCTTCAGGATCCATGTTTTGTGACTTTACTGTTCTCCTAAGTATACAGCAGTGTGTAGTGTGTGTGTGTGTGTGTGTGTGTGTGTGTGTGTGTGTGTGTGTGTGTGTGTGTGTTGTATAATATATATTGTATGTTTAGTGTGCTTGCCAGATTTGGAGAAAGTGACTGAAACACTGTTGATGGATTATTCTCTTTCTCTTTCTTCCTGTCTTATAGATTTGGATTTTCTTGTTCCGAAGGCTGGATTTTTCTGTCCAATTTGCTCCCTCTTCTACTCAGATCAAAAAGCAATGGCAAATCACTGCAAGAGCACACGTCATAAGCAAAATACAGAGGTAACACATAAAATCTTTAAGTGCTGTCACTATCTTTTGATTTAAATTGTGTCTGCTCAACTCATTTCATATTTCTTTTCCTTTATGAGCACTTGGGTATTTATCCCAGTTCATTGCTCCTCAGTCCAAAGTCCCTGTTTTTCTGTGCCACTGTATGTTGCTGTGGTTTCTTGCCCTGGAGCAATAGCATTCTCTAGAACAGACTTTGCAAGCCAGTAGTATCGTATGGGCCTCCTTTAGCATGTAAGACTGCTCATACTGTGTCCTGTTGAAAATGCCTGTACATATTAGCGTATTAACATTTCTGAATGTCTAGACAGAAGAAAAATGTCAGTTTCTTAAACTGAGTCACAGACTTTTCTTTTTGCTGTATGTGTTGGAGGAGGTTCTGCTCTGCAGAGCTACTGTTAACCATGGTGAAGCAGTGGTTCTGACTCTCATAGTCTGTGTATTGAACTTCTAAAATCAAGCTACTTAGTGACAGACCTCGGGGTATTAGGGCTTTTGCCCAGCTTTGCTTAATTCTAGGTCTAATCCTTCATACATTTTTACTATTCTCTTTATGCTTTTAACTTATTAATATTCTCCTCTTTCCCCTCCCCTCCCCCTCCCCTATTTAAAATCTTGTAACTGGGACCAGATTTGGAGGTATACACCTTTAATCGCATCACTCTGGTGGCAGAAGCATGTGGATCTTCAGAGTTTGAGAACCATTTATCCACAGAGTTACTGGCTAGTTAGAACCTTGTCTAAGGAGAAAAAAAAAGTTAGAATCTTGTTGGATTTATATTCACGCTGACTGTTGCTCTGTGAGGCTGCATGACTTGCTTCTTCTCTGTGTCTCTGAACTCTTGTCTTGTTACTCTTTTCTTCTCTGTACCTGAAACTTCAGCTGCCATTATGCCAGTGCCTTAATTACTATTTCTGTGCCCCTCCCAAACCTTTTGTGTGGCCACCTTTTCCTACCTTTTGGTCTCTACTCAAATATTAGCTGCTAAGAAAGGCCTTTGTTTAAGAAAGCAAACTCTCGCCAGGCACCACACCCGTAATCCCAGTGCTCAGGAGGCAGGGGCAGGCGAATCTCTGTGAATTTGAGGCCAGCCTGGTCTACAAAGTGAGTCTAGGACAGCCAAGGTTACACAGAGAAACCGTGTCTCAAAAAAACTAAAAAAGAAAGAAAGCAAACTCCAAAGTCAGCTACAGCTAGTTCCAGTACTTGGCAGGCAAAAGCAGGCAGACCTCTGTGAGTTCAGAGCCAACCTGGTCTACGTCATGAATTCAGGACAGCCAGGAAGGACTACATAGACCCATCTCACAAAACAAAAAATTAAGAAAAGGAGGCAAATTTGATCCTACATTCATAAAAAAATGAACTTTACATAGTTTCTCTGTTAATATTTTAATTTTGTGGTGCTAGAGAGAGAACCTAAGAACAGGCGCATGCGCAGCAAGGACTCCTAACACTGGGTCACAGCCACGCTGCTCCTTCTGTGTCCTTATACTCGTAGAGTGGTTTCAGTTCTGTCGTTATAATGCAAAGACTTGGGAAAAACACATTATTTGTCTTATCAGCTACTAAGTCCCCAAGTCCCACGCACACTGCCTAGCATATCATTAAATAAATGCCTAGTGTATCGTCAAATATCAGAAGGATGATTTGGGAAAGGAATGAATGTTAACTAAGACACTGCTTTAAATTATAAATGTAATGAAATATGTTTAGGGTTGCACACATAGCAAACAGCATAATAAATGTTTCATATTGAGAAAAAAAATTTCTTAAATTGTTTTTAACAGAAATTCATGGCCAAGCAAAGAAAGGAAAAGGAGCAGAATGAGACTGAAGAAAGAAGCTCTAGGTGATGGGGGAATGGAAGAAAGAATTCGTTAGAAATTAATTTAGGGTCCAGTTGATTTGTGTATTTTTGTTGTCATTTACTTTGTAATTTTTGTTTCAGAAACATTCATGTTGTACAAATTTCTGATTTCCCTTGATGTAGAGAAACTGATGGGAAAGTATGATGGGTTTGATTTTTATATCAAATCATCAGGCATGGAAAAATACCTTTTAGAAGTGTTAAAATAAATGTTCCTACTGTATATTTCAACACTCATGTGTTTGTGATGATTTGTAAAGATTTGCTTGCTACAGCTCTGTGATTCTGAATATTTGACAGTTTATGTCTTTAGCAGAATGTGTCACTTTATCTCAGCCATCCATGTATACAGGTCAGATTCTTTTTTTTTTTTTTTTTTTGGTTTTTCAAGACAGTTTCTCTGTGTAACCTTGGTGTCCTATACTCACTTTGTAGAACAGGCTGGCCTTGAACTCACAGAGATCCACCTGCCTCTGCCTCCCGAGTGCTGGGATTAAAAGCGTGCACCACCACGCCCGGCAACACAGGTCAGATACATGCTCAGTTTTTCTGCATAATGAGATGACATCATGTTTGGCCAAGGTAAGCTTGAATAAAATACTTAAAATATTTAGCTTTTCCGGTGTATTAGGAAATTTTTTTTCTGTTTGTAGAAAGCAACTGCCAAATCATGGAAGTATTAGTTTAGATAAACAGAGCAGTTTCTACTTTTTATGAATTTTCAAAGATGATTTTTTAAACTAAGTAAGAGTTATCAAAGCCTTAAAAAAAAATAACTGAATGTTTTCTAAGTAGATGCTAGAACCTATCCTATCAGATCAGTCCGTACTTTAGGCTTGTCTGCTGACTTGAAGTTAGTTTCATGTCTGATTCCTCAGCTTTTCTTTATAACTAAAAATAGAAAAAAAAATGAGTGGAGAGAAGCAACAACTCAGAACATCTCACCTTAGATAACCTCATTCCCACCACAGCACAAAAGGTTATGCTACACGGCCAACAAAAATAGAAGATCTGGGCCAGAAAGACGGCTCAGAGGTTAAGAGCACAGGCTGCTCTTCCGGCTGGCCCAGGATGAGTTCCTAGCATGCACATGGTGGCTCACAACAGCCTAACTCCAATTCCAGGAGATCCAACCCCTGTAGTCCAGGCTGGCCTCAAACTCACAGCAATCCACCTGCCTCTGCCTCCCGAGTGCTGGGATTAAAAGCGTACACCGCCGCCGCCTGGCCCTTTTAATGTTTTTAAAGTGAAGGTTATACCAGCTTCCCCTCCACCCCCACTCCCCACCCTTCAAACTAATTGTACATTCAGTTCAGAGTTAACCACAGCCCAAGCAATACTATAAAATACATGCAACAGTCTAAGGAAGTAAAGGAAAATGTAGGCTTATGAATGTTAAGGCTGTTGGAGTTAAGAGATCACAAGAAGAGATACTAAGTAGTAGGATAATAATAGGCCAACATTTACAACCAAGGAAGCTTTAGACTTCATCTTGTCTGGGCCAGTCTTGGGCTTTGTTCTTGGGACGTAGTAAGAAAGTATTATTTTCTTTTAATTAGCTGGAAAAGGGCTACTTTCTTAAGGTGTCAGGATTTGAAGACACTGCTCAAAAGCATGAAAGTGACCAGGGTTTGTCTTATTCTAATGAACAATAATGACAGTTATGTGTCACAAATAATTTTCCCTTATGGGACTCTAGGTGCAGAAGATTTTTTTTGTGAGGTTTAAAAACACACACATGCTGGACGTGGTGGTGCATACCTTTAATCCCAGGCAGAGGCAGGTGGATCTCTGTGACTTCGAGGCCAGCCTGGTCTACAGAGTGAGTCCAGGACAGCCAAGGCTACACAGAGAAACCCTGTCTTGAAAGCCAAAAAATAAAAATAATAAAAAATAAACACACATACACAAACATCTGTATGCATATAAGCTTCTGGTTGATCTTGATGGTTTTAGTAAATATTGAAATAAACTCATCCTTTAATCCTGCTGTGAATGCGAAGTACATGGTCATGGCAGTTTTATACTTACTGGTGGAGATTTGGCTTTAAATTGACACTTTTTTAAAGTATCTGTCATTTCACTATCTAGACGCCAAAGCAAAAATAGATCCCATTCAGCTTGGTTTTAATAAAAAGTACTTTCATATTCCTGTGTGTATGTGCATGTGAGTATGTATCCATACCATGGTATGCATGTATAACATGAAATTCATGTTATCAAGCTTGGCAGCAGGTGCCTTTACCAACTGAGCCATCTAGCTATAAGATTTTAGACTTTTACTATTTTCTCTGTTATAGAATGCTGTAGAAACTTGCCTTTGTAGAACTGCTTTGTTGTAATAAGCATCTTAAAAATGTAATGGGGATTGAGAGTGTAGCTCAGTTGGTAGAGTGCTTGCCAGCATGCACAAAGCCTCATTGTAGTGACAGTTTTGATTTCTTTAAAAACCTAGTTATGAAGCCAGGCGTGGTGGTGCACGCCTTTAATCCCAGCACTCGGGAGGCAGAGGCAGGTGGATCGCTGTGAGTTCGAAGCCAGCCTGGACAACAAAGTGAGTTCAGGACAGTCAAGGCTACACAGAGAAACCCTGTCTCAAAAAACAAAAACAAACAACAACAACAAAAAATCCCTAGTTATGTGTGTGAATATGTTTTTGTATTAATCCCAGGTGTGAGATAAGAGGCTGCCTCACAGCAGGTGATAATGATTTGCCTCATGCACTATCAGGGACATGCTCTTTGACAGCTGCAGATAGTTTAATTCTGGGGACTCTGCAGAGAGTGTAGGGTATAAATGGGAGACCCCAGAAAGCTTCCCATATGTAGCTGCTGCTCCCTCTGCTGTTGCCCCTGCTGCTGCTACTGCTCATCCTGCGCCTGCATATGCTGTTGCGTTTGCCATTGCTGGTTTGCTGGACTGCTGGGTATTTTGACAAAGAAGATTGGGCTTGCCCCAAGGAGCCCAACGTCTCTAATCAGCAGGAAGTGGCCTTTCCCATCTAAAGTCTTTCTCCTAGTGTTGGGGGATTGGAAGGGATTAGGGTGGAATAAAGGTTGCAAAGGAGGTAGAAGTATAAGAACCCAATAAAATAGTTTAAAAAAAAAATACTCACGTCACCTCGTAAACCTAGTATGTTAGTACTCTTAAACCCAACACTCAAGAAGTATAGGCAGGAGAATTATTGGTCAAGGTCATTCTCAGCTGCGTTACAAGTTCAAGGGTAGAGTTTTTAATTACTTGATTACAAAAACTATCAAACAGTAAAGAGACACACAGGGTCTATATACTCATTTACTAATTAACTGAGTTTCATATGACTGTGTACTAATTAACCAATTACCAGCTCAATTCCAATTATTCTTATGCATAAATTTGTATCACTTCCAGTGTCGTTCATAGATTACCTAAAATTAAATTTTGGCTATTTAAGATGGCCCAGCAAGTAAAATTGCTTGCCACTGAGCCAGAAGACCCGAGTTTGGTCCCTGGGACTCTCGTGGTAAGAGAATTAACTGCCACAAGTTGATATCTGACTTCCACATGCACACTGACATGTGCACTTTCAAATGTACATATACTCACCTAGATATGTTATAAAATATTTTTTTTAATTGAATTATGTCATTCTACCCGTAAATGTTAGGTTATAACCAGTGTCATTGCAAACATTTCTGTTTAACAAAAAGTCCAGTTCAGATCTTTGTGTGTGTGTGTGTGTGTGTGTGTGTGTGTGTGTGTGTGTGTGTGCGCGCGCGCGCGCGCGCTTGGGCGCAGAGTGTGATATGGTTGCCTATACATGCATGTGTGGAGAGGTCAACATCAGGTATTTTCCTTTATTGTTCTCTATCCCACCCTCCTTTTTTTTTAATTTTGAAGGAAAAAAATGTGTTTTGCCTAAATGTATGACTGTATGACATGCATGCCTTGATGACTCCAGAGGCCGGAAAGAGGGTATTGGATCCCCTGGAGCTGAAGTTACAGACAGGTATGAGCTGCCATGTGTATGCTGGGAATTGAAAGCGGCTTCTCCATCCCCTCTGCCTTATTTTTGAAGATAGCTCTTCCATTAAACCGAAAGCTCACTATCTGAGCTAGACTGGTGGCCCAACAAGTTCCAGGAACCCTGTTTCTCTACCCTCCCTGGAATACAGGTGAATGCATTATTCTTTTTAAAGCTGTGTCTAAACCCAGATCTGAATAAGTTCCACACATTGTGATTGGGGGAGTGGGTCTTTATATAATTGAAAATAGTTTTTCAGGGCTACATTTGATTCAGTGATAGAACATTTTTATAGTATATACACATGAGGCACTCAGTTGGATCCTAGCACTTCAAATAACAGCCTTATATGTTTTGTTTTGTTTTTCAAGGCAGGGCTTCTCTGTGTAACTCTTTCTGTCCTGGAACTCACTCTGTGGATCAGGCTGGCCTTGAACTCATGGTGATATGCCTGCTTTTGCCTCCCAAGTGCTAGGATTAAAGATGTGTGCCACTACTGCCTATTCAGGCTTATATGTAATGTAAATATATATGAAATGCATACATTGGGTTTCTTGTGTCCTTGTAATTTCTTTGATAAACTAGGAGTTTGGTTGGATTCATGGTTTTGCCCAGATATTTATATCTCATTTTTGTTATATTTTGGAAAAGTACTCATCTGTAGTTGATTAAAAGAGTGCCAGGGGGTGTTGGTCGTTGTTTATTAGTAGTTATGCTCAAAGAAGGAACAAGGAAAAAAGACATTAGGTTCAGGGGTCTCTGTCTCACCCCCACTCCCTCCTTACTGCCCTCCCTCCCCTTCTCCCTCCCCTCTATCCTTTCTCTCCTATCTAATGATAGAGGGTGAAACCCAGGTGGCCTTTCTGATGATGTGTCTTCATGAGTTACCCAGAGTCCTTGGTATATGACTTCTCTGTGCCCAGAGACACAGCATGGCACTCAATCATGTATGTCCCTTCAACTACATCAGCTCCTTCTGTGCCCTTACTCTGCATCTTAGCACCTGTACCTGGCCTCTCACTACCGGGACCTGAAACAGATTTCTTCATTTGGTTTGTTATAGGAAAGTGTGGCCTCTTCCATCAGGTGGGGTAATACCACTTGAGGAAAAGTTTATGTTTGGGCCCTCATTATCAATCATGGCAGCCCCCCTCTCTTCCTCAGAAGCTTTCCTTGTGTAAAACTTGAGATTCCAGAGGAAAGGGAACCAACAGGATATGGGAAAAAGAGACTGAGATACTGAACAGTTACTCTAGAAGTTGGTCTGCACTATTATGGAGCCAAGAAGTCCTACAATATGCTACTTCCAAACTGGAGAAGCAGAAACACTAACATCCAAAGGCCTGGAGAAGGTGCTACTGAAGGCTGGACGAAGGGTGGCTATGTAAGCTCATGAAGGGTGGCTATGTAAGCTCATAAAGGGTGGCTATGTAAGCTCATGAAGGGTGGCTATGTAAGCTCATGAAGAGACTACATTGGTCCTTCTCCTTTTTGTTCTATGCAGTCCCTTAACAAAGGCCTGCCTACCTTGGAAAAGGTAGATCTTTGTCTACCTATCCTAGTATGTACCTTTCTTAGAACTAACCTCATAGACACTAGATAATGCTTACAAACTATCTAGGCATCCTTTAGCCTAATCTCACACATGTAACCATCTGTGTGTGTGTGTGTGTGTGTGTGTGTGTGTGTGTGTACAGCTGATACAAGTATCATAGTATATGTATGAATGTATGTGGTTGGTGTGTGTGTGTGTGTGTCCTTCATCCTATCTGGAAACATATCCTGTGGGAAAAAGTTCAAAAGGAAGGCTGCACATACATACTGACTCACTTGAGTGTCTTAGCTCCAGAGCTGGGCTCTCACAGCTCAACAGAGAGCCTGGTCTCTACTTGGCCAGGGGTCACAAAGCCTTTCAGAAAATTTCAGAACAGACACTCTTGCCATACTCAATTCTGAACACACTTGTTTCCACTGTACTTGCTGTGGTTAAAAACAAAAACAAAGGCTGGAGAGATGACTCAGATGTTAAGAGCACTGTCTGTTCTTCCAGAGGTCCTGAGTTCAACTCCCAGCAACCACATGGTTGCTCCCAACCATCTATAATGAGATCTGGTGCCCTCCTCTGGCATGTATATATAATAAATAAATACAATATTTAAAAGAAAAAAAGAACAGATTTTATAAAAAAAACAACAAAAACCAACAACAACAAAAACTGGAAGGAATTGAAAAAAAATCCCATCTAGACAGAGGAAGAGAAACAGCTCTAATTTTGGATGAGCCTAAAGTAGTTCTTAACAACTTATTCTCACTATCCTCATCACAACTATAATTACAGATAAGTAAAGTAAAACTCAGGAATCCAGTCCAGTGTGGTGGCACACACCTTTAATCCCAGCATGCGGGAGGCAGAGGCAGGCTAAGCTGTGAGTACAAGGCCAGCCAAGACTACACAGAGATGCCCTCAGTGGTTAAGAGCACTGTCTGCTCTTCCAAAGGACCCGGGTTCAATTCCCAGCACCCACATAGCAGCTCACACCTGTCTGGAACTCCAGGTCCAGGGGTTCTGACACCTTCAGACCAATGCACATAGAGTAAAATTAAATAAATTAAAAAAAAACTGAAAACAACAAAAACTCAGAGAAACAAAATCTATTAGTGAGCCCTTGTTGGCAGGGTCTGGTGTTACCATGTACATCCTTCTCTCTTCCCCCAGTATATAGGGACTATGAAATTCTTATTCCAGATCAGGGCACATGGTCCTAGAAGACTTGACTTTATAGGAGTGAAAATATATTGGCCTCGATGATTGGACTTTCCCTTAAAATGCCCAACTTTGGACCTCTGTTAATTTTCTCTCCCAAAGGAAAGGCAAAACTAGTAATTCCAGGGAGCAATTTAAGAATTGAACAAACATAACAAACATAATAGGGGAAGTAGAGATCTTGAGGTGGAAGAATAGAAGGTAATGGAATACATGTGACTTAAAAACAGAAGGGAGGCTGGGCATGGTGGCGCACGCCTTTAATCCCAGCACTTGGGAGGCAGAGGCAGGTGGATCTCTGTGAGTTTGAGGCCAGCCTGGTCTACAAAGTGAGTCCAGGACAGCCAAAGCTACACAGAGAGACCCTGTCTCAAAACAACAACAGCAACAACAACCAAGAAAAAAGGAAGAAGATGAAGAAGGGAACCAGACAGTGGGCATGAAAGAGGACAGAGGGGAGAGGGGAAAATGATAAAAAGAATGGCTTATATGTGAAAATGCTGTAAACCTAGTACTTAAGAAAAGTTCACTTAAAAGAATTGAACAAATTTAGCTGAATTATCTAAACAAATATTGCTGAATCTTAAGCAAAGGTCACTTTTTTGGTTTTTTGTTTCTTTTTGGGTTTTTTGTTTGTTTGTTTGTTTGTTTGTTTGTTTTCGAGACAGCATTTCTCTGTGTAGCCCTGGCTGTCCCGGAACTTGCTCTGTAGATCAGGCTGGCCTTGAACTCACAGCAATCCACCTCCCTCTGCCTCCTGAGTGCTGGGATTAAAGGTGTACACTACTATCACCTGGCTGCTAATCACTTACTAAGATAATAAAAATAGAGACTTCTAATTCAATTCATTCTCTCTCTCTCTCTCTCTCTCTCTCTCTCTCTCTCTCTCTCTCTCTGTGTGTGTGTGTGTGTGTGTGTGTGTGATATGTATGAGCATGAATTGGTGTGAGTATGGATGTCAGAGGACAACTTCTGGGAGTTGGTCCTGTCCTTCCACCATGGATTCTGGGGATTGAATTTAGATCACCAGGTTGGCACAGCAAGCACTTTCACCTGGTGAACCATCTTGCTAGCTCTGAAAATCTTAATAGTGCACAAGCTTTCACCTTCTGCCTTCCTGTGTCTCCTTTCACTCTTCTCTAAGGCAAGCCACATAAACTAGAATTCCTCTTCTCTAGTGTAGGTCAAAGAAAGAAAAAAAAAAACCCTCTTCCATAAAGCCAGTCATGATGCCCCAAAAGATCACTTTGGTCTTTCTCTCCTTTTCTGTTTCGGAACTTGTAGTGGTTAGTCTTCATTGTCAACTCATCTGGAATTGGAATCACCTAGGAGACACACCTCTCGACCTGTCTATGTGGGCATTTCTAGACAGGTTCTACCAAGGAGGGAAGACTCACCCTGAGTGTAGGCTGCAGTGGTCCATGGCGCTGGCATCCAGGACTGCAGATGGAGAAAGCAAGTGAGCACTCGTGCGCTCCTGCAGAGTCCCATCTGCAAATGCAGTGTGACCAACTGCCTCATGTCTCTACCATCCAAAATAAGCTCTTACTTACTCCATAAAACACCGTGGCCAAGGCAACTCAACTTATAAAAGGAAGCATAGGTATCGGAATTCGTGGTGGAGGAGCGAAGGGACAGCTGAGAACTCATCTTCATCCACAACCATGAGGCAGAGAGAATACACTGTGAATCCTAGGAACCTTTTGACATCTCAAAGCCCATCCCCAGCAATATATCTCTAACTAGGCCACGCCTCCTAATCCTTCCCGAATGGTTCCACCAATAGAGGAACCAACATTCAAATATGGCCATTCTCAGTCAAACTTTCTCATAACCCTTAAGTTACTTTTGTCAAGTATTTTGCCACATAATGAGAAAACGATCATAGACCTAACTATAAGGAAATTCTTTGGGGCTGATAAGATGGCTGAACAGGTAAAGGAATATATTGTGCAGACCTGATGACTTGGGTTCAATCCACAGGGCCCGGGTAAAGGTGGAAGGAGAGAGAGCCAACACACCAAATTCACCTCTAGCCTCCACATATGCACTATGGTGTAGACATGCCTTCTCCCCTCCCCCTCCCCCACCCCACACACTCACACTAAAATTAAATTCTCTGGCCTCTTTCATAAAAGGTTGTAAGACTCTCATTTTAGGAAGGGCTACATGAAAAAGTACGATACAGAGCAGAAGAGACGAGTCTGAGTGGGCAGGCGTTGCTGGGTATTGCCACACAGTTGCTCAACTCATGCTCTTACCGTCTGTGGTGAATCTTGTCAACTTGGCTGGGTTGACATGTACCTAGAATAGCAAATCATCTGTGTAGGTTGCTGAAGGGCAGGGAAGATTAAGTGAAAGGCCCGAGATCTGCCCTGTGAGTGGACAGCACAGTCTCATAGGCTGAGGACCTATTTGAGTTGCTCTGTGGTGCTGCGCCCTCCCCAGCATCACTGAGTAACCTCTGAAACTATGAGCTAAACCCTTCCTGAGAGAACTGACACCTGAATTGTCCTGTGACTTCCGTATGAGTTCCATGGCACTCACACCCACAACAAAGGAAGGTAATTTAAAAATGAATCCACCCTTTAAATTTTTTTTTTAATTTAAAATTATATGTATGTCTGTTTTCTGCATCTGTACCTGATACCTGCAAAGGTAAGAAGATAGTGTTGGATTCCCTGGAACTGGAGTTTTGGGCATTTGTGAGCTGCCATGTGGGTGCTCTTTTGAGCCGTCTCTCCAGCCTGATCCACATTAGCTTCAACTGCTTGTAGCAGGCATTTCATCACAACAATGAGACATCTACACTATCGAATCACATCCCTGCAACAGCTGCCAATTCATCACTAAACTCAAGTATTAAAATAGGGCTGGAAAGATAGCCCAGAGGTGAAGAACACTGGCTGCTCTTCCAAAGGTCTTGAGCTCAGTTCCCAGTAACCACATGGTGCCTCACAACCACTTATAATGAGATCTAGTGCCCTCTTCTGGCCTGCAGGTGTGGATGCAGGCAAAACATTGTCTACGTAATAAATGAATCTTAAAAAAGAAAAAAGGCTGGGATCAAACCTGAGTTCAGTTTCTAGATCTTGCTCTTTGTTCTGAAGTCTCCTGTGTCATCAAACTATGATCAAATAAATTTGTTGTGTTCTTCTCTTGTTAACCAATTCTTTGGAATAGCGGTGTCTGCTAAGGCCCTTTAGGGTGGGTAGGTAAGATACCACCTTCACTTCTTGCCTCTACACAGGGATGTGGGGTAGAAGGTCAAATTGTTTAGTGTACTTTCCATAGCCATATGTGGAAACCTGATATTTATTCTTTCATGTCTTGGATAAAGAATAAACTTCAATCCACAAAAATCCTAATCATACAGACACACACCTCTTTCTCTGGGGAGTTTTATGGGCTCCATCAGAACTCTTAGCTCCGTACTCCCCACTCCTTCCACTCCTGCCCTTATTCTAATAACCCCAAAGGAGAGGAAATAGAAACACTGAACACCAGCGTGCTTAGTACATCTTTACTTTCATAGCCAAAGTGCATCAAGAAATAGAACTGTCTTTTTTTACTTTAAACAAATTGTGCGAGAACTCATCACAGAAACAAACAAAAAACAGCAGTGCTGTTGAGATGGCTGGCTGTAGCTATGGCAACCAAGCTGGGGGGAGGGGGAAGGGGGATTGAAAACAAGAGGTTGAGAGGCCGAGACTTAGGAAATGGATGGCGCACACGCAACAGGATCCGAGCTGTGATCTCCGACCCCCATCAGGAAAAGGCTAACATTTGCTGTCCCTCGGAGCTTCCACTGTTGACTTCCTAAGGTTCCTCAAGGAATTAAACTCAGCTCTTAGAACAGTTCCTTCTCAGTGTGTGGGTACCCCTACACAGTGACAGGAAGCCCTGGATCTGGAGCTTCCAGGACTGGGGCTAAAGTTTCCATTTATGAAAGTTTTGGAAAGGGTGTTTATGAAGGCAACAGTAAAAGGTAAGAGCTGGAAATGGCAAATATCTACCCCAAGGACCAGCTCTGCACTCCTGGCAAGGAGGAGTTAAAAAGTGGAATGACAGTGACGAGAAGCCTGTCTCTGTGTTGTTCCTTAGGCATTTCCTAGTAGGCTAGACTGACTGCTGAGTGAGCTTGGGCAGCCACAGCACTGGAATAATAACAAATATTACCGCATCTAGCTTTTTTTTTTTTAATGTGAGATCTGGGGGAAGAGGGATTCGATTCCTTATGTTTATACTGTGATTGAGCTGTCATTCCAGCCCCGTAAAGGTCTCTCAGCAACTCTAATTGCCCCCATCTCACACACTACTCACTTCTTTTTCAATAATTGAGGCACTTGTCCACTTTATTATGCAGGTGACTCCTGTGGGCCGTGTACCCATTTCTTGGTCCCAATTCCAAATTCATGAAACAGGTAATCTTTTCTGTTCAGCTAGAGTGGTTTCAGAGAGAGTGGGCGGGGGGGAGGGGGTCTTTCTAGAGAGAAAACATTAAGCATGTCCCATACACTGAGGAATGAAGGCTGAGTAGAAAGTTTGAATAACACCTGCTGTATAAAGTAAAAGAGTCCAGGATGGGTAACAGTTCTTTTCAAATTGCCTTAGTCGTGCTGTGATGGTTGAAATGGCCCCCATAGGGCCACACATTTGAATGCTTGGTTCCGCAATCGGTGGAACTGTTTGGACAGGATTAGGAGGTGTGGCCTTGTTGAGGAGCTGTGTCACTGTGGGGTAGGCTTTGGTGTTTCAAATGCCCACACCATTTTTGGTTCTCTCTACCTCCTGCCTGTGGATCAAGAAGAGCTCTCGACTATTGCTTCAGCACCATGCTGCTACCATGTCGCGCCTCGCTTGACCGGCAAGAAAGACCCGACCACCAGTTCTTCTCCTAAGCTGCTTTATTCAGGCCTTTCTTCTTCTCTTCGGTGAAAATCCCCCCAAGCCACGCCCCTCACACTCATTTATATCACTCAAACAGCCAATCACACCAAGACACGTCTCACGCTCTGATAGGCTCGCGAGCAGCGGGCCTTTTTCAAATAAGGGGTTGTTTAAATCGAGGCAGCTCCGGCTGCCTGCCGGGCGCCATGTGGAGGCGGGGGTCCACAAAGGGCTCTGTGGCTCTCCACACTACCATACACCCCACCATGATGGCCATGAAATCACCCTCCGAAAACTGTAAGCCCCCCAATAAACTCTTATATAAATCGCCTTGGTCATGGTGCTTTGTCACAGCAGTGGAAAAGTAAGACACGCATCACATTTGAGGCAGCTAGCTGAGGGCCTCTCCGATCCGGTTTTAGCTCCTCTATCATGTTACTTCATGTTACATTGAGCATCTGCATAGAGCCAAACTGTACTTCTTTAAAAATAGACTACAGGGGCCGGCAAAATGGCTCACAGGGCAAAGGTGCTTCTCAGCAAACCTGATGACCTGTGAATCCACACGGTAGAGGCAAAGAACTGACACCTGCAAGTTGTCCTCTTAGCTCAACACGTGTGCTATCGCGCCCGCGCGCGCGCGCACACACACACACACACACACACACACACACACACACTCATTTAAAATAAGTAAAAAATAAAAGTACCCCATAATGTGGGCTTCCTCTGCTGACACTTGGCAGCATCCCAGCAGGTCTCCTGCCTTGCCGGCTCCTGCACCCTTTCACTTAGAACCCATTACTTTCTTCTCTCTCTCATCCCTTCCGGAGCTCAGTGCAGGCCCTTCCTTCCCTTCTTTCTGAAGAGATCTCTTCCTCTGCTCCCACCTCAGCCTTGCACCGCAACTCCCTAATTGCCCTGCAGGTCCTGTCTAGAGTACTCACTGTCTAGAGACGTCACACGGTTCCGCGTCCGCTTCCACTTTTCTCCATCTTAGGCCTTTAACTGCACTTGTTGGTTTGGATTGGCATAGGACTGACTTGATCATTCAAGAAATGTCCGATTTTTTTTTCCCTAGTGAAGTAGAAGCTCCCTGAGGCCAGAGGCTATGCAGGTTTGCTAGGGCTCTGACAAAGGATAGGAGTGACCCAGTGGCTTAAATGATAGCAATGTGTGACCCACGGTGTCAGAGACTAGAAGGCTGAGCTTAAAGACGTTGGAAGGCAAGTATGGTTTCTTTTAAAGCTGATCTCTTTGGTTTACAGTTGGCTGTCTTCTTGCTGCGCTGTCTTCACATGGCCTGCCCCTCAACCCCCGCATATGCACACATGTCTAGTTTATCTCTGTGCCCAGGTTTACATCTAGAAGGTCATCAGTTGGGTGCTGGAGAGATGGCACAGCGGTTAAAAGCATGTATTATTCTTCCAGAGGACCCAAGTTTGGCTCCCAGCACCCATGCCAGGGAGATCAGAACCTCAGGGATTTCCAGCTTCAGGGAATGTGACATCCTCTTATGGCCTCCTTGGGCACCTGCATGTTTGTATTACACACACACACACACACACACACACACACACACACACACATACAAACACACACACACCACAATTTTAAAATTAAAAGCAAATCTTAACAAAAATAAGGACACTAGTTAGACTTGAGTAGAAATCACTGTAATGGCCTCATTTTGGCTCAGTCACCTGCTCAAGGAGCCTATCTCCAAATTCAGAGGCACAGGGTAGGGGGGTGGGGGGCTAGTGGGCTGGCGATACAGCTCATTAGATGAAGTATTAGACATGCATATGTGGATTCCCAGCGCCACACCAAACTGTGGGTACTAACCCACATCTGTAATCCCAGCCTTTGGGAAACCGAGGTTGCAAGGTCAGAAACTGAAGGTCATCTTGGATCACGTGATTAATTTGAGGCCAGCCAGAAATACACGAGACCCTGTCTCAAAAACAAACAAAAATAGTTCAGTTTTTGAGATAGGAACTCTTGGGGAGGAGGCACAGATGAATGCGTAACAGGGACTGCATCACTTCTGCTCATATTCCCATCATCCAGCACAGTGCTGGATTTGAGACCTGACTTACACCCCTTGGTAAAGTATTGCATTCCAAACCCACACTTTGCTCTTCCCTGCAAGCATGGATTGTGTTAGAGGTAAAGAAAATCAGAAGGCATGGATCGCAAGGAAAGGACCTTCTGTGGTCACAGGAAATGTTTGCTGTCACAATCAAGCCACTGTTGCCTTCTCTTAGGACTTCCATATAGAGCCAAACCAGAAACATACAATTGGTTGGCTTTAATGCCCTGGTTTGTCTGCTGCCCTAATGGATGGCTGGGGAGGTTCTGATGACAGCTGGCGACTCACCCTTGGGCCCCTCTTTAGAAGATGAGTCACAGATGAGCTGTGGAAGGATGGATCCCACCAGGTCCAGGAAAGCAGTTTAGTAATGGATACTAGAAGAGGAGGAGGAAGAGGAGGAGGAGGCGGAGAACAAGAACCAGCAGCAGCAGCAGAAGAAGAGGAGGAAGAGGAGGGGAGGAGGAGGAAGAAGAAGAAGAGAAAGAAAAAAAATCTTATAATCCCACAGCCAGGAATTCAATCTGAGTACCTGGCAGGGCGGGGGTTCAAGATCAGAGGTGGGAGCTCAAGATAGGTTTATATCCCAAAGTTAAATTCTTTTTTCTTCTTTCATTTTCCTTCCTTCCTTCCTTCCTTCCTTCCTTCCTTTCTTTTTTAAGATAAGGTCTCTGTAGCCCTGGCTGGCCTGGGAGTCATAAAGATCAACCTCCCTTTGCCTCCCAAGTACTGGGATTCAAGGTATAGGGCCACCATGTCCCAGCCCCAACCCCAACCTTAATTTCTTTAGAAAATATATATAAATTCTTATTATAATAGTAGTGAGAATCTGCCTTGGCCCACTGGGGTTTGACTAATGCTCGGGAGGAAATTTTTCCTGTATAGGGACAGAATACAAGACACGAAGAGGGGGCAAGTCTACATTCTGATCAAACCTGTTTATTGAGAAAATTCACAGACTTCTTATAAGGCAGGGGGCAGGGAAGCATACTGCTATGGCAACCCAGCAGGAGGCTATCTCAAGATGAGAGGAATTCCAAGCAAGTCACAACCTTCTGCCACACCGAATATTTTACTATCTTTATCTAATCTAACTGTTAAACTACAAGAGGGTGGCTCTGTCTAAAACTTATCTTTAGTCTAACTGCTAAACCATGACAGGGTCAGCTGGTGTCTGGTAAATGGCAGACTGCTGGAGAAACAAGAACCTAGGCTCTGACAAGATGGCTGAACATTGGCTATATAGCCCGTCCCCTACAAGAATCTGGGGAGAGTGCCTAGTAAGTAACAAGAGGGGGAAGCTTTGTGAGTTCAGTGCATTGAAATTATTGCAGTTATGTAGCTATTGGAGATTGTTTTAAATGTGTGTGTGTGTGTGTGTGTGTGTGTGTGTGTGTGTGTGTGTCTCCTGTGGAAGTCAGAGAACAACGGGCTGAGCCTGTCTTTCCTTCCACCATGTGGGTCTCAGGAATTGAACTCAGACTTGGTAGCAGGTATCTTTACCTGATTAACTGTCTCATTGGTCTTGAAAAGGTTGTTTATGAAGAATTTGTTTTAGACTTATTGTATGAGTATGGGTGTTCTGCCAATATGCGTGTATGTGCGCCATGTGTTTGTAGTGGCCAGGAGAGAGCATCAGATCCCCCAAAACGAAAGTTATGGTGCTCTTAACAACTGAGCTCTCTTATCTCTCCAATGCTGTTTAGGAAGACTATTTAATGATACAAGAGGAAAGTTATGTAAAACAGTAGGACATGGCACAGATCCTCTGACTTAGGTAGCCAATGCAAATTGTCACTTGCATGCCTTTATACGTCCAAAGGGGAGCCTGGATTGTTTTTGCTTCTTGGCTTTTTGAGACAGGGTTTCTCTGTGTAACCCTGGATATCCTGGACTTGGTCTGTAGACCAGGCTGGCCTCAAACTCATGAAGATTCACCTGCCTCTGCCTCCCGAGCGCTGGGATTAAATTATTAAAGGTGTGTGCCACCATGCCCAGCTATCTGGATTGTTTTTTGTTTACTGTTTTTTGTTTGTTTGTTTGTTTTTTGGTTTATGGTTTTGTTTTCCAGGCAGTGTTCCTCTATATAGCCTTGGCTATCCTGGAATCACTTTGTAGATCAGTCTGGCTTCAAACTCACAGAGATCCCCCTGCCTCTGACTCCCTGATTGCTGTGATTACAGGCTTGCATCACCAGAGCCTGGATTGTTAAATATTCAAATCTTATTTTAATACAATTTTTGTTTTATTTTAAGGATCTTCCTTTGTGTAGTTTGTGTTTAAGAAGTGGAGGCAGAGGCAGGCGGATGGATGTGAGTTCGAGGCCAGCCTGGTCTACAAAGTGAGTCCAGGACAGCCAAGAGACAGAGACAGAGAAACCTTGTCTTAAAAAAAAAAAAAGTGGTTTTCAATCGGTGGGTTGTGACCACTTTGGGATTGAACAACCCTTCCACAAGGCTCACATATCAAATATCCTGTATATCAGATATTTTACATTACAATTCATAACAGTAGTAAATTGCAGTTAATGAAGTAACAACAACAATAATTTTATGGTTGGGGGTCACCACAACGTAAGGAAACTGTATTAAAAGGTCACAGTGTTACGAAAGTTGAGGACCACTGTGTTAAATTAAGCATGTGTTACTTTTACCACCAGGAAAGGAGGCAAAATTTTTAAAGCCTCTGCGCTGTCCACCAATGAAATTCTGAGCTTTCAGAGGAAAGCGCCAGAGGCGCGCCTGCTCCCAGCTTTCTGTCCTGGATCTCTCTTCCTTCTTGGGGCTGTCTGACTGGCCTCTGAGGAGCTATCACGTCCCTGTGACCACTGCAAGCTACAGGCGAAGCCAAGCTTAGCACAGCTCCCGGGCAGAGGTGGAAGGTCAGGGGAGGGGCCGAACTTTTTTCTGTCCGGAGCGCGATCTGAGCTGCACTGGGCGTCTGAAGCCCTGGTCCTCCTGCGGGCCGTCGCGGCCACCGCCCAGCCCGCAGCTTCAGGGTCTAGTGCAAAGTGCCGTGTCATTGGGAAAGCTGGTGGCTGGGGCATTGAATTACAGTTCCATGGAGCTGGAGTAGGACTGCGTGGGTGGGGAACGAACAGAAGCCCCTGTTCTGCTCACAACGCACTCTGACTAGCCTGACTAGCTAGCGGGGTGAGGCAGTTGGAGGCGGGGTCCTAGCCTAGCCCACTGGGGCCGCTCGGACTAGCCAGTTCCTCTTCAGGACAGCACCTGTGAGGCGGGAGCCATACATCCAAGTCAACCTCGCTCCGCTTGCGTCTTGACCCTGTCCCTCCTGCTTCGCGATGCTGCGAGTCTTCATCCTCTTCGCGGAGAATGTCCACACCCCGGACACCGACATCAGCGACGCCTACTGCTCCGCGGTGTTTGCAGGTAGGACCGCCGGAGACCCAGCCAGGCAGGGTCAGGAGTAGGATCCTGGGGAGCGGATTAAGGCGTGGCTGGAAGCCAGGAAAAAGACTGCCTGGCTCTACCAGGCTGTGTTGGATATTGAAAAGATACAAAGGAGAGGGGTGGGGCGACTCGGGAGAAACTGAGGCTGTGAGATAGACGTGGCCCGACTGATCTTCAGCGAGCCAGGGTAGCGTTGTGGCAGATCAGGAGGTCGGAGCCATTAGCCCTCTTCTCTAGATCTCTTAAAAGATCTCTTTTCGCTCTTGGCTACACAACCCTGTGTAGCAGGGCTTTGCCCCTCTCCCCGGAAGGCCTGGGCCTCTGCCTATTTATAACTTCCCTGGGCCTTTGCTCACTATCAGAAGCTAGCCTAGCAGACTGGCTACCAGTGAAGGCAGAAAGCACAGCCACGCCTCCAGAAATCCTATTCTCTCTCTCTCTCTCTCTCTCTCTCTCTCTCTCTCTCTCTCTCTCTCTCTCTCTGTGTGTGTGTGTGTGTGTGTGTGTGTGTCTGTCTCTCTATGTCTCTCTGTCTCTCTCTGTCTCTTACACACACACACACACACACACACACACACACACACAGGATGGGGGAAGTTTAGGTGTCATCATTACCAACCTTTTAAGACTGTCTTCCTTACTCCACAGAATGGCACCTGTTGGGGTGGTGTTTAGGGTTCCTTAGACTGGGATCCTCTAATGCCAGCCCTCTGCTCCTCTCTAGTCCTGAGACATCCCACCGCAACCTTTGGCGTACTCACGCCTGCACTTTTCCTTTGGGATGTGAAGGCTGGCCATGTCTCCTTTCCCAGGACAACACTTCACCACCTCAGAACCAGACCAAGACTTCATAGTCTGTCTTCCAGCTCTTAGACATAAAGGGGATCAGGAGCAGAGGGCGAGGGTTTGGGCGATGTCACCGTCTGCCCGACACATCCCCTTCTCAGCCTTCCTTCCCTGCCAGTCCTCTCTTCCCTGCATGCCTGGCCAAGGAGATGGGACCCTCAGTTAACACCTGGCCACGCAGTGAACGTGCCCTTTTCGTGCCACCAGTCATCAAGCACGCGCATGTGCTCTCAGAATGTGTGCACACCCCCAGAGTCCCTGGGACATCTGGGATGGCCATGAAGAATGGCTGCTCTCAGAAGGCACGCTTGAGGCAAGCATGGCACATGCAGATGTGTTGGGATGCTGAGTGTAGAAACGGGGGGCATCTTTGGACGGAGACCCAGGGTGGGCCACCAGGGAAGCAGCCTGCACTAAGAGCAGAAACAGAAGAGCTTAGAGAACATTCCATATGTGTGCCTCCTGGCCCCCGCCCCCCGCCCCCCCCCCCCCCACTGTGCTTTGACTTTGTCCACCAGGCTTCCCATAGGAGCCTTTGGAAATGAGCTTTTATCAATGCATTTCCAGCAGACCGGACAAGGGCATCTTCCTGGGAGGTTGGGTTGGAGACTTTTGTGCTTCGTCTGTACCCTCAGCTCTGGGCAGACCATCCAACAGCCTGGTTTAGCTGCCTAGCCGAGGGTTCTGGACTCTATATGGTAGGCTTCCGGAGCAGTGGTTCTCAACCTGTGGGTGGGTTGGGACCCTTTTGGGGTTGAAGTGTCCTTTTACGGGGGGGTGGGGTAAGGGGGTGGGGGGTGGGTCCCTATCAGATATTTACATTAGGGTTCATAATAACAGCAATTTTTCTTTTTCTTTCTTTTTATTTTTATTTATTTATTTATTTTTGCAATTTTCCAGTTGTGAAGTAGCAACAAAATACTTTTATGATTGGGGGTTTCAACATGAGGAACTGCATTAAAGGGTCACATCTTTAGGATGGCTGAGAACCACAGTGCTAGCGGGTACCACTGGCGCTATATCTCCTCCTCTCTACTCTTGCTTCCTGGCTGACGGAAGGGAGGATACACTCCCGAGAGGCCAGCCATGCTCCTTCGGTCCCTGCACCCCTTCCGCGCTCACTGTCTGGGAGTCTGAACAGCTTTTTGTAAAGGCACACTCCCATACTCTATGCTTTTGCAGGCACCGGCTTTGTCTCCTCTGGTGTCCACCCAGGCAGCCCTGAGTTCCTTTCAGCTTCCCTGGCCCCCTCCCTTTTCTGCAAAGGTTCGTAGCATTCTCTTCCTCCTGGTCCACCCCACCCCCAGGGCAGACTCAGGAGCTCCAGTGGGAGAAAGGCTAGGGAGAATAAATAACCACCGGGAGAGGCTGCGGCTTATGTAGTTTCAGGCCTGTCTTCACGTAGCCCCTGGGACGTCTCTGGAGCCTTCCTGCAAGCCCACTGGGAGGAGGGCATCCATAGTCCTGTCTTTGCTGCCTGGCTCCGGTGGACATGCTCCCCTTTCCGGGAGCCCAGAGCTCACTGTGTGGAAAGGAAGTGTTTCGTCTGGTGCTCTGAGCCGGAGAAGCAGGCTCACTGGAACTCGAAGCCCAGGATGTCATTGTCAGGCAGTAGAGAATGAGATCTCCGCCGCCCCTCCCCCAGGCCCTGGCCACCTTCCACCTCCTGCATTAGCCAAACTCTTAACCCATGTCTAAATTTGGCTGTCTTGCAGTATTTAAGCTTGCTCACTCTTCTGCTCTTCTCGGTCAGTGGCCAGACTGGTGACTGATCACAGAGCAGGCTCTGGCCTGGGACAGAAATGCAAACCTCCCTTCTGGGAAGCCTGTTCTCCCTAGCTGACCTAGAGCTGCCTTCTCAGTGGCGGTCACAGTGTCTCACAGGTCCTCTGTGGGAGAGTCAAGTCAGTCATCTCTGTAGGGTGGAAGGGCAAGGCTACCCAGTCCCTTTACTGATGAGGATTTGGCCCAGAGAGATGCAGGGGCCTTCACCAAGGTGGTACACTTGTCAGAGCCTTCCTTCACAAGAGGGCCGTGAATAGGGCTCTGGAATGCATGCCGTGTGCCACCCACACCAACCAGGCTGGGTGCCCAGTGTAGGGCTGAGTCTAGGAGAGGGAGCATAGGCTTGTGAGGACTGCAGTATAAGACGAATGACCCAAAGTCTGAGAGGCCTAACTTTTTTTTTCTTGCAGACAGGGTTTTTCTGTGCAGCCTCGGCTCTCCTGGAACTCACTCTGTAGAGCAGGCTAGCCTTGAACTCAGAGATCCACCTGCCTTTACCTCCTGAATGCTGGGATTAAAGGCGTGTCTTGTTCTGACTTAGTATGTCTTTATTACAAGGAAGGGAAGTAGACATTGGCTAATCATAAGTAAAACAGCATTTTCAGAAATTGTTCCTGTAAAATGCTACAAAAATACCATGGACAAGATCCAGATTTATTATAACTGACATGCTTCTGTTGGACTCTCACGCCCAACTCGGGAAGGGCTGAGTGTTGGGCACCAGTGTCCACCAGGAAGGTGGTACGTTGCCCCCTGACTGTAAGAGTTAGCCTGGGCTCGGGGGGGGGGGGGGGGGGGGGGCTTCAGAGCCCTGACACCTTCAGTCACTATCTTCGCCTAGGGCCAAGACTGGAACCCTTTTCTGGTCTCTGGGTCTCTTAGGGCAGTCTCGGATCCAATGGCCTCTCTCCTTACAATAAGCACATTGGTCCTTTTCTACCCTGGGCCGCCTCCGATCTCCCCCTCTCTATCTTGCCCCTTAGACCTAGAATTATTAGCTACCACTGTGGCCAAGATCCGAGTTAATTCTTTGCCTCTACGTCTCCTAGTCTCCTTCTCTTCCTCTGTTTCTCTTTTATTATATACTCTCTCTGCCTCTTTCACCAGATCCTGGGTGCTGAAGGACTGAATGTTATCCAGTCTCTGTAACTTCCTTTTAATATCAGGAGCTGCTTGATCTATGAAGGACATAACTACTGTTGCCTTGTGTTCAGCTGCCATGGGGGTCAAACGGGGTATACATTCGGAACCCCTCTAATAATCTCTCCAAAAAGGCTGCAGGGCTCTCATCCTTTCCCTGAATTATGGTTCTTACCTTGGCCAAATTGGTTGGGCGTCTGCCCGCCGCTTTGAGGCCTGCCAGCAGAGTCTGGCGGTAGACACGGAGACTTTCCCTACCTGCTGGGGTTTCATAGTCCCAGTCTGGACGGGTGAGAGGGAACCCTGCATCAATCTCATTGGGCAGGAGTGTGGGTGAGCCCCCGGGACCAGGAACATTTTTTCTGGCTTCTGGGAGGACCCGCTGTCGTTCATCGGTCGTCAGGAGCACCTGCAGCAGCTGCTGGCAATCATCCCAGGTGGGTTGGTGTGTCAGCAGAATGGATTCTATCAGAGATGTCAGTGCCTGAGGGTCTTGTGAGAAAGGGGGGTTATGGTTTTTCCAATTATAAAGGTCTGAGGCTGAAAAAGGCCAGTAAGTGATTTCTCCGTTGGTTGTACGGAGAGGAAAGAGAGAAGATTGCCATTGGTCTTCAGTGGGGCCCCGGCGGAGGCGGAGGCGGGGAGGGGAGGGAGCGGGTGCTGGGGTAAGAGAAGGAGGGTCAGGGGAAGGAGGTGCTGTGGGTGAGACAGTGGAGGGGGTAGATACGGAGGTGGTAGAGGGTAGAGACGAAGTTGGTGGGGTTAGAGGTAGGGGGTACGGAGGAGGGGAGTCCAGATGGAGAAGGTCCTGCATTGGATCTTGGGGAATAACAGGTTTCAAGAACTGCGGAGAAATCGAATCGCGGGAAGTTGAAGTCTGGCCCTGGTCTCCAGCGGCTGAGGATCTTACCGGCAGGAGGGTGGTGGTATCAGGTTTCAATTGAGGCTTCTGCGGCAGGAATGGGCGGATCCAGGGGGGAGGGTCTGAAACCAAGCTTTCCCACATTAAGATATAGGGTACCTGATCTGGGTGGCCACGCGACCCTGGACTAAAGACAATGGATTTTACCCTAGTGATAGTCAGTGAGTCAAAGGTCCCTTCGGGTGGCCAGCCTGCATTGAAGGCGGGCCACTCCGAAGAGCAAAAAGTCTGCCAGCGTCCCTTGCGAACGCTTAAAGAGAGGTTGTGTGCGCGGGCACGTATATCTTTGAAATGGTCAAGCGTTAGAGTCAAGGGGGTGGTCACAGTCTGTCCCATGTCAGCGCTGGTCGCTTCAGTCAACACAAATACAAAGAGGGCTATAACACACACAAACGTAACTAGTAGACAAGCGAACACACGCTGCGCAGCATTGAATCGGCGCCAAACCAGAAATACTGATTCTGACGGCGGCGTGCGGACACGCTCGCCTACTGATTTGAGGAGGCTGACGGTGTCGCCGCCAGGGCTCATCCAGAACACCACTGAAGCGTCCTCCAGGGTGATACCAAACCACCTAGAGCGTCCTCTAGGGTGAGGGAGAGAGAGTGCCCAGCACGTCTGCCCTTACTTCTCGTCCCTGCTACTGACTTGCGTGCTACAGAGAAACAAAAATACAGACAAATACGAAACAAAAGTCACTTACGTCTCAGTCGTCCGTCGGCGGCCCGGGGCGGGGGGGGGGGGGGGGGGGAAGGGGAACCTTCAGTGGGTGAGTCGGGGGTCTCAGGCGACCTCAACTTCCCGGCCAACGCACCAAATGTTGGACTCTCACGCCCAACTCGGGAAGGGGGGTCGCCGTGAGAGACCACGCGAGGCATAACACACTGATGCAAAAGCAAAGGTTTATTGTTATTGCTGACGCGCCAGGGTCCCTCAGCCCTCGGGAGGTGAAGGATCCCGAGTAGCTGTTACAGACTAGTTTTTAAGGGCAAAAAACCACAAAGCACGTGGGGTTCCTTATCAAGCTTAAACCGTATGGACATTGGCAGTGGGAGACTTCTTGTGGGGACTTGGGTGTGGGTCCCTAGGGCGGTTACTAGAAACCATATGGGACTTCTGATATAGGGAGCTCGCATGTAGCTATTCTGGGAACTAGGGTGGGACTCTGAGGCTGGTAGTAACGAGAACTGGGAGAAGCCTCTGGGCAGGGCAAGCAAGCGTCTTACATTTTATAATTTTATAATTTCTCACTTCTGTATACAACATATAACACAAGCAATGTCCTGGTCCAGTAGCAAGCACAGCTGGTAGCAACCTTCATCGCCCCACTTCATAGGACAGGAAACCGAGGCACTAGGCTGAAAGTGACTAGCCAGGTATTTGCTCAGTAAGGACTGGACCTGGGGTTTCATGCCCAGGCAGCCTGGAACTAGAGCCATCTCAGCACCTTCTTTACTAGCTCTACTGTCTTCTTCCAGCTCTAGGTCTGACTCAGAGACAAAAGGAGGAAGGAAGCCAGGCGTGGTGGCGCACGCCTTTAATCCCAGCACTCGGGAGGCGGAGGTAGGCAGATCGCTGTGAGTTCGAGGCCAGCCTGGTCTACAAAGCAAGTCTAGGACAGCCAAGGCTACACAGAGAAACCCTGTCTTGAAAAAAAGAAAAAGATAGAATTTAGGCATGTTGACTGATACACACCCCCCCACCCACCCGTCCCCCTGCCGC
Organism: Acomys minous; assembly: GCF_964271855.1. Classification (NCBI taxonomy): domain Eukaryota; kingdom Metazoa; phylum Chordata; class Mammalia; order Rodentia; family Muridae; genus Acomys; species Acomys minous. The sequence goes on along the minus strand of NC_140500.1, from coordinate 59,774,014 downwards.
ATTACATGCATGGTTCTTTTTTTTTTTTTTTTTTTTTTTGGTTTTTTGAGACAGGGTCTCTCTGTGTAGCCTTGGCTGTCCTAGACTCAATTTGTAGACCAGGCTGGCCTTAAACTCACAGCGATCCACCAGCCTCTGCCTCCCGAGTGCTGGGATTAAAGGCGTGCGCCACCACACCCGGCCACATGCATGGTTCTTACTCATCTAGGGCGGGAGGGCCTCAGTTCTTGCTGTGTGGCCTTAAGGGTGCCTGCTCATTTCAGCAAGCTTCTGTCCTGACTCACCTTTCCGTGTCTGATGGGCCAGTCAGATACCACTTAGTGCAATTCCCAGGTGTCCCAGCCTTTGTCACAGTCTTCACATACCTCTGGAGGTGGCTGCTTAGGATATGATGCTCTGAGTCCAGGGTAATGGGTCATATGACCCTGAGCATGATAGCCTTTTGTGAGTATAGCAGGGCCTCTAGGGGAGGGGACAGTGGTGTCACTGTGGGCCTTTTTTTTATAAGTGAAATAAAAGTTGGGAAGGGGACTAAGGAATACAGAGAGCTGGCAGCCCTAGTCACAACCCAGTGTCATAAAACTATTGAGAGAGGGAGAGAGAGGGGGAGGGGGGGTGCCACTTTTCAACTGTGTGACCTTGGACAAGTCACTCAACTACTGTATGCGTCGTTTCTTCCACTGTGACGTGTTGTAGACCCGATGAAGCACTTTCAGCAGGGCCTGGGCCCCCACACTCGTTAACTCCAGGGCTGGGAAACATAGCTTGGTTGATAGAATGTTGGCAGAAAGAGGCCCTGGGTTTGGTCCCCACCTCTGCATAAAGCCAGGATTGGGGATGCATGTGTGTGAGCCCAGCACTTGGGAGATGGAAGATGAGGATCCAAAGCTCAACATCATCTTCAGCTACACAGGGTACTAGGTTGGCCTGGGCTACATATGACTCTGTCTTAATAAACAGAGAAACATTAATGCATGTTAACTATACTTATTATTTATAATTATATATTTTTATAATTGCTATTATAGTCAACATGTGCATATATCAAGGGATTTTTGTGCAGTCCCAAGAAAGTTTTCAGTATTTTTTGTTTTGTTTTGTTTTTGTTTTTGTTATTGTTTTTCAAGACAGGGTTTCTCTGTGTTAGATTTGGCTGTCCTGGAGTAGCTTTGTAGACCAGGCTGGCCTCGAACTCACAGCAATTCACTTGCCTCTGCCTCCCAAGTGCTGGGCTTAAAGGCATGTGCCACCATGCCCGGCGCTTTCAGTATATTTAAAAAACTGAATCAGTACTATCATTAGCTCCATTTGTTCATCCAATGGCTGCATGGCTGGTATCTGTCTGCCCATCTGCAGGGACCCTCATCTCCTCTGTCTGCCATTTCTGTCTGTCACCTTCTGAACTGAGGCGCTGTCCTCCTGCACAATGGCAGGCCATGGACTCACAATGCTGCTATGCCTCTGTGAGTGCATGTTTCTATAGAGACACGCGCCCCCTCCCCCAACCCCGGGCCCTCAACCCTCTTCAGTCCTTCCCTCTCCCATGCACTCCCTTTCTCACAGCCTGACTGTTGGCTTCTGTCCACCTTTGTCTCTCGGAGGAAGTGCTAACTGTGCTGAAGCCAACACCTTTGCAAAGCATCATCCCTTTGTTTTCACAGTTGCTAGGTCAGACTCTGCAAGTTCTGGGTCACCCACCCCATGAAGGAAAGGTGGATGGATGGCCAGGAGCCTGCATCATCCCCATCACTGCAGGCTCTTCCGAGGTCATGGCTGTAGCTAGACGACATGAGTATTTTACACTCTCAGCAACGTGAAGGTAGTGACTGGACTGGGGCGTCCAGAGAGAGGATGGAGTAGAGGAGAGGACACATGGGGGCATCCACACTTCTGGAAGATTTAGGGGCTGGCAAGTGTGTCCCGAAAGAACCCTTCAAACTCAGTCGGAGCCTCCCTCTAAAGAGTGGTGTCACTGAGCAGAAGTCAAGGTCTTTGCCTCAGGGTACTTGGTGTTTAGGTCTTAGGCAATCAAGGCTCCAGACAGTACAAGAATGTGGTCAAAGAAAGCTTCAGTCTTCATTCCCGGTCAGGTGGTAGGGCCACCAAGAGATTACAGAGAACAGAATTACAACCCCCCGCCACCTGTCCTGCCCCCCCCCTCACCCCGTGTCTTGGGAGCCTGGCCAGCAATGCCACCTAGATTAGGCTATAGAGAAAAAGATGTGTGCTCATAGGGTAAGTGGGGGCTAGTGTACCCCAACATGTACACAAATGTTAGATTTGTGTTAAACAGGCTCCTCTGCCAGGTTCTGATTTTTCTTTCTTTTCCTTTTCTTCTTTCTTTCTTTCTTTCTTTCTTTCTTTCTTTCTTTCTTTCTTTCTTATGAGACAGAGTTTCACTGTGTAGCCTTGACTGTCCTGGAACTCATTTTGTAAATCAGGCTGGCCTTGAACTCATAGAGATCTGCCTGCCTCTGCCCCTCTAGTGCTGGGATTAAAGGCTTCTCTGGTTTTTCAAAGGAAGCCATAAGAGGAGATTCGTATGGGAAATCTTCCAATACTTAACTTGGGCACACTTTTGCTATGAAGCATCATGTTGTTCTAAGATGACACATCTGTAGGGGACATCAGCGTATTGTCTGATGCACAGTGTAAACTACAGGACAGCATCCTCCCCCTTATCCGTTAGCACCTGTGAATGGTGGCAAACATTAAACCCAATGAGGACTTTTAATTTACTTTTTTCTTACCTTTATTGGAATGGAAACATGAAATCTAAACAAAACAAAACAGACACACAAACAACCCAAAACAGCTGGGCATGGTGCTGCACACCTTTAATCCCAGCACTTGGGAGGCAGAGGCAGGCGGATCTCTATGAGTTGAGGCTAGCTTGGTCTATAAAGTGAGTTCCAGGACAACCAAGGCTACACAGAGAAACCCTGTCTTGAAAAACCAAAAACCAAACCAAACCAAACCATTCCCACCTGGACTTGTTATATAAACCACTTCACAACTGGTTCCATTCCCACTGGACTTCCAGCTGGGGAGCAGGTTGCTGTCTCTGTAGCTGCCAATCCATGCACACCCAGTCTTGGGAGATTCCCTAACGCCTCCATGATAAACCGTGGTAATTAATCACTTACATATTGGCATCCTACGTCACAAGCTTCTGGTGCATCAGGTTGTCCAAGAGCCTCCTGCCTGCTGCTCTGTTCTCTCCACAAAGTGTCTTTGACAATGTGGTCTGTGATAGCACAGCATCATAGCTCACATCCCAGGCAGAATGAAAAGGCACTGGGGTACCGTGTCCACAAAGACACTACATACGCACTTCCTCCTCCCGTCTCATTGACCTCATGGCCACATCTAGCTGCAAGGGAGGCTTGGTATATGGTTTTCAGCTTGGATACCAAGTACCAGGTAAAACTATGGGACAGATCAGTGGAAGAGAGGGAGAACAGAGATGGAGGGTGAATCCCGTTCTTCACTATGGCTTTATTCTGTGTCTATGTGCACATACACACATAAGCAGGCTCCACAGCGCCTGACTTTTCGTTACATGGGTTCTGGGTCTGGAACTTCTCTCCTCGTGTTTTCACAGCAAGCACGTTACCACCTGAGCTATTTCCATAGCCGTATTACAGCTCTAGCACTGAGGCAAAGCCCCCTGAGTGGAGGCCCCATGGAGTTTCTAAGCCCGAGTCTGAAGTCTACAAGGAAACAGCTCTGTTTGCAACGAACAGCAGGAAGACCAGGATGTTGGAGGTTCAGATGGGAAGAGGCGTCAGGATGTGTTTCAGGGCTTGGGTCACCAGATGTTGCTTTTCTGGTTTATGGAAAAGGTGTGTTTCTTGGACACAGGCCAAGGGTTTGTTGAGGTCCCTTGGAATATTCTCTAAAAATATTAGATATACCCCTCGCAGATTTCCTGTGCTGTCTGTGGTGGGCTGGAGTTGGGACAGGAAGAGAGAGAGAGAGACAGAGACAGAGAGAGAGAGAGAGAGAGAGAGAGAGAGAGAGAGAGAGCAAGCGAGAGAGAGCATGTGTGCATAGAGAGGGTAGGGGCAAAGCTCAGAGTCTTAAAAAAAAACAACAACAAAAAACAACAACCCACAGTATATAGAATTTCCCGTAGAGGGCAATGCTGTCCTCTCTGAAGAGCATTGTTGGCCTCAGGAGGTGGAGCCCTTTCTGGGAGCCCTGTGTAATGTCTACTACTTCAACTCCAGGCCAGCCCTGACCTACAGTATACTGGGAACACCAGGGCACTGAGCCAGCCCTGGCCTCTGACAATGAACAAGCAGTTTTGCAGACAGACCTTCATTACAATTGCCATGAGCACTAGGGAGCAGTGTCTCTGCTGAAGTGGCTATTTACCAGAGTGACCCAACCTAGAGGGAGGTCAGGGACTTTCTTCCCTAGGGGGACTGCTGCTTGAATTGAGACCCCCATGGGTGGGTGGAGGTGGAGTTGTGGGGTGTGGTGGGGGGGACAACAGGAAAGCAGCAGCAAGCCGACTTCCGAGCTGGAGGAGAGCTTGGAACGTTGGGGAAATAGGTAACTCTCCGGAACAGGAACTCTGGGGTCAAGGGCCTGAGAGGCCTTGACCTCTGGCACAAGGATAGGAATGCAGGGTTTTCCCAACAGAAGAGCAGGCCCTTGGGAGACCTTCATCAGGGCAGTGACCCTACACTGCTTGATGATCTCGTGACTGCAGTGTGGGTAATGGACCATATGTGTTTGGGATGATGGTGACATAGCCAGTTAGGAGCTGCCATCATCCGCAGGCAGAAGCGGATGTCAGTAGGAGGCACCAGGAGCCCGTGGACACCCCATAATGAGTGCCAGCATAATGAGTATTCAGAAGGGTGACCTAAGTCGCAATCAACTGACATTATTCTTGGCTCAAGTAGACTTAAGTGACAGTTCTAAAGCGAGGAGTCACTCACCTGAAAGCTTGAGACAGGATAAGTTCTGGATGTGTTTGTGCACTGCACACTGCCACAGAGTCATCCGGAACCAGGCAGATTCACTGCTTTCTCTGATCTGTTGTCCAGGCTACCTGGATACTTGGGTCTCACTGGCAATTGGCTCTATGCTACCTTGCTTACAGGAAGCAGGAGAGGGAGTTTGGGGTTCTTGGTTCAGGACATATACATGGGCCTGTGCCCTCACAAGAACAACTTAGGATGCAGAACCATGGCGACCTTGTCATTGGCAGGAGATAGAGCAGCATGGAGGCAAAGGTGAGAGCATCTTGTCAGCTAGGCTCTGCTAGGAGGGAAGCGGGAACCACGGGAGCAGAGTAGAGTCAGGGAGAGTAAGAGAATGGGTCCAAGCAGCCAAAGAAGATTCTGGAAAGGGGATAACCTCAGATCCCACTCCTGCAGGAATTGTCACCCTTTCAGGAGACCTTCCTCCTCCTCCTCCCCCCCTCCCCCTCCTCCTCTTCTTCTTTGTCTTTTGTTTTTCAAGACAGAGTTTCTCTGTGTAGACCTGGCTGTTCTGGACTCACTTTATAGACCAGGCTGGCCTCGAACTCACAGAGACCCACCTGCCTCTGCCTCCCCAGTGCTGGGATTAAAGGTGTGTGCCACCATGCCTGGCTGCCTTCCTCTTCTTAAGAGCGTGTCCCACAGTGCCGTCCACTGTCTACATTCCATGATGTGGAGCATCACCATCTGGAGGTGACCAGTGAGGAATGTGGGGCTCAGTGTCCTCTTAGTGAACTGTTTAGAACACACTTATAGAGAGCCCACCATGTGCAGAACCCCGTTTCAGGTGCTAAGCAGGCCACAGTAGCTAAACAAAACTCCAATTTCTTAGAGCCCATCCAATATTCTATTGGAAAGAGTGGGGGGAAAAAAAATAAAATGCAACCATTATGTAGTGATTGGTGCTGAAAAGCAGCCATGGAAGGGAGTCTCGGGGTGGGGGGTGGGGGAGGGTGCTGTGTGGCTTAGTCTGGCACTGTAGCTCAGGCAAAACAGGCAGTGGCTTCCACCAGGGTGACGATGAGAGAGCTGAGAAGGGTTATCCGGGTCTGTTTTTTAAGTTCTTTCTTTTTCCTTTTCTTCTTCTTCTTTTTCTTCTTTCTTTCTTTGAGACAGGATTTCTCTGTATACCCTTGGCTGTCCTAGAACTCACTCTGTAGACAAGGCTGGCCTTAAACTCATAGACATCCATCTGCCTCCGCCACCTAAGTGCTGGGATTAAAGGTGTGTACCACCACTGCCCAGACCTAAACCATTTTTTAAAAAATAATTATTTATGGAGAACATGCTCATTACAGCTTTTCCCTCCTCCTCTTCTTCCTCTTCCTCTTTTTCTTCCTTTGGTCATATTTTCAAGCAAAGCCCATAGGATCTGTGGTTTTGGTGGTGTGGTAAGATTTGGAAGCATGACTGGATGGCTCAAGAGAGTAGAGGAGACAGAATCGAGACAGAAAGTTTGGAGGCGCTTTGGAAGAGTGTTGTAAAAATAGTGTGTGGCTGGGGGTTTGGGTTTAGTGGTTGAGTGGTGTGGTACCTAGCACGTGTGAGCTATCAGGAGCGAGGGAGACTGGGCAACTTGAGAATCACAGTCTGATTGTAAACCGCTAAGCATCCTTTTGAGATGATTGTCTTCCCTGCCGAGCCACGCAGGGTGCAGGTATGGAGTGCACAGAGGATTTCCCCTGTGAAAGTGCTGTGCCCTTCAAAATGAAAAGGGGAGGGACCATGTCCTTTCCTCAGCTACCTGTGTAACAGCAGAGAAAAAAAGAGGGCCTCGTGTGGAGAGGCCCTTCCTAAGCTGTTAAGGGGTCTGACGACACGCCAAAGCCTGCTAAGGACCGAGATGACTTAAGGCTCATGACTTAAGTTAATTTCTCCACTAGAGTGTGAGGAGTGCAGAGATTGCTACAGTGGAGAACTGCAGGAGATCGAATGGGCAGACGCTGAGAATGCGGTATGATTTAAGTGTAGACCTCCACAACTCCAGGCGTCACGGGGAGATCCACTCCGGTGGCGCCGCCGCTGGGAGCAGCGCGGAGCCAGACCTGGCTGCGCCCGGCGCACGGGTTCACTCTTCTTCCGCGCTCTGCGCGAGACTCTTTGGACCCATGGTGCCCTAGGCGTCTACCCTGTCAGTGCTGTCCTTGCCCAGCACCCCGCAGCAGCGTTTCCTTCCCGGGAGACCCTTCAGACAAGGCCCCCGCTCTTGCTCCTCCCCGGCCACCGCCCTGAGGGTGGGCCTAGGCCGGGCTGGAAGGGAGGATCCGCCCCGTGGGTGTACCTTGTCCCAAGCGCAGCCCTGCATTCCCGGCTGACCAAGTCTCCGCGGAGGCGCAGCGGAGTCAACCGCTCTCTTGTGTAGTCAACCCGGATCTGTACGGGCCGGGTAATAGTAGTAGTGGCCCTGTCCCGCGCTCCTGCTCCCTCTTCCTCCCGCGCTCCGGTGTTGCAGAGCCATGCTCTGTTGCTTGCTGGCAAGAGCCAGCAACCTCCCCAATGTGAAGAAAGACCAGCGGCCCGACCCTGTTGCTAGCCTGATTTTCCGAGGTAAGAGCCCTGAGGCCACTTCATCCACGCTTGGGTGTCATCCGTTTTTCTGCATCCATCTTCGGGGGGCGCGGGTGTGTGTGTGTGTGTGTGTGTGTGTGTGTGTGTGTGTGTGTGTGTGTGTGTGTGTGTGTGTGTGTGTGTGTGTGTGTGTGTGTGTGTGTGTGTGTGTGTGTGTGTGTGTGTGTGTGTGTGTGTGTGTGTGTGTGTGTGTGTGTGTGTGTGTCTGTGGACCGGCTGCACTCAGATCAAAATCCACCCTGGGATTGACAGCCAGAAAACCTAACAGCAAATGCTACAGGGCTTAGGGGAAATGGAAGTACTGTGCTTGGCCAGTTGTTCTTACTTTCCTAGGACTGTACCCAGAAGGAAGGAAGGCTTGTACTTCCTGGGTAGCGGTCACAGGGTGGGTTGGAAGATGGACACGGAAGGTAGAGGTGTGATTAGGGCCACTTGACTGGTCTGTGGGCGTTTTAACAGTTCTCTTTGAAAGTTACGTCTCATCCATCTATCTACCCCATGGATCATGACTGAACACCGTCAGTTTGAATGGCCAAACCTCAAGCAGAAGAAAGTGGAACCTATGGCTAGGGCTTCGGCTCAGAAGTCTGAGGGGGTATCTGGGAAGCCTCGCTTTGTGCTGCTTAGACTAGAAAGGCTTTTTCTGTCAAGAGTCTGCACTTTGCTCCACTCGCCAGGCCCCTTCACCTTGGCTTCAGGCAGATTCCCAAGGGAGGGGGTGTCTCAGGAGGGGAAAGGGAAGAGGAAGGTCCTGTCAGAATCAAGAGAAGGAACAATTGTGGTGAGTCAGGACCCCAGTTCTACAGCGAAAGATAAATAAAGGGAGGAGCAGAGGGGGCCTTCCTCTCACCAGGAACTCTACTCTGGGCCTCTGTGGGATCGGAAGATACAGAAAAAGCCACTGGAGAGAAACCGAGGCAGGGCTTGTCACAGAAGCGTTAACCTTTGTGACATCAGTTGGCGTCACCAAGGACCCAAGTTTTCTGTCTACTCTACCAAGCCGTCCCCACCCCCCTCCCCTCCTCAAGTAATAGTTACAGACGAATGACACAGTGAACAAATCGAACTCTAGATCAGGTTGTTTATTCTCGACAAGGGTGACTTAAATATTTATTTTCTGCAAAGTGTGATTTAAAACATCTTAGGTGGCGCTGCTAGCTCCCTTGACTGGTGACTTGCCAGGGTGTTCTTAATGTAAGGTAACTTTAAGACAGGGGTCTTCCTTCTCTCCCTCCTCCTCAGGTGTTGTCTAGAGTTTCACTGAAGAGAAATTGTTGAGGGCAGTTGGATGTAGCTCAGTGGTAGAGCACTTTCTTTGTATGGCGACCTCTGACTGCAGGTTCTATTAACTTTTCTCATTTCTTTCTTTCTCACTGGCTTAGAATTTGCCAGGTCAATGAAGCTGGTTGGGCAGCAAGCCCTGGGGTTTTACCTGTCTCTGCCCCCTCCCAATGCTGGCCTTACAAAGATATGCCACCACAGCTGGGTTTTGATTGTTTGTTTATTTTAACATAAAACTTTGGTCCCTCCTGCTAGCTAGGCAACCGTTTTCCTTCATCAGGATCCCGGGCCACTGGCAGAGCATTTTCCCATCACGAATGAATAAGCCCTTCAGTTTTATCCATAGCCCAAACCAACCAGAACACAATGCCAGATACAATAGCACTGAGAACGGGCATTGCCCTTGTGTCAGGTAGGTGACCACAACTGCCAAGGCCCCACTTGGCTGTCACCCTGGCTCAGGTCATCCTCCCCAAATCTCAGCACTCCCACCTGTATGTTTATGTGCACAGATAAGAAACACGTAACGCGTCCAGCAGGGCTGAGAGTCAACCTCAGCATCCGTATTACCACCTTCTCCAAGAAGGCGCCCAAAAAGTCCCCTGGCTTTCAGTAGGCCCCTGTCTATAGCTGCAACAGAACTTTGTTGGGTCTATTCAGATGCCAGGACTCCTGGGCACAGCCACCTGTCTTGGTAATGGGCTGGCCTATCCTCTGCTTAGCAGGATATGGCTTTCCACATCTGGCCCCTAGGCTCCCTCAAACTGGATGTGGTCCTCATTCTTCCTGGTACCTGAGAGTCACCTGCGGAGTATGTTTGAAAATTGTTCTGGGTACCACCTGGGAACCTAAGGATCTCCTTTAACATATATCTGATGCACGCTATTCTGGAGATGATGCCATGGGCAAAATAAGCATTGTTCATGGATACTGGGGTTGAGTTAATGCCTCACCACTAGAATCAGACCCAGGGTTTATGAAGCACCCAGTTTGGGGATCTCCACCCTACGGTACACCAGAATGGTGGAAAGACCTTTATTAAAGCTCATTGCCAAAGCTCACTGGCCTATGGGGTGAGGCTCAGCAGGGTATTCCTGACCAGGCACAGTAAAGGGTGATAGGCAGGGCGCTCAATGCCTTTGAGTCATAGAAGGCCGGAGGCCTGCTTGCTGAGAAGCCAGCATGTAGCTGAGATATGTGGGTCTGGACTGGCCTCACCCTGCAGTTGTTGCCTGGGCATTCCAGCTTCAGATGTAATTTCAGGACCTGCCTCCTAAAATAGATTCTGGGCTCTGGGACGTTGGTCTGGCTTCCCCATTTGAGGACCTCAGGATACAGGCTATTAATTAATGCCGGTCATGTCTTTGTTCTTGTAGTCAATGAATAAATGACTTAACCGAAATTGCCATGAATGACTGGGTACACATAGATCTTTTTCGGCCATCATTTGTATGAATGAGCAGTTTCGGCTTCCTTTCCTACAGCGCTTGCCGGCTCTCTTCTGCCCTGACCATTTTCCATCCTGTAATGCAATTATTTATATCCCTCTATTCATATGTTCTGTTCACTGAACAAATATTTACTGAGCATACATACTAAACACCTATTGACATTCTGGATGCTGGTGACGCATCTCAGGACAAAACCAGTCCCCTGGCGCTTTGGAGTCCACATGTTCCTGGATTTGCACATCTTGGCTAGGAAGCCAGGAGGCCTTGCTCCCCTTCCCTGTCTCTCTCTCTCTCTCTCTCTCTCTCTCTCTCTCTCTCTCTCTCTCTCTCTCTCTCTCTGTCTCTCTCTCTCTCTCTTGTTCATTGATTGGGTCCCCTCTCCCCCTGCACCCCCTTCTGTCTCCCAGGCAGGATCAGGGGTCTTACAGGACCAGCTGTCCCCAGGGAGTACTTGTGCCTCACCTGCCAGGAGGGGCAGGAGGACCACTGAGGTGGGTTTGGTTCCTTGGGGGGAAGCTGTGTCAACGTCTGGGAACATTTCGGGTTGACAGTCCCCCGGGAGCAGGTGGCTACTGGAACGCAAGTGCTCACAGGCCAGCACTGCTGTTCAAGAACCCACGGTACGTGGTGCAGGCGCCACAGAGATCACAGCAAGGATTTGCGTGGCCCCAAATGTGAATAGTGCAGGGCACAGAGACTCTGCTGTGATGGATGGCATCGTGGTCCAGGCGTAGAGCCTGGCTGTCTGTGCCCTGCACTAGAGTTCCCCACACTCCCTTCCTTTTTCTCTGGAGAACCCCAGGAAGTTTGCATATTCAAAAATAAGCCAAGGTAGCACACATAGGGCCTGCACAGGCGTAAGCCAGAAGGGATCCTAGTGCTGAGAGGGGAAGTGGACACAGGCCCCATCCTTAACCCAGAAGTTATCTCCAACAATAACCACTCACAAAGGAAAGATCAGTTTTCTCGAATGAAGTCTCACTGGGTTTACAAACCATATTTAAGAGCAGGCCCTAGGCCCAGCTCTATATAGCCAACACAAAACAAACTCGGTGGTATTTTTGGAGAATTAAAAAAAAAAGATTTATTTATTTATTGTTATGTATACAGTGCTCTGCCTGCATGTACACCTGCAGGCCAGAAGAGGGCACCAGGTCACATTATGGATGGTTGTGAGCCGCCATGTAGCTCCTGGGAATTGAACTCAGGACCTTTGGAGGAGTAGTCAGTGCCCTTAACCTGTGAGCCATCTCTCCAGCCCAAGAACTTCTTTTTAAATTGTGGAAATACTTAGGGACTCAACGTTGCATGCATAGTAGCTTCTTGTACTCAGCACCCTGCCTCCCTAGTGGCAACATGTTTATAACCTAAATGCTTTTTTTAAAAAAGAAGATTTATTTATTTAATGTAATGAGTATTCTATCTGCATGCACCCCTGCAGGCCAGAAGAGGGCATCAGATCACATTATAGATTATTATGAGCCGCCATGTGGTTGCTGGGAATTGAACTCAGGACCTCTGGAAGAGCAGTCAGTGCTCTTAACCTCTGAGCCATCTCTCCAGCCTCTCGAGAATTCTTTTCTTCTCATGATGCTTCATCTGGGAGGGACAGGGAAAGGGAAGAAGGGGAGCAAGGCCTCCAGGGTTCCTAGCCAGGCATTCACCATGTAGGGGGCATGTAAGTCCAGGAACGTGTGGACTCCAAAGCACCAGGGGACTGATTTTGCCCTGAGATGCATCTCTAGCATCTAGAGTATCAGTGGGTGCATAAGTTGTGATAAAGCATTATCACACACACACACACACACACACACACACACACACACACACACACACACATTGCAATATATAATATATATTGTCTTATAAGTCTTTTGTTCATATATTATGGTTTTCAGTTTTGTGTCTTTTATGGGATTTCTGTGTGTGCAAGTATGTGAGCCTCTGGTGTCCATATGTGTTTTCTTTAGCTCTTTTTTCCTATTTGTTTTGTCCTATTCTGGCTTGTTTGTTTTGATCTTATCTTGTTTTATTTTTTAGATGCCTATTTATATTATAATGAGGGAGAGAAAGGAAGGATGTGGATTTAGGTGGTGTCTTAGAATTTCCAGCACAGAATTTCCATTGCTGTGATGGAACATCAAGACAAAAACCAAGATGAGGAGGAGAGGGTTTATCTGGTTTGCATTTCCGCACTGGAGTCCATCACTGAAGGAAGTCAGAACAGAAACTCAGACAGGGCAGGGATCTGGGGGCAGGAGCTGATGCACAGGGCAGAGGCCATGGAGGGGGGAGGGGGGTGCTGCTTCCTGGCTTGCTCATCATGGCTTGCTCAGCCTGCTTTCTTTCTTTCTTTCTTTCTTTCTTTCTTTCTTTCTTTCTTTCTTTCTTTCTTTCTCTCTTCCTCTCTTCCTTTCCTTCTCTGTTTCTCTTGGTTTTTCGAGACAGAGTTTCTCTGTATAATAGCCTTGGCTGTTCTAGACTGTCTTTGTAGACCAGGCTGGCCTTGAACTCACAGAGAGCCGCCTGCCTCTGCCTCCTGAGTGCTCGGATTAAAGTCATGCGCCACTATGCCCGGTTTCAGCCTGCTTTCTTATACAACCCAGAACCACCAGCCCAGGGTTGGCACCGCCCACAGTGAGCTGGGTCCTCCCACACCAATCGCTAATTAAGAAAATGCCCTACAGCTAGATTTTATGGAGGCTTTTTTTTTTTTAATTGAGGATCTCTCCTTTCTGTTAACTCTAGCTTGTGTCAAATTGACATAAAACTAGCCAAGACAAAGGGGTGGGGAAATGGAAAACCATAGACAAAATGTATTGTACAAAGTATATTTTCTAAATATATTTATTGTTATTTCACATGCATTGGTGTTTTGCCTGCATGTATGTCTGTTTGAGAGTGTCAGGTCCCCTGCAAGTAGAGTTACACACAGTTATGAGCTGCCATGTGGGCTGGGAACTGGACCTGGGTCCTCTGGAAAAGGAGCCAGCTCTCTTAACCCCTGAGCCCTCTTTCCAGCCCCTCCCAATCTATTTTTGATTAAAAAACAAGTAATAAAAACAAAATGAAAGAAATAATCTGCCGGGCGTGGTGGCTGGCACATGCCTATAATCCCAGCACTCGGGAGGCAGAGGCAGGTGGATCGCTGTGAGTTCAAGGCCAGCCTGGTCTACAAATCGAGTCCAGAACAGCCAAGGCTACACAGAGAAACCCTATCTCGAAAAACCAAAAAAAAAAAAAAAAAAAAAAGAAATAATCCAAGGGTACTTTCTGTGTTGGTTCTTATTCTTCTACAAAACTCTTTTAGAAAGTCCGTGGAGTGTTTTATTTGGTGGATGGACAATAATTAATTCAATTAATTCTCCTTTGATGAGTGTTTAGATCATATCACTTTTACTTTCTTCTCCCCTCCTCCCCACCCCCTTTTTGAGACAAGGAAGGTCTTGCTATGTAGCCCAGGCTGGCTTTGTACTTTGATGAATCTTCTGTCTCAGTTTCCCAATTGCCGGTATACATGTTTTTACCATGCCAGGCTCTATATCATGTTTAAATAGTTATAACTTTTGTTTGTTTGGTTGTTTTGTTTTTTTTGGTTTTTTGAGACAAGGTTTCTCTGTGTCACCTTGGCTGTCCTGGAACTCACTCTATAGACCAGGCTGGCCTCAAACTCACAGAGATCTGCCTGCCTCTGCTTCCCAGAGTCTGGGATTAGAGGTGTGTGCCACCACCATCTGGCGGGGGCTCATTTTCTTAAGATCTGTACATTTCTAACTATCTCTTGAGGTTCATATAAATTTGTTGGGCTGCGGGATTAGCGTAGGTGGTGAAGTGCTTGCCTAGCCTGCATGAACTTCAGAGTCCGGTGCCCATCACTGTGTAAAACCACGCGTGATGATTCAGACCCTTAATCCCAGGTTTTGGAGGTAGAAGCAGGAGGATCAGAAGTTAGGTCATTCTAGGCTCCACAGAGAGTTCAAGGTCAGCCTGGGTTACCTGAGACCCCGTCTTTTTTTTTTTTTTTTTTTTTTTTGGTTTTTTCGAGACAGAGTTTCTCTGTGTAGGAGATCCCGTCTTAAAAGTATTATAAATGATATTTCAAGACAAACTATTAGCATTAATTCTTACTGGGTTACCCTTTAAGAGGTGGGAAGTATTTGTTTTTAAAGCTAGTTATAAGTACTCTTTACTTATTAAGAATAGTAACATTTTGTTATAGGTGTTTCAGTTAATTTTTAAAAAGTTTATGTGTGTCTCTGTGAATCCTATGCATGCCTGGTATCCCTGGAGGTCAGAGGTAGACATTGGTTCCCCTGGAACTGGAGTCAGAGATGTTGTGAGGCACCATGTGGATGCTAAGATTCAAACCCACGTCCTCTGGAAGAGGAACCAATGCTCTTATGCACTGAACCTTTTCTTGTTTGTTTCTCTAGTTGACAAAATTGCATAGGGCTGGGTGTGGTGAAGCTTGCTTATTATCCAAGCACGTGGGGGGGCAGAGGCAGCAAGAGCTCAAGAGTTCAAGGCCAGCCTGGACTGTATGAGACCGTCTTTAAAAAGCAGCAACAAGAAATTTTGTATACGACTCTCTTCTCCAGTCTCAAGCAGACATCTTACTTTGGAGAACATCTTTCTGTGAGTGTACCCCTGGGCAGCCGTGGTAACCAGTGTTCTTCCCTGCCACTTCTTTCCTGAGCTGTATGATTCTACCCAGGGTTAGACACATGAGGAGGGGGTGATTGAAGGTGGGAGGGGCCGTGCTTTGCTGGTGAGGTGGGCGGCACACATGTAGGTCATGGGGTGCCCAGGCCTGAGTCCACAGACAGGAGATGGCTGTCCCTCACCAAGTTTAGGGTTACCTTCTTTTCCCCTCTATTGGCAGTAGTTTACTGACACTGGGATTTCTATTGTTTTCTTTGACTTGTGACTAATGGGACTGGGGCATAAGGAGAGCACTGCATGTAGCAAGGCCACAGCAGGTATCTGTGGGATGAGCAAGAGGCTCCTGCGGTGTCAGGAAGCTCTGTAACTTCTGAGCCAGAAAATTCTGTCCCCCTGGCTCAGGAGCAGAAGCAGCCATGACCCTTCCCTGAACTGGCAATTTAAGGAAGTCTTGGCTCAGGGTTTGAAGCTAGGATCCATCACTGCAGGGAAGTGGTGGCCACAAAGCTTAGAGTGTTTGGCCACCTTTAATCAGGAAGTAGAGAGAGACACAAAAGCTGGCCTGGAGCTAGCCGTCTCCTTTTTATTCAGTTGGGCAGTTAAGGTAGGCCTTCCTCAGTCAGCCTCACCTAAGAAGCACTCAGACCCGCCCAGAAATTTGTGTCCAGGGTGATTCTAGATGCGTCAGCTTGACAGTGTATTAACAGCTAACGTCTCCCTGTTGTTGCTGTTCTCTGTTTTCTCTCTAGTGGGGTTCTCAGGGGCTCCCCATGTGTTCTCGAGATCAGAACCTTTACCCCACCCTCTGTCCACTCTTACACTGGTCAGTAGCTCCCCAGGCCTACTGACTTGCCTTCACCATCTTACCCCAAGGACTTTAGAAAGATTGTGATAAGATGCATAGTATGTAAGTTTATCTCTTCCTCTTTCTTTCAAAGGTAGGGACAAGGTCTAGCTGTGTAGGCCTGGCAGGCCTAGAACTTATATATCGGCTGGCTTTGAATCTACAGTAATCTTTCTGCCTCTGCTTTCTAAATTCTGAGATTATAGATATGTGCTATCATGCCTGGCTAAAATCTTAACCAATTTTTTTTTTGGTTTTGTTTTGTTTTTCCGAGACAGGGTTTCTCTGTGTAACAGTCCCGCCTGTCCTAGAATTTGCTCTGTAGACTAGACTCGCCTCTAACTCACAGAGATTCCACCTGCCTCTGCCTCTCTAGTGCTGGCATTAAAGGTATGCATCACCACACAGCCGGTTTTTGTTGTTGTTGTTTTGTTGTTGTTGTTGTTGTTGTTTTTGTTTTGTTTTGTTTTACCAATTTTAAGTGTTAAATTTGGTGGTATTAAATATAGTCGCGGCCTGGGTGTTGCAGCACATTCCTCAATCCCAGCACTCAGGGGCAGAGGCAGGCCACTCTCTGAGTTCAAAGTCAGTGTGGTATTAGTAAGTCCATTCACAGGTCTTGGGGTGAGTCTAGGGGGGATAGCGTGTGCTTGGCATGCACTCAGCCCTGGGCGTCTTCCTTAGCACATACTTCTCCCAAACAAACAGCAAAACCTTCCCAGAGACAAAAACTAAAACCCAGCAAAACTAGGAAAACCCCATCCAGATGGTCGTGCCTTAGTTACCATCTTGTATCTCTAGAACACTTCCCAGAGTTCCATACTCAGTAAACACTTCCGTGTCTCTCTCCCCAACCCCCTAGGCTACCACCATCTTCCTCTGCCCCTGCGATCCTGACTGATCCAGGTACCCTGCACCAGGATCATACATTTCCTTCCTGCCTTCTTTCCTTCTCCTCTTTTTTCACGTGTGTGTGTGTGTGTGTGTGTGTGTGTGTGTGTGTGTGTGTGTTATCAGCAGAGCTACACAGTCTGGATGAGACCCAGGCTTCCCTACAGTTAATCTTGGGTTCTGGGCACCTGATGAGCTGTGTGAATGTTTCTTTCCTTTAAAAAGAAAAAGTTTGATGCCGGGCATGGTGGCTCAGGCCTTTAATCCTAGCACTCGGGAGGCAGAGGCAGGTGGATCGCTGTGAGTTCGAGGCCAGCCTGGTTTACAAAGTCCAGGATAACCAAGGCTAACACAGAGAGACCCTGTGTTGCAAAACCAACCAACAAACAAAACAACAAAAACAAACAAACAACCCTCCCCAAAAAGAAAAAGTTTGCATTTCTATGTATGTTATTCCTACAAACATACGCACACACACACACACACACACACACACACACACACACACACACACAAACACACATGAACACACATGAAGGTCTTAGGTCAGCCTTGCCTGTTATTCCTCAGGAACTGTTCACCTAGTTTTTTGAGACAGGGTCTCTTGCACTAGAACCTGGGACTCACCCATTCCGTTAGGCTGGCTGGCCAGCAAGCCCCAGGGAATTCTGTCTCTGCTCCCCAGCACTAGGTTTACAAGCGCAGGCTACCATACCTGGCTGGCCATGTGTCCAGTGCGTAGACCGCAGGCCCTCATGCTTGTACGGCAAGTCACTACAGAGCCTTGGTGTCTCCTTTTTTTGCTTGTTCTTCTTTGGCGTTGTAGTTCCGGAAGTGGCTCCTCCCAAGCCCACCTGGAAGGGTCTGAGAGTTCACTCTCCTAGTCAAGACTTCATAAGATCCCACTATGGTTGTCCTCTGTTGTGTTCATCTTCAGGGAATCCAGGAGGTAGAAAGTAGTTAAAAGGCACTTAGGTCAGGGCTGTCACGCATATTGCCTAATTACGTTAGCATGGAGCGCCAGGAAATGAGTTTCCAAATGGGCCACTCAAGAGGGACAGTATGTGGAATGTTCCATGGTACTTGTGGAAGCCACAGGAAGTAGATCAATGATAGGAGAGAGGAAGTAGATACTTAGCTTTCATCTCCTGTCTCGTCAAACCTCTACAGTAGACACCGGCCAGTGTGCTGCTGGGAGCTGAGGCCTAGGAGGCACACAATGCCGCAATGCCTGTAGATGTCAGAGGACAACCTCAGGTGTCAGTTCTCACTTCCAGCCTTGTTTGGGACAGGGTCTGTCTTGTTTACTGCTGCGTATGCCAGGCTACCGGCTTCTGGCAATTCTCCGGTGTCCAGCATCCAGCTCCTGGTAGGGGGGCTGGGATTGATATTATTGTATTCAGCACCCATGGGTGATCGAGATCCTAACTCAGGTCTCTAAGCTCGTGTGACAAGTGCTTTACTCCTGAACCATATTCATAGACCCCAGGGCTCCTTATCAAGTGAGAGCCATGACAGCGTGGAAGCAACCTACCCAGGGCAGGCCTAGGAAAACACTGAGAAGACACCGGTGCCCTTTCCAGCATGCCTCTGTCCCGTGGTGCCTTATTTATTTATTTATTTATTTTGTACAGTGTTCTATTGCATGTACACTTGCAGGCCAGAAGAGGGCATTAGATCACATTACAGTTGCTTGTGAGCCACCATGTGGTTGCTGGGAATTGAACTCAGGACCTCTGGAAGAGCAGCCAGTGCTCTTAACCTCTGGGCCATCTCTCCAGCCCCTAAATATTTATTTTTATTTTTATTACTTTCATTTATTTTGGCTACTTGTTTCTCCCATGTGTGTGTGTGTGTGTGTGTGTGTACGTGCGCACGTTTCTGTGTGGGTGCTTTGTGTGTGGGGGTACATGCACGTGCATGCAGTTGTGCTTACTGACCAGAAGGGGGCATTGTGTCCTCTGGAGCTGTAGTTATAGGTGGTTGTGAGCTCCCTGATGTGGGTGTTGGGAATAGAACTGGATCCTCTGCAAGAGCGGTGCATGCTTTCAACTGCTGAGCCATCTCTTGAGCCCCTTACCATTATTTTAAATTGACTACCAGTTTTGCTTTGAGACAGGCCCAGGCCTCAGCCTCCTAAGAGCTAGGATGACAGTCATGAGCAGCTAAATGGATTACTAAGTAAATCAGTTTCAGTTTCTAAATCCCCAGTGACTTAGAAGAACAGCATTCTGGGACCCAGAAGTTTGAGCGTGTGCACAAACTGTTTGCTGCTTTACGCGTCTTCAGAGCCCACCAACCCCAGGGATTTACAAACAGGAGTTGGGTGGGTGCTGGGGGCCTCACCCTCTTCCACAATCTCTAGGGAAACACGAGCAGGCTGAACAACTAGGAGACTGGCTAAGCCCAGACCCAGCTCAACTCTGGAGGACTCCGGCTCCGGCTCCAGGAACACACTCTAGATCGTTGAAGCGATTTCATGCTCTGTGCACCCGGCATAGACCACAGGCTCCTTAATGGGGAATCTGTGGGTACTACAGAAAGGGCTGGAGGCCAGGCTGAGGTGAGGGTTCCTTGGCTGACTGACCCCTTCCCTTCTGTTACTGTGCGGTCAAACACCATGTTCCTGATGCTCCCTAAGAAAGTGGGGCAGGTGCAGTGGTCCATGCGCCTGTCTGAACAGAGTGGCTGTGCCTAGCTTCATCAGCTCCTTTGGCCCTTCTCTGCATAGCTGCTTTCTCTCTAGTTCTGGCCATCTTTGGCGGAGGGAGGTCTGTATCATAGTGCACTTGGTAGGACCCTCCTCACTCTGGTACTGTCAACTCACTGTGTAGCCTCTTTCTTGGGGTTCACCCTGAGAGGAGAGCAGACCTGCCTGCCCCAGCAGAGACCAGGGCTGCAAGCCAGGCCCAGCTTTGTTATGAACCCAGTCTGCCCACATGGTCTAACGTTCATCCCTAGAACCAGTTTTCCCTTGGGTATCATCTGCGTCTTTCCTTCGCGGCTCATTGGCTCATTGCACTAGGGATGGGCACCCAGTCCTTCGTGCTCCCTGGTACATAAGTGCTGCAGTTACCTAAGGTCACAGGGGTCAGCTCTCAGGTGGCAAGGTGTTAGTTCTACTAGCTGTCTACCCCGGAGCCAGCCTGCTTTCCTTCAGCGGCACGAGCCAGAGAGGGTTACTTGGGTCTGCTGGTCTCCCACAAACCCTTTCTAGGTTCTCAGCGAGGAGGGCACATTTTGTTTTACTGCAGGTAAAATTCACAATCAAATCCATCATTTTAACCAATTAAGGTGGCCCCGGTGGCATAGGTCTATTATCCTAGCTATTTGGGAGGCTGAGGCGGGAGGATCCAAAGCTCTAGAAGGAGTTCGCTGAAGACACTGACTGAGATTTTATCTCAAAAGAAAAGCAAAGAAATATAGGTCGTGGCTGTGGATTAGTTGTGGCTCAGCAGTATCAGCAGTAGAGTGCTTGCCTAGTGTCTGAACAACAACCCTGGGGTCAATCCCTGGAGTCGCAGAAAAAAACAAAACAAAACAAAACAACAACAAAACCCAAAATGAACACTCTAGATGATTTTAGGTTAACTCTTTTTTTTTTTTTTTTTTTTTTTTTGGCTTTTTCGAGACAGGGTTTCTCTGTGTAGCCTTGGCTGTCCTGGACTTGCTTTGTAGGCCAGGCTGGCCTCGAACTCATAGCCATCCACCTGCCTCTACTTCCCAAGTACTGGGTCTAAAGATGTGCACCACCACGTCCGGTTCTTTAGGTTAACTAATACACATCAGTTATGATCTAATTTGAGAACATTGTCCTCCAAACTCATAGCTGTCAATCACTCCCAGTCCCTCTCCTCCCTGCTGTACCCCTGGGGACACCATGTCTGTGGATTTGCTCACTCTGGACATTTTATGTAAATGCAATAACACAATATGTAGAGGTATCTGGTTCTTAAAAATCTTTGAAAAGATCTTTAAAAAATCTTCTTGGAAGATTCTTCATGTTTGTTTATTAATTTTATTTTTATCATTAAAAAATTTTTGTTTGAGACAGTCTTCTAGGTAGCCCAGCCTGGCTTCAAACTCACTCTGTAGCTAAGGATGCTGGTCCTCCTGCCTCCATCCCCTGATCCGTCTCCTAGTACATCACCACACTTAGTGCAGAGCACAGAGCCTTGGACCAACTGAGCTCCATCATCAGCCCTTAGTGTTCATTTTCACAAGAGGTCCGAAAAGTCAGGAAGGGGTTGGAGATGTAGTTCAGTAGGATGCTTGCCTAGTACAGTGGGGGCTGGGTTAACTTTCAGGGCAGAGTTAAGTGACTTAACTCATGAGGGGTCAGCGCAGACGTTTTCTCCTCCTCCTCCTCTTCTTCTTCC